>NC_081181.1:122982325-124205720 GCF_029867415.1 Vicia villosa | reverse complement strand
ATATTTTAACTTCTATGCAGGTAAATGTTACAAACACGTTGCCCCATTACCAAGACTCCGATGAAACAGGACTTAGGCTGCGGTGAATTTCCATTACGTAAAAGATAGAATCAAAGATTGGGAACCACTCTGATTGGAGACTCAATTTTCCTGGTATACCGTTCTGGTTGACCGCGTCAAAGGCTCTTACCAACAACATCGCTTGGTTGTAACGACAATTCCTTCGAAGTCAAGCTTTTCTAGTACTGTTTTCGGTAACACGTTCAGAGAAGAACCGTTATCTACTAGCACATGAGATAGAGTGGTGCCATTACATTCAATGGAGATATGTAAGGCTTTGTTGTGATTTTTCCCAGCAGGGGTTAGATCCATATCAGAGAAACCGAGACCATTGCTCACGGTTAGATTGGCAACACAATTCTCAAATTGGTCGACTGAGATCTCTTGAGGCACGTGCGCAGCTTTGAGGAACTTCATCAGAGCTTTGGCATGAGCTTCTGAATATTTTAGCAGAGATAGCATTGAGATTTTTGAAGCAGTGTGCCCCAGTTGCTCAATAATATTGTAATCACTCTTGCAGATGATTTTCAATATTTCCTCCATTTCTTGCTTTGATGGATCCTCAGCAGTGATCTCCACCGGGGTTTGAACTTGTTCAACTTGTGGCTCTTTGCCTCGAGCGCTGTTATCTTGATTAGGAACTGGGACTCGGAATGGACCAGCAGCAACATTTGGAGAAATTTCTGGTGAAAAGATTCTTCCACTTCTCGTGATCTTGCTGGTACCCACAATATTACCCACAGTTGGAGTAGTTAACTTTGCGGTCTCTTCAGTCGAGGTACCCTGCTTAACTCCATGAATGTAAACATTAGTGTCGTATCCCCATGGGACAGCTTTGTCTGAGGAGTATGGAAATGGAGTTGGACTAGCAATGACTACTGATGCCACTTTGAGTGTAGCAGAAATTTTGAATGGGGCTTTGGCAGAGATTTTGAAGGGTAAGCTGGAGATCACTGAGGCATCCTCTATTCTCATCCCGTTTGTAAAGACTTCGCACAACACGTCCATAGAAGGGAGCCTCTCAAACATAATGATACGGCGATCCATCCATTTTTGAATTCCCATCCTCAGATTTTCACAACCATTGGGCAGGTAAGAGCAGTAAAAGCAGTCGGGGTCACATCCTGGGAAGTAACCAGCTCGGATTAGCTTTCCTTTGACTTCGCAGAGTGGAGTTGATAATTCGTTCACATCATAGATGTAAACAGTGTCCAGGATAGCGTTAACAGTTTTGTCATGCTTTGGCATAGGTGCAGTGATGACATTTGGAGTTTCTGGAGGATCAAACTCAATTTCACCAGCATCTATCATATCTTGTATTTTATTTTTCAGGGCCCAGCAGTGATCTGCGTCATGTCCTGGACAGTTTGAGTGATAGGCACATGTCGCATCAGGGCGATAATTCGGAGAGGAAGTGTTGACATTCCTTGGAGGACCTCTTAAGGTGATCAGATCTGCTTTTAGCAAGTGCTGCAATGCCTGAGAAATTGGCATGTTGATTTTGGTGAAATTTCTTCTTGGTGCATCTGGTAGATGCGTATATTTTGGCTGTTGATCTTTTTGAGGTGCAGATGCGGAGATCAGAACTGCCCCTACAGATTGATGCTGCTCACTTTTGCGACTTTTCTGAATTTGTGTTGCATTGACCTCATTTCTCCCGCTGATGGGCCTTTTTGTAGTACCAGAGGAGGAACCTATTTGAATTTTTCCATTTTGAATGCCACTTTCGACACGTTCTCCGGTCAGTATCAGGTCAGTGAAACCTGATGATGAGCTTCCCAGCAAATGGCTATAGAAAGGGCCAGTTAAAGTGCCCATGAACATGTCAACTAGTTCGCGATCAGATAAGGGTGGTTGAACCCTTCCAGCCATATCTCTCCACTTTTGTGCATATCCTTTGAAACTTTCTTTTGGTCCCATAGACATGCCCCTTAGTTGAGTACGGGTTGGCGCAAGATCAGCATTGTATTGGTACTGTTTGTAAAAAGCAGCAGCTAATTCTTCCCAAGTATGAACCTTGGTATTTTCCAGCTGGTAGTACCACTCGAGTTGTGTACCCGACAGACTTTCTTGGAAGAAGTGAATCCACAATTTGTTATCCGTTGTATGAGGTTGTATCTTCCTCACATAGGATCTCAGATGTAGTTTCGGGCAAGAAACTCCATCATATTTTGCAAAGATAGGAACTTTGAATTTTGGAGGGATAACAACATCCGAGATGAGCCCCAGATCATTGAAATCTAAGCCAGGTATTTTTTGTATCTCCATAGCTTTCATACGGTCTTCCAACTGTTGGTATTTTTCATCATCCGGTTCGTCCCCAGAATGATCATTTTCTTCATTTGAAGAGAGAGAGGGTTTAGCAGAACCCTGGTTGCTTTGATTGTCTTCTTGTTCATCATCACCGACTGTTTCAGGGATCGGTGGCTTTTTGAACTTTTTGACTGGGATTTTGATCTTCCTTTTCAGGTGACTCACGCCTACAGATCCTTTAGGCTTCTTTTTCTTCTTGATTATCAGGGCTTTCATTTCTTGCTGCCCCTTTGCCAGTTCCAGAATTGCCACTTGAACTTGGGCATTCTGTGCTTCGAGATTCTTGATGCTCATTTCGGATTCCATCTCTTCTGACTGAAATAAACAGCGAGAAGATGAGAAATCCGTCATGTGAACCTGTTATGCAATGTGTATGACTGGATGCCATGTGTATGCAATGTATGAAATGTATATGCAATGTATGAAGTGAAATGTGTGTGCAATGTTTCAAGGATCTTAGAGTTTAGATTTGTTAAAGAAGAAACAAACGTTAGTTAATCAATTTATTTCTTTTTTCTTTTTTTGCTTCTTTTTTCTTTGCCTCATTTGGGCTTACAAGACAGAAATAAATGATCCTTCAGGTCTCCCGTGGACGCTTTCTCTTTGCCCCCAGGAATGTGTTGATCTGTTGTTCTTCTTGAAGCTCTCCGGTGAGCTCCAATATCCTTCTCTCATAGTCTTGACAGTATGATTTGAAGGTGTCTCTTTCCTCTTTGAGTTGAACCCAAGATTTTTGCAACTCTTCTAGGTCAGTTGGCATGTCCGGGTGTAGAATAACTTGAGGTTCATATTCTTCGACCTCTGGTTCAATAGTCACAGGTAGAACAGCAGGATATGGCATAAGGAGTTTCTGAGCATGAGTACGGACCCATCTGAGGTAGGGTTCCATAGGAATAGAATTCCATTGCCCCAGAGTTTTGCTTTCTATTCTATAGACACTGCCCCATGCATGTATGAACCTTCGTCGGTGTCTATGAGAATCATTCTCGTAATCAAACACAATGCCATGGATAATCATGTCATGAGGACCGTTGCTCCTTGCATATCCGAATTGGCGTAGAGCTAAAGAGGGATTGTAAGTGATGCCTCCTTTGATGCCAAGGAGTGGCACATTAGGGTACTCTCCACAATGATCAATGATAGTAATGTCTCTTTGAAAGAAGTTGTTCCACCGGATATCTGAGTGAGACAAAGACATAATCCTGCGAGACCAATGCATTCTTTGTTCATTTCTCAACACTGATCGGGGAAGATGAAATGTAAACCACCTAGCCAGTAGTGGTATACAGCACATGAGAGTTCCTCGTTTCTTCATGGTACGAGTGTGTAGAGAATGTAGAATGTCTCCCAGCAATGTTGGTACCGGGTTACGGATTAGGAAAAGGTTGATGATGTGTACACTTATGAACTGGTCGGGATTAGGGAATAAAACCAACCCATAGATCAAAAGTGCCATAACTTCCTCAAAAGCTGGATAACTTTTGTTTTCTAGCAGTAGTCGAGCCTTTTCCAACAAGAACTTGGCAAGCAAACCCTTAACTCCACTCTTTGTTTCCCAATTGGACTCGATTTCTGATTTCCGCAGATGTAAAGCAGCAGCAATGACTTCAGGTTTTGGAATCCTTTCTAAACCAGTGAAAGGTAATTGATTTCGAACAGGCAATCCAATTAGTTCAGAGAATTCTTCCAAAGTGGGTACCAACTGGTAATCAGGAAAGGTAAAGCAATGATGTTCAGGGTCAAAGAATTGGAACAGGACCCGTATCATGTCTTCTTCAAATTTTGAGGTAACCAAATGGAGTAGGTGACCATGCCTTTCGGTGAATTGAACATTCCTGGGGAATTCTGACACTAAGTCTTTTAGTTCAGACGGTACCGTTGAGATGTTGATTCGGATGTAATCTTTGGTGGCGGGAGCCATTACCTGCAAAAACAAAGGTAAACTCTTTGATCCTTGAAGTGTTTGGTGCAAAAATGATATGCTTATGATGCAAACATGTGGCACACAAAAACAAATCAAACAATAGCCTTAGGTTTAAAGGCTTGCATGGAGCTGATAGGTGATACCCTCCCCACTGAAGTTGAGTTGGTTAAAACCTGTCCTAGAATTGGATTCGGGTTCTATGATCCTTGGAAGTAACATCTCAATACGGCGCTCGAGCGGCCGATCAAAATATTCCTCGAGGATAACTAACTTCGATCAATTTCAAAGCTAGCCACTTAAAAGGCCACAAGTCAAGTTCAACTAAAAAGGTTCTAAGACAAATTAGTGTTTAATGACATTTCGGAAGCCTAATATACTCCTTGATCCTTTTCAAGGGACATCAGTATAAACCAAAGTATCGCACTAACGATGACTACCAGATCAACCGTATCGGTACATGCCGTACAGTTTCCTTGGTCTATTGTCATATACTTAAGGTATCTCGAGATTCAGGTTAGAATCTTTCACACAAGCAAAATACCCAAGCAAGCCTTTGAAAAATGCAATCAAGTCAATCAATTGAAAACATCGAAGTGATCTATTCTCTTAAGGTAACCCCTTTTGAAAACATTTTGTTTTTGAAAGTATCTCCCCAGCAGAGTCGCCAGTTCTGTGGACCTCCGATTTTTTTTTTAATACCGGGCCATACCTCTGATCTGTAGAGATACGTGAACTGACTCTTTTTTGTCGCTTAATGCTTTCGCATTTTTTTTTTGAAAATTCACAGAGTCGCCACCGACCTTTTATTTTATCCAATTAAGGAAAGGTTTATAAAAGAAACAGAAAAAAGACCTTTAAGAAATTCTGGGTAAGGGGGTAGGTTATACAAAGGGAAGGTGTTAGCACCCTTTGTATCCATGGTTATCCATGGGCTCTTAAGTTTGCTTAGCTCACTTGTTTTTCGATCACTTTTCAATTGCTCTGAAATTGCTCATATGTGGTTTCAAATACTTTTGTAAATTGAATTTTGTAATGATCCGTGTGTGGATGTATACAAAATGCTTGTTTATCTTTCGAAAGATGTTTTGAAAAGAACGTTAACTTTGTAATAACCCGTGTTTGGATGTATAGAAAGTATTGTCTTTTTTGAAAGTTTTTGTTTTGAAAAAACAACAGTGTATGAGAATTTTGTTTGTTTTGATTTGAGCAAGCAAACTAGGAGGTCTACCCTGAGTTGTAAGGTCTTTATCCTATTTCCTTTAAAAATCTATCCTTTCACCGGATATAAAAGCAAGGTTCGATTTTGTACTCAAAATAGTAGAATTTTGACTTTGATTTTGAAAAGAATGAGAAGGGATTTCCTGAAGAGGTGCAAGTGTGATTGTGATTGGATTCAGATATTTATCTTTGAAGTTAGTGATCTAACGGTTCAATTTTATCTTTGACATACACGCAGTTTATATTTGCTGGAAATTAAAGTGCGGAAATGTAAAGTGCGGAAAGTAAATCTACGCTATTACATCGATTGTGCGGGAAATGTAAACTAGCCTATTTACATGAATTTGACATCCTATACATTTATCTAGGAATTTTAAATTGCAAGAAAAATAAAAGGCATGTTTTTTGGATTTTTTATGATTGGTTTAAATTATAATTAATGCATGACTAATTAAATTAAAATGAAGAAAAAAGATGAAAATAAATTTAAACCTAGAAATTAAGTTTAAAATATGTACAAAATATTTGTTAATTAATTTTAAAACAAAACTAATTTTTTTGGAATTTTTGAAATTGATTGGAAATTGATTAAGCTAATTAATACATAATTATACAAATAATTATACAAATAATTAAAACTTAAAGAGAAAATTATTCAAGATATGTACAAAATTAGTTTATAATATATAGACAATATTTAACACAAAGAACAATTTTTTTTATGATTTTTTGATTGGTTAGAATAATTAAAAAGCCAATATATAAATATATACTAATTAATTATGCAAAATATTGAAATTATGAAGAAAAATAAAATATTTTTATTTCAGAAAATAATATATTATTTTAGAAGTATAAAAATATTTTTTGTGTATTTTTTGGATTTTTAAAACTATTTTTAATTAATTTAACAAAGAAATTAAAATAAAATAGAAAATAAAATAGAAAATAAAAGGATACTGATCCTGTATGGAAATTAAATGAGGGAGTATGATATGCGTGCGTGTTCTGAGGCGTTGGATGAGTTGATGGATGGATCAGAAGGCCCAGATGGTGAGGGACCATAGCACGTGGAACACCTGCAAAACACTGAATTCCAAGTCAGTTTAAAAAAACACGCGCGCGCCTCCCAGCGAATCAGAGGGCGCCACGCATCATCTTCAACCTTCAGATGGGTTTTTACACCGTTCATTTGCAGGTGGTGTAAAAAACCCAATCTTTTACACCTGGTAATAATAGCGAATACAAGCAAACGTGAGTATAAATTTGGCGCGATGGTATGGTTGAGTTCGTATTGTTCATGCGAACTCAATGGTACTATTCATAACCTGTAATTTTGCCTAATTTAGAAAACCCTAATTTTGGGATGAAGAACCCTAAAATGGTGGTTTCGTGTATACGCATCTAAAACTTAATTAAAGCTCCAGAAATGATCTACACCTCAAACCAAACTCAATAGTATGTCTACATCTTGTTAAACATGTGTGAATAGCCAGATACGAATTGATTTTAGTTTGAACAATTTTTGACCTGTGTAGCTCGATTCAGTGAGCTTCAAGGCTTGTAATTGATTGAGATAGTTTCAGTGATGTTCAAGGAAGGTGTATGAATGCTTAGTTTGTATTGAAATGAGCAGAAATTACAAATTCGAATTTGAGTTTTCTTTGAATTTTTTCAAGTGATTACAAAGGTGTTATGCTTAGCTTTGCTTCTGAACTTGTCTCCCTCTTGTTGCTGAACTAAGATAGCTTATTTATAAGCCATGTGTGCTTAGAATTGAAGCTAATATGTAGCTAGTTGCCTTTGTTGAAATCTTGCATTCTTTAATATTAAAAAAGCTTGAATTCTTGACCAAGTCACCTTGCCTTCAATGCACCTGCCTTGCCCTTTACTTCTCTGCAGAAAGATGAAGATTCTTTGGGGTGAGTCATGCTTGATTTGTAAGCTACCATTTATCCATGCATTTTCCTTTTAATTTTAATCTTAAAGTAAGATAAAATCATGCAAAAATGGATAAAAAAAGGTATGGGCTTAGTCTTGGTCGTGGGAGGCCCATAGTAACATGGAAATGATGTTTGAATGCTGAAAACTTGGCCCCATTTGGAAAAAATGCCATTTTGAACAATGTTGATTTCATGCATTTTCCCAAAATTTAGCCAACTTCAACAAGGTGTAAATCCTTCAATTTTTGTCATATGAAGGAGATCTTGCACTTTTTGGAAACCACAAAGAGTCCTCTAACCAATGCCTTTGGTCTCATGTCAAAATGATTTTTGAAGCTCCTTGTGTGTCCTTTTTGAAAAAAGTGTCTTTTTGTTGACTTTGAAAATGACCTGTAATGTCTTTGATCATATTTTGCAAATGGTGAATCCAATGACCATGGGATCAATGGCATTTGAAAGATAATTGAATTTCCTTCAAAACAAGCTTTGGTTTGAATTTTTTGGATGAAGGATGAGAGAGTTATGATCAGTCAAAGTTGAGTTGACTTTTCAGGCAAAAAACCCTAATTTTGAATCTTAGGGTTTTGTTGATTTTTGATCTTTCCTTGATGAATTATGATCATCCAATGATCAAATGATGAATCCTTTGACAAAATATGGACTTTGACAAAAAAATTCATTTTTGACTGTCTGTTGACTTTTTTGGTCAAACGGGTCGTCTGTTGACTGTTTGAGCTGCTGACGGTGCGTCTGAGTGAATTGAAGTTTGAAAATTTGTATGATGGTACTTTGAGATATATGGATGTGTATGAAATCCATTTGAGCTCTCAAAAACTTGTCGCTCCTGTAAAAACAAGAAAAACCCTGATTAGGGACTGTTTATGTAGGAGACAGTTAAGCGTACCTGATTTTTGTGCAGTGCTGAGTTTCTGCTAATCGCGTGATATTCAGAAGACTTCTAACACAAAAATCTTGGAATTTTGAATTGTGAAAGATTGATTTGATTGATGGTACAAAACACTGAGAATTGTACTGCCAGCAGTTTGGCTGTCAACTGACTGTTCAGGTATTGATGTAGCAGTTAGAGTGAAAAATCAACAGTCAAAGTTAATTTTCTTTTTTGTTGTTTTTTTTTTTGTTTTATGTGAAAAATGAAAGTTTATTTACATGACTTGTTAGAAAAACACAGACATAATAAATAACTAATATTTACGGTATGCGGGCAAAATTACCGATAATAACCCTGAAAATCATTTAATGCACAGAAATAGGAATATTTGACTGGCAGAAAGCACACAAAATATTATCTTAGTAATTAAGCAATATTATGACAAATAGTACAACATTTAATACTGACAGTACAAATATCACATACTATATTGAACAGTACGACGAATAAACGGTACATTTAAGAAATAAGAAATACGGCAAATTTTAAGAATGACGATTAATGACCCATGCTATGAACAATAACATGTAGATGATTGGGAGTGCAACCATTGCAGGTCCACACTCTTCAGGACTATGCAGGCAGAAGAAAGTCATGATCACCGTAGCAATGGTGATGACTGTAAGAAACAGTGTCTCTATCCACTTTGCCATTCTTGTCAGGGAAGAAGAGAAAATAGATATGAGATAGGAATTTGAAAGATGAGTTGGAATTTGATGTGAGATTTTATGGAAGAAAATGAGAGGTATTTATAGAATGGAAAGAAGGAAAGAGACGTTGGGGAATGATGTGATTCCGTACAAAAGGAAAATTTGAGTGGAAGTAAGATTTGAAAGAAAGTGTATGATAGTGTTGGAAAAAAGAGAGATTTGATTTTTGAAAAAGAGATTTGAAAAGATTTTTGCAAATAATGGAATATAGTACAAAAATTAGTGGGAAACAAAAGATAATAATAATCTACTTGTTACCAGTACAGTCTGAGTTTCCTGATTCTGCGCCTGCAAAAAAGATTTAACTCTGTACCAATTGTGTCAGTACCATTGATCTGTAAATAAATAAATAGCATGTGTGAAGTAATAAACAGTATTTGGCGTTTGCGTAAGAATAAATTCAACTGCAAGCCAAATTACTGTATAAGAAAGATTCTAAAAACTAAGTATTTCATACGTCAGGATATTTGTTGAAATAAAAATCCATGATTATATGAGACCCTTAATTTTCAGATTGGAGTTTCCTTGAAAAATATGTGGGCAAATTTTGGGGTATAACAGCATTACATTAACAAAATACAAGACAGACTCTAAGACTTAGGAATTTCTAGAATATTTAAGAGTTAAGGAATCCTAAGTAAAGCTTGTGTAATTTTTTTGATAAAATAACAACTTTTAAGTTGTCAATGCTTAGTGTTATAGTTTCTCCAAGTTTTTCAGTTCCTTTTATAGAAGAACACCAAAGAGACGTTGGAGAAGATTTCTTGCATAAGAGAGTTTTTTAGAGAAACATCATGAAAGATGTTGAAAAGCTTGTTGATATGGTTAATTTCGTTGAGAGGCCATTTGAAACTCCTTTGCTACAAGAAAAATTATTAGCTGCATTCCATCTGTCTTTTGTAGATTTATGATTCCTTTATCCCTGTTAACCATGGAGTTCATGTTAGGTTTATACAAGTTATTGAAGATGTTGATCACATAAAAAATGTGTTGAATAGAAAATACTTGAAATGGATAGCCATTGAAAGGAAGACTCCAAGATAAGCTTTCATAATTGAAGAAAGTGATCATGTCCTGGAGGACATCAGTTGTGTCAGTATGAATGTCAACAACTTGGAGGGTGTTCATGTGAAAGACAATGAGAATGTGATAATTCTCATTCATGGAGAAGACATTGTCTTATGTAAAATGTGAGTCAAAATGTTAAAGCATTTTTGTTCTACAAATACAATTCAATTCTGAAGTGAGCATGATTGGAGATGTTATCTACATTTTTTTATTCTCAAGAGAAAGAAACAAAGGATTGCTAATGTGATTTCCAAGGTAAATAAGTTGGAAGTAATTTCCCTCATCTATTGAGAGTAGCCAAATTCGCAAAGAGGGAAATGAAGATGTCATTCTAGATGTGTCAGACATCATAGATAACATGGTGGTAATTGAGATCATAAATTAGAGGAAGGTTGTGCAAGTTGCCCTTGCTAGGTATGAATAACATAAAGAGATTGAGCTAGAGGAAGATGATGAAGTAAATTAATGTCTTGGACATTGTATCCATCATTCGAAAAAGGATGTATAGCCAAGATAGTAATTCCTTCAAGTATGAGGAAATTATTTTGAAATGTGAAGGCTTGTGTCAAGAGAGAATAAATATTGAAACAAAACTATCAAATGTATTATTGGAAGAGGTTGCAAACAAGAAGAATCTCATGGTTGAAAAGTTAAGAGGTGCATTGGGTGTAAACATATGTGAGATCCTATAGCAATCAAATCTTGAGAAACATGAAAGGAGACCAAGATAAAACCTCTCTCCTACTTTCTATGGTTCATGTTTATTCAGGGTGATTTATCATTTTCCATTCACTCCTTTTATTTGGACTTTTGATACAGGCAAGAAAAAAGTTCTTCTAGCCTTATTTTGCTTTGTAAAAGCTGCTCTTTTGTCTATCATGCAAAGGTGTTTAATGTTCAACATGAGTCAGAACTAGACGAAAGCTAAGAAAAGTTCCACTAGGATGGAAATTAAACTTGGAAAGTTTGGTGAGAAAATAGTGGAGACCAAGAAGAAGAAGAAGAAGAAGAAGAAGAAGAACAACAACAACAACAACAAGGAAACGGGTTCCTCTTCTAATGAAAGTGTTGAATGTCCACATGGTGGACCATCGACTGGGGCAACTATACCTGGGAAGACTTTATTTACTAGGGTGACAATTGGGAAGAGGGGTCTTGTGCAAGATATTGACTCTGATATAGATGATGATTGGCCACTTTCATGAACTCAAGAGGTTGGACTGAGTACAAAATCTGAGGTGAGTTGTCTCCAAAAGGTTTTGTGTCGGGTCTTTTTGTCCTTATATTTAGACATGTTGTTTTTGGTTCCTCCATTTGGATTTGTAATGGTTATTTTGCCTGTTAAAGACTAGTTTAAATAAATACTTGAATAAAGAGGGTTTTTTCATCTTGTAGCGCGCACACGTAGTTATGTAAATAGAATCTTTGTGCAAAAGCTTTCACACTTGGTAAAATTTGGTTTTGAACCATAGTCATATTTGATGTGAATGCCTTTCTCTCTCCTTCTCTCTCTCTCTCTATATATCTCTATCTATCTCTTTATCTCTCTCTAGTCATATTTTGTGTGAATGTATGTCTCTCTACCCCCTCTCTCTCTCTCTCTCTCTCTCTCTCTCTCTCTATATATATATATATATATATATATATATATATATATATATATATATAAAGGTCTTCATTCACAATAGCTAGTATTGAGATTGAAGACACTATGTTTGTCTGGGTTGAGTAGAGTCCTTGTTCTTCATTCAGCTCTTGTGATCATTCTTCTGTTTCAAAATCCAAGGTGTTAATCACCATAAGAGGTAAATGTTCTATCATTTATCATGCTCATTTGTAAGGATTAACTTAAGGGATTTTTTTTGGTTTTTTCCTACATTTTATATCACAATTTCCCTTAGAAGCATCTAAGTATTTCATGTCAAATTCCCAACATGATTTTAAGTTCATTTGCATCATATAAATGATTAGCAACAATTAACATAGCATCAACATTGTAACACCCCACACATAACCGACTAGTATATTATGCATGAAACGTTAAAATTGATAATGAGTACATACAAAAGTCAAGATACAAGAAGATCCATATTAAAATACAACATGAGATTTTTTACATAGAAGTACACAACATGTGTCTTCGATGGATCTGCACAGCGGAAAACGAACTAACAAGGTCTTCGAGCCACCACCACTTCCAAGCCTTCAATCCAAACCTGCTACCAATCAAACACTACTATACTGCACCTGAAAAATATAAGATGATTGGGGTGAGATTACTAAATCTCAGTGAGTCCGCCTATCCTATGGGTCCACTCGGATCTACAGGGTACATACATCACAAAACCAAAACCATCATTGATTCGGGGTTTATCCTCACATTCGGTACAATTACGGAGCAAACATATGAATCATCCACCATATGAGTCATCATAGCACAAGTACACAAATAGTACAAAAAACATGTATGCAGACCCATACCCATGTACGGGGAATCCAGAAGTAGTAACAACCGGTCTAGCTAGGCTGCACCACACATCCTCGGTGAGTCATCAAGTTCCTGTCATCAAAAGACTCGCACAACACCATCGCTAGATGAAGCGGATAAGTCCTTTATGGAATTTCATCTGTGACGAGTTACAACGGTGACACTGCCTATGTGGCGTCACGGCCCCGTCAACATCCATACGCAATATGGTTTCTGCAAGTGTGAAGACGCCTAATTGACTGCACAAGCCCATCCGGGTAGGAGCCTAGTGATGTAGCCTACGTGGCACCACTAGAGGTGAGTTATCCATGTGATATCGCCTACGTGGCATCACTACTCCACCATACCAATCACGCCAAGTGTGTTCTGCAAGTGAGACATGCTGTAAAGACTCTCACAAGCACACTGCAACGGTAGCTCAGGTGTGTTCGTCATACCAAGAATGTCGATGTGTTCTTCAAGTGAGACACACCCTATAGACTCTCACGAGCACATTGCAATGGTAACTTTGGAAACTAGTCCATCAACAATGGCGCCTTACCACCTAGTAGTTTGGCCTACTTCGATTCTAGCATACCACACGCAATCATACGCAAAAAGGCATACAACCGAACGTTCAACCGGAACGACGGATAAAACAATCAATGACCAATCACGACACTTCATATGTATCACACCAGTATACATAAACTGTATCCATATTCATATTCGTATTTTCAATGTCATAGCATAATCATGGAATCCAATTACTTATCATCATTTAATTTCTACTAAAGTGGTCATATCATACCATTAGACATTCACTTACCAAATTCCATAATTGAACCAAATTCATTATATTTAAGCATATTATTAAAGAGCGTCGAAAGACCTTTCCAACGCTTCCGACCGGGCTTCGTTTCGAGTTGTAGAACTCAAGTTATGGTCGAAACAATAAAGGGATAATTTTCTGTCAGGTGCAATCGATTTGCACCAGTGTGCAATCGATTGCTCACTCAACCAGAAACACAGAATGTCAATTTTTCACAGTGCAATCGAATGCTTGACCCGTGCAATCGATTGCTCACTGGACCAGAAGCAAAAATCACATTTTTCCTGCATAAGATCAGTTCTAACACATTCTAATCCATCCTAAACCGAACCCTAACATGTGATAGCAATCCAATACATGAACTATCATTTCAAGAACATATTTTCACCAATTAATCATACATGCAACATGTACTCGTCAATTAAACAAGTTGATCACATGCAATCATGGATTGTCACTCAAATCCCAATTCCCAACATAAACCCTTGCATACAAATTCCCCAAGGTATATAACTAAGGACTAACCTTGGATTAATAGAGGTTTAAAGGTTGTTAATTCTACTGTAGAACTCCCACCATAGTCAAAGCTTCCCCCTCAAGCTCACCAAATCCGTAGCCTTCTCTTTGCCAACTTTCAGCACCAATTGCTCAACTTCAAACGCGTTTATCTCCATCAATAAACAAGCTATGAGTACGAATTAATATATCAAATTGAAGGAAATTTTGTGTAGAATCTGAATCTTCAAGAATTACCTGAATTGGAGCTACAAATAGAAAGCTATGGCATGTTTAATGAAGGCTGCTCAAGAGTTGCAAAAATGAACATGAAGAACTTCTTTCTCCTTTTTCTCTCTTGTTTCAATAGCTCTCTCTCACTTCTCTTTCTTACCAAAAATCTAATTTGGAATGACAAACTTCTACCAACCACCTTAAGTCCATGCAACTTGTTTTTAAGGTCACAAATGCCCCTCAACTAATCTCATATTACTAGTTTGCCATCTTGTCCAATTCCAACTAGTCACTTATATTCCAATCTCCACTAATTCCCTTTTAATAATTATTATCTTATAGATATACGTGCTACTCACTTAATTGGAACAAGATTAATGTGTCCTTTAATCACCGCTTAGCCAAGTCAATTGACACAAACCGGTGTCGGAGAATCGGGGTATTACAAACATACAATAACAAGAAAATAAAAGAACCACCATTAAGGCTCTTAACATAAACAGAACAATCATACTCACACCTTTTGGAACTAATCTAAAGCATGTATGAATCAAAGTGATTGTACCATTTCGTTAGAGACTGCTTTAAACCATAAAAATTCCTCCTAAATTTACAAACTAGTCTCACATGTCCAATGCCACTCAACCGTTCTGGATGCTACAAGTAAATTTTCTTTTCTAGATTACCGTGAAGAAATGTTGTGTTCACATCAATATGCTCTAAATGTATGTCCCAACTTGCTCTCAAGGAAAACACTACCCTAATAGAAATATGTCTGACGAACAGAGAGAAAATCTCATCATAGTTAGTTTCGTTCTTATATGAGTATTCCTTTGCTACAAGATGTGTCCTGAACTTTTCTCTTTTAACCTATTATTATTTGGGTTTCTCTTGAACACTCACTTATAACTAATGGTTTTTCTCCTCTTAGGAAGTTGAACAATCTTCCATATCTAATTTTTCTTCAAGGGCATAATCTCCTCCATCGTGGCACCCATCCACTTATCTTCCTCCTGGTTTTCTATAGCCTCTCAAAAGGTGTAAGGGTCTCCATAACTAGTAATAAGCGTATAAGTTGCCAATTCTTCATACCCATATCTTTGTGGTGAATTTGTTGAATGGTGCTCTTTGTCACATACAAGAAGCCTAAAACTTCAAGTCTATGGTCCATTTCAGTATAAGAGTTGTGAGTACCTCCTTTACTACAAGAGGAGCCTTGAATTTTTCCCCTTATTTTTCTATTATTTTTGGTTTTCTATTGAATGCTCACTTACAACTTATGATCTTTTTCCTCTTAGGAAGTTGAACAAGCTCCCATATCTAATTTTTCTTCAAGGACTCAACCTTCTCCATCATTGTACCAAGTGGATGGGTGGATGAGTGAAATGATGGAGGAGATGGAGCCCATGAAGAAAACTTAGATATGATGAGATTTTCTCTTTATTTGTCAGATATATTTCTTAATAACTTTTAAAAACATCCCATTATTTGTTGGAATAAAAATAGATTATAAATATCGCAAATTATCCTTTATATTAATTTAGAATATCTTAGAGTATATTTTAGTATTTTAGAGTATCTTAGAGTGTCTCTAAATTAATATAAATTTTATAATCTCCTAATAGTAATGAATGGATCTGCACACTAAAGCGACCAAGTCTAACACTCGTGTATCGCACAGACCATACACATCACCCACTAGACCCGACCCGACCTGCCAGCTCCCCCTACATCGTTGGGCTGCCACCATGATGGTTTGGGCGCTTCCAACTAGTCGTTGTTCCTCCGTTGCTGCGTCTCGCGCCACCGATGTTGGACACCATGTGTCAAACCATGTTCAAGGCTCTGGCATCTTCTGTCGATATTCTTGTTGCTTTTCGGCTTTCTTATTTCTAAAAATCCTGAAACATATTTTCTTTATCTTCATCACTCATGGTTTTAAAGTATATTTCTACAATCCTCCACCATAAATTTAAATTGCGATGATTCCAATTTACCCATCAAGTATCGGCTTAACTGCCTTAGGAGATCGTCTCTCGTAGAATGTTATTTCTTGGTGTAACATGTTGCAAACTCTGTTCAATTTTGAATAGCCTATCTTTGAAGAATTTTGAATTTTGTTGATTCACTAGACAATAGATGTTGTTAAACAGATCGATGGCTCCCTGTACTTTAAGATTGGCTTGTAACAATTGAAGGTCAGAGAGCATTTATTGTCTAGTGTAGCAACCTGCTTAAAAATTTACGTTTAAACGGAGTCGCCACCCACTTTATTTGGGCAAGTGAGAAACCCTTAAAAAAGAGAGATTTGGGGTAAGTAGGTTAATTAGGCAAAGGGAAGGTGTTAGGCACCCTTGCCCTCCTTGTACTCAAGGGGACCCATTTAGCCTTTAGGTTTTTATAAAAAGGTTCTATAATTGTCGACTAATAGATTAAAAAAAAGGTAGACATTTGGCAAAAAGGGTAAAACCTCAAAGGTTTTAATAGAGTCATTGTCAGATCGAGACAACAATGACTACATACCAAAGATTATGTATAGCAAAAAGGGGTCATTGTCAGATAGAGACAACAATGGCCAAAAGCCAAAATACGTGTAAAGTAAAAGATAGGCCATTGTCAGATCGAGACAACAATGGCTATAAAAGATAGGACCGCCAAAGGCCAAAACCATGTATAGTAAAAAATAGACCATTGTCAGATCGAGACAACAATGGTCAAAAGCCAATGGTCAAGTATATCAAAAATGCAGCTTCAAGGCATCATCATTGGCCAAAAACCTTTAAACGACAAAAAAAATATTGTAAAGAATTAAAATTCAACAGAAGCCACATATATTCATTATTGGCCAAAACAAATAATTTTTTAAAGGGGGACCTCATAGATAATCATCGGTCAAAAAGTTTTTGAAAATAAAGGTTTCAAAAAAAGGGAGGCCTCATATGAAGTCATTGGCCAAAACGTTTGGGTTTGAGTGATTTGAAAATTGCGTTTGAAAGGGGAAAGGGTTTGTCGGCCGTTGTCAGTTAATCGACAACGGCAGGTTAGGGTTGTTCAAGACAACCCTAAGACAAACCCTCAGGGGGGAAGAGAAGCGTAGAAAATAGTTTTTTTTGCAAAGTGTGAATTTGTGTGTGTGAAAAATTGTACGTGAAATTGTGAAAAAAGGTCCCCAAATAGGATTGCCAAAGGTCCTATTTATAATGGGAAATTTAGGTTAAAAATCCAAAAAAGAAATAACCCATATCTAAAAGCCCAACAACCCTTTTTTTTTAAAATTGGTAAAAATAGGAGAAAGTGTGAAAATGTCACTCATGGGATTCAAACCCGCGACTTCTTATTTGCATGCCTTGCTTGCTTATCAATTGTGCTATGTTATTTATTTGTAATAAAAAGCCAATTGAAAGTGTATGAAGCATAGACAAATATTTTTTATTTATTAAAATATAAATAATTTAAGAGTAAACTATTATACTTTTGATAGAAACAAATAATTACAAAATCCAAAATATTGTAGATAAACCAAGGAAGTTTATAAAACCCAAGTTTACAAATAATTTTGAATCCTGAAATTGGGCCTCATATTTTATGAATAATAAGCCCAATTAAATACACAATTTTACTTAATGTATATCCTATATTTTGAATTGGACAATTTAGAGAATGATTACTCTTTTGAAATGGGCTTGACAATCAAGATGCCAAGCCCACTAGTTTGATATACACCCCTTGTAGAATTTGTACTACGTCCCAGTTAATAAAACGTAATAGCAATAGGGCAAATTTTGGGGTATGACATCTAGGTACAACATGTAGTGGAGGAGGCCGATGTGATGGTCAGCCTTAGTGAATTTATTGTTTCGATTTGAAGAATGAGAGATCTTGGAATTCTCCTTGACTAACTCTTGGTGGATGTGAAATTTTTTGCGTAAGATTAAAATGAGACGCCACCATGACTATATTGTCTTCTGCCCAAGGAGGAGGCGGAGGAGGAAGAGGCGAGACTCTAGTAGCTTTAGTAGCTATATTGGTAAATTTCTATTAAATGGCATATTGAGTGGCTTTGGATGCCACCATGCTTAATGAATCTGATGATGGATTTGTTGAAGGAAAAGGTTAAAACTACAAGGAAGAAGATCAAAAATCAAAGATGCAAATCTTCTAGAAAATGAGATTTGAATCTTTGTATCAGAAGAAATCTTAACATGAAAATTTGCGGAGATTGGATGCCGTTTTCCATAGACGGCATCATTGTTTTGTTATGGAATCAGAATGGTAGATGAACGCTGAAATGAGATCTTGGTGCGGTGGAGCAAGTTTTTGGTGCAGCAGGGCGAGTTTTTCAGTGCAACGGAGAGGGGTTACCTGTAAGGTTATCACTTCAATGCCTAAGTCAGTGAGAGAATCAAAAGTAATGTAACAGGGGGAATGAGTTTGAATACCTAAAATGGCGCACTTTTTCCTTTATATGATGAGAGTGGGTAAAACCGTCTGCGTGAGATGAGGTGTATTGTATGAGTAGCCATTTGATTTAACCAGATAGTGGTAAACATATTTGAAGGACAAAATTATTTATTTGTGAATGAATGAAAAATCGTCTACTTCACGCATTTTACCACATCTTCGTGCTCATTAATATTTTACTTTAAGTCTTGCTAACGGCTCATAACATACATGATTTATAGGGAAATAATGAATATGAAGGATGACTAATACAAAATATAAAATTGGAATGTAAAAGTCGAGGAAGAAAGCAACCCATGAAAAAGAAGATTTTGAGGGAGGAGAGTTTTTAGATGGAAGTCGACAAGGAATCTATGTTTCTTAAACCCATTTTTATTTCATTTATTTTAATATTTAATGACAATGGTATTTGATTGATCACATTAATAAATATGATACTTTTACCAAAAATATTTTTAAAATGGAATGGGGTAGAATTTCATTAAAAAAACATTATACTATGGAATCGAACATTAGTTGATTCAGTGGTTGTTGACATTAAATTTAATAGAAAAGTCCACGATTTGATCCACACAAATGCGATTGAGAAGCTAGAACCACTTGATGCCATTGTTTTTTTTAAGAACTAAAATTTTATTTTAATATTTCTATTAAACAGAGTAATTAAAAGTGTATTTAAGTGATAACAAATCAGTAAAGATTCATCTTGTATTGATTGATTTCACCTTTAAGGAGGATCAAAGATTAACAATTATGGATAAAAAAATTAGCAAAGTAATTATCATATTATTAATAAACAAATCTTGAACATCATCTATTTGAGAAAAGTAGTATTTTAAAAGTTAACAAAGCATGAACACTTTTTTCTCACATATTGAGTTTTACTATAAGATCATTTTCTCATTTACAATAGACATTACTTTTTACTCAACATAATTATTATGTTAGCCTAAAGAGCTAGCATATTAAGAAACATCACTCTATTTTTCACCAAACATCTAAATAAACAATCTAATCCACCTTCCAAACTATCAACATTAGCACTCAATCTCTCAAACAATCTTAATGCCCTTTGACCTTCACTATTAGAATAATCACTACTTTTCTCACTTCCAATAAGAGAACACAAAGCATTGTTGAGATCTTCAACCTCATTTTTGTTCTTCCCTTCTTTCTCATAGGAAAACAATGGCTTCAACTTCGAAATCAATGATGACCCTTTTGTTCCAAATGCTGCCATAGACATAAAAAGTAGCACAGAACATAATATAGATATAGTGATTGTATTTGCTTCTCTTAAAACTCTAACCAAAAATGTTAATTGATGATCTTGATGATAACAAAGAGACAATGAGTTAACTTTGTTTTGCATTTTCTTTAGCTCCAAAAGTTGGTTTGAAATTCTCTTCTTTGCTTTCTTTTTGAAACTTTCATAACAAGAAACATTGTTTTCAATGCTTGAATCACCTTTTCTTCTTCTTCGAATTGCTGATTGAAGTGTTTGCATGTGTTCTATAAGACTAAACAATAAATCTCTTGAACACTCACAAGCATCAAGCAATGTGACCGAGTCAAACAATGAATCTGATATGAGTTTTCCATCTCGGTAGCGAAGAAGACATTGTTTGGTTTGTTGAGAATTGAAGAGTTCTTCCATGGAATTGTAAATCTTTGCAAGCTCCACTAAATCACTTTGAATTTTGTTTGCTTCCAAAGGAATGTTGTTTGAGATAAAGTGTTGTTGATGATGGTGTTTTAGGTTGTTTAGAAGTGATTCAATTGTTTGAGAAGAAGGGTTTTCTCTTGAAGGAAAACTAATGGACCTTATTGGTTGGTGTGTATAGGGAAGCTTTGAAATGGATTCCATTTTTTTCTCTATGTTGTTTGTTAGAATAATGTTGCTAAGATAAGATTATGTTTGAGTGACAACTAGCTTTTGTTCAATGTTATTTATAGGAACATGGTTAGGGGGGCCTAAATATGGTACAATATTTTATTGAGTGAAAGACTTCATCATTTAAGCAGGCATTTGCTTGCACAAAAATGGGACGGAAAGGGGAGTATTGTTGATGACGCGGTCTAAAATTAGTATTCGTTTCGGAAAAAATAAGAGCGGAGTGGGTCCGCGGTCAATGCATCTTTTAGTCTAAAAATTATAAATATATAGGAGACAACTTCTCTACCCATCTGAAAAAGTTGGGTAGGGTACCTTCAACCGATTACAAAATTCCGTTTAATTTTAACACATTTAATTAAATATAAAATAGTACAATTTTTTGTTATTTTCAAAAAAATTTACATTGAAGGTAACTTTACTCAACTTTTTAAGTTGGGTAGATAAAAATTCACCAAATTTATATTCACGCATGCAAAAACCCAAAAAAAAAAAAAAAAATTAGATGAGACAGACAGACATATTAGAAAGCACGGAAATAACCTTGCGCCTCCGATAAAAAAATACAAATAAAATGAGATGTCCAGCGAACCGGGCCCGTTTTGCGACCCCAGATCCAAGTTACTTTTAACAAATATCAAATATTTTGATATTTTGTGATATTTTGTGAACGTGAATCATTTTGAAGTATCATATGTGTACATGTGATAGCAAGTTGCGTCACACTATATTTCATATGGCTTTTCTGACAATTTATGCTAACAAGTCGGTAGCTGAAGTCCATTTATTAATCCATGGCTATAACATGAGCAACGTAGGTTTCAGAAAATTGTTGGCAAAAATAATAAGAACGTAAACATCGCATACAGAACAATGTTGGTGTTTGTTCCTCAGGCCCTCAGCTATGCATCAATAATTTCCATCAACTCAAACCATATATTATTATTATTATTCAATAATGTAAAATATATTAAAATTATCATGTGAATTATTGAGTTTGTAGTTTACTAAAATATTAAGGGGTGGCAATGAACTAAGATATTTGTGATTTCTCATACAAAGGAAATTGATGTGATAGAATAGTAAAAACATGAAGCCATGTAATTTGTGTCACTTTGGTATGGTAAATGGTTGTGTCTAGTGTAGTAACAAGAGAGAGAGGGACCACTTATAAGAATCACATGTTGATTTGGACAAATAACTACGTTTCTTTATTCATTTGTTTTGTTCTTCAGTATGCATTTATGCATTTGCAGTAAACAATAACAACATTACATTTCAAGATCAATGTATCCAAGCATCATATTCTATGACAGGCTTGTGATAGTTAAAGTTGCACATCTTTCTATCAAAATGTTTGCATCTATTGTCGTAATTATAATTAATTAAAAAATTTAATAGTTGTATTATACAAAATTCTTTAAAAAAATTATATTTTCTGTGTTAATCTTTTCAAATTTGTCAGTGCGACTATAAGGTATTCTCTATTTTTTTTTAGAATCATTACAATTTTGTTCTTTAAAAAACACGTCTCGTTGGATTGAGGTGTATGGGTGTTATATATAAATTATTCTTAATCTCGATTCCTAAGTAATGTGGAATTATTTTTGCAGATTGAAGCAGTTGAGTCTCAATTGAGACTAAGGGACACAATGCAGACTTCGAGTTCCCACAAACAGCGCCATTGTTCTAGATCACAAATTGAGACGACAAGGTAGCGTTCCATAGTAGACTTGAGCTTATGGTACTGCGGATAGAAAGTTGTCATGTAAGATTAGCACTTCAACATCAAAATCAATAAGAGAATAATGAATAATGTATGATAGAGTGTTTCATTTATATATTTTCCTTCATATCTGATACTTTATGTATAAGAGATGGTTCGGGAAAGGCAAGCACTTAGAGGTCGTTCGATGTCGAGGCTCTACCAACCCTTTACTTTGTGGAGTGATCATGGTTTTGATTATATCGAGTTCATAAGTTCTCACCTCCCCTTTTATGAGAAGTTCCTCTAAGATTATAAATCTCTTCAATCTAAGACATCTTATGGGCTTATTGGTATGAAGGATAACCTTTTATTGAGGGTGTTAATGTTGGAGGATGTTGACCGAGAAGAGGAGACCAGGCTGAAAAGGAGTTGAGGGCGAAGGTCATGAAATATGAGGATGGCCACAAAGAAATCTATAGGTTGTCGGAGGCCTTACAGAATGACAAGGACACATGGGAGAACAAGTTAGCTAGTGCGGAGTCCAAGGCCACACAAATCACCGTTAAGGAGAAGTCTTTAAATTCCTATCTGGAAGATGTCATCTGTTCCAAAAAGGAGTTGAAGGAGGAGGTATCATATCTCAGGGATGAATTGGTGTTGATTTCTAGTGTCTATTTTGAGCGAACAACGTAGCATGTTTCCTTCTGGTGGATGATGACGAGGTGTCCCCCTAGAGCCCAAAAGTTATTATTCGGGCAAGGACGCTCAGGACGACGATATGGTGATGGAAGGAGGCGGATCTGAAGCCCTATATTTGAAGGATGCCCTCACAAATGAGGTAGCTTGGGAGGGGGCTTAATGGATTATATTTTTGTGGTGTTCTATGACCCTTGGAGGCTTTTTTGTAATTTTTGCCCTTGTGGGGGATTTTTGTAAGTATTAAGACATCGTCGCCCATTTGACATCTTTTGTCCCAACTGTCTTTATCGTTATTTTTCTGTTCCGCGTAATAATTTTTATGTGATTGTGTTGAACCTTATTAAGGATTGTCTGTTAGTACCATCATCCCCCAAGAAACACACATACATCCCGTCTTCCGTACTAGGAGGACAATAAAAATTCTTTATGGAGATTCAATGCTTGATCCCCTTCGAGGATCCTTTGTGGAGGTAAAGCATTTTTGGTTGACTCCAAAGGTGGAAAGGACCCAACTTAGGGATCCAGGTATTTGATCGTCTCTAAGAGCGGCAAGAATCCCTCTTATGGATCCAACATTTTGATTGCCTCTAAGGGAAGCAAGGATCTCACTTAGGAATCCAGCATTTTGATCGCCTCTAAGGGCGGCAAGGATTTCACTTAGGAATCCAATATTTTGATGGCCTCCAAGAGCGGCAAGGATCCATCTTAGGGGATCCAACATTTTGATTGTCTCTAAGGGCGACAAGGATCCCTCTTAGAGGTCCAGCATTTTAGTCGCCTCTAAGGGAAAAAAGGATCCATCTTAGGGATTCAACATTTTAATGCCTCCAAGGGCGGTAAGGATCCCTCTTAAGGGTCTAGCATTTTGATTGAATCCAACGGGGACAAGGATCCCTATTAGGGATCCAAGTTTTTTATTTTCTCCAAGGAAGGAAAGGATACCTCTTTGGGGTCCAGCATTTTGATTGCCTCTAAGGGAGATAAGAATCCCTCTTAGGGATCCAATATTTAGATTGCCTCTATGGTGGCAAGGATCTCTCTTAGTGGCTCAATATTTTAGTTTCCTCACTAGGTGGAAAGGATCCCTCTTAGGGGTCCAATGTTTTCATTACCTCTAAGGATGGCAAGGATCCATCTTAGGGGTCCAGCATTTAGATTGCCTCGAAAGGGCGGAAAGAATCCCTATTAAGGATCTAGTATTTTAATTGCCTCCAAGGGCAAAAAGGTTCCCTTTTAGGGTCCAGCATTTTGATTTCCAGTGTTTTAGTCTCCTTTAAGGGCGGCGAGAAATTTTAGGTTTCCTACAAAAGGTCACGAATAGAAAATGTAGCTTCTTCAAAATAATAAAATGAGGGGCCTCGTTAAAAACATTTTCCCAATACGAGGTACAAAGAGAAAAGAGTACACCCAAAAAAATATGTTCATACAAACAACAAAGATGTAATACTCGCCTAATAAAAATTATTAGTAAATTAATTAAATGAAGGTAAAGAAAAATAATAAATGATTGTAGAGAAAGTGACGACGCCAGAGGGAACTCCTTCTGGGATTTTAATATTCGATCTCCTCTCTAGCTTGAGGGGGAGCCTCCTCATCTTTGCGAGCTTCTCCTGGTGAATTTATTGTTGAGCTTACTTTTTTGTGTTTGGTCCTAGAGTGCTGATATTTTTCAGGTTAAGGCTTCCTACATAACACTTTCTTTCAATTTATTAATCTCTTTGGATAACTCATACCCGCCCAACAAAGAGCGAGTACTTCATGCAAAAATACAAATTGGACAAGAAGGCACCCAGCTAATTAAAAGTTGGCCACCCTATAATCATATTGTAACAAGAGAGGGAATCAATGACCAAATATATGACCTTAATTTCTTTGGCTTGCTTTTTCTCTCTAAAGGTGGCTTTTAGCATGATGTACCCTTTCTCCTGCACCTTCTTTTCAGAGAATCCAACTAGTGATCCCTTGAAGTGATTTAGGTCATTTGGGTCGAGGCGGATCCACTCGAATGCATCCTATTATATGATATTTGCATAACTTCGTTGATCTATGAGAACTCTTTTGATCTCCTATTCATCACACCTAATATTAACGACCATGGGGTCATCATTATGAGGGTGGATTTGAGTTGCGTTTTTATCAGAGAAGGAGATTTTGGCTTCTGGCATCTTCAGCTCGCCTTTGCCTTCCTTATTGGAGAGATCTTCCATGTTTAGCACTTGGCGAGCATACCTTCTAAGGATGGAGCTAGTCTCTCCGTTTCCCGTAAATCCTACTACAACAATATTGAGCGTATAACATACGGATCTATTATCCTACCCTTTGGATTCCTCTTTTTTATTGTAAGACCTAGGGCTCCCTGTGTTATCTCTCCCATGGGAGCTAAATTTCTCGGAACCACAGGAAGAGTCACCTTTGACATACTTCTTGAGGTGTACCTCCTAAATTAGATGTTCGGTCTCTTTCTTGAGTTGGTAACACTCTTCAGTATGGTGCCCTTTAACTTTATGGAAATTGCACCATTTACCTGGTTTGGGATTCATCACATCCGTGTTTGGAGCTAGAGACGTATGAATGTTGTGTAGGTGAAAGACCTCATGCCAGATCTATTCACAACGAGTATTTAGAGGTGTGAAGCTCTCTGTTATCTCGTATATTCTCTTGAATGCAGTTTTGTCCTTGATGGGAGAGGTATAATTAATATTCGTATGGAACCTTTAGCATTAGGAACACGCTCTTTAAGATCTCGCGGCTTCATCTCAGTGTTGCTCACCTCACCTTTTATGTAACTTGTTGCCTTGGTGATCTCTTCCGCTATCGAAAGTGTTGACTTTTGGGTGAGAGACTCATTGAAGTGTCCTACCTTGTGAATGTTCTAGAACGCCCACATGAATATTTTATAGTTTGGGTAGACAACCCATGTGGTAGCTTCATTAAATTAGGTGAGGTATTCTTTCAATGGTTATGGGAGAACCTATTGTATGTTGAACAGTTTGATGGTGGACCTCTTTCGTAGACGGCTATCGGCAAACTGGTGTATGAGCATTTTCACTAGTTCTTGATAGCTGGACATGGAAGCTCGGGGAAGACCCGTATATCATCACAATGATGCATCCCTAGAGGTGTCATATATCAATTTCCACTTTAGTACGTCATGCGCTCCAATTATGGTTATATGTGTGTTGATAGAGGCGATGTGTTCATAAGGGTCATTGCACCCATCAAACTTGGCCAAAGAGGGAGGCTTGAGTCCTTCAAGGATAGATGCTTCCCATATGTTGTTTAAAAGTGGATGGGGATCTTGTACTTCCACCTCTTCTAAGGGATTGGTCTCTTGTTGGCATTGTCGGATATTGATGACGTTGTTCTTTAGTGTTTGATTCTGACGGTGTAGCTCATCCATAGCAGCACGCATTTCGACCATGGCATTGGCAACACTGCTTCCCCCTGTGTCCTTTGGCGTGGGGGAAGGTGTTTTCCTATTAACCATGGTCGAGAATGTTCGGATACAAGAGCGGAGGTGACAGTGAATATGGCAATTGTAAAAAAAATTGTGGCCCGGGTCAGTTTTACTTGGGTCTCACGGTGGACCCCATTGTACTTGTCAAAATGTGTGTGTGTGTGTGTGTGTGTGTGTGTGTGTGTGTGTGTGTGTGTGGTATTCCTATGTGGGTAGGGGATATTCAAAGGCCTTAGTAAATGAGAGTGGTTAGGATTTTCTCACAATGGTGAGAGACCCTACTTGGTGATTTTTACGATATTTAAGGTGGTATAAGAGGGTTAACTCACTTGAAGTTAGATGTTTTGTGCATAAGTATTATGCTTAAGGTGTAATGATCTATCTCATACGGTCAAAAGGGTCGGATATTTATAGAGACTCTTGGGCATAAAGTTTAGGAAACTATGAGAAATGATAATCGCTCCCCTTTGAGTGGAGGAGACTGTTGACTACCTATCTTTCAAGGATTCGTGGTATGACTCAGTTTATATGACTAGTGATGGGGGATAACAATATTGAACATATGAATACATCTATGTTAAGGGAGAACCCCCGTGCTACATAAAGACGACACATAGGCGACACATCACGCGACATGTTCTCAATATTTAGGTAATATTATACTAAAGAATAGATCGATTCAAACGCTACCTTGATCAGATTTGTCTGTGCTATCAGTTCAAGCTTAATTTGTCTTAGAATATTTGATGAAATCGAAATGTGCATGGTTGAATTTGACGAAACAACTAGTTTGTCTTTGGATGATTTTATTTGTGTTTAATTTATGCAAATGTTGTTGTTGATGATGCATTAAATTGTTGAATTTAATTTAATTGATGAAATTCTTATGTTTAATATATTTATACTTTGTTCGCCATGTTTGGATTTTATAACTTGAACACTTCAAAAACAGATTTCAAATCTTAGAATTCAAATGATATTTTTGACAATTTAAAAGACTTGTGATAGAACGGATAAAATTTCACAAAGTGACAAATAAATTTCTTTAAAAAAAGAGTTAGTATAACTGCATGTTCGTAAGCCTGTTGTATTTCCTAAATAAACTAGAACTGCCATATGATATTAATATTCTTTTAGAATTTGGACACAACATAGCTTAGTTCTTCTGTTCTGTAACATGGAATACTACAACATCAGCTCTTGTTAAGTTTTCATATTTTTATCCGAAAACATTGACTCTTGGAAACGGTTCCATCCATGTGATTTAGCAAATCACGTGTATCCTTGAATGAAGGTCATATGTATAATGGAAAAGACAAAAACAATGTGATTGTCCAGTTATATTCTTATTAATAAGCCAATTAAGATAAACATGATACATGGTGGACTCACTGTCATCTAACTTGACGTCAAACAACAACGACAATAAAATGGCAGAGCTTTAGCTCATCAATCATTATTATTATTTCAAGTAATAATTATATTGAAACATTGTGTTTATTAGTCAATGTTGTAGTCCTCTTAGAAAAACTTTTAAAATTTAAAAAATTTCTTCCATATTTTAAGATTCGGAGTATATATTTTTAAAGTATTCTTCTCATTTTATATCTACAAATCTATTTTTAAGTAATACAAACTCTAAATTTAAAATCCACAAAAATTCACTACAATGTCTTAATTTCTGCTTAATATAGATTGAATTCATCACATTTTTAAAATTTTCAGCTATTTTTTTTATTCTAACTCTTGTATTAGGAAATAGTGAACTAGAGATACTCTAATCCTTACAAGAAAAATCAGGAAAAAGAATATGATAAACCAATAAAATCAAAGGCACAGAAATGGATTTTTAAACCACTCATAAAAATTACAAGTAATTATATCCTTAGAGTCTATTGCAAGCCACCACCAAGAATACCACAAGATCATAAAGAATAGTTTGTCGATATCACATTCTGCATTATTAAAAATTATATCATTTCTTTACTTCCAAATGTACTAGCAAATAGTTAGCCATATAACACCTACCCTATTACTTGACATCTTCTCAAACAGTAAATCAACACATTTCAAGAGGTGGTTGCAGCAATCCTCAACTAAAAGGATATCTAATTCCAACCAAAGATAAACTTTTCTCCATAACTGGTTCAGAACCCCAATCCTCTTTAAATAATGACTTCCTTGACAACAATCTATCCTGCAAAAGTCTCCAACCAAATATCTTCAATTTCGAAGGAACATAAGCCCCCAAATGATTCTCAAACCGTGTTTCCTCCTAGCTTCCATTTCATTATCTCCTTGAACCTGCTTCAAAGTGTCATAGCAATACCTCACTGTAAAACATTTTGATTTGTCAAATGACCAAATGATCGAATCTACAGTATTCACAACTGGATTAATGCCTTGTAACACCACTTTCAAATCTTCATATTCTTTGGACGCCTCTAATCCCATCACTTCTTCCCCACGAATAATATTTCAACTCCACACTTCACCATTCTAAATCCCCATTATGTTGACACAATCTTCTTTAAAGTAACATTCCTGATAAAGATTTGGAAAATGCTCAGCCAAGATACCTCGCCCCAACCAACTTGTTTTTCAAAAAAAGCCACATTCCCTTCTCCCAATTTTATTGTTATTTTCTTCATGATACCTTGAGGGTCCTCACACAACAACACTAGATCCCTCCACCATAAAGACTCTTTTGATTTTGTAGTAGTTCCATATCTATTCCACAACCTTTTTCTCAAATCACCATATCTCACCTGCATAACCCCATTCCAAGTAGCTTCTTCTTCTAACACAAATCTCCAAATCCACTTTGAAAGTAAGGCATGGTTAAATTTACCTATATCTTTGACTCCTAACCCTCCATGTTGTCTCGATTTACATATTGTTTCCCATCTAACCCAAGCCAATCCTCTCTTTTCCACCACACCTTGCAAAAGAAACTTCCTTTGTATAGCCCTAATTTCCTTCACAAATTTAAGCGGGACTTTGTAAAAAGACAATTGGTAACTCAGCAAATTAAACAGAACATTATTCAGCATTGTGACTCTTCCTCCTATGAATAAAAATCTTCTCTTCCAAGAAATTAATTTAGCTTTCATTGAGTCGATCACCGGATTCCAAAAACTAGCATTCCTTTTATTACCACCCACCAAGAACCCCATAAACTTTAATGGAAATTGGTCAATCTTACACCCCAGAAATAAAGAAGTAGCTTCCATGAAGTAGGATGAACTACCTATGTCATAGATCTTACTTTTACTCAAATCTATTTTTAGACCAAATACCATTTCAAAGCCCCTAAGTAATTCCTTTAATGCCCACAAATTAGACCAAAAGCCATCTCCAAACAGAATAGTGTCATCTGCAAAATACAGAAGACTGTATTCCACTTCATTTGATATTTTAAAACCATTGTACAATTCCCCAAATAAAGCCTACCTCACCATTCCGGCCAACCCTTCTGCCACAATTG
This sequence comes from Vicia villosa, assembly GCF_029867415.1. NCBI lineage: Eukaryota > Viridiplantae > Streptophyta > Magnoliopsida > Fabales > Fabaceae > Vicia > Vicia villosa. The sequence continues at coordinate 124,175,801 of NC_081181.1, read as the reverse complement.
TAAATAAGAAAGGGGATAGTGGATCACCCTGACTTAAACCTATTGAGACTCAAAATTCTTCTGATGGGCTTCCATTCGCCAAGATTGGCATAGAACTAGTAAATACAGCAGCTTCCATCCACTTCAACCATCTGACTCAAAATCCCATTCTTTTAAACATTAACCTTGAGTAGTTCCAATCCACACAATCATAACCTTGAGCAAAATCCACTTTGCATACCAAGCACTCCCTCTTATTCCTCTTTGCAAAATCTATAATTTCATTGGTCACCAATACTCCGTCTAAAATTTGTCTTCCTGGTATAAAAGCAGTATGGCTACTTGACACCAGCTTTCCTATAAACCTCCTAAATTTGGAAACTAGCGGTTTTGTTATGATTTTGAGTAATCCACTGATCTAACAAATCAGCCTATAATCCTCAAGAATTTGGGGGATGTCTCGCTTAGGAACTAAATCTAGGAAGGAAGCAGCATCAGATTTAGGTAGCTTACCTCCTTTATGAAATTCTTGGATAAAGGACACAACCTCCCCCCACCAATTATGTCCCAACAATTCTTCATAAACTCCATATTAAACCCATCAAGTCCTGGGATTTTATCCCCATCATCATCAAACACCACATTCTTTATTTCTTCCTCGGAAAATTCCTCTTCTAAACTCCCACAATATTGATTTTATAAATGTTCAAATGTAATATTTTGCAAGTAAGGTCTTGGTATGGAAGATCTCTGGAATATGACAGCAAAATGATTCTCAATTTCTTCTTTCACCTCACTAACCGACTCGACCACCAACCGAGAACCACTTTTAACCGCAATAATAGAGTTCCTTCTGTATCTTTCCTTCATCGAAGCATGAAAAAACTTGGTGTTGTTATATCTCCTCCTTCACCCACCTATATCTATACTTCTTCTTTAATATACTCTATTTAAAATGTAAATTTTTCCAAATAGAGTCTTCGTTCATTCTCCTAGCTCTAATCTCTACCTCTGTTACTTGCCCATTAGACTGCAGCACCCGATCCTCTAAATTATTCAAAGATTTAACATCTTCCTCGATCTTCAAATCCACCCACCCAAAAACATTGATATTCCACCATTGAAGTCTGACTATATGGAACTTGAATTTCTTCTTAAGAAAAAAAGCTTTACTACCCTTGACATCAAATAAGTTCCATTCCTTTTGCACAAAAGTCTTGAATTCCTTATGGTCATACCAACAATTGTTGACTTTGAAGACTTTAGGGCCCTAATCCACCCAACTAGATTTAAGCCACACCAGTTTGTGATCTGATATGTCCTTGTTTCTCACCTCTTAAGCCACCACACACCATTTGGAAACCAGCCCTTCAGACAACAAAATATGATATAATCTACTGCAAGCCTTACCATTTGGTTTTATCCAAGTAAAAATGTTTCTAAGAACTTGAACATCTACCAACTCCTTGTTATCAATAAAACTCTCAAACTCCTCCATTTCTACTACTCTGCTAATGTTCTTCTTACCTCCTCATTTCCTCTCTACTTTTTATAGAATTGAAATCTCCACCAACCACCCATTCTCCTATTTCAAGTTTGTTCTATCTCCCTATTAAATTCACCTAAAGCTCCACTTTCTATGCCAATTTTCAAGGAGAATAAATATTTATGAAATAATATATCGAACCTTTATTGAGGGCCTTTATCCCCATAAATCCTTTGCCTGAAAAGCTAAATTCTGGATAGATGACATCATTCCTCCAGATTGTTAGAATTCCTCCAGATTTTCCCACAGCATCTCTAGCCGACCTTTCACAATCCTTCGAACCCCACAGACCTGCAACCAAATATTCCGCCATCTTCGACACCTTTGTTTCTTAGAAAAACATCAAATCTAGATTTCCATTTCTAATAATTTTATAAATTCTTCTCCGCTTCGTCGAATTGCCACTCCCTCGGATGTTGAAGGTGTCAATTATCATAGTACCGATGTAGAGCACTCCTTCACTCCCTCCCCAATATTTTGCACCCTATCCTCCAAATCACGAATTATGCCCTCAAACACTTCATCTTCTTCCCCCTCAAAACCCATTTTCTTGATAGAATTCCACACTTTCTTTTCTACGCTTTGTATCGCCTTCCAAATTCTACGTTTCCCTTTTTCTACACCTGAATCCGAAATTGATTCACCAGGAAATAGTGGTACTTATGGCGACCTTGATGAACCCTTACGATTTATTCCTCTTCCTCATTTAGCATTTGCGAAGATATACGTTAGATGATCGAATTTAATTTAGGGTTGATTTTGGAATGTAACAGAGCTGTGAAATAAGATGGAGCATATGGGATTTGCAATGACTCATATATGTCCACCAAAGCCTTATTTTTATTGGGTTGGTTTTGAGGCATTGGGCCTCTAAAGCCCAAATGAGAACAGATAATCGAGTCCGAAGATCCAGACACTTAGCCCACTAATTTAGAAAATGAATCCGCATCTTTGTTAACCTGGATTTATTTCCTGCCCTATCGCTATCAACAATTAATGTTGACTTCTCCCGCATGATTAAACCACCTTTATCTGCTCCAAATTTCTAGGAACTCCCACTTTCTTTGAAATGTTTCGAACTTACAAATGTATCTGCCACCAAGCTACCACCTAACTCCTCTTTTCTGTTATTAACCTACTTCCGCGGGCTATTTTGGACTAAAGAGACATAAAACTCTCCTTCAAGCTATTCTCATCTCCATCATCATTCCCCGTCATCTCGTATGTACTTCATGCACCGTAATCATCCTCTTCTTCCTCCAATGAAGAACCATCTGAAGAATCCTCTTTCTTGGTTTCATTCGGGACCACTATAGGTTTTGGGCCATGCATGTCCTCAACAAGCTTAATCCCATACACATGATCGTTAACTTCCACATTGATAGACTGATTCAACACCAATGACAATTTTGTTCTTATTAAAAACCTTGCAACATCCATTCTAGTGTGATCACGGGTTTCGTCATCAGAACAAACATATGCACCCACAAGTCCAGATAGAAACTCAAAAAATCCGGGTTTCATGCATGACATGGTAATCTATAAAACCTCATCTATGTTAGTCTCTCATTATCCACATCTTCCGGTGACCAAGGGTGGATTTCTAAGAACCATTGTGCAATCCAATCTTTAGCTTCTTCCACCAGAGCCTTTATTTCACCTTCATCTTGTTCTTCCAACAAGCATAAATTGCCCCCCAAAGGAGTAGCTTTGAATATAAAATAAACTTCAGAATGGAAAGCTCATTTTATGTTGTACGTCATTTCCGCAGTTTTCACTACCCCAACGTATGCTTTTTCAAATCTAGCCAAATCAGACTCATCAACATTGAACTGTAAGTGAGAAAACTTAGGGTTTTACTCCCTTGCAATCCAACCTAATGTTTTCCTCCCCTTAAGTGTTACATTGTTGTTAAACTCATCACCTTCTTTCTTCTCACCATAAACCATCACATTTTCTTTCACCACATTGGCATAATATCTTCCTCCCTTACTTTCATAATAACTCCTTTTAGTCCCTCTTGGATTGTTCATATTGTTCTTTCTTGCTATTGGATCCATCTCACCTCCCCTAGCACATCTCTCTAGCCTCTCTCTATTGAACTTAGGGATGTTTGCGTGTAATCCTGCCTCTGATGAAGATATTATCCATCTTTGTTGTTGGGACTCTATCATTGTTCACCTTTCTGAATCTCACGAAACCATACCTCCTACCTCTCTCGTCTCTTTTTGGGGGAATTGTCACCTCCATCACCAAGCCATAATCTTTGAATACTTCATAAAGATCCTCAGCGCCAAAATCCTCTGGAAATCCCGTAAAGAAAAAGTTAGGCACGTCTTCATCTTGTTGATCTTCCTTCCCCATCCTAGCCACCCAGTATGATCCACTGTTTTTTATTCTCCTATTATTTTTGTTTCGTACTTCAGTCCAACCACCAAACGCCATGTTTTGAAAAATGTGTGAAATTCTAAAGAGAAGTTAGAGTTTCTCTCTCATGTTGTTGAATACTTTGCATACACTTAGCTTTGGTGGACATGTACTTTAAATACAATAGATTTTGTCAAATTTAAGTATTATTAGTTCTTTTTTCATGTCATGTTGATTTAGTTCAAATTATAGAATCTGCTCGCGCAACATTATACAAGCAATCAGATTCTATAATCAAAAACATTGCATATGTGATGTATTTTTTATTTTGGGTTAAATATATAAAACACCCATGTAATGTTAGCGAGATTTGATTTTAGCCCCTGGTAAAGGTTTTATTTTTTTATCCCCCTTGTAATTTTCAGATTCCTTTAAGTACACCTCTAACTGCCACATTGCAGCAAAGATTCTCTCTAGCTGCTTATGTGGCAGTCCACGTGGTAATTTCTTTTATTTTTTAAATATTTTATAATCCACGTGAAAATTTTAAAAAAATAATAAAAAATTAACTTCTTTTTTTTTTTGAAAAATTGTTTTTTTTTTTTGAAAATTTTATTCTTGTTTTTATTATGAGGGGGTAAATCAAAATTCGCTAATATTATAGGGGGTACATCAAAATTCGCTAATATTATAGGGGGTAAAATACTTTTTTTTTGTTTTAAATATATTTTAGCCCTTGTAATGCTAACGAATTTTGATTTACCACCCTCATAATAAAAACAATAATAAAATTTTCAAAAAAAAAATTAAACTTTAAAAAAAATCCATGTGAATTTTAAAAAATAAAAGAAAATCCACGTGGACATGCCACATAAGCAACATTGAAGATTTCATGTCACTTTGTCACTTGAGGGGTTAAAGATATGGAATCTTAACTTTACAAGGGGGAATCCAAAAAAAAATTACAGGGGCTAAAATCAAAAGTCGCTAACATTATAGGGGTGTTTTGTATATTTAACCCTTTTATTTTTCTTCGTGTCGATATGTTTGTTTGGTGATTTCTCGTTATTAAAAGTGTTGAAATGTGTATGCTTTTGTCAATATTTTAATAATAGATGAGAATATTTTCAAAAATCGCGTTAGGGGAACAAAGTCTCAATCACAACCTCTTAAAAGAAAAAGTGTCAGCAGAAGAACATAGGGGATAAAGTCAGGTCATTTAAGCCGAAACCTCGGGAACCTAAGGTGATGAATCACTACTACAAAATGTACAAACAACAATGCTCAAGTCACCACAGTTTTTCCAAACACTGTGGGGACATCCCTAAACTCAGGCGCTGATATTTTTTTATTTTTTTATTAAAAATTGTTATGATATAATAACAGTTTATGACTTCACCTTGGTGATACAATCAAGATTTCATGGGTTCAAACCTCAGCGCCCTCAAAAAAATTATTCCTTTAACATTAAGGCGCATCTTTTCTTTTTTAATTATTTTTAAATAAAATCACTATGGTTGATCTTAGCCCCTAATAACAGATATGAAAATTATTATTAGTAAGAAAACATGAAAACAAGAAATGCAAAAATAAATCTCAACCATTCATTATCACCACAACTCCATGATCTCTATTAAAAAGAAAATTAAATTTAAAATTCACCTCTAAAATAGTGACATGTGTGCATTCTTGTCTTTCTTCTTCAAATTGTTTCGTACTAAATAGCAATATTACTCATATATATCATCACGGTTGGTAGTGACACCCGTTGTGAAATTATTTACCAATATATAAGCGAATTAACTCTCGTTTCTTGACAGTATCGTCGTATCTTTCACAGCAAAGCCCTAGCACTCATTTTTCTCCTTTTCTTCATCATTAATTTTCCTATTCTACAGTATAGTCGTCAATATTATTCTTCGTACATAAAGGTATTCTTATTCTTCCTTATTCTCTCATTTTAGTGTATGTTATTTTTATGTTTCACATGATTTTCATATGATTTTCTTCATGTTAGATACTTTATGGTTTTTTATTATTGTATGTTGTTGTTGATAAATGTAGAAAAATGTTTGTTGACATGATTTTTCATATTATTTACTTCGGTTTCACATGTTTTGTTGTTGCTTGTTGTTGTTGACAAATATTTTTTATATTCTTTCTTCTTTGTGTATGTTGTTTTTATGTTGATGTTATTATTATGCATATTGATAAATTTTGTTGGATTATAATGTCATGCTATTTTATGTTAACATGTTGTTTTTTTATGGTGTTTATAGAATTCAAATTCACATAGTATGGTTGTGGTTCACATGATGGTTTGTGGTTCACATAGTATGAGAAAAAATACAAGGAGGATGAAGCTATTCATCCTCCTTGCATTTTCTTTCATAGTAACACAAGTAGTTCAACTTCAACTTCATTATGAGACAATCTTTTTTTCAATTAAATGTATGTATGTTGTTGGTAAATGTTGTTTATGTTCTTGTTGTTGCTGTTGTTTTGTATTTTTTGTTAAGGGTTAAGTATGTTTTTGGTCCCTATAAATATCTCAAATTTTATTTTTAGTCCCTATTGAAAAAATGACATATTTTAGTCCCTATAAAATTTTTATGCATGCAGGTTTAGTCCCTACCAAATTATAGAATCTTTTAAAATGAGAAGAATTAAATATGAATTTTTTAAATTTCAAAAGATAATGATAAAAGTAATGCAAATCTCGACTTAGAAATCAAATTTTGAGTTCCTTTTTTTTCGAGGAAATTTTTATGACGTTCTAAACATGTCTATAAAATAATCATTCAAAAATACACATCAGTTTAACAGTATGGACTAAAACTACGTGCATAATAATATTGTAGGGACCAAAACATGTCATTTTTTTAATAGGGGCCAAAAATAAAATTTGATAATTTTATAGGGACTAAAAACATATTAATCCCTTTTGTTAATAAATGGTTTTTCATGTGCAGCTAGCAAGTGGTTATGGTTCTTTACTTATCACTTAAAGCTTCGAGAAATAGTTAGTTGTTTAGTTCTCTCAATCTATGTTAATTAATTGATGTTTTTATTGATAAATGTTGTTAGTGAATTTGTTATATCATATGTGATTGTTTGTTTCACTAACCCCTTATTGAACTTGCATTCATTTAAATAGAGTTTTGAGATAATAATTTAAAAAATAAAGTTATTCTTGAAAATTAACTTAGACGATCCAATGTTTTTTCGGATTGCACGCATCTTGTAGATCATAATTTCCCCTTTAGCGTATAGAATTTCATTCAATGACATAAATTCTTCAAAACAATGTTGATAAATGGATGTCAGTGTGGTCTTTCACACAAATCTTGATGTTTGAAAAATAAAATAGAAAATAAGAAGAAATCAAATTTTGTATGAAAGGCTCAGACTGGCATACATTCATCAACATTACTTTGAAGAATTTGGGAGTGAATCAAATCATATAGGCTAAAGAGGAAATCATGATTTACAAAAGGCATGCAATTCGAAAAATATAGGATTGTTTAATTTGTTTTTCAAGAATAATTTAATTTTTCTGATTATTAACTCAAAAATATATTTGATTGGTTGTATATGGTTAATGAGGGGCAGGGAAAAACAAGCAATCTCAAATTTTATAATAAACTCTTCCATATACCATGAAGGTTGGAAGGTTGTTTACATCAACTGTTGTGATAGATAGTGTGTTACATAGTTTATCTCAACGATAGCGCGCTTGTGGTTGATACAGCAAACTTATAACCACGCGCTACTTTACAACGGTATGTCATCGGTTTAAAAGTCTCTACCCGCTTAAAAGTCTTCATCGGTTTGAGATCATCCCAGTATTAAAATCTCATCTTAGTTGGTGTTTATCCTAAGTAAAACATGTTTAAAGCTTCAAACTTAGTCTGGTTTTAAAAGCTTATTAAGGTTGAAGATAAGTCCGGTATAAAATCTCCTAGATTCTTAGTTAGCCCAGTATAAAACCCCTGTTCGGTTTGTGAGTTTAGCCTGGTGTTAAAAGCTCTCTCGGTTTCAAGATTAGCCCGTGTAAAATCCTAGTTTGAAGTTTGAATACTTACCACTCAAAGTTTCTTGTGTAAAGAGACTAACTGATTTGATCCTTAATTTCGAAGGAAGACTTCCTTGTTTATTTTTTGGTTGGAAGTTATCCACAAACTTCACTTTTCCTTACATAAGGCTGTTCGAGAGTTCAACCTAGTAAAATCTCTTAAATTTATTGGATACTCTCAAGAAGAAATCTTGAGAAGATGATTAGGTCTTTTCTTTCGACCGAACCTCTATAACTTCTGGTGTTTTCTCTCTATCCATTAACTTTTTAATTTTCGCTTCTTGTTTCTAAATCTTTGCCAAAATATTTTTAAACTCTAAAATTGTTCCAAAAAGTTTTTCAAACTTTAATTTTTATTAAACACGCAACTCACCTCTCCCCATATTGTGTGTGAAGTCACATGTCCAACAAGTGGCATCAGAGCCTAACTCCTATTTAAGGACTAATCGTCTCAGAAGGAAGATGACATCCAACAATAGAATTCTTCTAAACATGCCTTCACCTTTTAATAGTATTAAGTTTGAATTGGGGAAAGGTAGGTTTCGAATTTTTATTCAAAGTATTATTATGAATTGTGAGAAACCTTAATCAATGGTGTGTTTATCCCTACTTACAAAGTAAATGGAAAAATAGTAGATAAACCCGAGTCATTTGGACCATAGAAGAAAAAAGGAAATTTAAAATAGATTTCTGAACAAAGAGTTTTATAGCAATGTCTCTAGATAATAGCAAAATAAATTATGTTCATAATTGAAAAACTGCTAAGGAAATATGGGATACTTTTGAAATGATATATGGAGTTTCTCCAAGTATCAAACAAGAGGAGATGAACACACGAGGCGAAGAAGACGAAGATAAAACTTTTAAATATTTTTCAAAATTTAGAAATATTAGAAATTATATTGGAATGTTTGTCGCTAACCAATATGTAAGAGTTAAGAATTTGAAGCTTAATCTAAAGATGGGAGCCTTCATGAATTGTAGGAAAAATCAAGGAAGAAGAAAATCATAGAGAAATTGAGTAAACTAGTTCAATTACTTAAAGATGAAGGAGCAAGTTAAAAAAACTGAAGAATCATCAACTTTATTAAACTCCTATCAAACAACTCTGATGGTATCCTTTGAAAGAATATACTAAATAGTTGAACGATCTTCGGATGATTCAACATCAAACAAAGGAACCTCAAATGTAAGTAACTGTGAAAAATGAGTATCTTCAAGTGCAATATTTTAAGAAGAAAGGGATAATGGGCATCAACCTCAGGGAGAAACATACTATAATCTTTTTCCAACGAAGAAGACGAAGTGTTCTTAAAGGCATCCTATAAGGAAAATAATATTGAGGTAACTTGACCATCATATAAGCAATTGTTTAGAAGTAGTTTTAAGTTGGTTGAAGAAAATTAAAAACTTAGAAAATGCAACTTAGACCTTAAGGGGTGTATAGGACTTCTTGAAGAAAGCAATAAATCACTTAAATGATAAATTAGATTAGAAACTCAAATGAATCTTGTGAAACTTATGTCTCTCTGATAAAGGAAGTAATTTAATTACATGAAACCTTAGGCAAGTTTACCCAAGGAAAAGAAAAGGTTGAATTGTTCCTATCAAGTCAAAGGCCTTCCTTAAATAAGAATTAACTAGGATTCAAAAAGGATATAAAATCTAGTAAAGTGGTAGATCAAAAGAAAAATAATCATCTAGTTTATAAATGCACACACAACAAAAGATTTGTCCATTTAGAGCCCTTCTATTTTGACAAATTTAAAATGTCTAAAGGTGATAACCTTATACCTTCTGGAAAACATAACCCACCTGGACCCAAGAAAATTTGGGTACCAAAGGTGAAACCTTATTGTGTTTTTTAGGTATGTTTTGCAGGTCGAATATTTTAAATGACCATTAAGGAAGTTGTGCAAATCAAAGAGGTATACTCGGTAACCCAATAACGTAAGATTATGGTGAATATCAACGGAAAAATGACCAAAGCATGTGTTTTGAAGATATCTCAATATTTATGATCCTTAGTGACCATCTAACCTCGTAGTAGCTTGAGTGGATGTGTATGTGAATGTGATGGGCTTATCATCTCATTATTTATCCAATGAAGCATAGAGACGAACACACCATAATTTGACTAGTGTTCCCCCTAAGGATCTGTTTGGTTGGGGGTAAATGGAAGGGAGGGGAGGAGATTTTTAATAGTTTATGTGTTTGGTTCAAATTTTAAGAGGGGAGGGAAGGTAGATGGAGGGGACCAAATTCTCTCCTGATCCACTTTTTGCTTCCCTCTGATTTTGGGGTATTTGGAGGGGAGGGGAGGTGCTCCATATTAATTATAATTATATTAACATATTTATCCTTATTATAATTATAATTGAATTCTTTTTATTTTATTTTTTATATTTTTATGTTACTTTTTAATTATTATAATATTTTATTTCAAATAATTTTGTTAGATTTTATTGTATTCGATAATCTTTTTAAAACTATATATTATAAATGTTACGTTTTTATAATTTTTTTTATTTTATAGAATTGAATACTTATATTTCGTCAATGAATTTGTATTTAAATTATAAATGGTAAATATCGTGAATCTTATGATAAAATTACAAGGTTATAAATGTAAAATAGTTTCAAAATACCTCCCTTCTCCTTGTGAACCAAACATATTTGTAAATAAAATTTCTCCTCTCTCCTCCCCTCCCCCTTCATATTTTGAACCAAACATATATGTAATTAAAATCCCTCTCCTCACCTTCCCTCCCCTTGATAAAAATCCCTCCCCTCCCCTCCCCTCCCCTCCCCTCGATTGAACCAAACAGATCCTAAGGGTCTATTTGGTTAGGGTCCGTTTGGTTGGGGGGTTTTGGAGGGGAGGGGAGGGGAGGGGAGGGAATATTTTAAATCAATTGTGTTTGGTTCAATTTTTTATGAGGGGAGGGGAGGGGAGGTAATCTGAATCCCTCCGAGAGCAGTTTTTCGTTCCCTCCGAATTGGAGGGATTTGGAGGGAGAGGAGTTATATTAAAATCTATTTTTGTTATATTGACAAAATTATCCTCATTTTTTTTATTATAATCATAAATTGTCCTTAATAAATATTATATGCTAATTTGTCATTTTATTAAAAAATTTCATATTTTTAACGGCAACTCCATTATTTAATTGCTATGACTCACTTTTTTTTCCATGTATCTTATTCTGTTTTTTTTTTTATGTTTTATTTTGTTTATTTTCATTTTTTTTTTGTTTTGTTTGTAATAACGTAATTGTTTTATAAGTTGTTGTGTTGTATTACATATCGATTTATAATTGTAGTATATGAGTTATATATTATATATAATTTAATTTTATAAATATTTTATAAGATTAGATGGATTATCAAGAAGAGAAAATGATTCATTTGAAGATTGATAACATAATGATTTTATGGCATTTATCGATATTTTATTTACACTTTAATATATTTTTGAGTATTTGAAATATTAAATATTTTATTTGTGATTATCTATGTTGTTCATGAGTTGACAATTTTTTTTTTGTGAAATATCATTTTGTTTTAATTTTATTTAGTAAGAGTGTTATAATATTTTAAGGGTAAAAAGGTAAAGTAGTTTTAAAACCCCTCCCCTCCCCTCCCCTTGCGAACCAAACATTTATTTGATTAAAATGTCTCCCTCCCCTCCCCTCCCCCTCTTTTGAACCAAACATAAATTTAATTAAAATACATCCCTTCACCTCCCCTCCCCTCCCCTTTATTAAAATCCCTCCCCTCCCCTCCTCTCTGTTGAACCAAACGGACCCTTTGGGTAAATGGAGGGGAGGGGAGGGGATATTTAATAATTTATGTGTTTGATTCAAATTTTAAGAGGGGGGGAGGTAGATGGAGGGGACCAAATTCTCTCCTAAGTCACTTTTTGCTTCCCCCTGATTTGGGGGGATTCGGAAGGGATGAGAGGTGTTCCATTTTAATTATAATTATATTTACATATTTACCCTTATTATTATTATTATAATTATATATTTTTTTTTAATTTACTTTTTAATTATTGTAATATTTTTTTCTAATAATTTTATTACAATTTATTGTATTCGATAATCTTTTTAAAATTATATATTATAACAGTTGTGTTTTTATAATTTTTTGATGTTATCAAATTGAATACTTATATTTCGTCAATGAATTTGTATTTAAATTATAAATGGTAAATATCGTGAATCTTATCGTAAAATTATAAGGTTAAAAATATAAATTAGTTTCAAAATACCTCCCCTCCCCTTGTAAACCAAACATATTTGCAAATAAAATTCCTCTCCTCCCTTCCCCCTTCATATTTTGAACCAAACATATATGTAATTAAAATTTCTCCCCTCCCTTCCCCTCACCTCCCCTCCCCTTGATAAAAAATGCATCCCCTCTCCTCCCCTCGATTGAACCAAACTCTAAGGGAAGTTTTTATTAGGACCTCTTGATAATAGAGACAGTGGACTATTTTAAGATTGAAACAATCGGAAAAATCCTATTAATCCATTAAAATAGTGGTTTTAATTGTGCTCGTCTTGATAAATCATGTTTACTAACCAAAAAAATGAGTTTCTAAGTTTTTAGAAAAATGGGTGCAAATAAGATTAAAAATGGGTGCAAATAAGATTAAACACGGGTGCAGAAAAGTGATAAAATCTAGCACATGCCCTAAGTGTACCAAGGAATCTAATTGACAAAATCATCAATTGGCACTTTATGGAAATCGATTTGAGGAGCTTGGCGTGCATATTTTCATATCAAATTCAAGTCATACATAGTCTCCAAGGAAATCCAATCTCAGCATTGATGATAAACGTTCAAAATTTTAAAATATTTGATTATACAATCGGTTAGGGCCATCAGCCAATCAATTGACATACCCAATTTGGAATGATTTAGATTTGATCTTCAATCAGCACAATCTTCGTTAATTTTTTCCATAAAAACACAATCAAATCATTAAGACACGCACTATAAATAGGTATTCATCTTTCACTCTTATGTGTTACATATTTTTCTTTGAAATTGTGAGTGTGAAATTATTCTCTTAAAATCATCATGGGTCTTAGAAGGTTAAGATTTCCCTCCAACCCTCTCTTTGTTTCCTTCACCACTCAAGAACAAGAAGTGATATTCAACCAAGAGTTTGCTGACCAAGTCCTTCTAAGAATTCACACCCTAGAATCAAAAATCTTTACAGAATGTGAATTCTTTAAAATCCTTGAAGAATTGAACCTCTCCACTTTCCTCCGCGACCCCTCTAGAAATGTGTATCCATCATTAATCAAGATTTTATTCTCAAATATTTACTTCACTGATGGAATAGTTTAATCTAAAGTAAAAAGGCATGGGATGTCTCTGTCAGTGAAAGAGTTTCGGGAGATTCTGAATCTTACTCACGAAGATATTATCCTCGAGTATGGAGACAAAGTATTCAACTTAAATCTCAAGTTTGATGCATCCTATCTAATGAAGAATCTTTCACCCACCATACCAAATACAATGACTGCTGGATACATTCTACTTGATAGTCATATGACCCATTATGTGACCAATCACATACTTTTCCTAAGAAAAAGCAACTTTAGCCTCATTACCTAATTTGATTTTGAAGATGTATGGTCGATAGAGAACAAAATCAAGATGAACTAGGAAAAAGAAGTATGTATTCCATACGCTAATCTTATCACAAAGATTCTAGAAAACATTGGATTCAGTTTTGGAGAAGAAGAGTATTGATTAAAAGAACCTAAAATAGGAAAACAAGTTTTACAACAATGAGATTTGAGATCATCAATGGAGAAGTGACTGAAAACCCCCCTTTAAATGAGAAGAATGGAAAAGAAAATAATCAAGAAATACCCATAGATATATACGAACTCAACTACTCTACTCCCCAACCTCCTTAACTACCATCAATTGCAGACTTCTCAAGGTCATAATTGGAAAAATAAATATGATCAATGACAAGTTCGACCTCATAACCCGACACTTTATCCTAGACCAAAAATAACTACCACTAGATTTATTCTCCGGTGATGATTTTGACAGAGAATACTCTCACCTAAGTGTCTAAGTGTATTTAATTTCATGTTATTTCCTATTTTTCTATATATTTCAATTCTGCAAATTACCTTTTGTACATTGATTTCCTAAAAACTTTGAATTAATAAAAGAGAGATGTTTTTCCTTTCCTAATTTTGTATTTCTCAACATGTTTGCATATTTAAATTTATTGAAATGCATCTTTACCCGCCTTTTTTATTTCAAAAAACAAGGAGAAGTTTACTCTTAAGGGGAGTATAGAATACTCTCTACATGATTAAGGAGGGGGTTAGTTACTCCAAACAAATATTTGTTATTTCTTTTGTCACCCCAGTGAGAGATGTGTTGTCATCATCAAAAAAGGGAGAAATGCGAAACCTTGTTTTGTAGGTTATTTGATCAAGGAAGCTCTCTTGAAGATGAACATGCTTTTGATGATGACAACTAGGTTTTTATGATAACAACTAAAGTCAGGCATAAAGCAGTTAAGATGCAATTAGATCAATAGGTCTTGATAATTTAGATTCTTTTATGATGGCATCTAAATGGAATATAACTCTAGTCTCATCTTAAAGTAAAGCTCAAGCAAGTGTCTACAAGATTGAAGTATCTAACAAGACTTGAAGTGTGTAAAAGTTTGGCCTTACGCGCCTAAGTGAATAATATTGTAAAAGCATAAGGGCTTTCTCGTAAAGTATACGGCTAATCACACACCACATACACATAAAAAAGTTTTTAAACTTATTTTTCTCAAGAAATCACTTCAAAAAATGCCTTGAAGTCGTGTTAGATGAGTTAGGAGCTGTCAGAAAATGCACTAGGAAAATTTATGCTCATGCCAAACGAGTGGCACTTCACACAATCGATTGGGTTAGTGAAAAAATGTGTCCTAACTGATTAGGACAACATTTTAATGATAGGAAATGGCTATATATATTTTATTTCCTTTTTTAACTTATTGATTGGATTTTTTAGGCCAACCAATCGATTGGTACATGTGCCAATCGATTAACTCATCAATTCTGGATCCAAAAAAAATGTGTCAACCTCTAACCTATAAAGAAAGGTCCATTCCCAAATATACGTAAACGTAATATTTAATTTGTGACTCCTCACTCTCTCTCTAAAACAAATTCTTTTTACTTTTTCTGACTAAAGTTTAGTTGTGGCACTTTTGAGAAAGTCATTATACAAGTGAGGAAGATGCAATTCTATAAGGGTAGATTTGTAAGTTCACCAAGAAAATTTTGTTTTTTCTTGGTTGAAAAATTCATCCATTTAGGGACTAATTAATTGAGTTTGGATCTAAACCCGTTAAAATCTTGGTTTTGGAATTTTAGTTACTAAGACGTCAGTTGGGTTTGAAGACTCTTCCAGTTAAAAGGTCTTCATTGGTTCGAGATTAGTTCGATTTTAAAATCTCATATTGGTTGGTGTGAAGTCACATGTCCAACAAAAATACCATAAGGGGCCGTGCATATTTTACCTTCCTAGAAGATGAGTTTCAGTGACGCCGGACAGCTGCAAAGGCGTGTGATGTCGATGATGGCAAAGTGGGAAGACACTTGCATAGGCATTATGTTATCAGAGTGTATATACTTCATTTAGAAGGCTCAGCATTATTCTCAAACAAGAGCTCTCTTACAATCATGTGTTGTATTTGGAGTGTTTCAGCATCTCGATATGGTCTATTATTTTTCCTAAGACATAGTTTCCCAAGATATACTTATATAGGGATCTTGGTGCTACTAAAAAATCAATATGAAGCAGCTCGTAGGATATATATGAAATTGGACCAATAAATATATTCATGTAATTACTTAATTAGTTGTTAAAAATATTATATTCAATATTATTTTGTGTTAGTGTGGGTTGACGCGGACATGGATATTTCTACATGTTCCCCTACTTGTGGATTAGATTATTAGTCTGCATACCCAAAGAATGAGTTGCAGAATAATCACTTTTCTCTGACTAAAGGACATCATATTTCATAAATGCATCAAATAATATATGGATGTCATTTATGATGGGTATTTTTTTTTAATTTGTTGAGCATTTTTTATTATTATAATATTTTCCTAGAATTTTCTTATTTTAGCATATCCATATTCTATATGAAATTGTAATCATTCTATTTATACCAGTTATTGCTGGAAAAAAATATAACAGTATTCTCTATTCTCTAATATGCTATTAAAGTCCTAGGTAGAGTTAGGGTACTACTGTAAAAAAAATTATAACTGGTGGAAATTCTCAAAATTTTCTAACTTGGGAAAAGAAAAAAATTATGGGTAAAGGTTTTTACTTTTTTAAAATTATCCAAGTCGAATTTCAATCATCAACCATTTGAGGTTGACAAATTAGTGGCTTTGGAATCACAAACTATCAAATACAAGATTGAAGATGATTATGTTGATAGTGGAAGCGACTGGAAGAAGAAAAGTGATAATGAGGGTCGTGCATAGTGGTGGAAATAGGTCAGGGCAGGCCTGAGTCTGGCCTATGGTCTATTATAGATTTTTTTTAGGTATGGCCTGGCCTTTTTAAAAATATGGTCTAGCCTAAAAGCCTATTTAAAAGCATGTTTTACATTAAGACTTTTAAATAATTCATTTTACCTATGAAGCCTTATAGGTCGATCTATTTAGCCTATTTTCTATAGAACATACACAACACACTCACAACATACACACACACACAACACACAACGCACGCACGCACACATAAACCGGCCTATTTTGAAAATATATGAATATATAGGTCGGTCTATAAGGTTTCATATGAAATTTAATAGTCTAAGTATGGCCTATTTAATTAAAAAGACTTTTTAAAAAAGTCTGAGTCTAAACTTTTTATTAAATAGGTCTGGTATGACCTTAAATAGGCCAGGCTATAGGTTCATATATGTCGGCCTAACTTATTCACATCCCTAATCGTGCACTTCAGACTAGTAATTTTGATCAATGGCAGAAGTCATCATCAACCTAGTTGTCATTCACTTTGAAACAAATAGGCAAACTGTTAAAACTTCTAGAGTCAACTCATATGTGCTATAAAGCTCAAAAAGGAACATTTTTAGTGTGAGTCATAATCATACTCGGATATTAAATTCAGGTGTTACTGATCATATGACTGGTGAATCTTCATTTTTTTCTCCATATCATCCTTGTGCATGTAATAATAAGATAAAAGTCGCAAATGGCTCTTTTTCAACCATTGCATGTAAATGCTAAGTTGGATTATCTCAAAGTTTAACCATTATATATGTCCTTTGTGTCCCAAATATTTATTGAAGTTTGATGTTAGTCAGCAAGTTAGCTCAAGAAAAACATTATCAAACTAACATTTTTCGTTCTCGTTGTGTCTTTCAGAATTTGAACTCGAGAAAGACGATTGACAGTGATAAGGAGAATGACTGACTCTATTACTTCAACTTTGAAGATGAATATCTATTACTTTCTAAACGAATAAGTTCTATATTTGAATCTTCTTTGCTTTAAATAATTATGACAATGCTATCTTATGGCATTTATGATTATTTTTGAAACACTAATTTCCAAAATTATTTACTAATAAGAACTTGTCTCTATTTAAATATGAAGCTTGTGAATTTGTAAAAAAAAACTTCTATTATTCAAAGTGATGTTTGGGGCTCTAACCTTACAAGTGTACTTTCTCTCAAAATTTGTTTATCACATATATAGATGATCATTTAAGAGTGTATAGTTGTGAAGGATTTTTAAATATGGTGCGAATTCAATTTTAAATGTTCAAGTTTTTAGAAGTGATAATGGCAAAGGATAATAAAACACTAATTTGGATGATATTTTACGTAAAAATGGAATAATGTATCAAATTTCATGTCATAACACCCTCTAACAAAACGAAGTTGCTGAAAAGAAAAATAAACATTTATTACTAGTTCATGCTTTACTTTTTACAAATAAGGTTTCAAATTATTTTTAGGTTGGTCATGATTCACCCATTCAAACAACTCCTGCTATAAGTGAGAAAATTGGTGAATATGAGCTTACATTTTCTCATGATGAAAACAATAATGATAATAGAAAAGATAATGATAATGATAATGATGAACTAGTAAAATTTCTATATAATGATGAAACACTTGGAGAAAATATATTTGAATCAAAAATAAGATTTGAAAAGGAAATGTCTTTGTTAGAAAAAATCACAAGGATTGAACATCTCAATTCTGCCATGAATCTGAATTAGGAATGATTAGCCTCCTAAGAAAAAGAAAGGTAAATCTATTTTAGCGTCTGATAGTTGTATCATATATCCAGATATTGATGAACGAATAGCTATTAGAAAGCATGTTAGGTCTTTTTGCTAAATATCTTTTGTCTAATTTTATTTCTTACTAAAATTTGTCCTCATCATTATTCGCTTTTATCTCACTAGTGTCTAGTGTTGAAATTTAAAAAAACATATATGATTTTTAGTGGAGGGAAGTTGTTCTTGAGGAGATGGGATCCCTTGAAAAAAATAAAACTGTGTTATGACACTACCATATGGTAATAATGCAGTGGTGATCTAGATGAAGAAATATATGTGGATATATCTCTTGATTGTGAAAACAATTTTAGATCTAATATATACGAACTCGAGAATTCTTGTATGGGGAAAAGTAGTCCCCTAGAGCATGATTTAAATATTTCACCCAATCTATGGAAAAATAGGGTTACATAAAGTTATCCTACAATGGAAAATTTATTGTACTTATAGTCTATGTCGATATTATCCTTATTGCAAATGATATATTTAAAATGGCTATGGTAAAAGAGAAATTAGTTGATAACTTTGAAATCAGGGAATTAAGATCCTATAATACTTTCTTTGTATGGAGGTTGCCTGATCAAAGAAGGGAGTTGGCATTTCCTAACAAAAATATATTATAGATCTCTGGAAAGAAACTAGAATGAGTAGTTTTTAGTAGATACTCTCATTAAACCTAATGCAAACCTTTGGAAAAAGGGGTATGTTCTTGTGAACATGGGATTGTATTAAAGATTGGTCGATAAACTAACTTATTTGTGGCATACTAGAGCGAACATTGTCTTTTCAGTTAGTGTGGTAAGTCAATTTATGCATTCTTCTTGTGAGGAACATCTTGATGTTGTTTATAGAATTCTGAGGTATCTGAAAGCTAATCCAGAAAATGGATTATTTTTTAAGAAGACTAATGAAAGGAATGTCTCTATATTCATTGATATTTATTGGGCATGATAATAATACATGGAAGGTCTACTTTTAAATATTTGGGGTTTTCTTGTAACTTTGAGAAGGAAAAAATAAAGAGTGGTAGTGAGAAGGAATGCAGAGGCCAGTTTAAAGTTATAGCTCAAGGTATTTGTGAACGACTATGGGTCCACGTAGCTTTAGAAGAATTGGAAGTAAATATTGAATTTTCACTAAAATTATACTCTAATAATAAAGTAGCCATGAATGTAACGCATAATCTAGTTTAACATGAGAGGACCAAGCACACATATATAAGTTGTCATTTTATCAGAGAAAAATTAAATGTTGGTCTCATATGTCTATCATTTGTAACTTCAAGCCAACAAAAGTGCATACATTCCTACCAAAAGTTTAGCTAGACGCGCTTTTAAGCATTTTTGTAGGCAAGATAGACATAATAAATATTTATACACCAAATTGAAGGTGTGTTGAGTAACAACATAATTTACCTATCTAGTCCTTTTATTATAATAGTAATCTATAATTTTCTTCTAGAATATTTCTTTTCTATGAGGTTGTAATCTCCTTAACTATTATTTATACAAGTATTGTTGAAAAATATAATATAACAATATTCTCTATTCTTTAATGAGTAAATTGTCTTCCCAAATCTTAATAATTTTTCCATTACCAATGTCTATATATGTCAAATTTTGGCTTTCAGGAACGCTGAGTTAGAATAATATCTAGCTTTAAGAACTGTTGCCAAAACAGATTGAAGACTAGATTATAGTCTCGACCCATTTTTAATCACCAATGCCTCATTAAAAGCTTTAAAGGATTAGTCATTACAGATTGAGGATTAGTTTGTATTATTCATAGGAATTCTTACTGAGTTCATAAAAATATAAGGAAAATGCGCATGGCTTGTATTACTGTCTTAATAAGTGTACTTTTCCCAAAATTTGGAACCTTTTAGTTTGTTCCAAATTCTATCAGTGAGGCATTTGGACATGTTATGACTAAAACACATTCAAACTTATTAACGTTTTATGTTCAATTGTTCTGGCTAATCATTGCTGCAATGTTTATCTTGCTTTTGAAACCGTTCACTTAATAATGGTTTTAAACCTCAACAAAACAATTTATCTAATAACTTCATATGACTCAAAATTGTCATAATAAAGGCATTGATCAAATGTAATCATTAACTGAACTCCAATTGTTAAGCATTGGATACATTACAACAAATTGCATGACCATCACCGAAGTGAATCAAAAATCATTATGAATATGATGATAATAGTACAAAACATTCATTCATACTCTTCAGCCTGAAGCATTCTCTCAACTTGAAAAGGAAATTCCTAATAAGAATGATGGAAACTAACTAACATGTAAATAGAAGAGATTGGGATTTGTAGGAGGAACAGGTCAACTTGAATCATTATCCTCAACCTTAGCTAAGGTTTTAAGAGCAAGAGAACTTGGGTACTTGAATGGTAGAGTTGTCAAGGGCTTATCATCAGAGAGTCCTTGGATAGCTAAACCTAATGTGTATCCAAGGCCTAGAGCCACCGGAACAGCCACTGCATTTCCAACTTGCATATACCTGCATTTAAGAAAGAACAGTTGAGTTGCCAAGTTATACTTTAGGAAAAAAGTTATGAAGTAAGAAATTACATTAAGCAATCCTTCTAAACATACCTCTCTTTGATAGGGCCGCAAAGTTTATAGCAGTCCGGGAATCCCTGTAGCCTTGCATTCTCTCGGATACTAAGAACTCTGTCTTGTTCAGGGTGGAGAATGGCCTGAAAATGAATTATTTAGAATTGAGAAATGCAAAATGATATATGATCAAGAAAATAAAAAAACTGCTATCTTGAAAAATATAAACAATTACTCAAAGCCACAATGTTTTGAAAAGACTTGCAGGGAATAGAACAACTGCATAAGTGGCATTAGTTATAAGTAACATGTTGTAAAAAAGTAGATAATTACCTGGTTGTGAGGTTCTGCCCTTGTTACAACTGTATTAACAATTTCATCCCACCACAATCGACGAAATGGTCTGTTGTTATTCAGACAGATACATAAGATGATTGATTTAGACAGAATAACAAGTAAACATGATAACAGCATAGGAAAATTATGAATTTACATACTTTGAAGAGGTCCCACGGACGAATGTCATCGCATAATCAGGAACCTACAAACACATACAACTTTTGTGATTAACATAGAAATTGCTTCAAAATAATCATAGTTGTAAGGAAAGAAAAGAAAAATACCAATGGCTTGCCAGATTCAAGCAATACTCGCTCAACTGAAGGATCCCATTCAACCTTGTTGCCTTTAACAAGAACTCCAGGTAAGTCTCTAAAGTTTGCTCCCTAAAAAAGCAGACAAGGTTAAATTTACAGAGAAACAACAAAAAAAGTAAAAGCCTATTATGTAAATTCAAGACATGCACCTTCTTCTTTGGAACTTGGCAAACTCTGTCATAGTCATCTTTGTTTAACTGGAGAGGACGGTGATCAAACAGCATTCCACTTGGTGCACTTTGAGAGTGAGCCGAAAAATTCACCATCTCTAGAATGAAGAAAATGCAAGATCAGGCACCAGTTAAATGCATGATAGAATAACATCAGACAACATTAAAAACAGATTACACAAATATTGTTCCAAGTGAATGAGATATAGTTTTATGGTGTAAAATTTTGAAAGATTCGCTATGGATACAGGGGCTGAAATCTCTCAATGCAATGACAAAAGGTTATTCTAATAGCATACAACCAATATTAAATAGGATACACACCACTTCTCTTTAATCTGATATACTTTTGAAAGTCAGTACGAGGTTTAGTGCCATAGCTCCTTTCATCCTGGTTCTCATAATTTGTAATCTGTTTGACAAAGATTAAAAAACATGGCAAACATGGAATCAAAATTCTTTTGGAATAAAAACTTGATTTAACAACAAACTTCGGAGCAGAATAAACATACTGCGGGAAGATCTTCTATAGCATCTTTAAGCAAAACCGCACCAGCCAGCTGACGCTTTTCTTCGGGGGGATATGCAACTGTAATTTCCTGCATTATGATAACAACCAAACCTCATTGATCAAACTTAACATTACAATAGAAGAACACATTCTTCATCTAAGGAAACAGAACAAACATCTCTGATTATATTATTTCTTACTTCAAACTCAGTGGGCACGACCGATCTTGACACCACATCATGAGTTGGTAAGGGATAAGCAGGCAGTTTCTACAAATGGAACAGCAGATGTATCAATAATCTTACAAAACATCATATCAATAAGAATAAAAATCTTCAGCATACAATAATCTTACTTCATTAGGAAGAGCTCCCCAAAGAAAAACACGCATTCTGAATTGAGGAAGGCCATATGAACCTGCAGCCATCATTCCCATTCTAGCTTGATAATTCATGGCCACAAGACGCCCTATGGCATAACGGCCCAAAAACCCACCAGAAAACTTCAAAAGGTCAACAACATTCTCCATCAGTACATATTTTGGCTTCAAGAAATCAATTATGTCCATATAAACAAGCAACTGCTTGTTTTTAACATCATTCAATGGCTCTTTATCATTACGGAATCGATTGAAACCACTAATTCCTTGGCAAGGTGGTCCTCCACAAATAAAATCAGCTTGACCCTGGTCAAGCATTTAAAACCAGTTGAAAGGGGCATTAGTTTAAAAAAATTGATTAAGAGTAACCCAACATTTCAGAGAGGAGAGACTCACAGGAAGAGGTAATAATTTTTCTTTACACCCATTTGTTACAAAATCTTTCAAGGCATCTGTACAGTCTCTGTTACAATTCAAATCATAGTTAGAATGCATAGATGTGGCTATAGACATTATGTATTAGACAAGATCTAGTGAAGCAAAGTTAATGAGAAAAATAATTTAAAAAATTAATAACTGGAGTATACCTCAAGCCCTCTATTGGTTCCCATGTATCGTAACTGGAATCATAACCCTTCCATTGCACCTGAATGATTAAAATTTTATAGCTTTAAACTAATGACAACTTATTGAAAAAAATGCATTTTGTCAGAAATAAATTAGGATCACAAAAAAGACTAGCCATTAGAATGGGAGGGCTTGAAAATTTTAAGCAATACAAAAATTAAGGAAAGTAAATATACACAACTGAAGTAGAACATGGTTTAAGGCAACATGGTTTAAGGCAACATGGTTTGGAGGATACTAACAACATGGTTTAAGGCAAGTCACAATCCACAACTGAAGTAGAACACTATAACACCGCATTAGTGGAATAACAGAATGGTGGTAAGGTTCAATGAAATACAATTGGTCCCACAGGCAGCTACCAACAGGCAGTTGTAGTGGCTGCTAATTGCAGCACCAGACTGATATCAAAGCTGATATTGTAACGGCTACTAGAATAATGGGATAAGCCCATCAAATGATTATTTTAAAAGTGATGTCTATGTTCTGGCCCACAAATAATTATTTTGTTCTTCCTACTTAGTCTATTGATTAATAATTACTAAGTAAGATGATTTCTTTAATTGTATATAAATTATATTTTGAAGACTAGTTTAATCTATATTCAATCACGATTAACCACATAGGTGCCAATAACTGTTATGGTTACATAAACCAGTCAATTAAAGTGCAAGGTTGAAGAAAACATACTTTAAAGTAAAGTCCTGGTTTCTTATCAGAGTTGGGATCCCCATAGCAAACAGCAAGCAGTCTTTCTACCTCAAACTCCTCAGAGTCAGATGAGTCATCAGCAGCTTCATCTTGCATGTCTTCAGGTTCATCAGCATCAACATTAGAATCTGACTTCTCTGATGCCTTCAATACAAACTCTTCATGGAGCTTAGCCCACTCTTTCAGTAGACTTAAAAAGTTTTCTGCGGGCTCATTCCTCACCTGAATTACATATTTTGGGAAGCAAAAAGTTAATAACAATAAGAATGTAGAACTAAGAACAAAGTAACAATAGTGTGAAATAATCAATGGATACCAACAAATACATACATGTGTTTCTGGGTGATTTAGCTTCAAACTTTCACATGCATGTTCATTTATGTCAACAGCCCACCTCTTTAAAGTCAAAAACAAACATTATAAAATCAGTATTAAAAAAACCTCTAGAAACAACTTAAATGAACTGATTATGCAAATTATTCAAAATACCGTCACAAGATTTATGCCAGATATAGAAGCTCCAAAGCAAAGACCAGTGGACATGGCTCCACATCCGGCATACAAATCTAATAAGGTCCACTCTGTCTTTTCAGAATGTTTATCTTGAATTGAGCCTCCATTGGCAATACTATTCTCAGCAACGCACCCATTAGCCCCAGATTTAGAATCGGATTCACTTGAAATAGTAGAGGTATCACTTTCTATTTTGGTTTGGTCTGTATCAATTACACCAAAGCACACCCAACTTAAGTAACTGAGTAGTGTCAACACAGAAACTTAAAGAAACTATCATAAATTATAACGAATTTCATACCACTGACAATGCTAGAGAATGTTAAATACGGAACAGTGTACTTCATGTCATAATACAGCTCACAAGCAGGCATTTTCTTATTCTTTGCAGCCAAATCTACCTAAAGTAGACAAAAAAAAAAATACAATATGCAAACAACTCAGACCTTTGAACTTAAAGCCACAAATTACACAAACCAAATGTTACAAAACAACACTTACATCAGGAGTAATCAGGGCAATTTTCACTTTTCTCACAATACAATCAAGAGGATTTTCATCTTTAACATCAGATATAAAGACTCTCTTCTTGTCAATAAGCTCAGGATGAATCTTAATAACCTACAACAACAATTGAAATCTCCAAAATTAACAATAACCCTAAAAATGTAAACAATCACACAAAAAATACAGTTAAAAAAACAATCTTACAGTATCTTCTGCTCTGTAAAACCATTGAGCAGTAAAAAATAGTTCTTTGTCATCAGATTCAAAGAACTCAACAATCCTCGCAATATAATCAGGTTTATCATCTTCAGCCTAAAACAACACAATTCAGAAAATCATAACACAATAATAAAACCCCTAATCAACAAAACATATAAACCCTAAAACCCTAAATCTTCAACATGAAGTAAAATAAAATAAAATACCTTGACATAGGCAGTGTCATTGAGCTTATAATTAACACCATCCACATTTGCCTCTTTATAATGAAACTTCGCTTTCAAACAATCATTCTCTTCAGATCCACTGCAAATAATTGTCAATAGTAAGTTCACAACAATTCTAAGAAACAAAAAAAGTTATATAATAAATTAAATTTAAAAATTTTTAAAATATAAAATTAAAAAAAAAAAAACTGACTCTTTCTTTGAGTAACGTCTCGGCCATTTAGATCTGGCTTCCTCTGCAGGAATAGGTTTTCCAACAAACGCGGCACCCTCAGTGTTAGTAGAGCACGACTTAAGCTTCTTCCGTTCGGAAGGAAGAAGCGAAACGATTTCGTTATCTTGTTGCAAAACGGTGTCGTCTTGTTCATCTAGTTCCGGTGTTGGTGAACGCTGAGCGCGTTTGCTACCAGAGCGAGTTTTTCCCATTTTCGTTGCTGAGAGATGAAATGAAAAATGAGAAGCTGAAGAGTGAAAATGAAAAAGCGGAAGCGGCAATAAGCGATTGTGTGAGAAAACGAAAAATAATTGGGGTTTTAACCTCCAGTATGAGCGGGAACTTTTTTTTTTTTTTGGATTTCAATATTTCGCTAAATTTTAGTTCCCGGGCTACCCGCTCCCAGTGGATGATTATAAATGGAAATTAAATATTTTTGGGATAGTATTTGTCTTTACCCGCATTTATATCAACTCTAGTATTTATTTATTTTGAACCAATGCCTCTCTAAATTACAGGAGTGTGTCGCTTCAGAAGAGATGTGTAGTGATAGCAGTAGCACTATGTTTTTTAGTGAGTTTTAAAATGTTTATTAAATTTCAATTAAGTTTGTCCACTTACTCCACTCTATATTTAGTAGTTCTATTTACCGTAATTATTATTCAATTTGTCTTGTTTAAGAGGTTGTAGAATTTATATGTTCTAAATTATATTATATAATGTTTGAGATGGCATAGGTTTCTTCCCGCTTAATCAAAGCTTTTGGGTTCGGTAGCCTATATGATCGTATATGATTCGAATAATTAGTCTCTCAGTTATGCTTAGAAAGTACCCTAAGATATACTCAAAAAAAATATACTATATATTTTTTTGGCGTCTTGGACCATGGACGACAAGTAATTTCCACCTTAAGAACTTTCTTAGCTCCGTTCACCTCGACGAGGGTGTACACAACTTCTTATCATTCAAAGCATTTAAATAGAGGGATCAACAAGTCTTTTATATACAGAGTTTTTTTTATCATTGAATAGGGCGGTCTCTGTCTGATCAGTCGAAAGTGTTCCTTTCTCGATTTATATTTCAATAGGGTGGTGAGGTGCCTTATATGATGGTATGTCACCTCATTGACCCCGAAGAAGCATCCCCAACCAGACGGGTTCACTTGGGAAAACCCTCGTTTAGGGTGAATGTTAATCTTCGTCCAGGCCCCTCTTTGTTGAAATTTGAGATGTGGTGTATCCTTCATGGTTAGAGTAACTGCAACTCTGACGAATTGGTCGACCACGGGGCCACCGGTAGCAATCTCGGTGGCCGAGATGGGAGCAACAGTCGCGGTAGGAACAATGGTCTAAGGTGGGAGCACCATAACTTGGCCAGTAGGACCAGACTTAATACCTTGAGCACTGGCAAGGTTGTATAACAACTTTGACTTATCGGTACTATTTGCACAATACAATCACTCATGTTAAAAAAACTATATGATTATGTCCTCGCCAAAAATCTTTTTCCTTTCCTCCCAGCTAACCGCACTCACGATGAAGTCAATGTTAATTCTCCTCTTCCTCACTTTGAACGAAGGCACCTCGTCCGAGCCAGACCCTTTTTCATAGTCAAGTCATATAAACCATAAGTAGAGGTCCTCATTCATTACTACCTCAAAGAGGAACAGAGGACCTCACTCGGTGCGATAGGAATGGACGTCGTAGTGGAAGAGAGGCAATGACCAATACTTTAAGAATTTTCCCGTACACAAACAATAAGTTCCATCTAGGGAAGAGTAGCGGGCGAGACAAGCCTCTGACGCATGGGGTTTCACCAATAAGAGGTGTCTCAAAAAATTGACTTAGTCCCGAGGAAGTGGTCGAAACAAGGATCATCCGGGTGGAAACTGACGAGCCATGATTGTGGTAGTTATCCTGATATGTGTGCACCATGTAGAATGAGTTAAAAAACATAAGTAAAGGCTTTCTAGACTTATGTTCAGCACACAACTGGAATACCTTCATGTAATCCCTATAATTTGGATGAAGTTGGTAAGGGGCAACCTTTAAATTCTTCAGGACGACCACTTCAAAGTCAAAATGGGCAATTGCAATCATATCCTCATGAACAGACACTCGTAAAGTGGGACCGAGCAGCCATTAAAAGAGCTATAAATCCTTTTCTCTGGACTTATGGGATGAACTAGTCAATTTAAAGGGTCGCCAACCACTAGAACACATACATCTATTGTTGCTTGAGTGCTTATAACAAATGGAGTACCCGCAATTTTTACATCCATCCAGCCATACTTAACTGCATTGGTAGGCTTCACCAATGTCACCCTCCAAGTAAGGTAATCGGCTTTAGAATGCTCATCATGTGTGATTCAAGAAACTACAACAGATCTATCCTAAATCCCCAAGTGTTAGGTAATAATATGGGATAGAGAAACGGTCTTGAGGGATGAATATACCCTTTTAAAAAATTTGACCGGTTTTCAAAATGGAATATTATAGTTTTTCGATGCAGATGTCTTATAGCGAAAAATATGGACTTTATGCTTGAATGGGAAATTAATCCAGAATAGAGTTACACAATTAACAACTATCTCATATTGATTAGAGATTATACCCAAAGAGTTACAAACTACAATGAATTGACACTTCGTAGATTATACGGGATGTGTTCTTTGCAAAATCCAATTTTTTAGAATTTTAACACCACAGTCCATAGATTTTAATCAAGTATAAACACAAAGAGTTTTTTTATTCTAACAAAACCCAAACTTATGTAATTAATCACTACCAACAAGAATTAATGATAAACTACAATAAGACATTAGACATTAGTAAGGACAACAATGATCGAACAAGAGTTGTGTCTATAGATAATTCTCTTAGTAAGAATGATAAAGAAGCGTTTAGGAAAGTCATAGCCTTAACGGGGAAATATGAATCTGACAAAGACTTCTGCAACAAATATCCATCCTATGAGGAACTAGCTATCTCCTACAAAGAACTGTGTGAGAAAACTGAAGAGGTGTGTAAGTGGAGTGAAACTCATAAGCATGCCTTATTCAACTTCAATGGGAGAAAGAAAAACTCTTAGCCATGAACCTTGAGCTTCAAGATAAGGTAAGTATATTATCTTCCTATTCCGGGATCGGGATTCTTACAAGCCGCGACCTATAGAGACGAACTTCTTAGAACATGCCTCACTGACCGAGCCCGGCGATAACCTACGAGGCTGGTCAAGTATACAAGCCAGAGTGAGTAGCCGCACGAGTCTACCCGGGTTACTATGACCGGAATACGAGGAGTCATGAACAAGTATCGGTCGGGTGCTAGTAAAGGCCGCGCAGGGAAGGAATACGGGGGGTCACAACACAACTCGGAGGTAACGCCTGACAGTTATGCATAAGTCGGTCGTAACTGATGATTAAATACATCATCATTAAGCCTTGCATTAAATGATGAAGCCAATGTATGTAACATATGAAGGCCGAAAGGTGCTTCTTTAATGAGGCATTGAAGGCAAAACATAGCTATAAAAGGAGCTCCCACAAGAGGGATAAGCAAGACACCTAACTTGGAGAAGTATTCAGAATACAACCTCCAAATCCCAAAAGTTACACAAAAACACCATCCCATTCAAGTTTCCCTCGCCTCTGAGGGAAAGCTTCGTTGTAATTTGGTTTTTCATACAAGAACATTGGCGCCGTCTGTGGGAAATCGGTAAAAAATTTATCCCAGACCACACTCACAGGTAACAATGTCAAAAACACCACCTGACATGGCTCAAATCCTGACTTTGATTGACGAGCTATGCCGGAGTAACGACACGTTGTAGTACAACGTTCAGCAGCTGCAGCTTTAGAGCCAGGCGGACCCTCCCCTTGAGGATGAGCCCTTCGAGGCTGAACCCCTCTCGCAACAAATCTGGGAAGACACATTGCCAAAGAATTTCCGACCACCGTCCCTCGCAACATATGACAGGAAATCGGATCCTCAAGAGCATGTGATAGCCATTAATAACCAGATGGCAGTAATCTCCCCTACCGAATCCCTGAAGTGCAAACTTATGGCTGGCACATTGAAAGATGTAGATTTAAGGTGGTATACGAGTCTCCCCCGACAATCCATCTCTAGCTACCATAATCTCACAAAGAAGCTGGTCCAACACTTCTCAGTTGTTAGACGCCGGAAAGTGTCCACTACTACCTTGTTTACAGTCTGGCAGGGTCACTCTGAGTCCCTCAGGGAGCACCTCGCCTGATTCAACGAAGAGACTACTAAGGTATCTCATCCCAATCAAGAGTTATTCGTGGTAGCTTTTCAGCATGGACTTAGAGCCGGAAAGTTCAATGAATCACTAGTCCTAAAGCCGGCAGCCAACATGGACGAGATCATAACCCGGGCCGAATGCTATATAAAGGGAGAAGACAACAACCGTGAAAAGAGAATTCGGGATTCCTCCAAAAATCCGAGGCCCCGGGAAGGAGAGCCCGGTAAGAAGGCAGCTCCCCGGGAGAGGCGAGACGAAAGGTGCAACACCCCATTTTATTTAAATTGTTTTTCATGATTTAATTATATGTTGATGTGCATTACTAGGATTATTTAGTCAAAAAATAGATGAATTAAATAAATGTTAGCGGTAGTAAAATATTACTCGAATAATTAATTAAGTAGTGGAAAGGAATTATTATTATATAGTAATAATAATTTAAATATAATTAGAATTGTGTAGAGATGCGGGGGGTTAAATGGTAAAGTCAAGTCCATTAGTAAGGGCATAATAGGAAAATTATTTTAGGGGTCTAAGGGCCATATGTGGAAAAACAAGGAAAGAGGAAAATATTAGTTGTTGAACCGATCGTGAAAATTGAGAAGAAGAGAGAAGAGGCTATGGCATATAGGAAGAATGAGATAAGCCATTGAACCTGAAGGGAAGGAATCTGTTAGACGCTGGCCTGAGGATCTAGAGGGGGGTGAATAGATCTCACAGAGTTTTTCGGAATTATTTCGAACTAAAGCGAAAGCGGTTCTGAATCGACTTGCGTCTATTCCGGACCGTTATTGCAAGGGTCGTATATGTGACAAAACCACAAGATAATTGAGATTAACGATGAAGTGATATGTTATCGAATCAATACGTTTCACAGCTGAAAATCAATTAACTTCTAAATTGACAAACTTTGGTTTGCAATGCAGAAATAAAGCAAAAAGACAAACACTTGGTGATAATGTTCAAATTGATGATGATTCAAGATGTGGTGAATTGTGATGTTTATGCAGAACCTTAATTCACAATTTTAACACTTGAATCGTTAATCAATTTTGCAATTATGACCAAATATGAACAGAACGTAAATGAAAAGATAAAAGCGACAAGAACACGATATTTGTTCAGGCAGTTCGTCGATCGTCCTCGCTACGACTACGTCTGCCCCCAATTCCAAATTGAAATTGGGAAATCTTCCATTAATGTTGAAAGCAGTTTATACAAAGAAGAAAGCAAAGCGATAAACAATAAACCGAATTTGTCGATCCTTTGAATCTTCTTCCCCCTTAATCTTGAACCAGATCAAGGTGATCCAAGAGCTTCACTTGATCCCTTTTCTGCAGTGTCTTGAATTGCCTTGAACCCTTGTTCTTCAATCTTCACACTCAGATGGATCCTCGATGAACCCTCTTGATAAAAACCCCCAAGAAACACCTATCTTGGAGGACAAAACCCTCGGATTTTATTCACCAAAAACCCCACAAATCTTCACCCACTAGGAATCTTCAATTCCGTTCCATGGACGTTATCGAACTCGATCACTAACCCTCAACGCAAGAATGATTATGTGTAATTGTGTTGGAGATGATGAAGAACGAAGATGAGAAGACTTTGTGTATCTTTCAGTCGTTGGTGTTTTTTTTTCAATAATTGAACCTTGGACAATATATATGAGAGCTTATCAGTTGGAGCAGAGAAAACCAGAAATTTTGGCATTTTTGATCAATTAGGTCGACCTCTTGTAGTGCTTAGGTCGACCTAGCAGTGGTGCATTAGTTTTGAATGATATTTGCTCCCAGTTAGGTCGACCTGTTAGGGAAGTAGGTCGACCAGAATTCTCTTCAAGTGCGTTTTTGGGACATTTCTTCAATTTAGGTCGACCTAGTTGATGTGTGGGTCGACCTAGCAGAAGTGTATGGAATTTTGTCCATTTTAGGTCGACCTGGGTTGACAGTAGGTCGACCTAACTGCTGCTTTTCTGCATTCTTCTTGTTTTGCTTGTGTTGAGTCGACCTATATGCATAGTAGGTCGACTTGCTCTGTCATAAGTGATCAATGCTTGCTTTTCTTTGAGTTCTTCTGCTTGTGCCTTGTTGCTTGTATGCTTGTTGAGTTTGCCATGAATCAAAAACATCTTTGTGAGTGTGATCTTGTATTCACATACTCCCCCTTTTTGATGATGGCAAACCGGTAGTAGAAGCTTTAGCAATAAGTGGTAAAAGCTCCCCCGTACACTCAGCTGAGCTCCCCCGTACACTCGACATCTATCTCCCCCTTTGACAACATCAAAAGAGATACAACGAAACAGAAGAGGAGAGTAACGAGAGAAACATAGATAAAACTCGAGCATTCATAGTAGTATATAAGAGATAGGTAGTAAAAAAAAACAGGTATAAAAGTCCATTCCAACAGACATAATATGCAAAAAAAACTGTGTACGTAAAGCATGTAGCAAATGATCATAATGATAGAGAAATTGAAATTTTGTAGCAGTAGGTCGACCTAATTTGGTGCTGGGTCGACCTAACAGACAAGCCTTTAAAATGACGCAGATTAGGTCGACCTAAAAGAAGGGTAGGTCGACGTAACTGGGCATTTTAGTTTGTAAGCTGAAAAATGACTTGTGTAGGTCGACTCAGAGGCAGAGTAGGTCGACCTAAATTCCCAAAATTTGTGAAAATCCGCTTTATGAGATGTGCTAATGTCTAGTTACTTGCTTGTATGTTTAGAATATGATATGCTATGATTAAAGACGAAACAGATACATGAGCAAGAGATATATATGTATGAAGTCACTATAAGCATGTTAATTGATAGCATATTATAGTATCAATGATATTTTTGGAAGTGAACAACAATCATGTTACCGTCTTCTCAATGTGTAGGTGTCACCGTTTATGGAAGCCTTTAGTCAATGTGGAATGATGTCTGGCTTGATGAAGACTACCTTTACACTAAGAGAAATGTTAGCTTGAGAATAATCAATATATAGATATAAAGTAAAGGAATAACTTTAAGAGAAACAAACGTAATTAGCCCAAATTAGAGATATCTAGTATCCCTAATTCCCTACGAATGTTGAAGTATTGCTCCGTTGCTAGAGGTTTGGTGAATATGTCAGCTAGTTGCTTCTTGCTCTCTACATGTTCAAATATAACGTCTCCTTTATCTACATGATCTCTTAGGAAGTGATGCCTTATTTAAATACGTTTGGTTCGTGAGTGTAGGACAGGATTCTTGCTCAAGTTTATGGCACTTGTGTTGTCGCACATGATAGGTATACGATCAAGCTTAATACCAAAGTCAAGAAGTTGTTGCTTGAGCCATAATATCTGCGCACAACAGCTTCCTGCAGCTACATATTCCGCCTCAGCAGTAGATAATGCAACTGATACTTGTTTCTTGCTATGCCAACTTATCAATGAATTTGAGAATAGATGACATGTTCCACTGGTGCTTTTTCTATCGGATTTGCAGCCAGCAAAATCTGAGTCGGAGAAACCTACCAAGTAGCAGTCATTTCCCTTTGGATACCATAGGCCATAGGTAGTAGTTCCACGTAAATAGCGCAGAATTCTTTTGACAGCCTTTTGGTGAGATTCTTTTGGACAAGATTGATATCTTGCACACATACACACACTAAACATAATGTCTGGTCTTGAGGCGGTAAGATACAATAGTGAACCTATCATACCTCGGTACAATTTTACATCAACCTCTTTACCTTTCTCATCTTTGTCTAGGTTAGTATTTGTTGCCATAGGTGTGTTAATCTCCTTCGCTTCACTCATTCCAAATCTTTTGAGCAGCTCTGTACAGTATTTAGTTTGACTCACAAACGTTCCATGACTGAGTTGCTTGATTTGTAGACCAAGGAAGAAATTTGGCTCACCCATGAGACTCATCTCAAATTCGCTCTGCATAAGCTTAGAAAAATCTTTGACAAGTTTTGCATTAGTCGACCCAAATATAATATCATCTACATATACTTGAACTAAGAGAACATCTTTATCTTTTCTTTTAATAAAGAGAGTAGTGTCAACTTTACCCCTAGAGTACCCTTGGCTAAGAAGAAATTTACTCAATCGTTCGTACCAAGCCCGAGGGGCTTGTTTAAGACCGTATAGAGCACGTTTCAGCTTATAAACATGAGTTGGATACATGTAATTCTCAAAGCCGGGTGGCTGAGCAACATAGACCTCTTCATTTATGTAGCCATTTAGAAAGGCACTTTTAACATCCATTTGGAATAGTTTGAAGTTTTTTGAACAAGCATAGGCAAGTAAGAGGCGAATAGCTTCGAGACGTGCTACAGGAGCGTATGTCTCTTCATAATCAATGCCTTCCTCTTGATTGTAACCTTGGGCAACTAATCTAGCTTTGTTTCTAGTAATAACACCGTTTTCATCAAGTTTGTTACGAAAAACCCATCTAGTGCCGATTACTTGATGATCTCCCGGATGAGGGACTAAGTCCCAAACATCATTCCGTTTAAATTGGTTTAATTCTTCTTGCATGGCCATTAGCCAATGCTCATAAAGTAATGCGTCCTTAGCGTTTTTCGGCTCAACTTGTGAAACAAAAGCAAAATGATGACAGAAGTTACTTATCTTTGAGCGTGTTGTAACGCCTTTTGAGATGTCTCCTATTATGTTGTCAATTGGATGGTCTTTCACATTTGTCCAAGCCTTAGGAAGTTCTTCATTATTTGAGATGCTTTCCTTTTCATTTTCATCATGAGACTCATCTTTCTCTTTCTCAGCATCTTTCTTTACAATACTTTCATTCTCGTCTTCCTTATCTTTGACAATGTCTTCAGTGGATGGACCTGCACCATTAAACGAAAGACCTTTCTCGACATATTTTGTATAAGATTCATCAAAAGACATGTGTACTGACTCCTATACTATAAGTAATCTCTTATTATATACCCGATATGCTTTGCTAGATTGTGAGTAACCAAGGAATATGCCCTCATCAGCTTTAGCATCGAATTTACCAAGATTATCCTTACCATTGTTCAAGACAAAACACTTGCAACCGAATACATGGAGATGAGATACATTTGGTTTTCTACCTTTTAGTAATTCATAGGGAGTTTTGTTCAGTATAGGACGTATTATTATCCTATTCAAAACATAACATGCGGTGCTAATCGCGTCAGCCCAGAAATACTTGGGTAGATTACCATCATTCAGCATTGTTCTTGCCAGCTCCTCTAGAACCCGATTTTTACGTTCAACCACTCCGTTTTGTTGTGGTGTTCTAGGAGCTGAAAAGTTATGCTCAATTCCATGTTTATCACAGTATCTTTCAAAAAGATAGTTTTCAAACTCTCCACCGTGATCACTTCGAATTGCAACTATTTTGTTGTTCATTTTATTTTGACATAATCTTGCAAATTGTGTGAAAGCTGGAAAAGTTTGATCCTTACTAGGTAGGATGATTGTCCAACAAAATCTAGAGTAATCATCGACAATGACAAAA
The DNA here is from genome assembly GCF_029867415.1 of Vicia villosa. NCBI lineage: Eukaryota > Viridiplantae > Streptophyta > Magnoliopsida > Fabales > Fabaceae > Vicia > Vicia villosa. The sequence continues at coordinate 124,140,402 of NC_081181.1, read as the reverse complement.
CCATAGGTGTTTCCACCTATGCTTTTAGTCCTTGAAGGGCCAAAGAGATCCATGTGAAGTAGTTCAAGAGGGCGTGATGTTGAAACCACGTTCTTTAATTTAAAAGAGATTTTTGTTTGCTTTCCCTTTTGACAAGCATCACATAGATGATCTTTTGAAAACTTCATTTTAGGTAAGCCGATTACTAAATCTTTTGTGACAATTTTATTAAGTAAGTCAAAATTTATGTGGGCGAGACGTCTATGCCAAAGCCATGAGTCTTCGCCTAGAGCAATTAGACACTTGGTACTAGACTTAGATACCTCATCCAAGTTTAGCATGTAGATGTTGTTTACTCTTAAGCCCTTAAACATAATGTCTCTTTTCTTAGTATGTTCTATTGTGCAGCCAGAATTTGTAAACATTACTTTAAAATCTTTGTCACACAATTGACTTATACTTAAAAGATTATGTTTAAGGCCTTCTACTAGTAGCACATCAGTTATAGTCGTGGTAGAAGGGTTACCTACACTTCCTTTACCAAGTATGGCTCCCCGATTGTTATCTCCATAGGTGACATACCCCTTTTTCTTTGCTTGAAACTCAACAAAAAGAGATAGGTCTCCCGTCATGTGTCTTGAACATCCGCTATCAAGGAACCACAACCTTTCGGCAATGTCAAGACACTTTTCAACTTTCTTTTTCTTGTGTTGATGAGCCATAAAACATAGGTTTGCTGATTCTTCTTCATCGCTTGATGAGCTTTCACTAGATGAATCACTTTCCCATGCTATGTAGGCTCTCTTAGATTTGTTATGACCTTTGCTTTGGTTCTTCTCTTTTTCCTTCTTAAGGTATGGACAATCCGGTTTGTAGTGACCGGCTTTCCCACAATTAAAGCAAAGGCCTTTGATTTTTCCTTTGTTGTTGTCATCTTGTTTGAACTTGTTTGATTGCTTTCTATAGTTGATCAAGCCTTTGTCAGAATGTTTTGCTCCATTTTTCTTTAGATATTTGTTGTATCTTCGCACAAACAGTCCCATTTCCTCATCATCGGAGTCTTCGTCATCACTTGTATCACTATCCTCTAGCTCTTGTCTTGAGGTCTTGGAGCTTGAAGCCTTTAGAGCTATTGACTTCTTCTCTACCTCTTTCTCCATGTTCTTTTCTTTCTTTGCCCTTTTCTCATGCATGTCAAGGCATTTAAGGTGTTGTTCATGTTCCTCTAGTTTACCAAAGAGAGTGGTAATGTCTAAGGTGTTTAGATCATTTGCTTCCTTTATTGCTGTAACCTTGGGTTGCCATTCCCTGTTCAAACATCTTAAGATTTTGTTAGTAGCAACTGCATTGGAAACAAGTCTATCAAGAGAATTTAACCGATTTTTCAGGTGAACGAATCTCTTCTGCATGTTTTCGATGGATTCACCATCTTCCATGTGGAACAGTTCGAACTCTTGAGTTAACGTATTGATCCTAGCTAGTTTGACATCATCCGTTCCCTCGTGGGCAACTTGCAATGTGTCCCACATAGCTTTAGCGGATCTACAATGGGAAACGCGATAGTATTCATCAACTCCTAGAGCTGAGATAAGAATGTTTCTCGCTTTCCAATCGTATCCATATCTCTTTTCATCTTCAGCATCCCAAGTATTTTCTGGTTTTGGAACAACTGCACCAGCTGCATTTGTCATGGTGATCTGAAAGGGACCATTGACAATAGCTGTCCAGATGTTCCTATCGATTGCATTGATGTGGACACACATACAATCCTTCCAATAGCCATAGTTTTCACCGTTGAAAACTAGAGCTCTATTGTGAGCCCCTTTAGGTCCGGAAGCCATCTTTCCAATAAGTGTTTCACGTAGCACGGAATTAACCAGAGCTCTGATACCACTTGTTAGACGCTGGCCTGAGGATCTAGAGGGGGGTGAATAGATCTCACAGAGTTTTTCGGAATTATTTCGAACTAAAGCGAAAGCGGTTCTGAATCGACTTGCGTCTATTCCGGACCGTTATTGCAAGGGTCGTATATGTGACAAAACCACAAGATAAGTGAGATTAACGATGAAGTGATATGTTATCGAATCAATACGTTTCACAGCCGAAAATCAATTAACTTCTAAATTGACAAACTTTGGTTTGCAATGCAGTAATAATGGAATAAGCAAAAAGACAAACACTTGGTGATAATGTTCAAATTGATGATGATTCAAGATGTGGTGAATTGTGATGTTTATGCAGAACCTTAATTCACAATTTTAACACTTGAATCATTAATCAATTTTTCAATTATGACCAAATATGAACAGAACGTAAATGAAAAGATAAAAGCGACAAGAACATGATATTTGTTCAGGCAGTTCGTCGATCGTCCTCGCTACGACTACGTCTGCCCCCAATTCCAAATTGAAATTGGGAAATCTTCCATTAATGTTGAAAGCAGTTTATACAAAGAAGAAAGCAAAGCGATAAACAATAAACCGAATTTGTCGATCCTTTGAATCTTCTTCCCCCTTAATCTTGAACCAGATCAAGGTGATCCAAGAGCTTCACTTGATCCCTTTTCTGCAGTGTCTTGAATTACCTTGAACCCTCGTTCTTCAATCTTCACACTCAGATGGATCCTCGATGAAACCTCTTGATAAAAACCCCCAAGAAACACCTATCTTGGAGGACAAAACCCTCGGATTTTATTCACCAAAAACCCCACAAATCTTCACCCACTAGGAATCTTCAATTCCGTTCCATGGACGTTATCGAACTCGATCACTAACCCTCAACGCAAGAATGATTATGTGTAATTGTGTTGGAGATGATGAAGAACGAAGATGAGAAGACTTTGTGTATCTTTCAGTCGTTGGTGTTTTTTTTTTCAATAATTGAACCTTGGACAATATATATGAGAGCTTATCAGTTGGAGCAGAGAAAACCAGAAATTTTGGCATTTTTGATCAATTAGGTCGACCTCTTGTAGTGCTTAGGTCGACCTAGCAGAGGTGCATTAGTTTTGAATGATATTTGCTCCCAGTTAGGTCGACCTGTTAGGGAAGTAGGTCGACCAGAATTCTCTTCAAGTGCGTTTTTGGGACATTTCTTCAATTTAGGTCGACCTAGTTGATGTGTGGGTCGACCTAGCAGAAGTGTATGGAATTTTCTCCATTTTAGGTCGACCTGGGTTGACAGTAGGTCGACCTAATTGCTGCTTTTCTGCATTCTTCTTGTTTTGCTTGTGTTGAGTCGACCTATATGCATAGTAGGTCGACTTGCTCTGTCATAAGTGATCAATGCTTGCTTTTCTTTGAGTTCTTCTGCTTGTGCCTTGTTGCTTGTATGCTTGTTGAGTTTGCCATGAATCAAAAACATCTTTGTGAGTGTGATCTTGTATTCACAGAATCTTCGCTGAAAATTCTAAGGTAAGGGTGGGGTTCCAACCTTCTAATGGGTGGTATAATTGTGGGTATGTGGGGATAATCATAAGTTAGGTTTTTGGTGAGAATTGTTCTTAATAGATTAATCAGTTGTGATTGAATTTGTGTATTGATGTGATAAATTTGTTGTGTGTAATGGACTGATCGTAGAACACAGTTAGCGAACCTATAAAATGAGTATCTAACTATTATGTAAAGTAGCTAAGAATTAAAATTAATCGGGTAAGGGAGATGCTGTCAAAAAATGATGTTTTTGGTTCTGGTTACGCTGTAATCAGGTAGCAGCCCTGCTGTAACCCGTTACAACTTGGTAAAATAGGAAAAATTGGGCATTTTTAGGTGTTGTAACCGGGTAACAGCCCTGCTGTAACCGGATACAGCTGAACGTAACAAATAGCAAATGCAGTGACGGTGATGTGTAACCGGGTAACAGCCCTGCTGTAACCGATTACAACTGACAATTTTTAGAAAACTTAATTTTTCTAAAAATCATAACTTTTGATCCGTAAGTCCGATTTAGGTATCGTTTCGATCGTAGCGAAGCTAAAAATATTTCCTAACTAATGGAACTGAGTTAAGGACCATTTGATGAAGATTCTAAAAATATGTAGTTCAATGTTTGTTATAAACTGATATTTAAGAATACTGAAATGAGTATTAAATGTTGATTTTGTTGACTGATGTGTGTAAATGATGAATAAAATTTTGTTGCATTATGATATTGATTTATAATTCATAACAATGTTGTTGTTGGCCGGATTGACATATTCTAGAGAGCTTATGCTCTGAGAATTATATATTCAGTTGTTACATTGTCGATGTTTCATGCATTCATTTGGTGAAGGCTTATGCCCTGTGTTGGCCTGATTGGCACTTTGTTGAGGGCTTATGCCATGTTTGTTAAAGGATTATGCCTTGTATTGCCCAGCATTTGCATTTTTGGAGAGGGCTTATGCCCTGATTGGTACCACATACATTAGAGTCAAGTCAGTGTCATAACACGAAGGTGTTGCTGCATAATGACTGAATATACTTGTGTATGTATTGTGTATGAAGATGAATGAGTATGATATAACTCGTAGACGCATGATTCTTGACTTATACTTATGAGATATCTGTTACATAGTTACAATTATATAACTTATTAGATTGTTGTGATATCTCACCCCTTTTGTTTGAATGTTACCTCTATGTGGGTAACATGCAGGTGACAAGGATTAAAGTAGCCGAGGTATGGAGTGTTGCCTAGTATCGCGTAGATAAAGTCGGATCGTGCTCTGATACGTAACACCGGGGATAAACGCTTGTCTGTTTATGTTATGAATTATTTATTTCAGGATTTTGCATTTTGTTGAGTACCCTTTTGATGTCATTGGGAAGATACTAACTTAAATTGCATGAATGATGGTTTTATTATGATTGAATTATTTCCGCTGTGTTAATGTGATTGTTTTATGTCAGTTCATCTTATCTATAAGTGTTATGTATCATTGAATTAAATATGAGCATTACTGTATGCCTTTAGATGTAGCATCCCATTTGTAAATGATTGTTATATTATAATTACTCTGATTTAATTATTTAAATACACGATGGGGGAAATGGGGTGTTACAATTGGTATCAGAGCAGGTCGAGCCGTCCGGCCAAGTGTCGTGTTGTAGTCTTTAACAATTGAGTATTGTTAATTATTCTAACTATTCTCTAACTATTCTAACAATTGAGTAGTGTTGGAAGAAACGATGTCGCGGTTGCTGCTGCTTTGGAAGCCATGGCTCATGCTATGGAGAATCAGCCGAATGTTGGTGAAAACATCGGGTCTCGTAGTTTAGCTACCTTCCAGAGAGAGAATCTGACTGTCTTCAAGGGTACCTATGACCCTGATGGTGCAATGACTTGGTTGAAGGAGATTGAGAGAATCTTTCGGGTAATGGATTGCACGCCAGAGCAGAAGGTTCGATATGGTACCTACATGCTAGCGAAAGAGGCTGATGATTGGTGGTTGGAGACTCGCCAGAGGCTGGAAGTTGCTGGTGAGGGAGTGACTTAGGTTGTGTTCCGTAGGGAGTTCCTGAGGAAGTACTTTCCTGAGGATGTTCGTGGCAAGAAAGAGATCGAGTTCCTTGAGCTGAAACAAGGAAGCATGCCGGTCGTTGCTTATGCTGCAAAATTTGGTGAGCTGGCTAAGTTTTATCAGCATTATAATGGACCAACTGGAGAATTCTCGAAATGCATCAAGTTCGAGAACGTGTTGCGTCCAAAAATTAAGAAGGCTATTAGCTATCAGAAGATTCAGATAATTGCTGACTTGATGGATAACTGTCGGATCTATGAAGAAGACTACACTGCTAACTACAAGATGATCAATGAGAAGAGGAATAAGGGTTCCCAGAACTGCGGCAAGCCGTATGATACTCAAGCTGGTAAGGGTAAGCAGAGAGCTGCACAGGGTCAGAGGACTAGTGGGGGAGATGCCCCCGCTGGTGTGGTATGTCTCAAATGTGGAAAACCGGGTCACAAAAGCAATGTTTGTGTCGGAGATGCAAAAAGATGTTTTTCACTGCGGGAAAGCTGGTCATGAGATTGTGGATTGCAAGTTTAAGACAATTGTATGCTTTAACTATGGTGAGGAAGGACATGTTAGCACTCAACGTCAAAAGCCAAAGAAGGTGCAAGCGGGTGGAAAGGTTTTTGCTCTAGCTAAGACTCAGACATCCAGTGATGACCGGTTGATCAGAGGTACATATTTCATTAATAGTATTCTTTTAATTACTATTATTGATACTGGTGCTACTCACTGTTTTATTTATGCCGATTGTGTTAAAAGATTGGGTATTATGTTATCTTCTTTGAGTGGGGAGATGGTTATCGACACTCCAGCTAATGGGTCGGTGACTACATCCCTTGTTTGCTTGAAGTGTCCTCTGTCAATATTAGATGGAGATTTTGTCATGGATCTAATTTGTGTACCGTTGAGCGGTCTTGATGTGATTTTAGGTATGAACTGGTTGGAATGCAACTTCAGAAGACCAAATTACAAAGGAGAATCCTCTGAATACAAAAGGACCAGCATAAAAGGTAATGTATGCTATGAATGTAATGAACCATGACACTTCAAGAGTGAATGTCCCAGACTGCAAAGAGAAAGGCCTAAGAAGAGGTTCGAACAGGAGAAAAGTCTGATGGCTACATGGGATGATTTTGAATCATCTGAAGACGAATGCAACTCAGAAGATGAACACGCCAACATAGCATTCATGGCCACCGCCGAAAATAATTCAGACTCAGAAGCAGAAACTAATGAGGTATTTTCTGAACTTACTAGAGAAGAGCTAGAAGACAGTCTCTCAGAACTTCTAGAAAACCACAATGGATTAAAAATCAAATATAAGAAGCTAAAGAACAATTTAGTAGCTGAAACAGAAAAAATTAAAATTGAGAATGCTAAGCTTAAAGATAATAATTCGAAACTCATAGAGGATCTGAAAAAATCAAAAAATCCTTAAGTCAAAAAGTGCTTCAAGTACTAGAGATATTTTAAAAGAATATGACGATGGTTTTCAAAAATTTCTTGCTAAAATTATAAATAGAAGCAAAATAGCTTCTATGATTTACGGTGTAAGTAGAAACAATAGAACTGGTATTGGCTATAACACACCCAAAGGAAAGGAACCATATCAACCTAAACCAGTTGATGAAATGACAATCACATATAAACCATTGCATACACAATTTAATTTTGGACACACTCATGATATCAAATATACATCCTATTATGATAGTTCTCATGCCAGACCTAAAGTCAAACAGAACTTTAGGGACACTAACACAAAAGGACCCAAAAAGATATAGGTACCTAAGAAGAAAATAATCTATGTTGCAGATGTCCTTAGCAGCGAAGTCAAGACACTAGTCATGGTACCTGGACTCTGGATGCTCGCGACACATGACGGGAAAAAAGTCTATGTTCCAAAGCTTGGAACTTAAATTTGGCGGGAACGATAGATTTGGAGGGAACCAAAAAGGAAAGATTATTGGTTCAAGAACTATCGGTAACTGTAACTCTCCCTCTATAACTAATGTTTTACTAGTAGACAATTTAGCCCATAACTTGTTGTCTACAAGTCAATTAAGCGGCAATGGCTATGACATAATCTTTAATCAAGAGTATTGCAAGGCTGTTATTCAGAAAGATGGTTCAATCCTTTTTACTAGTAAGAGAAGGAACAACATTTATAAAATTGATCTCTCTGAACTTAAAACTCAGAAAGTAACTTGTCTTCTAGCTGTTAATGATGAGCAATGGGTTTGGCATAGAAGATTGGGACATGTTAGCTTAAGAAGATTATCTCAGCTCAACAAACTCAATTTGGTAAGAGGTCTCCCAAATCTGAAGTTCAACTCGGATGCTCTTTGTGAAGCATGCCAAAAGGGAAAGCTTTCAAACACCTCTTTCTAATCTAAAAATGTTGTTTCCTCATCTAGGCCATTAGAACTTCTGCATATTAATTTATTTGGTCCAGTTAAAACTGCATCAATCAGAGGAAAGAAGTACGGATTGGTCATTGTTGATGACTACAGCAGATGGACATGGGTAAAATTCTTAAAACACAAAGATGAATCACATACTGTATTCTTTGACTCCTGTAACCAAATTCAAAATTAAAAAGAACTTAAAATATTAAAGGTTAGAAGTGATCATGGAGGAGAATTTGAGAACAATTTCTTCGAGAAGTTCTTTAAAGATAATGGAATCTCTCATAATTTCTTCTGTCCTATAACTCCTCAATAGAATGGGGTGGTAGAACGTAAGAATAGAACATTACAAGAAATAGCTAGAACTATGATTAATGAAGCTAATATGGCTAAGCATTTCTGGGCAGAAGCTTTAAACACAACATGCTATATTCAAAATAGAGTCTCCATAAGAGCTATTCTTGAAAAGACCCCCTATGAACTACGGAAGAATGGGAAACCCAACATTTCATATTTTCATCCGTTTGGTTGTACTTGTTTTATTCTTAATACTAAAGAACATCTGAACAAGTTTGATTCTAAAGCACAAAAGTGTTTTCTGCTAGGATACTCTAAACGCTCAAAAGGCTATCGAGTATATAATACAGAAACCTTAATTGTTGAAGAATCAATTAATATCATATTTGATGATAAGCTTGGCCATCAAAAGCCAAAGCAGATTGAAAATTTTGCTGATGCAGATGAACAATTCACGAATCTTGATGACTTAGAAGATAAACATGTGTCAGAAGTTCCCTCAATCACATCAACCATGGAGAACCTGAGAATATCTGAAGATACCCCTCATAAAAGATTTCCAAGACTCACTACACATCATCCAAAATATGTTATACTTGGCAAGAAAGATGACCCTATTAGAACTAGAACATTTCTGAGAAATAATGAGAATTCATTATTTGGTTTAGTGTTAATGATTGAGCCAACTTCAGTAGATAAGGCCCTTCAAGATACATATTGGATTATTTCCATGCAAGAAGAATAAACTAATTCACCAGAAATGATGTATGGGATCTTGTTCCGAGACCTGAAGGATTCAACATAATTGGAACAAAGTGGGTGTTTAGAAACAAGATGAATGAGCAAGGAGAAGTTATCAGAAACAAGGCACGACTGGTTGCTCAAGGGTATAGTCAACAAGAAGGTATTGACTATAATGAAACCTTTTCCCCAGTCACCAGGTTAGAATCTATCAGATTATTAATTGCTCATGTTGCTCAATATAACATAACATTATATCAAATGGATGTTAAAAGTGCATTTTTAAATGGTTATATTGAAGAAAAAGTGTATGTTCATCAACCTCCTGGATTTGAAGATTCAATATATCGTGAACGTGTTTTTAAATTAAAGAAATCTTTATATGGACTAAAACAAGCTCCTAGAGCTTGATACGAACGTTTAAGTTCATTCATTCTAGAAAAAGATTTCACCAAAGGAAAAGTTGATACAACAATATTTAGTAAATCATTTAAAAATGACATCTTAATCTGTCAAATATATGTGAATGATATTATTTTTGGAACTTCTAATATCTCTCTTGGAAGAGAATTTGCTGAGTCTATGCAAGAAGAATTGGAAATGAGCATGATGGGTGAGGTAAATTTCTTTATGGGAATTCAAATAAACCAAACTTCTGAAGGTACTTACATACATCAAACAAAGTTTGTCAAGGAACTTCTGAAGAAATTTAAGCTATCATAAAGTAAAGAAGCAAAAACCCCAATGCATCCTACTTGCATTTTAAGTAAAGAAGAGGTAAGTAAGAAGGTAGACCAGAAGTTCTATAGAGGTATGATTGGTTCACTACTCTACCTAACTGCATCTAGACCTGATATTCTATTTAATGTCTGCTTATGTGTAAGATTCCAATAAGATCCTAGAGAATCACACTTGACTGTTGTCAAGAGAATTCTGAGGTATCTGAAAGGTACTACTAATGTTGGACTTTGTTACAGAAAATCCAAAGAGTTAAATTTAGTAGGTTATTATGATGTTGATTTTGCTGGAGATACAGTAGAACGCAAAAGTACATCTGGAAACTGTCAGTTTCTAGGAAATAATCTGATCTCCAGGTACAACAAAAAGCAAGCCACAATTGCACTATCAACTATTGAAGCACAATACGTTGCTGCTGCAGGCTGTAGCACTCAGATGCTTTGGATGAAAAGTTAGTTAGAAGATTATCACATTTATGAGCGTAAGTTTCCTATTTTCTGTGATAATACTTCTGCTATTTGTCTTTCTAAAAATCCTATCCTACACTCCAAAGCTAAACACATAGAAATTAAGCATCATTTCACTAGGGACTATATTCAGAAAGAGATATTAAGCTTAAACTTCACTGATAGAGACCATCAATGGCTGATGTTTTCACAAAACCTCTATTTGAAGATAGATTCAAATTCATTTTAAAGAATATTAGTATGCAATTGTGTCCTGAATGAAATTATAATCAATATCTATTGTGATTCGGTTGCCTAAAAATTGAACTACCTGATCTACAACTTCTCACAAGTTATAAACAGAAATCATCTAGAAATATCTGACCTACTAGGTTCAGAAATTTGTTTTCTAAGATGAATCAGAAGTTCAGTAGATAAAACTGCTAGTTCACTTTAACCTGAGAAATTGAGCACATGTTCAATCTCTGAAAGGTCGCGCGTGCAAAGCTAATGAGTCACAAGTCATTGGTAACTGTTGCATTAATTTCTCTATGTTATCCCTAAATGTGTTTAATCATAACGCTACTATTCATTGGTCACTTAAACATTTTTTTAAGGCATGCGAATCTATGCATTGATTACCATTGGCAAAACGTTTCACTTCCCTCGTATCTCACTTATAAAATCCCGTTATGTGTCTGTCATACCCCAAAATTTGCCCACACTTTTCAAAAATTTCGAAGCTATTTCAAAAATTAGGTTTTATAAAAATTTAGGGTTCATTTGCATTGATATCCTATTTTTATAAATATCCGATTTAAAGTCTATTTTAAAATATAGTAGTTTACTCTTAAATTGCTTATATTTTAATAAATAGACAATGTTGGCCGATGCTTCATATACTTTCAATTGACTTTTATTTCAAATAAATAACATAGCACAATTGGCCAATGATGACGCCTGAGGCCTCTTTTTTCATAATGTTTTTCAATATTCTCGGCCGATGATTTATATACGAGGCTGCTCTCTTATTTTCAATTTTTTTCCTTTTAATTTATTTGCAATTTCAACCAAATGATGAACACCTTCCTGTAAGTATAAGAGTGCGCCTAAGAGGGGGGGTGAATTAGGTTTTCAAAAATTTAATCGGTTTTATGAGAATACTTCTAATAATTTTTGGTTAAGTGTTTGAAGGTTTTTGTAAGGTTCTTTTCTTTTCTTTGGTAATGGTGATGAATGCAATAAAGTGCGGAAAAGTAAAGAACGCAACGATATATACTGGTTCCCCTCACAATCCGAGAGTACTCCAGTCCCCTTTCAAACACGAAAGAGATTTCACTATAGTTAGAATTATTGTACAAGCCTATGCCTACTATCTAACCTATAGGGTGATCAAAGGTTCTTAACACCTTTAAGATCAATCAACACTAATGTGAATGAAGAACAATCCTCTTCAAACACACCACTTACTTCCAACAATCCTGGATAGTAAGGAGATAATTTTCTTTGAACTTTTACAAGAGATTTAGATGAAGTTTGTATAGCACTATCAATCTTGGATTGATCTTCTTCTTCAAATAAACAATTCTCAAACTGAATATAAGTGTTCACAATAATGTATGCATGAAACTTTGAATGAATTCTCTATGAAAATGTGTGTAGAAAGTTTCATATAAAAATTCTGGTTTGTGGACACTTGGAAATAATGAAATTTATGAGTATGAATTGTTAATGAAGAAGGTGAATAATGATTTTGAAATATGTAGAATTTATAGTGTGTTAAACACCTCTTTGAATGGTTATTTTTCCATGAAACAATGCAATGATCAAGTGGTATGAAAAAGAATTCGTTTGAATAAGATCATGCAATGAAAAAACACACTGGTTCAGTAGGAACCGGTTCCTGCCTGGGACAACCCGGTTCCTGCTGAACGTTACAGCAGAAAATTTGAATTTTGAACGTGGGAACCGGTTCCTGCATAGGGACAACCCGGTTCCCCATAGTAAACCACAGAATGCTGAAAATTGAGAATGCTGGGAACCGGTTCCCCCATAGGGACAACCCGGTTCCTAAAACCTTTATTTTGAATTTTAACTATGAAAAAGGTTTTAAATGAACTTTTGAGGGATGACACTTTGTAGTATGATTATGATATGCATGAAAATATATTTGTGAACAATTATATGTCAAAGTGAGTATTGTTTATACCTTTGACATTTTAGCTTGATCCTTGAAACTTCACAAATTCTTCAAGACTTTGAAATGATGTATTTTTGCTTGATACTTGAAATTCTTTTTGCACATCCTTTATAAAAGCTTGATGTCCATATTGTCTTCATCAAAACACACTATGCTTGAGAAGCTTGCATTTACATTCTCCCCCTTTTTGATGATGACAACCAAGTCTTGAAAATGTTTTGAAGAAGTTGTTTTGCTTTTGAAATTATGTTGAACAATGCAAGGCTCCCCCTATGTTAGAGACTCCCCCTAAATCCATGATTCCTTGATTTATGGTGATGAGTTTTATTTGATAATTTTAACAATGGCCTGCATTTATCTTTGAAACAAAACAACAAAAACACATGCATATTCTTCTCCCCCTTTGTTATTATCAAAAAGGATGGGGAAAAAGATAAAAAGTATATGAAATATAACACAATGTAAAATACCACAAAGATAACACAATAATGAAATACTACAAACGATACGAAACGTAGTTTTTTACGATTACAACATAAAACATAAATAGTCCTAAACATCACGAACATAAATGGAACATTGTCTAGAAAGCATAAGTAAAATACGAATAATAGAAAGAAAACATTACATAGAAATTTAAAGCACATAATTTAGTCACTTTCATCCATGAGTTCTTCATCATCATCCTCTTGTTCTTCTTCTTCTTCATCACTTCCTTCCTCTCCCTCATAATGAGCTAAGATACGCCTTTGAGTCCGTTGAATTTCCCGCATTTGTCTTCTCATAAGGTTATGCTCATAGTTATTCTCCCTCTTGTTGTTATCAATGGATGTTTAAATAGAACAAAGCTTGGCAAACATCATATCCATTGTGTATCCACCTTCGGGACGTTGAGGATCTTGTGGCACGGCTGGCTCAAAATCAACTTTGTAAACGAATCTACCTTCACGATCCGTAACTATTCCTGTATTTTTAAGAGCGGTAGCGGTGGTGATATCACACTCTTGTTCATCCATATTTTTCTTTGGTTCCCGTTGGAGGAGAACACCAGCATTCCGAACAATATGAGAGATGGCCCTTGCATAAGGTAAGCCTCCTTTAAGGGAAGCCATAAGCTGCATGTGGCGCATAATTGAAAGCGCCCAATTGACTTCAATACCACGCCTTAGAGCAAGCAATACCATCAACTCGAACTCATTGACCCTGGAATGGTTAGAATTTTTTGGAAATAAAACATAAGCAATGATAAGATGGAGAATCCTATCACTCACCGATAAGCTTGAACCGAACATGTTAAACTTGATAGCAAGCTGTTGGCGAACTGACTCGCGTTGAGTTGGTCGGCACATATCCACAAAAACATCAATCTTACTATACGGTTGCCAATCCTCCGGTATGTTACCTTGAAGGAGCACTAAGCCTTGAGATGGAATTCGTAACACTCTTCCAAATTCCTCAACATCTAAGCATATATCCTTATTTGAATCTTTTGACAATAATGTGAAATCATCAAATTCATCCGTTACTATCCTAAGATTGTGGTAAAACTCTCTAACCAAATCCGGATAATAATCACCATGGTCAAGCACAAAATTAGCGACCCCTGCATTAGCTAGTCTACCTGGAAAATTGAAGCTGTGATTAGGGAAATCGGGTAGTTTACCGTATTTTGCCGCAAGGAGTTTTCGACTCCGGATGTTGAATGTGAGTCTCCGACTCTTGACCGTTGGTTGAATCTCTTGAGGATCTTCACTTGTCTCTCCCATTTTGTTCTTTCCCTTTGCACTTCTTGAAACTTTGGGTGCCATTGTTGAAAGGAGTTGAAAGTTAGGGTTTAAGTTGAGGTTTTAGGATTTGGTGAGTGGAGAAGGATTTGAGTGAATTGTGTGAAAGAGTGGAGGATTATATAGTGTTTTGAGGTAGTGGGTATTTAATTTTGATAGTTATGGTGAGATAGTGGAGCTTTGAATTGGGTTGACAATGGAGGTGGAAGGTTGAAGAAGATGAAGATGAATGTTGAATGAGAGTAAATGTGAGTGAATGAGTGTAAATGTGTGGTGTGAAGTGATATAATGTGTATTAAATAAAAATAAGATATAAAAGAAAAAATATTCAAAACAATACTAGCCACACAACATTTTCGTAACAGCTAAAAGATAAGCAAAAAACTGGAAAATGTACGTGGGAACCGGTTCGTCCCTACATGGGAACCGGTTCCTGAGACACAAAGAAAACACGCCTCTGGAAATTAGTATGGGGAACCGGTTCGTCCCTACATGGGAACCGGTTCCTGGACTGAAAATTTCCAAAATCTTTTATTTTATGAAATATAAAGCATACATATCATACATATTTACCAAGACATAATGAATGAACATTTATAAGGTACTTTTTAACTTAAAAATTTTAGAAACGTGTACCTTTGATGTTTGAGAATGACGAATAAATTTTAAACATCACCTTCGTCTAAAATTCCAAGCTCTCGTCGAATTTTGTAAAACGATTCTTTTGGGAGAGGCTTGGTGAAGATATCCGCAAGTTGATTATGAGTATCTACAAAAGTGACTTCAACATCTCCTTTAAGCACATGATCGCGAAGAAAATGATGTCGAATGTCTATGTGTTTGGTTCTTGAATGCATGACCGGATTCTTTGTAATATTTATAGCACTTGTATTGTCGCATCGAAGAGGAATACATCCGAGATCAAGTCCGTAGTCACGAAGTTGTTGCTTAAGCCAAAGAATTTGTGCACAACAACTACCCGCTGCTATGTATTCTGCTTCGGCCGTACTAAGAGCAACACATGCTTGCTTTTTACAAGCCCATGATACTAATGCATTTCCAAGAATGTGACAAGTACCACTTGTGCTTTTACGATCAGTTTTACATCCTGCATAATCCGCGTCAGAATAACCAATTAAATTGCAAACACTACCTTTAGGATACCATAAGCCAACGTTGGTTGTTCCTTTGAGATACTTCATGATCCTTTTAACTGCCATAAGATGTGATTCCTTTGGATTTGCTTGGAAGCGAGCACAAAGACAAACACTAAACATTATGTCAGGACGGCTTGCCGTCAAATACAATAAAGAACCAATCATACCTCGATACTTGGTAATATCAATTGGAGTACCGGATTCATCTTGATCAACATATGTACCGGAGCCCATTGGAGTATTCATTGCTTTACAATTGTCCATATCAAACTTCTTTAATAGTTCTTTACAATATTTGGATTGATTGATAAAGATTCCATCTTTGAGTTGCTTAATTTGTAGTCCAAGAAAGTAATTCATCTTTCCCATCATAGACATCTCGAATTCTCCTTGCATCATCAATGAGAATTCCTCACACATTTCTTTTTCAAAACCCTTTTCACACAAAAAATTGCTAAGTCTATCATACCATGCTCTAGGTGCTTGCTTTAATCCATAAAGAGCCTTTCTCAACTTAAAGACATGTGAAGGATTCTTGAAGTCTTTAAATCCCGGGGGTTGTTTGACATAGACTTCTTCATTGATGTAGCCATTCAAGAATGCGCTCTTGACGTCCATTTGATAAAGCTGAAAATTTAATGAACATGCATAAGCAAGTAAAAGACGAATAGCTTCTAACCTTGCAACCGGAGCAAATGTTTCTTCAAAGTCGATTCCTTCTTCTTGATTGTAACCTTGGGCCACCAATCTTGCTTTGTTTCGAACAATTATACCATTCTCATCAAGTTTGTTCTTAAACACCCATCGAGTACCTATGATGTGTTTGTTACTTGGTCTAGGAACAAGTTCCCAAACTTGATTTCTCTCGAATTGATTTAATTCTTCTTGCATTGCATTTATCCATTGATCGTCTCCTAAGGCTTCATCAACTTTGGAAGGTTCAATTTGAGAAACAAAAGCCATGTGTAAGCAAGCATCTTTGAGATTTAATCTTGTTGCTACTCCTTGACTAATATCACCAATAACTCTATCAATAGGATGATCTCTATGAGTTCTCCATTCTTTTGGTAGATCATTGGTGTTTAATTCTTGTTGTACACTTTCTTGTTGAACACTTTCTTGTTGTACTTCCGGTGCCTTCATAATTATATCATTTGAAGGTTCTTCCGGTGCCTTCACAATTGTATTATTTGAAGGTTCTTCCGGGGGTAAATCTAAAGGATCATCATCATCACAAACAACTATTTCCTCTTTGGAAGTGTTAGTCTCATCAAAAGATACATGCATAGATTCTTCAATAGTTAAAGTTCTTTTATTATAAATTCTATATGCTTTACTAGAAAGAGAATAACCAAGAAATATACCTTCGTCGGATTTCTCATCAAACTTACCAAGATTGTCTTTGTCATTGTTGAGAACAAAGCACTTGCATCCAAAAATGTGAAAGTGAGCAATGTTTGGCTTTCTTCCTTTGAAGAGTTCATATGGAGTTTTCTTTAAGATAGGTCTAATGATTACTCGATTTCCAACATAACATGCCGTACTAACCGCATCCGCCCAAAAATATTTAGGAAGATTTGCATCACTAAGCATTGTTCTTGCAAGTTCCACTAGAAACCTATTTTTCCTTTCAACTACTCCATTTTGTTGTGGAGTTCTTGGTGCTGAAAAATTATGAGAGATACCATGTTCTTCACAAAATTCTTCAAACGATGCATTTTGAAACTCTCCACCATGATCACTTCTTATGGATACAATCTTTAATGATTTTTCATTTTGGATTTGTTTTGCATACTTCTTAAAGGCTTTAAAAGCATCACTTTTCTGCACAAGAAACAAAGTCCAAGAATATCTAGAATAATCATCAACAATAACTAAAGCGTATACATTACCTCCGAAGCTTCTTGTCCTTGATGGACCAAATAGATCCATATGCAACAATTGAAGTGGTTTTGTTGTAGTCACCACATTCTTTGGCTTGAAAGATGATTTTGTTTGCTTTCCCTTTTGACATGCATCACATAGTTTATCTTTGACAAACTTTATCTTAGGTAAGCCAATAACAAGATCATGTTTGGTTAACTTATTTAAATGATCCATATGAATATGGGCTGCTCTTTTATGCCATAACCATGATTCATTATTGTTTACCAAAAGACATTTTACTTTCAAAGATAAATCATTTAAAGAAATCATAAAGATGTTATTAATTCTTGTACCTTTGAGTTTTACCTCATTGGTGACTTCATCGATGATCAAGCATTCTTCCTTAGTGAATTTGATCTTGAAGCCTTTGTCACAAAGTTGGCTAATGCTTAGAAGATTATGCTTTAGTCCTTCAACATAAAGAACATCTTCAATGGATGTGAAAGGTGGTGCACCAACTTTGCCTTTGCCAAGAATTCTTCCCTTATTGTTGTCTCCATAAGTGACAAAACCCTTGGCCTTTAACCTTAGATCTGAAAATTGGTTTAGGTCACCCGTCATATGCTTTGAACAACCACTATCTAGATACCATAGGTTTGAAGTGGTCTTCAAGCAAACCTACAAAACAAATTAAGTTTTGTTAGGTACCCAAATGACTTTGGGTCCATCATAGTTAGTTCCTTTCTTCACCCATACATAATGTCCACTAGGAACACTAAAGTTCCTTACATAACAAGCATTGGGTGTGTGACCAATAATACCACAATAAAAACAAGTAGGTTCAAAGTTACTTCTATATCTAGGAGGATAAGATTTCTTCTTAACAAAGTTCTTCCTTTTAGGATAATGTTGCATTACTTTAGGCTTGATCACTTTCTCTTGAATTGGTTGGTTACTAGCCTTGACAAAGATAGTCTTATTGGATGTTGGTTTATCAAATTTAGAGAAACCAAGTCCGCTCTTATCATTGGAGTATCTTTGTGTGCTAAGAACATTTTCCAATCCAATTTGCCCTTTTTCATATCTTTCTAAAACACGTTTTAATTGGACAATTTGGAAGGAAAGTGATTCACAATTCTTGCATGCAACATTATCTTCTTGAATACTAATCATTTTTTCTTTGTCATCTTTATGTTCTACTTCAATTATCTTAACCTTCTCTTCTAATGATGATATTATTTTCTTTTGAGATGAGATAGTTTTATAGAGAATTTTGCATTCTTTTAATAATTCTTCTATTGCACCTTGTGCACCATTATCAAAAAGAGAATCATCATAACTAACCTCGCCTTCTTCATCGTCGGAGTGGTGTGATGCCATTAGTGCTAGGTTTGCACTTTCGTCACTATCGGAGTCCGATGAGGAACTTACTTCATTATCTTCCCATGCTATGTAGGCCTTTTTATTTTTGAATTCTCTTTTGCCTTTGAATACATTCTTCTTCGAAAGCTTTGGACATTCCGGCTTTATGTGTCCTTGTTTCCCACATTCATAGCATGTAACTTCTTGTGATGAAGTGGATGCTTCTTTATCTTTATGCTTTGAGAATTTCTTTCTTTTGACATAGTTAGTATTATCAATATTATTTTTATTACCAAAAAATTTGCCTAACCTTTTTACAAGAAGCAAGAAGTTTTCATCTTCATCCGATGCATCTTTCATTTTGCTTTCTATTGAATCTACTTTTAATGCAATGCCTTTGGATTTCTTCTCTAAGTTCTCATGCTTTTCCAATCTTCCAAGTTCTGTCTCATATTCTTGAAGTTTTCCAAATAATGTTGCGGAAGTAAGTTTTGATAAATTCTTCTTTTCGGATATCGCCGTCACTTTTGGTTGCCACTCCCTTGTCAAGGATCTGAGCACTTTAAGATTAAGTTCTTCGGTAGTAAGAGTCTTACCAAGTGCCTTCAAGTGATTTGTCAAATGTACGAATCGTTTTTGCAAATCGAGAATAGTTTCTCCAGGCTTCATTCTAAACAGTTCGTACTCTTGGCTTAAAGTATTCAACCTTGATCTTTTAACTTCAGCGGTACCTTCATGAGTTTCTACAAGAGTATCCCAAATTTCCTTTGATGTTGTACATGTTGATATTCGGAAGAATTCATCCATACTAAGAGCACCATGAAGAAGACTGATCGCCTTTTTGTCAGCAAGAACCCTTTTTCTATCATTATCATCCCATGACGCTTTAGGTTTCTCCGATCCAACACCATTAACGACTGTTGTAGGAACATGAGGACCTTGTAGGACAGCCTCCCAAACTTCTTCTCCTTGTGCTTCTAGATGAGCCTTCATTTGGATTTTCCAAAAGTCAAAATATTCACCACAAAACAATGGAGGCTTGTTGTTAGAACCACCATCTTTGAAAACCGGTCTTTGATTTGCGGAAGCCATTCTGGATCTTTAGGAACAAGTTACCTATAACTTGCTCTGATGCCAAATGTAAGTATAAGAGTGCGCCTAAGAGGGGGGGTGAATTAGGTTTTCAAAAATTTAATCGGTTTTATGAGAATACTTCTAATAATTTTTGGTTAAGTGTTTGAAGGTTTTTGTAAGGTTCTTTTCTTTTCTTTGGTAATGGTGATGAATGCAATAAAGTGCGGAAAAGTAAAGAACGCAACGATATATACTGGTTCCCCTCACAATCCGAGAGTACTCCAGTCCCCTTTCAAACACGAAAGAGATTTCACTATAGTTAGAATTATTGTACAAGCCTATGCCTACTATCTAACCTATAGGGTGATCAAAGGTTCTTAACACCTTTAAGATCAATCAACACTAATGTGAATGAAGAACAATCCTCTTCAAACACACCACTTACTTCCAACAATCCTGGATAGTAAGGAGATAATTTTCTTTGAACTTTTACAAGAGATTTAGATGAAGTTTGTATAGCACTATCAATCTTGGATTGATCTTCTTCTTCAAATAAACAATTCTCAAACTGAATATAAGTGTTCACAATAATGTATGCATGAAACTTTGAATGAATTCTCTATGAAAATGTGTGTAGAAAGTTTCATATAAAAATTCTGGTTTGTGGACACTTGGAAATAATGAAATTTATGAGTATGAATTGTTAATGAAGAAGGTGAATAATGATTTTGAAATATGTAGAATTTATAGTGTGTTAAACACCTCTTTGAATGGTTATTTTTCCATGAAACAATGCAATGATCAAGTGGTATGAAAAAGAATTCGTTTGAATAAGATCATGCAATGAAAAAACACACTGGTTCAGTAGGAACCGGTTCCTGCCTGGGACAACCCGGTTCCTGCTGAACGTTACAGCAGAAAATTTGAATTTTGAACGTGGGAACCGGTTCCTGCATAGGGACAACCCGGTTCCCTATAGTAAACCACAGAATGCTGAAAATTGAGAATGCTGGGAACCGGTTCCCCCATAGGGACAACCCGGTTCCTAAAACCTTTATTTTGAATTTTAACTATGAAAAAGGTTTTAAATGAACTTTTGAGGGATGACACTTTGTAGTATGATTATGATATGCATGAAAATATATTTGTGAACAATTATATGTCAAAGTGAGTATTGTTTATACCTTTGACATTTTAGCTTGATCCTTGAAACTTCACAAATTCTTCAAGACTTTGAAATGATGTATTTTTGCTTGATACTTGAAATTCTTTTTGCACATCCTTTATAAAAGCTTGATGTCCATATTGTCTTCATCAAAACACACTATGCTTGAGAAGCTTGCATTTACATTCTCCCCCTTTTTCTACGATTTTACTAACAATTTCATCTTCCATTTATTTTCAATTTCTCTTAATCTTGACCTTTGTTTTTTTGTTTTGTTCTAACCAAATGATTAAATGTGTTTTTTTTTTAATTATATTTTTTCTAACTCATATATTCACATTCTTAGATCTTCCCACAAATTCCATCATTGTCAATATCATTACAAACCACCTTCATCACTTATCTCAACATACAACTAACAGCAATGAATACAAACATAAAGATTTACTAACAAACTTTCTACTGCAAAATTAACAAAATCAACTATACAATTGACATCAAAAATCAATTACAATTTTCTATTTGTTTTGTTTTCAGGTGTAACAACAATCAAAGCTTTAAAATCAACAACAACAGAGCTTAGCGGCATAAACAGATTCAAAGAGAAAAACGCTGATCCGTAACTACTACTGTGCTGATGATCCTCCAAACTCGCACAACCATCCTCCCCGACGGAACGAGGCCAATCGCCAACACTGATTCGCTCGCAACCTCACTGACGGCATCGCTTAGCACAACTGAAGCATCGATTCAAATGGATCGTAAATCACCTGCAAATCGAAGCAACCAGGACAAGCAACAACATTACTTTAGATCATAAACTACAATTCTTTTCAGCAATGGATACAATTAACAAAGTTCCAAAAAATCTGCATCCCAAAAACTAACAATAACACATTGTTTGTCTTCTTTTGCAGGAAGAAGGGAGAAAGATCAGAGACTAAGATCGAGACCGCAGCCGACGACGAACAAGAAGCACATTCGGCCAGATCCAAACCAGACAGGCCGCGCCGCCGTTCAACTCCGATCAACGCCGCGCCAGCCGCCTTGAATCTCACCCACTTCACCATTTGTAATTTTCGATCTGAACACGAACGCATCGCAGAAGCAATTCAAGCCGCGCAGTAATCGTTTCTACGCCATTTGTTGTTCGGTTGAGAGAATATGAAGTTGTGAGGAGATTCGCGAGAAAGAATGATTTTGAGAGGGAGCCATGGGAATCAATTGAGATAGAAGAAGGTGGAAGGAAGTCTGAACGTGAATTAGCCAGTTTCTAAACCTTAATCCTTTTTCATTTTTATTTTTATTAGCTTAATTAAAAATGATATTTGGGTTAATATTATATTGTTAGAATAATTAAACTAATTTGTTAGATCAGTAACTTTGGGCCTCTAGCATATAATTTAATTCACACCCCATTAGCCCAGGATGCACTCCTGTTTCTCTTTTCTGAACTACAATAATTATGGTGGGCCAATACTGTTTGGGCCAGCAGGTTAGATTTACACCACCCTGTTTCAGCATGCACTCTCTGATTTTATAGTTAATTTTCATTTATAATTAGATTTTTCTATATTTTTTAGGTAAAAAAAAAAACAAACATAGTATTTTCTTGTTAGATATTTAGAGTAAATAGCTATGTTCTTGATTAATTTGATTAATTGTTAATATTTTGTATCCATGACTAACACTTCTTTTGTTGTTTTATGAGGTATTATTATGGAGACATTGGATTATCATGGACATTTGCTAGCTTGGTTTGATTTGTACAGATTTTTTTAAAATAATGTAGCTGCTTATGGGATGTAATAGTAATTAGGATTTTACTTTCCGCACCTCCTTATTATGTATCTCTCCCAAAGCCCTGTAATAGCTAGGACCTTTTACTTTTCCCGCCTTTACTTTCATGCAATATATATGCGTGTGTTAGTAATTTAGGGAGTGAAAAGATTTCAAATTTCAATCGTTAGCTCACTAATCTCAGATAAAATATTCGAATCTAAATCAACTGCACACACTCACCCCTAAGGTATGCCCCTCTTGGTTGCCTTCGATTATATGGTTGTGTCCCTCGAATATAGAGGTACCCATTAGCAAAAGTCCCGACGATTAAAAATCATAACAAAGATCATAAGTCCTTCGATGACCCTTGAATTGCTGACTACGAAAACATGATCTTTTCCCTCGAATGGTTGCCTACGAAAAGTGATGATTGTCCCTTCGATATTGCTAAAGGTACCTCTACTTGTTGCCTTCAACGACCTCCGATGACCATTCAATTGTTTCGCACATCAAATCAATAGGACTACCTACCCCAAATGGTAAGGATAGCCCTATCTCACTTAGAAGAGTAAAAACCATAGAAAAAGACCAACTTAGGGTAGTGTTCTTAATATGCTTAGCTCAATTAAAAAGCTTTTCGCACCTCTCTTTCAAAGACTAAGGCTAAGCTTTTAAGCTAAAGTCCTTAAACTTCTTTTCAAAACAAACAAACAAACATGAGCTAAGCAAATTAAGAGCGCGTAGATAACTACGGATGAAAAGGATGCTAACACTTTCCCTTTTCATAATCTACCCCCCGAGCCCATTTTTCTTAAAAGGGTATTTTTCTGTTCTTTTTGCCCTTCCGAGTTATTGGATAAAATAAAAGTCGGTGGCGACGCATGCTCACTGCAACATTTTGTTTGCGAAATAATAAAGTCAGTTCTCCCACCGAGTTACAATGTCAAAAATCCTACAGTATCCTAAAACCAATTTGTGTCAGTTTTTCTTTTAAATCTTCATTGTTGTCATGTCTTCCCAACCAACCCTCACTGTGATCAGAGAAAAATTCTTATGGTTAGCCATAAGCAATGATCACTTTATCGACCGTTGCTATCAACAAGGATGGAAACCTTATGTTGACATTCTTAATGGTCCTATCTTTATCAACCTGGTAAAAGAATTCTAGATCAATGCTTCAGTTAGTGAAGACAATCTGAGCATTACTTCCTCCATCCATGAATGTCTGTTAACCATTTCTGAAGACTTCATTGCTGAAGTAATTAGGGGTCCCTCTAGGCACAATGTTGCATGTCTAACCGTATTTGATTATGCAAATGCATTTGTCATTCCAACTGATCTGAGCAGACTAGCTCGTCGTATCCGCAACAACCCATACTATCTTTTTCCAACAAAACAAGTATGGTTTCGTCTCATTCTCTCGAATCTAATTCCTCGAGGAAAATTCCATAAACTCTTGTCTGCAAGAGATAAGTTCTTGATCAACCGTCTTGAATTAAACAAGCCAATCAATCTTGTTGCCATTATCTTTGGACACTTGAGAGAGCCTCTGAAAGCTTTCAAGTGTGGTCAAGACTTCTTCATACCATATGGTCGAATCCTGTCCGCTATGTTCGAGTCTGCAGGCATTGTGAGCATTCTTCGCTCCACAGAACTTCTTAACAAAGAAGAAATACTGCTTGCTGAACCTAGTGAACGTTTTCCCTTCACTGGAGGAAACTGTGAGTATGATTACTAGGAGTCTATGTCTTAGATATTGGTGTCTGTAAATGTCTGTTTTCTTATTAATGAATTTTTCCTTTTTTGTTTATCATTTTGTCTAGGATAACATTGATTTTAATACTTATAATTGTTTACTTGACTAAAAAAAGCTCATACATTTTTACATCTTTTTGATTATGACAAAAAAGGGTAGAATTAATTAAGTATTAGAAATTTTGAAGTACTCATTAAATTGAGTAAGTATTAGATATTCTGATTCTGAAAAAAGCTTAACATACATGTCTGATATCCTGATCATTAAACACATAAAGGAAAATACTATTCTTAATTATCTGAACAATTCTAACTAGTACAGAGTACAAAAAGTTTCTTCCTGAAAGTCTGTAGATAAAATCTGAAAGAAAGATTTTCTCAAGAAGTGCCCGAACTCATTCTGAATGAAAGATCTTTTTAAGCAAAAAGTGTTCTATGCGATATCTGAAAGAAAGATACTTTAGAACTTCTGGAAGATGCAGAAATTACTCAGGGAAGTTATTATTTACATTTCTCTTCAAGCATTTATTTTAGGGGAGATTATACATCTCAGGGGGGGACCATTTCTCTTATATACACAATTTGTGAACAGAACATAAATATTTTGTCATCATCAAAAAAGGGGAGATTGTTAGAACATAGTTTGGTTCTAATCATATTTTTAGTGTTTTGATGATAACAAGCAAATAAATTTTGTATAAAGCAAATGTGGTACTCTAATTATATGTTTCTGATTTCAGAAGATGTTTCAATACAAGTACCATCAGAACTTGATACGCAAAGATGAACAAATGCAAAGATACTAAGTCTTAAGGCAACTTATGATAAAGCACCAAAACTGCTGCAAACATACTGATACAAAATATATATTCCAAGCTGAACAAAAGATCATAAAGTTTGATTCAAAAAAGAAAGAAAGAAAGATACCGTTAAAAACATAATCATTAGCAAGGAGGCTGTAACACTCAAAAAGCTCAACTCCCAAGGTTGATTGAAGAAGCTATCCACATGCAGCTCATTGGAGAAATCAAAACGAAAAGCAACACACAAGCATTCAATGCTTCATCCAAGAATCAAGTTAACAGACAAAAAATCTTGAGCTATATATTCATGTTTGTTTTAAACAACAACAATAACGATTATACACACAAACATCATTATTCTGAAAATTATCAAAGTGTGAAGATACATCAAAACTTGCTGAAGAAAAAGTTTCATATCCATACTCTGAGTTCACATTTTCTGTACCAAATATTAGTGAAATATCACAGTTTGTGATTAACGCTTTATAGAAGCAATCCTAAACACTGTCATTTAAAGTTACTCTTTAACAGATCCTTGAGAGACCAGTTGGGTTAGAAGTCTCAATAAGTCTAGGACTAGTTAGGGGTGGCAAACGGGCATGCCCGCCCCGCAAAAGCCCGCGAAAACAACAGGGTGGGGCGGACGGGCTTTTTTAAGAGTGCGGGCCTAAAACCTTGCCCCGCCCCGCAAAAAAGTGAGGACGGGGCGGGAAAAGCCCGCGGGCATTTGGCTTTTTAGGCCTAAAAATAGTAAAATTCTATGAAAAACAAATGCCCGCAAAAGCCCACAAAAAAACGGGGCGGGGCGGGCACATTAAAGAGAGCGGGCCTAAAACCTTGTCCCGCCCCGCGAAAAAGTGCGGGTAAAACGGGCTTTTCCCACGGGCCGGGCCCGTTTTGCCACCCCTAGGACTAGTTGAGTCTTAGATGTTGGTTAGTCACAAACAGTTGGTTTGTGCAAGTTGTTAGTCACCAGCAGTTTGGCTCGTGCATTGTATTGTTAGTCACACCAGTTGGATATGCAATTGTAATTAAGTTCTGATTATAGTGGATTAAGTCCTCGTTAAGAGAGGCATATCACCCGAGGAGGGTGGACTGGACTAGTTTGAGTTGCAAACGAGCCAGGATAAAAATAACTGTGTTCTATCTATTGTTCTTCAAGCAAAAAAGAATCACTTACTCAACCCCCCATCTAAGTGTTTTCTCAAACTTCAGTAAGAACCTAAAACTAACATATGGTGAAAGGATGAGATTACTTACTGGGAGTGTGAGAACGAAAGGGCAGTGTGGACGGTGTTGACGGTGATGGAGGCGATGGAAATGCAGGGTCGACATACTATCGTGAACGAGAGAAGAGAAAAAAGAGAGCAGGGACTTGGAAATGTTCCAAATGAACCTCCCCACTCCATTTTTATATCCAACCTCACCTGTCATACCCCAAAATTTTCCCATCATATTTTAAAATATTTCGGCTCAAGCACTGAGAAATAAGCCTGACTATCTCTCTTCTAAGCAATCAACCCACAACTAGGGTTTTGCTTCTCTCAAATTAAAATCAGGTTCTGACACCTCAAGTGGACCTCATGGCCTCACACATGCTCAAAGGATCCTCATGCCAAGTTTCAAGCTCTGACTCACAAGTTTGATTAGTCAACTGCTCAAATGGACAATAGTCGACCAATTTGACCTAAAAGTCAACTGTGGTCAAACCACAGTCAAAACTCCTGATTTTTGGTCAACATTAATAATTTTAAGTCACATTAGTCATTTGATCAAGGTTTGATCATGATTCATCAAGGAGAGCTCAGAAATCCACAAAAGGCCAAGTTTCTAAATTAGGGTTTTTTAGGTGAAAGTCAAACCAACTTTGACTGGTCATATCTCTCTCATACTTTATCATAAATTCCCCAAACAAAATTCATTCTAAAGGAAATTCAATTCTCTGCAACTTTGATGTTGTGCCCAAGATCAAGAAATGCACCATTTGAGAGATATGAGTCAAAACATTACAAGTCCTTTCAAAAGTCAACAAAAAGACACTTTTTTTAAAAAGAGTGATACATGAACATGGTAGAATCAATTGAGATGAAACCAAAAGGAGCTTGTAAAAGACATATTAAGCTTTCCAAAGAGTCCTATAACACCTTTTTAGGATCAAAATTGAGAGAGATGCGAGGTTGCACAAGTTGGCTAAAAATGGAGAAAAACATGAAACCCTAACTGACCAATTTTGTACTTTTAAGCTAATGGGCCCAAGTTTTGGATTCTAAACATAAATATGACCTAAGAAGGGACCAACGGTGTCATTCATTTATTTTTATAATATTTATTTATTTTATTTGGATTTTATTCATTTAAAATCTAAATAAATCAAATAAAATATAAAAATCTTCGAATTAATTCATGGAATTTAGTTTAATCATCCAAAGGGGGCCATGGATCCATTACTATCTATTTTCATGGTTTTATTTTATGTATATTTGATTTTATTTATTTAAAGTCAAAATAAAATCAAATAACATCATGGTTTAGTAGTAAAAGATATTATATGATTCTCCAAACATTATTTGTCAATCAAAACAAACTTGAAGGCCAAGATACACGTGAATGAAGGGTGGAAAGAAGATTGAACCAAAATAGTAGCTCTTATGCAAATTTCAATCAAATATTTTCTCAAATCTTTCTCTCACCAATCACTCGATATCCAAGTCTATTCTCAACCCTAATCTCACTCATATATAAGCATAACATTCTCACATCAAGAGGGGACGAAAACTTGCCCCAAGAACCATTCTCCAAGCTTCCAAAATACAAGAAAATATAGGGCACGAGCTATAGCTTTCTCCATCCATCTTCAACGAGTTACAGGCATTACTTCATTCTCCTGAAGATCTCAGGAGTCGTTACCAACCAATTTCGAAGCTTGCACATGCCCCAGAACCCGTCCTCCAAAGTTGCACCGCGTAGGTTAAGGTTTTTATCTCAAACTTTTCATTCACTCAGTATGAATCGCATCTATGCATACACACATGTTTCTAATGATGTTTAAGGATGTTTTGAATCTTCGCTTCTGAATTTTAACACAGGAATCCAAGAGCACCATTGTTAGGGCTTAGGAATTGTGAAACTTCGGTTTCATGGTTACAGGCCTTTTTAATAGAAACTAATCATGCCATGGAGTTCGCAGCACCCAAATTAGTATGTCTGGGTCACTTTGGTTTTGTTTCTTGTTGATTTAAACAGGCTTCTGGGCGTGGCCATGGATGAAGACGACGCTGTGAAGGATCCGCAGGTATACTCGCAGCTAAAGCCGTGATCAAATCCGCAGGTAATGGAGAAGAAGAAGATGAACAATAATTCTAACCGTTGGACTCACACGCGTGGCACTTATTTGCTTCCTGATTCGCTGGTCAAAAGTCTCAATCCTCTCTCCATGTTTTATTGGCCGGTGCAAGCAACAGGGGGCCCACGTTGACTTCATCTTTTTAAATTTCATCAATTAATATGTTTTGTTATTTTAATATATGGCTTGGTATATATGACAACAAATTAACACAGCTGAAGAGGCCAGCGCAAAAAGTTTGGGAACTGGTTTTGACAAATTTTTCTTTGAATATTTTGTTTACAGATCCAGTGCATTGGTCCCTGTGCTACCACAATGCACCCTCATGCCTCATCCTATGGATTTACCCATTGTTGATCTGACGCCTATGAAGACGCTTCTTCATGGTACACCCTCTGGACGTCCACGCACAGGGCACACCAGGACCTTGTTGCACTCTTGGGCTTCTTCTTGCTGGGCCTATCACCTTCAGTTTCACCATTCTTTTACTTCTGCACCTCCAGGCCCAGTTTTTTTAGTTTCTTTGTTTCTACTTTTTTTTTTACTTACTTAAATTATGTTTTTTTATTAAAATCAACCAATTAAAAATCACCAAAAATATTTCAAAATTAGGTTTCTTTTGATTAAATATTTTTTTTATCACCTAGAATTTAATTTAATTAGGTATTAACTAGTTAATTATTTTTAATCATTTAGTCATAAAATAATTAGTTTTAAGTTGTTTAGTTAAATCTTAAACAAATTTAATCAAATTAGGATTTAGGTTTTTACTAGATTAATTTTGGTATAATTTTAAACCTTAATCAAGAATTAATTTTTAGATTAGTAATTATTTTTACCCTTAGGTTTGTGTTGTAGGGCTTTTTAACCATGTTTTTGTTGATTCGCGAATTCTCTTCTCACCTCATACTCTATGATTGTCGTATGCTTGTTCCCAACCTTGGGTAAAACTTGTTTATTTATTTAAATTTCGCTTTTATTATTTATTTTAAATTCTAGAAAATGTGTATAGGTTTGCAAAAGGTTTTTTTTGTAATAGTTTAGGTTTACTTTCCTGCCTTTATTTTTCTGCCCTACAGGTGTTTATTGTAATAGCGTAGGACATTTAATTATGCTTTATTTTCTGCTGTGGTTAGTAATCCTAGGGAGTGCAAGCCTTGTTAAAATGAATTTATCTCACTAACTTACAAGATAAAATATCTGAACTGATCACCTGATTGTGGCACACACACACCTTTAGGGTAATATCTCTTGTTGCCTTTTCGATTAAAAGAGTCAAGTCCCTCGAATACGAGGATACCTTAGCCAGTTGCCTACAAATAAATCATCATATGAGATCTAATCCCTCGATGTTGCATTGAATAAAATGATGACCGTCCCTTCGAATGCTAAGGTATCCTCATGGTTGCCGTAATGACTATTATATCCTTCCCTACAGACTACCTGCCCTCTTTATGGTAGGGATCATGGAGAACGATAATTTCGATGATCCTTTTCAAATCCAATGAAAGGACTACCTACCCTCTTTATGGTATGGATAACCCTTTCCAACTAAAGACTTACAGAACATAAATTTAAACTTAGGGTAATTGCTTTTAATTGCTTGCTCTTCTCAAATTCAAAAATATATTTTCCCACTTCTTTCAAATCAATTCAAAAAAGACTACGCTTATTTACAAGCTAAAGTTCTTATTCAAATCTTTTTCCTATTCACACACTACACTTCAAACATTTTGAAAACAAAAGTGAGCTAAGCAATTAAGAGCCCATGGATAACCATGGATACAAAGGGTGCTTACACCTTCCCTTTGTATAACCTACCCCCGAACTCAAAGTCTTTTAAAAAGGTATTTTTCTGTTCTTTTAGTCTTTCCACTTGGATAAAATAAAAGTCGGTGGCGACTCTTGCAATCCGCAACATTTCAAAAAAGCCAGTTCTCCCACCGTATTACACCACCACGCGGGGAAGCGTGTAGTAGGTTATTATTTCCTAGGACATTAGGTTCCCATAAGCCATAATGAGGCATTAAATAGTCGTCACGCGTGGCGAATTAAAACTTGACTTTTGCCTTCCCAAGACTACGATTCGTATTCTCAGGTTGGGCTCAAGATCCATCAATGTTATGCGTCCCTAAGTCGAGCTCATAGGACAAAACGTTGAGCACGAGCAACAAATCCTCCGCAGTCCGATGTTGTCGGCCCCATTTTTTAGAAAGTTCAGTCGACCAAATATGAAGTCATGTCTCTCTCGTCTCCTTGCGAGCACGTCCTTGAAGGCTGAATCCAAGCAGAAATCTTTCTCCTTGATGTGGTTTATAATGACTCCAACAATGAGCTTGTAGGTCCTTGAATTTGTCTCCTTGACGTGGTTTACAATGCCGCCAACAATGAGCTTGTAGGTACTTGTGTAACACCCGTATATTTTAATTTTTAATTTAAATAGAAATTTAATTAATAATTAGAATTATATGTGGTTTGAGGGATTTAATTGGAAAAGGATGGTTTATGGTGTTGGGCCATGTATGATGTTAAGGAATGAGGGGGTGTTATGTTAGTAAAGGTCTTATTCCAATTAAAGTTTATTTTATAAAATAATAAGAATTGGGAATAAGGGAAAGGAACGTGAAAAGCAGAGCAGAGGAGATGAGGGATTGGAAAGCTGGTACGTGAAGAGGAGCAATGGAGGGAGAGACCAATCAAGAACTCTTGGCTAAGGTAAGGGGGGACTCTCCGGTTATCATCTATTATCGTATTCTTGGATAATAATATTGATTAGGGATGTTATTGAGTCAATTGGATTATATGTTAGGTTTAGGGAGGTTATGAATTGATGAAAATTGCATGTATTATTGATTGATTATGTGTTGTTTTGATGTGTGATGATGAATAATGATGCAATTGATGATTAACTGCCTGAATATGATGTTTAGAGTCAGTTTTGGACTCAAATTGGGTGAGATCGCAGGATCTGACGCAGACCTGAAAGTCCGTGAAATCGCCAGTTCGTGCCGCGTCCTAGTGTTGGCGCCGCGAAGGCGTACTTGTTTTCTCGCATCGCGCCGCGTGCATAGGTTGGCGCCGCGAACGTGTTTTGTGTGGTTCAGGTCGCGCCGCAAACTTTGGTTGCGCCGCGTGCTGTAGCGTTAGTTGTTTTCTTGGAAAAGTTAAATGATGTGTAACTTTCGAACCGTAGGTCCGTTTTTAGTGCCGTTTCGAGCACGATAAATCTTACGAGATAGTCTACGTGTTTAAATGATGGAATGAGGTGTGAATCCAATTATTTTTAAATATGATTTTATTTCTTGGTGAATGATGTATTGTACATATATGTGATGAGATGTGTTAAATACATGCTATGTTGAAATATTAATCATGTGACGATTTGTTTAATTGGATGATGTATTGTTGACATATATGATGAAATGTGACAATATAAGATGTTGTTTTGAAAACATTACGATGTGATGATTGTTGAGAATTATATGGTGATGATTGATGATTTGTGAATATTAATATGTTGTTAATATTAATATGTTGATTGTGGTGAATGTATGTGAATGATTGAATGATGCTTGGACATGTACATACTTGTTTGTGATGATATTGGTGAGATGAAATGAGACGATGATAAGCATCGGATCGGTGATGATATAAGTATGTGATATGTGTGCATTCATTCATAAATCATTTACATTGGATCTCGTTGATGAGTGGATCGTTGGTGGCTAATTCCCATTGTGCGGAGATTAGTAAGCAGTCATCGTGTGCCCATGGGGGTGTGAGCGATGAGGTTAGTCGTGTGCCCATGTGGGGTGGGAGCGACTTGAAGGGCAGTATCGCAGAGAGAAGTCCTGTGAATATGATTCACGAATTTTGGTACCACATGCATAGTGTCAGCTCATACATATGCATACTTTTATAACATGATTGGAAGTATTCCAGTGTTATAAATATTGATGACGTGTTGGTTGTGTGTTTTGTTGAATTAATGTTGAGTATGATTGTCTGTTTGAAAGATGTGTTTTGTTGACGTTTGTGTAAATGATGGATGTTCCTGATAATCTGAATATGATGAATTGGGTGAATAATATAACTATGATATGTTGTTATTTAAGATGCAATAACATTTGTTAACTGTGATGAGACTCACCCTTACTGTTGACATTTTCAGATTGAGGATAGCTGCTTTCGACTTGGTGAGGATTAGCTCATAAGTCGGTTTAGTTGTTGTGTCGGTGTCATGCTCTGATAGATGTAACACTGGGAACGCGATGTTTTGAGTTTCGATTATAACTCTATTGTTTATTTTATTTGAAGTCTGATACATTAACAATGTAATGTTGACTTGATGATTTGATTCCGCTGTGTAAACATGATTTTATCTAATGAGTTATAATTCAGATGTTTCAGTGAATGCATGACATATGACGAACGTATGTTTTCTTTTATTTTTGAATTGTGACACCCTTTGCATGTTTACTCTAATTTAATTTTGTTAATCACCGTGGGGTATTAGAGGGGTGTTACAATAGTGGTATCAGAGTAGGTCGGTCCGTCCGGCCAATTGTTGAGTCAGTTGAGTTGCGCGACAGTTGTATATTGTCGGCATTTTATTCCTTGGTACGCGACATGTGAGTGAATCACTGTCGGTACTTGGTTGTTGGTTGCAGGTGTTGGATTGAAACAAGTGGGGGAGAAGCTTCGCTTCTCGGTTATGTTTCAGTTGTAAGAAGATTGATTCAGTAGGCCGTTGTTGGCACCAGTGCGAGCGTTGTTGGAGTTTGTTGTTTCCCGAGTTGAAGGTGACATGAAATTAAGACTTCACTAGGAATTGAGTTGGAACATCTTGAAGGAAGATGATTAGAGGTAATTGACAGTTATTGTAAGAGAAGGAAATTGGAAAGTTGCGGTGTGTCAGCTCTACTGGTATACTGCGAAGATGTCAGTTGAGTAGCTTTACGTCTCGGAAGAGATTCAGCTGCAAGTTTGCAAAGAGGATTGCTGTCGTAATGTTCCAGAAATCGCACTTCGGCGATAGGATGTGTTGCTTAAGTCATAAGAATGTTTGGAAGTGAAGAGATACGATAAGGGGCTGTTTGGAATGTGATAGAGTTGAAGAGAATGAGTTTTGGAGTGAGATTTTCGTAAGAAAAACGCAGGAAAATTGTTGAATAGCTGCGGAACTTCAAAAATTCATAACTGGAGTTCTGGACATCCGAATTGAGTTCCGTTTGAAGCGTCGGAAAGCTAAAGAGATGAACTTTGTTATAAAAATGGTTGCAACAGCTGTAAGATAATTAATTGAGATAGGATGACGTTGGAAAGAGGTGAAGTTACGGTTATTCTTGTTCTTATAACTAGACTTGTTTATTGGTACTGCACGGGATGTCAGTGTCGAATAGATCGAAGGAATAATTAGAAGGTTTGTTGAGGAGTAATTTTAAGAATTGAATTTACCAATTGAGGAGTTTTGGATATATTGTATAGAGTGTCGCTGCATGATGTCAGTGTTGCATTTTCCGGGCAATGATTGGAAAATTCATATCTTGAGTTCCGAGTGTCGGATTAATGTGCCGTTTGAACCTACGAGGAGGAGGGATTGTGTTCTAATTTATGGAAGAGTTATAAATACAGTAGAGTGACCCTATGAGGAGAGGTTCTGAAGTCGGTTATGGAAGTGTGAAACTTGTTGAATAAGAATGCCTACTACCGCGATTGTTTGAAACGACGTGGAGCAGAACGTGATGTTGATGAATAAGTTGGTGAGATGCTCGATAATAAAGATGATTTGAGTGTCGATGGATTTTAGTAAAGATTGAATTAGTAGCAAAGATGGAATAAACTTTAGAACCCTTGGAATCGTATTTGTGATGGCAAAGTAACGATAAGTATAAAAGAAGAATTGTAGGGAATTTCTAACATTTGTTGACGTGAGGAAGACTTTGTTGAGATTCCTAGTGGGATGATATTTGGACGTGAAGGATGTAATAGAATTTGGATTAAAACCACGAGTTATGAATGTTGTGCTATTGTGTTGCGTAAGAAGTCTTTAAAATGTCGGTGCTAATGATGAATGAGTTGGATTTAATTAGAAAATTTAGAGACTTGAGTTAGTATGTGAAGGCACTCCTAATAGTGTTAGATTGAGTATGCTAGAGGATGACTAGTGGTATTCTTAACGAGATTAGGGAAGGTCAGAAAGATGATGTTGAGTTGATCGATAGGTTGACTTTGAATTACCAGAGTAAAGGCGGTGAATTCAGGATCAACGAAAACAATGTAATGAGGTTGAGTGATTGGATTTGTGTTTCTGATGTTTTGAGCTTCGGAAGAATATTCTAGAAGACGGACACCGTAGTGGATTATTGAACTATGACAATGTTAATGAGTTTGGGTGCAAACTCGGAAATGGACACTATTATGTAGTAACGACGGTTTATGCTTAAATATGATTTTCAACTAATATTGATAAATTTAGGACTTGATCACCCTAAATCTCTTGTTGGTAGTAGATGGAATCATATAGAAGAGATAAGCTTGTTTTGTTACCTTAATGGTTTAAGATGTGATGAATACTAAGCCGTGAGAATAATCACTCACTATGTTGTGTGAACTTATGAAGAAGTGAATAGGAAAGAGTGCAACATGGTGGATGATGACTTGAGATGGGTAATCAGAGTCGCGCAGCGAAAGTGTGATGTGAAGTAGTGTTATGAGTACTACTCGCGGGAAGTAAGGAATTAATATGTCAGAAGCCTACATAGAGAATATGTATTGATCTATCTGTTGGATTTAGAATCCAGTGGATGTAAGGATGTCGTGTCGAAGAATTATAACTCATTTGAATAATTGCCGAGATGATGAATATGTTATTACGGTTGTACGTAGTTAACGAGTATGTCTTCGGTGAAATTAAAACGAAGAGTTGATGCTATATGACGTTGTAATAATTTGGTGTTGTTGTTAAGGGTTATTGTAGATTTCCAGATATAATGAGTAATTACACTCTATGAAGGACGAAGTTGATTTGATTCTTAGAAAAGAGCGAAACTCAATTTGAGTTGTTTTGCAAGAAATGGTATATTGAGGCTGATGAGTGTAATTATAACTACTTGTGTGTACTTGTTCTGATGGTTAGGATGTTTAATAGATGTAGTAACTCAGGAATTTGTTTTTGAGTGCGAGTAAGTATTACTGAGTGGTAAATTGGTACCATGAATGATGAAGAATGATTCTTGAAACGAATGAGTAAAGAGATTCGGAATCGGGTAAAACTCAGAAATCTAATTTGTACAGATGATTGTGATGAGTAATCAGAGTAGTGCGGAAAAGCGGAATGTAAAGTGTTGGATAATCGATGGCTTGACTTAAGAGGAGTCAGATAATTGGAATTCAATGGTATAGGAATATGAGTATTGAGTTTCTTGAAGGAAGCGGTTGGCGAAAAGTGTAAGTATTATTTTATCGCTCAGATGGAAGAGTATGTCTGAGGTTGGTATGTTTGGTAGATGGAATGCATTACTGCAGTGTTGATCAGTGTGATCATACTATAGATTGTGTAATTGCATTACTCGGCTGTTGAGCGTATTGTATAGGTTGTACCTCAATATTCTGTTATTGTTAACCTTTTTGGAGCTATAGCGAGTGGTATACATTTGGTTAGTCAAATGCGACGTAAGAATTGGGATTTGAATGTATGAAACATGTTTCCTGTTGGTTATGTCAGATCGATTGACTGATGATAATGTTAATTGGGAGCTGGAGAGTCAGGTGAAGGACTCTTATATGAGCTGGCTACTTGAGGTTTGTTTTCGAGGACGAAAACTCTTTTAGTGGGGGAGAGTTGTAACACCCGTATATTTTAATTTTTAATTTAAATAGAAATTTAATTAATAATTAGAATTATATGTGGTTTGAGGGATTTAATTGGAAAAGGATGGTTTATGGTGTTGGGCCATGTGTGATGTTAAGGAATGAGGGGGTGTTATGTTAGTAAAGGTCTTATTCCAATTAAAGTTTATTTTATAAAATAATAAGAATTGGGAATAAGGGAAAGGAACGTGAAAAGCAGAGCAGAGGAGATGAGGGATTGGAAAGCTGGTACGTGAAGAGGAGCAATGGAGGGAGAGACCAATCAATAACTCTTGGCTAAGGTAAGGGGGGACTCTCCGGTTATCATCTATTATCGTATTCTTGGATAATAATATTGATTAGGGATGTTATTGAGTCAATTGGATTATATGTTAGGTTTAGGGAGGTTATGAATTGATGAAAATTGCATGTATTATTGATTGATTATGTGTTGTTTTGATGTGTGATGATGAATAATGATGCAATTGATGATTAACTGCCTGAATATGATGTTTAGAGTCAGTTTTGGACTCAAATTGGGTGAGATCGCAGGATCTGACGCAGACCTGAAAGTCTGTGAAATCGCCAGTTCGTGCCGCGTCCTAGTGTTGGCGCCGCGAAGGCGTACTTGTTTTCTCGCATCGCGCCGCGTGCATAGGTTGGCGCCGCGAACGTGTTTTGTGTGGTTCAGGTCGCGCCGCGAACTTTGGTTGCGCCGCGTGCTGTAGCGTTAGTTGTTTTCTTGGAAAAGTTAAATGATGTGTAACTTTCGAACCGTAGGTCCGTTTTTAGTGCCGTTTCGAGCACGATAAATCTTACGAGATAGTCTACGTGTTTAAATGATGGAATGAGGTGTGAATCCAATTATTTTTAAATATGATTTTATTTCTTGGTGAATGATGTATTGTACATATATGTGATGAGATGTGTTAAATACATGCTATGTTGAAATATTAATCATGTGACGATTTGTTTAATTGGATGATGTATTGTTGACATATATGATGAAATGTGACAATATAAGATGTTGTTTTGAAAACATTACGATGTGATGATTGTTGAGAATTATATGGTGATGATTGATGATTTGTGAATATTAATATGTTGTTAATATTAATATGTTGATTGTGGTGAATGTATGTGAATGATTGAATGATGCTTGGACATGTACATACTTGTTTGTGATGATATTGGTGAGATGAAATGAGACGATGATAAGCATCGGATCGGTGATGATATAAGTATGTGATATGTGTGCATTCATTCATAAATCATTTACATTGGATCTCGTTGATGAGTGGATCGTTGGTGGCTAATTCCCATTGTGCGGAGATTAGTAAGCAGTCATCGTGTGCCCATGGGGGTGTGAGCGATGAGGTTAGTCGTGTGCCCATGTGGGGTGGGAGCGACTTGAAGGGCAGTATCGCAGAGAGAAGTCCTGTGAATATGATTCACGAATTTTGGTACCACATGCATAGTGTCAGTTCATACATATGCATACTTTTATAACATGATTGGAAGTATTCCAGTGTTATAAATATTGATGACGTGTTGGTTGTGTGTTTTGTTGAATTAATGTTGAGTATGATTGTCTGTTTGAAAGATGTGTTTTGTTGACGTTTGTGTAAATGATGGATGTTCCTGATAATCTGAATATGATGAATTGGGTGAATAATATAACTATGATGTGTTGTTATTTAAGATGCAATAACATTTGTTAACTGTGATGAGACTCACCCTTACTGTTGACATTTTCAGATTGAGGATAGCTGCTTTCGACTTGGTGAGGATTAGCTCATAAGTCGGTTTAGTTGTTGTGTCGGTGTCATGCTCTGATAGATGTAACACTGGGAACGCGATGTTTTGAGTTTCGATTATAACTCTATTGTTTATTTTATTTGAAGTCTGATACATTAACAATGTAATGTTGACTTGATGATTTGATTCCGCTGTGTAAACATGATTTTATCTAATGAGTTATAATTCAGATGTTTCAGTGAATGCATGACATATGCCGAACGTATGTTTTCTTTTATTTTTGAATTGTGACACCCTTTGCATGTTTACTCTGATTTAATTTTGTTAATCACCGTGGGGTATTAGAGGGGTGTTACAACTTGAAGTTGTCTCCTCAACGTGGTTTACAAAACCTCCAACAATGAGCTTGTGCGTACTCAGACACTTGCTGCATTGGAGATTTTTCCTGACCTAAGTGAAACTGTCGGGCAACGTCTATGACAACACGAATCCGTCGTCACGAGCTTGTATATGACTTACTACTCGTACATGAATCACTTCACATATATTATTCGATTCTATTCAACACACGAGCTTACTCTAAGTCATGACTCATTCGAATAGGAGCAACGACTTGAGGGGCTCCTGTTCTGGACTGGCCTGTGACTGGCCCACCGTCGGG
This sequence comes from Vicia villosa, assembly GCF_029867415.1. Lineage (NCBI taxonomy): Eukaryota > Viridiplantae > Streptophyta > Magnoliopsida > Fabales > Fabaceae > Vicia > Vicia villosa. The sequence goes on along the minus strand of NC_081181.1, from coordinate 124,101,738 downwards.
CAAGGCCCAGTCCACCGTCACTGTAATGAAGGCCCAACCGAGCGATCCAAATGGACATAGACATTGGGGAACTTCTCACCATGTGCCCCTCCAAGGACAAGTGGCCAAATGATTTTCTAAAGAACCAGTCCTCCACCTTTCGAGGTTCACGGGTAGTCGACCAAATACGAAGATCACGTGCTGATCTTGCCCTACCCACGTAGGATCCTAGCAGTCTCATGTTTCATAAGAGGTTCATGTATTCAATTCTCATTCTCTAATTCGTACTTGCTCTCTTCGCTCTGAACCTCACTTTGGCATCAGAGTGTCTTGCAGGTACACCCTCTTCTCTTTGGACCGACCACAAATCAAATGTTGCAAGTTAGTAAAAATCCTTTTGATCCCGGTAAGATCATTTATAATAAGTGGTAAACACCTATCAACAATATATCATTAAAACCATAATATTTTGTTACTCTTATAGCCAATACATACCAATAGCTTTATCCATTACATCAATCAAATCTACTTAATTGTTTAATGTATTTTAGAAATTATATTACATCGCATGCTTAATTTATTAAATAAATCAAAATAATCAATTAGTATTATTAATTACGTTTTAGAGAAAAATATATCTCTAAGTATGCTTTATAAATTTAAAAAAACAAAATCACAAAATTAGATTATTTGTAAGCTTTGTACATTATAAAAAAGTTAAAATTTTAATCAATAAATTTATATAAAAAAATAATATTTTTAATAGATTTTTCTCAGCATGTGAATTTATTTATTTTTTTATAATTGAATTAATTAAATAGCTAAGGTTTAAGATTGAGAAAGATACACTTTGAGTTGGTTAAAATTTGTAGTAGAGAACTCTAGTAATTGTTTTACATTGTAAAATCATTAAAATGCTTTACACTAGATATGCACAGTACCTAAAGTATATTGTACTTAAATTTGATCATTGATGACTATAAAATTATGCTCTTTTAATTCACCTTTCAGTTTCGCTCAAATTATGCTCTCTCTTTATAAAATAACATTTTAATTGAAAATATAATATAGTTAAATATTTATGATTACTATTCATTTATAATTTAATCATTCATTTTAAATTTACATGTTTTAAAATATATTTTATACCACATTTAATAAATTTATATGTTATTAGACTGTATTTTACGGGTCACTATCAACTAATACATATTTTATTTGTTTTTTCAAATGTTAAAATTCTTTTTATTCTCTTTCTGTCTCATGGATCAATTTTTTCTTTGTATAATTATTTAATAATTAAGTAATTTATTTTAAATTTAATTTAATTTAATTTTAATAATTATATATCATATCAATTGCTTGATTGTATAATGTATTTTTTTTTAAAATTTTAATAACATTAAAAATGTATTTATCTCACGGGTCACTAACAAGACAATATTTATTTTAATTTAATCAATCATTATTTTAGACAAAATCTTTATTTTTAAATTTTAATTTTTCTCCATCTCATAATTATATTTTTTTTCTTCTTCTTTGTGTGTGATTATTTAATATAATTAAACCTATATGATTATCGTTCATTTTTTAAAAAGGAAATCATTTCAAATTTTGCATTTATATCTAAAATTTTACATTTGTATTTGAGACTATTATTTAAGGGTCGTGACATTAAGACTCATTCATGTGTTATCACATTATCAAATATTGTTGTTATTTTTTTTTATTTCATCATTTAATTACCCATCCTCAAAATCCACGCTGTTGAAATTGTAAAGCAGGATGAAATTGACTATGAAATAGTTGTTAAGTTTGCTGTATAACCTAACTTTCATACTACTAATATCTTATTAGTAAAACTTTTTTTAGTGGTTAATTTTCATTTTATATATACAATTTAGTCAAACTTTTTTACTTCACATTTTTTCGTATCGTTCAAAAACTATTACACTACAAATAATGCACCCGGGCGACAGCACGGGTCTCTGACTAGTTATCTACCTAAGATTGGGAACATGTCACTAAATACCCTATATTACCCTTTAACTCAAATTTCATTTACACTACTTGATGTCCTTTTATGTAATCGACTAAATACACATTTCATTATTCAATGAAAACCAATTTTTTTTGTCAACTAGCAACTATAACCCATTTACAATGGTTTTCCTCTCTCTTTTACTCACCCATTGTCAACTTCTCATTGGTCCAAATTGAAAAACTTATTTCCTCCCAAAAGACACAACTCTCTCTCTCTCTCTCTCTCTCTCTCTCTCTCTCTCTCTCTCTCTCTCTCTCTCTCTCTCTCTCTCTCTCTCTCTCTCTCTCTCTCTCTCTCTCTCTCTCTCTCTCTCTCTCTCTCTCTCTCTCTCTCTCTCTCTCTCTCTCTCTCTCTCTCTCTCTCTCTCTCTCTCTCTCTCTCTCTCTCTCTATCTATCTCTCTCTCTCTCTCTCTCTCTCTCTCTCTCTCTCTCTCTCTCTCTCTCTCTCTCTATATATATATATATATATATATATATATATATATATATATCGCGTCTCCCTTTACACCTTTAACCCTAACCTTTTCTTTCCCTCCGTTCTTGTCTTTCTCAATTCAAAACTCATTCCTATCTTATTCATCACTTTTCTTCTTTTCATCCAGTCTCTCCCGTTTTCTCTCTTTCTCCTCAAACCCTACCTCCGATGCCGCCCCTTTCTCCAAAGATTACACGATTTCTGTTTCAACAGTTAGTTTCAATTTTTTAATTTCCGATTTCTTGTGATTTCTAATTTTAGAGTTTGTCATCACAAAACCTTAATGATTTTTATTTGTCTCTAAAACTCTTATTTTTGTCTTGGCTATTATCATGGTTTTTATTCTACTAGCTACCAACTGATGTATGTTATGGGACATAGGTGATGTTGGTGATTCTGATATTGGTGAATGTATTAAATCTGTTTTTTTCAAAGAGCTCAAGCTAAATTTGTTTTGCAAGGCATTTTCGACGGTATTTTTTTTATTACTAATTTATAAGGGATGTTACTAATATATATATATATATATATATATATATATATATATATATATATATATATATATATATATATATATATATATATATATATATATATATATATATATATATATATAATATTCATTGTCATATGAAATACATGACTTAAACATATTTAATAAATGAAAAATAAGGTGGAGATATGCATTATTCGCAAGATATATTTGGTGGTTGATACATGTAGTTTGTGTTAGTTTTTGTGAGTGAAATGCATGACACAATCAGTCATATTGAATTTAAGAGAATGCAAGTAAATTAATTGTGCGTAATTGATCTATTATTTAAAATGAATTTTTTAAATTAAAATTAATGATATATTATATGGGGTTGATACATATAGTTTGTGTTGATTTTTGTGAGTGAAATGCATGACACATAGTCTTATTTAATTTAAGAGAATGTATGGAAATCAATTTTGTATGATTTATCTGTTATTTAGAATGGATTTTTTATATTAAAATTAGTGATATATTATATGTTATATTATCTTTTCTTAAAATTATTCTCATATTCATAGATGTTTGCTATTTGTTTATTTTGATTTTTTAAGTGTATTTTGAATACTTAAATAAGATTTTTTTTTACAGCGTCTCAATTTTTTTTCATAAATTGGTTATTTCTTATTTTCTTCTAATATTTATAAATTTTCAAGCATCACATTTTGACATAAATATTTTTAAAAAATGGATTGCAAGAGGGTAGATTGAAATATTTTTATACTTTAATATTTTTATTATTTCATGTGTTTATTTTATACATATAAATTTGAAAGCATCACATTTTGGTACATATATTTAGAAAAAAATGGATTGTAAGAGTTTAGATTGAAATATTCTTATACTTTATTATTTTTAATTTCTTTTTATTATCTAATATTGTAGTATTTTTGTTTCAATTTTCATTTATATGTAAATAAGATAGTAACAATTGAAACAACAATGGAAAAATTCATTCTTGTTTATTTATTATTTAAAAAAAAAGAAAAGAAAAGGCGTGTTCAATTCATTATACTGTGTCTTATTTTCATTTTTTATTCCTATTTTCTTCTATTCCTAATTTTATTGTTTGCTGATATTTAGTTATGTTTATTCTGTCGATGTAAATTTTGAAACATCCAATTTTAGTAGAAAAATTTATAAAAAAAACTTGTAAGAGAGTAGAATGATAGTTTATTGTTTTTATTAATTTTATTTTCTTTTTATTATTCTATACTATAATAAGATTGATACTATTATACTATATTATATTATATGAAGGTGGAATTTATTATGTAGTTTTACTTTCTTTTTACTTATTATCCCCTTCCGATCATGAGAGTTGTATAATTAATACAAGAAAGAAGTTATGGCTTGATATTAAGAGCATACACCACAATCAGCCTGTCCATAGTGTCTCATACAATCAGCCGGTCCCTAGTGTCTCTCACTTCAACAATGTTACTAAAGGCCGAGAGGTTCCAAGATAATATGGAAACTAGGTTGACATTTCACACTTACCATACTTTACTCAGTATGTATAAAATTTGAGTCTCCTGTTCGGTTGCCCAATCCCCTCAAGTATTCAAGCACTTGGTAGGTCAGGTCGCACAATGTTACAGACATAGCCGAAATCATCCGTTACGGTTAACTTATCATACTCACCCGATCCTATTGGGCTTATTTGTACCCGATCCTATTGGGCTTATTTGTACCCTGTCAGCACTATGTGTAACTAATTTATCTCTTATATCCTGAGGTTAGTAGAGGTCCTCAGTTGAATGCGAATTCTAATAGGACGATCTCTGTAAAAAAATCAGATAGTTTCTAAGTAAATTAAACATATAGATTGATTATAACCTATAAAAACATATAACATATAAATGATTTACCTCGATGAATTTTTGATCAAAAAGTCCAAAAACTTTATATTTGGGTATAACCATAAAACTCTGGTGCTCTTCGCCATGATAAAACACATCATTTGTTAAATAGGCTTCACTCTCAGCATTCCGGTAAGTGAATGCTCTTCGCCATGATAAAACACATCATCTTTGCATTATTCTATTAAAATTTAGAAAACAATAACTAGATAACTCATTCACCACCTAGAAAACAAAAATATCAAGTCTCTAAAATAAAAATGAAGCCAATAGAATTTACTCAATTTGATGTCAATATTTCTCAAGAAAACAAAAGAATTTCATACTCTTTCGCTTTCTTTTATTTCTTTCCAGCTTAACCTTGATCAGCCTACATTGTTAAATAATTTAATTAAAATATCTGTATAGTGTTACATAATTTAATTAAAAAATAATAATAATAACATAAGAACCATACCAGATTGTCATTGTTAGATATTATTATTATTATTAATAATAATATCATATTATTTTATTGTATCTTTGTAAGGGTAGTTTAGTCTTTTCTAGCATTTAATATTTATACTCTGGTGTAACCCTTATTCTTTAGTTTAGTGTGTTCATTCTATTTTGGAACCCTAAATCAATAAGTCTTTCTCATTCTCTATGTTTGTATACGTTTACTATTGTTAACATGGTATCAGAGCCGGGTTAAGGACTGCAATGTGGGCGTTTGGCCCATGCCCACGCTAGGCGTGAGGGTGAGTGTTGAAGTTGGTATTTGTGAGTTTGTTTGAAGTCCCACATTGCTTAGGTTCCCGGACTGTTGGGTGTATAAATATGTGAGGACAACCTCACCTCTTGAGCTAGCTTTTGAGGTTGAGATCAAAGCATATTTAACATGGTATCAAAGAGCTCGGTTTAATTTCGGATCTACAGTCAAAGCGGCCACATATTCTTCTTTACGGTGTTGGCCGAAATTTACTAATGGTTTGGTAATGATTTCTTGTTTTCTCACTGTTCCTATAAAATAGCCATGACGTCATCAATCATGTTGTTTGGTAAGCTACTGGTACTTGTTTCATAATGGTATGATTGATGAAACAAATTGTTAATTTGGAGAAGGATTATTTTTTGGATGCATTGACGTGACAGTATTGTTTCTTTGGGACTAATTTTATTTAATATTTTCTTTAATTTGGTGTTTTTGTTACTTCATAATTAATTATAATGAGTAATGATAAAGATGATTCTCTTCAGTCTGTTAGTGTTCAACTCAATGGAGAAAATTATTCTTATTGGAGTTATGTGATGAAAAATTTTTTGAAAGGAAAAAGGATGTGGAGGTATGTTGATGGAACCTCCGTTAAACCTACAGATAAAAATGATGAAGCAAAATATGCAAAAGAGTTGGAAACATGGGATGTTAGTAATTCTAAGATCCTTACTTGGATCAATAATTCTGTTTCTCAGTCAATAGGTGTGCAATTGGCAAAATATGATACTGCTAAGGAGGTTTGGGACCATTTGAAACGTTTGTTTGCTCAATCTAATTTTGCAAAACGATACCAGCTGGAGAGTGACATTAGAGCTCTAAAACAGAATAATATGACTATTCAGGAATTCTATTCAGCTATGAGTAATTTGTGGGATCAATTGGCTCTTATGGAATCGACTGAATTGAAAGTTGTCAAGGCGTACACTGATCAAAGAGAAGAGCAGCGTTTGGTTCAATTTTTGATGGTGCTTAGGGATGATTTTGAGGGACTTCGTGGGGGTATTTTGCATCGTAACCCTCTTCCCAATGTTGATTCAGTTTTTAATGAACTTTTGGCAGAAGAAATAAGACTCAAGTCCCACTCCAGTTTGATTCCAGATAAAGGAGTTCTCCCCACTCCTCCGTCTGTTTTTGCTGCTCCAGTTCACAAAGGAAAACCTCAAGGTAGAGTTGGATTGGGTAGTGATGAATGTGCTTTTTGTAAGGAGAAAGGTCATTGGAAAGCACATTGTCCCAAATTGTTGAAAGGAAATAAGAAAAATTTCACGAGTCGATCATCTAATGTGGCTGCTGCTGCTCCTACTACCATTGGTTCTGGTTTTGATCATGGTTATCCATCAGAGACTACTTCTCAAATATCTGATATTGCAGAGCAGCTCCAAAAGCTTCTTGCTACTCAGTCACGTGCCATGTCTGCCTCCTCTAATAAAGGTTTGAACTCTTCTTGTTTGTCAGGTATATCTCCTTCCATATGGATTCTTGACTCTGGAGCATCACACCATATGTCATATGATGCAAAATCATTTGTGTCCTTGAATACTACATCATCTATGTCAGTTATGACTGCTGATGGCACTGATATGCCATTAGCAGGCATTGGCTCTGTCTCCACACCTAATTTTTCATTTTCTGATGTTTATTATATTCCTAACCTTACTTTGAGTCTTGCTTCTGTTAGTCAATTGTGTGATTCTGGTTACTCAGTTATATTTTCTTCCACTTCTTGTTGTGTGCAGGATCCTCATTCCGGGAGGCTGATTGGGACAGGCCGTAGACAGGGGGGACTTTATGTTTTGGATGAGTTGAAAGTCTCAGATACTGCAGCCTCAACCTCTACTTCCACAACTGATTTATTATCTTCTTTTCGTTTGAATTCTTCGTCTTCTAGTTTTTATTTATGGCATTACCGTCTTGGACATGTCTCTGCTTCTAGATTAAAGTATTTGGCTTCTACTGGAGCCTTAGGAAAGTTACAAACCAGTGATATCTCAGACTGTTGTGGTTGTAAACTTGCTAAATTTTCAGCTTTACCATTTAGTAAAAGTGTTTCCATTTCATATGCACCGTTTGATTTAATTCACTCTGATGTATGGGGTCCATCACCGCTTCTTACTAAGGGTGAATCTAGATATTATGTTTCGTTTATTGATGACTATACTCGTTATTGTTGGGTTTATCTTATGAAAAATCGTTCTGAATTTTTTGAAATTTATTGTATGTTTCGTGCTATGGTTAAGACTCAACATAATGTTGTTATAAAGTGCTTCCGTTGTGATTTAGGTGGTGAATATACCTCTAATAAATTCTCTGAATTGCTTGCTTTTGATGGTACAATTCATCAAACATCTTGTACTGATACACCGCAATAGAATGGAGTTGCTGAAAGGAAACACCGTCACATTATTGAGACTGCTCGTTCTCTTTTGTTGTCTGCTTCGGTTCCTAGTGAATTTTGGGGTGAAGCTGTTCTTACTGCTGTTCATGTTATTAATAGAATTCCATCTTCTGTCACATCAGGTTTGTCTCCCTTTGAAAAATTGTATAACTTTATCCCTGATTATTCCTCTTTGAAAGTGTTTGGTTCTACTTGTTTTGTTCTTCGCCCACAAGTAGAACGTAGCAAGTTGTCTTCTCGGTCTGCTATATGTGTTTTTCTTGGTATCAGAGCCGGGTTAAGGACTGCAATGTGGGCGTTTGGCCCATGCCCACGCTAGGCGTGAGGGTGGGTGTTGAAGTTGGTATTTGTGAGTTTGTTTGAAGTCCCACATTGCTTAGGTTCCCGGACTGTTGGGTGTATAAATATGTGAGGACAACCTCACCTCTTGAGCTAGCTTTTGAGGTTGAGATCAAAGCATATTTAACAAATGGTTTGAAATTAGAGTTAGCAAAACAGTTTGAGATGAAGGACTTAGGCACTCTGCGCTACTTCTTGGGCATTGAAGTTGCCTACTCTCCTAGAGGCTATCTTCTCTCTCAATCCAAGTATATTGCCAACATTCTTGAACAGACTCGTCTTTCTGATACTAGAATAGCAGATAGTCCTCTTGAGTTGAATGTGAAATATGCTCCATCTGATGGTGTTCCTCTTCCAGATCCCACCTTATATCGTACTTTGGTTGGCAGTCTGGTGTACCTTACAATTACTAGACCAGATATTGCTTATGCTGTTCATGTTGTTAGTCAGTTTGTTGTCTCTCCTACTACAGTGCATTGGGCAGCTGTTCTTCGCATATGTCGTTATCTTCGAGGAACTCAGTTTCAGAGCCTTCTCTTTCCCTCATCGTCCTCATTGGAACTTCGTGCTTATTCAGATGCGGATTGGGCTGGAGACCCCACAGATCGTAAGTCTACCACAGGCTTTTGTGTCTTTCTTGGAGATTCTCTTATTTCTTGGAAGAGTAAGAAACAAGATATTGTCTCCCGTTCTTCTACAGAAGCTGAGTATCGTGCTATGGCATCCACCACTACAGAAATAGTTTGGTTGCGTTGGTTACTTTCTGATATGGGCATCACTCTTTCTGAACCAACGCCTATGTATTGTGATAACAAGAGTGCAACTCAAATTGCTCACAACTCGGTCTTTCATGAACGTACCAAACACATTGAGATTGATTGTCACTTTACTCGTCATCATCTTCAGCATGGGACAATTACTCTACCGTTTGTCTCATCCGTTTTGCAGATTGCTGATTTGTTTACGAAGACGCATTCCATTAAACGTTTTCGTTTTCTAATTGACAAACTCTCGATGCTCTCTGCTAATACATCTTGAGTTTGAGGGGAGATGTTAGATATTATTATTATTAATAATAATATCATATTATTTTATTGTATCTTTGTAAGGGTAGTTTAGTCTTTTCTAGCATTTAATATTTATACTCTGGTGTAACCCTTATTCTTTAGTTTAGTGTGTTCATTCTATTTTGGAACCCTAAATCAATAAGTCTTTCTCATTCTCTATGTTTGTATACGTTTACTATTGTTAACAGTCATATCCCATATTTGCCTATATTATTGTCAATCGCCGAGTCTTTTCATTTAGTAGTTCATCTTAGTGTATATTTATATATGTTTTTACTCTATAATAATGTTTAATCAATTAGATTTATTTTTGTATTATTTATGTTCTGTTGGGCTTATCACCTTTTAAATTATAATTAAGAAGCCCGTTTTAATCCATAGCAAAGGGAGGTGTAGTTTTTTGTAGAGGGGTTTATTATTTCTAAGTTGTATCCAAAGGATCCATTAAGTAGGAAGGGTTGACCGAAGTCAACCTTTACTTCATAAATTGTTTAAATTAGTATTATCATTATTAGAATTATTGTTACTATTATCAATTAAGTAATTAGTATTATTAGGGATGACAACCAGATCCAAACCTGCAGGGTCTACCCGCATCCGAACCCGAGTTAACTGGGTTTGGGTTCGGGTGCCACCCGATATTTCAGGTGCAAGTTTGGATAGTGTGAAACCCGCAATCGAAACCCGAAATCACATCGCTTATATATATATATATATATATATATATATATATATATTGTGGAAAGTTGTAGCAAAAATGTATTTTGCTGCGGGTCCGGGTTTGGATGAAAAAATTCGAACCCAACGGGTATGAGCGTGGGTGTTATTTTGCCACACAAACAACATTTAGGTTTGAGTTTGGGTTCGGGTGCCGATTTCAGGTGCGAGTTTGGGTAGTATAAAACCCGCGCCCCCGTTGCCATCCCTAAGTATTATTATTAACATCTAAATCTACTATTATCCACATATTGGTTTTTATTGATTATTATTAAATTAATATTATTCATTCTTATTATTTATATTATTGTTTTTAATTAAATAATTATTCATTGAAAGAGTTGACCAAGTCAACTAGGGTTCGTCCCCAACCTTGAGGCCAAGCGACGCCTCCATCCATCATCCTTGCACAAATCTTAAAATTTAGATCCAAGCCCAATTCACAGATCAAAACGAGTCAATTTCGAAAATGGAAAGGAAGGACTTCATGGAATGAATAGTAGTACAAAACTACAAATCATAGTCCAAATACATAAACTAAATCAAATAATCTGAATTAAGATCTAACGATCATAAATCTGTTAGCCACCATAAACCACGCACCTGACGTCTACCTGATCCGAATGGATCATAGACTCTCTCTTTGGGCCTCAAACCTTTCTGTTCACACCCCCGACCAATGCCTTTACTTGTTCCTAATACAGACTACACCCCCTAATATTCTGGACCCTAAATGTGCTTTTGGGCCAGATTATCTTGCTATTAACACCCTCTGAAATATATTGAATAAATTTAAGGAGATTTCTAAAATGCTTCACAATCCATAAAAAACAACTAACCAACAACTTTGATTTGAACTACGATTACTCTGACTTCCTCATTGCACTAGAGGATACGTAGGCATAGAGTTTTGATACCCTAGCGAATACAACCATAAAAAATATGAACATTTTTCTTTTTTAAAATATCAACATAACTATTTTAAAGATAGGGGTAGATGGACGTTTACCGTATCTCAAATTTAAACTTATTAAAACCTAAACCTAAAAGGGGTCCCTTGAATAAAGGGAGACAAAGAGTGCCTGCCACCTTCCCTCCGCATCACGAACATAGAATATCTGAATCTAGGTTTATTTGTTACATTCCCTTCCTTTTAGGTTAAAAAGTAATAGTGGCGACTATTTTTCTTAAAATTTTAAGTCGGTTGCTACACATATAAGTATCTTTATCAAAAGATGATGAGCCTACCAATTCCATGAACTTAGGATCAGAGAGGACTTTGGTCAAAGTATAGTTGATAAGCTTCTTTGAAGAGGCATTCCAGTTTCTCATTCCACATCTGAATAAAACAAAAAAAAATCAATAAACAAATCAGTTCACCAACATCAGAAAACGATATGAAATAGATCTGATCGCAGAGATAGATGTATAGACAGAAATCATCAAGATTTTGAATCAGATATATGAAAACAAAAGTGATATTAAATAGATTTGATCGCAGAGATAAATATATAGACAGAAATCATCAAGATTGTGAATCAGATAGATAAAAACGAAAACGATATGAAATAAATCTAATCGTAGAGATAAATGTGTAGACATAAATCATATAGACCGTGAATCAAGATAGATGAAAATGAAAATGATATGAAATAGATCTGATCGCATAGATAGATGTATAGACAAAAATCATCAAGATCATGAATCAAGATAGATGAAAACGAAAACTATACCTTGAACGAACGAATTGAATTGTGAATTTTCAGGAACAGATTATCTGAAGTGCTCCTTATAATCCTAATCACAAATAACTGTCAATTTACCTTTACAATTTATATACATGTCGATGTTGAGGAGAGGAGATTTTATTTCTCTTTGGAGAGGGAAGAGATTTGATAAAAAAAATTGTTCATGGAAGAGCTCTTCAAAACCCATAACCTCTAAAATTGAAATTGATTCTAGCATGGGGGACTGAAACATTGCTACAGTGATTAGTAAGTTTTTTGAAAGTTTAATTACAAAACATAATTTTTAAAAAATAATAATCAAATTCAATATGGAAAAAAGTAGGGTATTTTTCGATTTTTTTATTTAAATGTTTAACTACTTTATGTTTTTTTTTAATATTAATAATAAAATGAATATTTAAATGATAAATTTATAATTTTAAATTAAATCTTTTTTATAAATATAACAATTTATAAATAAAATAAATAAAACTAATAATTAATAATACTAAAATTAAATTATATTTATAAATTTTTACAATTTAACTTTTTTTTCTTGTTTCACCATGGTTTTTTATTTTTATTCGTCTGAGGCGTACATTTTTGGCAACCACTTGTTGTGTTGGAGGAGACGGAGACGGGGGAGGAGTATCGTCAAAACTTAGATCTTTGTCTTGATTACTTCCGGAAAATTAAAATCACTAAAAACAATTATGTTTGGTATATTAGAAACTTGTTCGTCTGTGAGAGGACATAAATTTCCCGAAGGTCCTAGTTGTTGGAAGGATGGTGGTAAGTTTTGCTCAAATTATGGAACGTAAACATTACCGCGAAATGTTGATGGTGAGGTAAAATGTTGGTGATGGTTTGGGGTGTATGTGACCCTAAATTCAAGTACCTGAATTTGAGTGTATTGGCGTTGTGGCGGTAGTGATGTTTGTCGTTGTTGTTGAGGGTGGTAAGTAGGGGTGGAAATAGGATGGGCCGAGCTAACCTTTGCCAAGCCTAAGCCTGGCCTATCAAAAAAATTGAAGCCTAAGTCTGGCCTGTAGCCTGTCGTAGGCTTATTTTTTAGGCCTGAGTCTGACCTTTTCGAAGGTCTGGTTAGCCTACATAAAAGCCTATTTGTTTTAGACATATGCAAATAAGCAAGTAAAATAATGTTTAAATAGACTAACTAACTAAAAGACCAAGAGACTAAAAATTTGTTTGCATTGACTTATTTTAACTTACCTATTAGCATGAGTTCTAGGAGACTACTCGTTTAAGAAAACTTATAAAAACAATGTTCATCATTGTTTTCATCTTATTTTCACAAGTTCTTCAAGATAACTAAGTTTTATTTATGTATTTTAATTCAAAGTACAAAACATAACATAATAATAATAAAAAAGTATTCATATTTATTTAAATAGGCCGGCCTGATAGGCTTAAAAGGCTTTTTTTAGGGTCTGAGGCCTAGCCTTTTTAACTAAATAGACTTATAAAAAAGCCTAGGCCTTTTCCATTTAAAAATAATGTGTGGCCTGACCTGAGCCTATATGGACTAGCCTGTAGGTCCCTGTTGTCGACCTGACCTATTTCCACCCTTAGTGGTAAGTGTAGCTAGTTTACAATTTATCTTGTATCCGTGCGCTGTACTTTCTATAGTTGCCTATAATAATTTAGAGATTATGTTTTAATATTAAAAACTACATTTAAAAAAAATTTATTTAAATTGTAAACAACTTTACAAAATTAAATAAATTATAATTCTCTAAATTACATTAAAAATTTATTTAAAATATTTTAGTATTTTTTAGTAAAATTAAAATTAAATAGACAATACTGAAATTAAACTGATAAATAAAATAAAATAAATTATTTATAAATTAAATCAAAAATTAATAAAATAGAACAATAAATTAACAAATAAATTTTTATAAAATTAACAATAATAATAAATAAATTTTATAAAATTTATAGAATAAGAAGAAAATAAATTAAGAATAGAATTTTTGAGAAATACTAGTCAAGGACCCGTGCGTTTGCACGGGTCGCGTAAATTCGACATAAATACCAAATAAATATTATATAATTATTGTTAAGAAAAATATATAAAATTATATACGAATTAAGAGAAAAAAGGTTTCACTGATGATTGTCATATAAATATTAATTTAATTTATTAAGTTGTAATAGTTGTCAAGATATACATAAAAATTATGTTGAAAAATATATAACAATATGGTGTAGTACACTTCACACACACATATAAAATCGATTATCTACTCGTGCGTTCGCATGGGTTGCACAATATCATTATAAATAGTTAGATGGTTAAGATATATAAATAATACAGTGCCGACCTGTCCAAGATGTATATTTACTAGAAAAATAAAGAAAATAATTAAGTAATTATCTACCCATGCGTTCGCACGGGTCACACAATATCGTTATAAATAGTAAATAAATATAGTATAGTGATGGTTAAAAATGTATATAAAATATAAAAAGAATAACAAATTTTTGTATTCACCAATCATAAATGTCTCATGTTTTTTTAATAAAAACAAATATTTGTATATTTTTTTAGTATAAATGCTAACATTTATCATAAAAAAAAGTTAATGTTTTTTGTTGTATCATGTCATAATATCATATATATTTTTATTAAGTGTATGTTATATTTTTATCTAGAAAAATATATGAGAAATCATAAAGATTGAATTAATTATTATAGAAGTGGTCCAAAAAAATTTCGTTCTAAGTGATTTTTTTTTTAAAAACTAAACTAAAATTGAATTAATTAATTAATGTTTTAAATAAATCGCGTAAAATTAATGTTTTAAATGTATCTAATTAATCCACTTTTTTAATTAATTCCTATCACCAAAAAATTGATTTAACCTACCATCATGTTTTCAAAAATTCATTTTTAATTAATTTATAATAAATAATAATAAATAGATTTTCAATAACTTTTTATTACAAAATAATCTAATACCCTAATCGATTTGATTTTACTATTGTTAAATAATAAGGAGACTGAAAAAATAAGACATTCAAGGGAAGAAATGGATAGGTAGTCCAAAAGCCTAATCGAAATAAGAAAATGGAACCGTCAGCATTAATTAATTAATTAATTAATAGGAATGTAATAATTAGGGATGGAAAATGACAATTAAGATTATGAAAATATATTTATTATATTGAATAAACCTAATAATAGTGTTAGAACATATTTTCACGTTGGCCTTTTGTTTTAAATATAAAAAATAATTAATTTGTGTCTTTCATTTATTTTTATGTGAGATATAAAAAGTTCTAGGCTTAATTGCAACTTTAATCCTCCTATTTTGTCTTTTTCTTGATTTTGATCCCTCTATTTTAAAAATCACTATTTTAGTCCTTTTTTAAGTTTTCTGTGCAATTTTCGTCCCTCTATTTTGTTTTTTTCTGCAAAATTAGTCCCTATTCCTGTCTCTTTTTCATTAGAAAACTCAAAAAGGGGACCAAAATCGTGGTTTTAAAAATGGGGGGACTAAATTCGAGAAAAAGACAAAATAGGGGGACCAAAGTTGCAATTAAGCCAAAGTTCTATTATAGAGTATATGAATTAAATCAATTAAAATAGTATAAATTATATTTTTAACAAAATCAGGAAAGAACTCGTCTTTATATTTTACTTGATTTATAATAAATAATAATTATATTTTTAATAATTTTCTATTAAAAAAATCTAATACCCTAATTGATTTAATTTTATTGTTACGAAAGAAAAATGAACGATGAGGAGATTGAAAAAATAAGACGTTCAAGGAAAGAAATGGATAAATAGTCAAAAAGAAAAGGTTTTATTTAGTGTTGTTATCTTGTAATTTTATTGAAATTTTAATATATATCTATTTCACCCTTAGTAATTCTTGTAAATGCATAGTTAACCCGATCATACAATTTTTGTATATTAATATGGTAAGCAGGAATTAACGTTTTTCATGCCATATACGATATAAGTTGGGATTTAAAATATATCAACATAATTTCTAATAAAAGCTAGAACAATATAATAACCCAGAATGATTGAAGTAAAATATTGAAGGGTGGATTATAAATTAATGTCTATAAGATTTTGTTTATTATTTCGAACAATGATGCTATAAATACATAATTTCATTATATATATATATATATATATATATATATATATATATATATATATATATATATATATATATATATATATATATATATATATATATATATAGGAGGGTTATATTGACTCCAAGAGTAAGTTATAATAACTTACTCCACATCTTGGCCATTAATTATTTTCAATCTAATGGTTAAAAATAATAAGGAATAGTTTTCTCTTTCCACATTTAATGACTTATATATATATATATATATATATATATATATATATATATATATATATATATATATATATATATATATATATATATATATATATATATATATATATATATATATATATATATATATATATATATATATATATATATATATATATATATATATATGAGGAGGGATATCTTACTCGAAGAGTAAGTTATCAAGACTTACTCCTCATCACGATCATTGATTCTTCTCAATCTAATGGTTAAAATTAATGAGTATTATTTTTCTCTCTCCACATTTAATTACTTATTAATTTTAACCATAAGATTGAAAATAATCAATGGTCATGATGAGGAGTAAGTCTTGATAACTTACTCCTGGAGTAAGAATATCTCTCATATATATATATATATATATATATATATATATATATATATATATATATATATATAAAAGGTAAGTTCTGAAAACTTCTAAAAAAATGGTATCATCGATAAGTAAAATATCACAATTAAATGAGAAAACTATTAAATAAAATTTTGTTAAGTAAAATATCACAATTAAATGAGAAAACTATTAAATTTATAATTGTAATAAAAAATATCATCGATAACACGAATGATAACAAATTATAATGTCAACATTGATAAATAAATTTATCAATTTTTTACAAAATAATCTAGACAACTAATAATTATAATTTATAACTGCAAATGTGAGAATAACATGTAATTTTTCCAGAGACCCAAAGAATTTAGATGTAGCAATCCCATGTTGTCAATGACCAACATCCCATCATTTATTCCAAAGACTCTGATGATTAACATCAAGAAACATGAAAACACATAGACAAAGGATAACAACACAACTTAAAGGGACACTCACATTTCCTCGAATCGGTGTCATCTCGTTTTAACATCCGGAGAGAAGTTTTGTACTTGCCACTTTTAAATCTTAGTGTCACAAATTCAAGTCTTCTATCTGAATCATTATTAGAAGTTCCGATTACAACACCAAACCCCAAATTGGATTTCTCTGGGCGGTCCATTGAAGCATATGATCACGAACATCAAACTTTTTTCCATTTGTAAATTGGTTGCCAACATCTACCTCGTTAACATCAAAATGTTTTGCATCCGTAGACACAATAGGTTTGGGGATAACTTCAGGGTTCACCATATCTAAGGCAAACAATAAAAAAAAAATGTCCAAATTGTACTCTGAATTATTCCGAAAATATATTTCCGTTGAAATCCAAAAGTGCATTTCCGGACGCAATGTCACCTTTTTCACCTCAAAAACCAGATTAATGTGAGCAATGAGGAATAAAATATACGAACTTGGCCTTAAATTCCAGCTTCTTTTGATGTGATAAAACACAAGAATGAAGTTTTGGAGTGCAAAATTTGATTTTTTTATAAGCAAAGGGTAACATTAAAAAGCACTAGGGGTGCTAAAACCCAAAATACAACAAAAGAAAAGGCGAGGACACAACCTTACCTTCCAACAAACCAAAGCAAAATCAAATTAAAACAAGCCTAGGATCAAGACACCAATCACCCAAGAACCATTACAAACTCCCTTGAAGAACACTAATAGCCAATCCCAAGAGATCAATTCAATCAAACTTAAACCATCAAAGGTAGACGCCACTAGGCTATTAAAAAGAACATTGTTCCTACACTTCCACATGACCCAACAAAAAATCAAACCAAAAAGTCAATCCAAATCTACCGGAAACGCCGCTTTACAAGAAGAATCCAATCAAAGGAGATGTTCCAAAATAAAACCAACCGAAGGAACATTTACCAACCGAAGCCAAGAAAACAACTTATTCCACCACAACTTAGAAAATGCGCAACCAAAAAAAAGATGATCTAAATCCTCTTCAACCTCTAAGCACAAAGGACAAAGCAACCAATTAGAGTTAGCTAAAATACCACGCTTTGAAAACTCCGTCTTCGTAGGGAGCCTAATCCAAATCAACCTCCAACCAAAAAGTTGAATCCTACTTGAAACTTTAGACTTCCATAAATGAGTGAAAAGCAAACTTGATTGCGAATGGTAGGATGTTTTTAAGGGTTTTGAGAGAAAATGGGTGTTTGATCATGAAAAATAAGAACATGCATGATGGTATTTTATTAAAAATCCCACTTGACAAATCAAGAAATGCATTTTCAGAATTGTGACTCACATGCAAATGTGGCATGTTTAAATTCCCACTTCACAAATCTAGAAGTATACTTCCGGATTTGTCATCGAGTCGTTAAATTAGAAAAACTTTAATAGGGGTGAGTCTATAGATATATTTATGGATTAAATATTGGAGAAAAAAACAGGATGATACTCAGTTAAAACGTGTTTTAGTGTGAAAAATGTGTTCGAAAATACACTTCTAAATTCTTTAAAATATTTTCAAATTTTCATAGGTGTTTATCGACCACCTAGGAAGGAAGAACCAATTATCTATTTTTTTTATAGTGTAAGTTTTAATATCATTTACTCGCATTTTCCTTGTTTCAAATGGAGAGACATGGACACCTATATCTAGGGGTGATCGTATCCGAACCAATCCAAAAGCAAAACCGCAAATCGAACCAATCCAAACCGAAACCGCAAAAAACCGCATTTGGTTTGGATGATTTTGGATGATTTTTGGACTAAACCGCACGGTTCGGTTTGGTTTGCGGTTTTTATTTCACAAAACCGAACCAACCCGAACTGAACCGCATATTTAACTTAAGTTTTGAATTTTAATAATTAGTTTATTATCTTTCCAAATCCAATTGCACACAACCACACCTCACGTTTTGAATTTTAATAATTAATTTATTAACTTAAGTTTTGACATAATCCACATAGTTTTTGTATTTTATTGAGCTACATATATATGTAATTCTCTACTATCTAATATATATATATATATATATATATTTCATTTATATAATATAATATATGATTTTGTAATATAATTGCTCTTGTAATATAATTTCTTTTGTATGGTATAATATCATATATTATATTGACATTGAATTACTTTCTTTTTTTCCTTTTATTTTAGTACATTTTTATTTTATAGTGTAAACCGCGGTCCACCGAACCGATCTAACCGCATTAGTTTGGTTTGGTTTGGTTTGGATGACTTTTTAAAAATCAACCGAACCAAACCGAACCGCATGCATTTTTATCTCGCGGTTAGGATGACTTTTATGCTCAAAACCGAACCAAACCGCACCGCGAACACCCCTACCTATATCCATGAGGCATGACAACACATAATCTGCTAATCTAAAAGATATAAACTAATACGTGATATGTATGAATCATTTTCTAGGATATACTAATTTATAAGATTTTTTTACTGTTCTGTCATAGATTTAAAATTAAAGCACTTCAGTAAAAAAAAAATAAAAATTAAAGCACTGAAATGTCATATATTAAAAAAAAAATTTAGCAGGTGAACTTGCTCAACCATCCATTGGACGAGTCAATGCTGGTTTTTTTTTGTTTTGGATGTTTGTCTATATGGGCGAGCAGATAAATATTTTATTTTTTTAAATATTTTATTTTTTTAAATATTTTTTTCGTTTTCCTTATTATTTTAATAGTTTTTATTAATTTTCTATAGATAGCGTTGTATGCTCATTTGATACTCACATCACTTACCCCATCTCTCTGTTTTTTATATAATTATTTGTATTTAAATAAATAATAAATTTTGAATCTTTAACACAATCACAATATTTCTCTAATTTTGGTTTATTAATCGTTACTAAATTGAAAAGTAAAAATTACTTCATTTTAAAATAAATTTTATCTAATAAAACGAGTGTCCTTTTAAAAGAGGGAGTATGATTTTGTAATTGTAAAAGAGAGACCACTATAAACACTATGGATGATCATCTAATATTTTTGTATGAAACATTATGTTGTTAAGGTTTAAAATAATGTAAATTTAATAAAAATATATTATTTTACAATAAAATTATTGTATTCTTTAATCCGTACAAAAAATAGTCAACAAAAATCTTAAATGATTCATTTTGATTTTGGAAATATTGGAAGCATTCTTAAAAATATAGGTGATAAGTGATGTGTATAACACCTCAATTCTATCCACGAAATTTAAATAAAACCAGAGTATAAAAATTCACAACGAAACAATTGAGGTATCACATATTCATTCTCAAGGACAAATCACCTCGTCGCATAAAACGGATACATAGCATTTACAAAATATGGAAGAACCGACAACATCAAATAATAGTCTTTAACGTGAATCAACTTTCATAAAAGTGCAGCGGAAACTCAACAATTAGTTCAAGGATTCATAGCATCTTAATTCAACAATTAACACAAATTAAAATGACAATCTCAAAAAACAATTCAAGTATTCGTCAAGACATAACAATCTAAAGACAAGTGAATCAACGCGTTCGTCCTCCCGAGTGCTACGTATCAGAGCGACAACGACTCAAGACCAACTCGGCTAACCTCTCCTCAATGTGAATCACCTGCACTTTACTAATATAAAGGCAACAGCGAAACAAAGAAAATTGTGAGATATCAATTCATATAATTGAGCGCATGATAAATCATATATCAGAAATTAGACATATTCGGTTAATCACATTCACAAGTACTAATATCATCATTCTATTCATTAAATCACAAATTCGCATCTTCACATAATTCCATCATTTTAATAAGTCATAAAAATACAATCGTTATGTAGTCACAAAACGTCACAACTATGAATCACATAAGACACATGGGACATGACTCATGTATATGCATGTGGTACCAATCAGAGCTTCATCCCCCGTCACCAATTGCCCAATTTAGAGGCACAAGGCAAAAGCCTTCGTCACTAATTTTCTAATCCAGGCCGTCACAATATATATGCAAATGTATGCGACTCGATGGACCGAACATCACACAACATCATCATCATCATTTACTTCACAAAATATTCGTTATAAGGCACACACCCATATCACAATCATTACCGATTACTAAAGGTAATAACACTTCACACATATTACAACCACCGCATATAAACAACAGGACAATTCCGACAATTCACATAATCAACGGTCAATGCCATTAAGAAATAATCACAAAGATATCCACAACCAATCCATAAGATATAATCACAACTCAATACCGATTAATCGGACACAATTTAATTACTTCACCGATTATCCGATTCATTCGGTTAAGTTCACTACTTACTGCTACAGTGAAACAGAGAAACAAGGGAAGTATTAGGCTACTGTTATACATATATATCATGCCACTGTTCTTGTTCTGAGTTTCTAACTGCTACTTCTTTATTACTTTATCAATTAATTAATTGGAAATAAATAAGCCATGAACCTATGACTAATGTTGTCCGTCCCACAGGCTGCCGGTCGTCGCCCAAGGCTTGCCGGTCGTCGCAGGGATCATCACCTAAGGCCATGAAGGGCGTCACTGTGACACTGTTCACTGTTTTGCTAATTTCATTTCATATCCTAGCCTATTTTTGGTTTATGCAGCCCAGGTTCATGGTCATATAATACATCTCCTTGGCATACGAAATGCTTAGTAACCAACCAACTTAATGTTCTAATGACACTTTCTATGAGCAGCACCATTATCATAATAAATCAAATTTCAAACCGTGACAGCAACAAATCCAGCACAACACAATGAATAACCTATGCCCTAATCCCCAACATACAATTGTTCATAAGCCCCATTATAGGAAGAGAACCCTGCCCTTACCTTGTTTGGATTGAAGAAAACTCCACAAATCCTAGCACTTGGATTGGGATCTCTCTAAGCTTGTTCCTCCTCTTCAAGACCTAGTCTCCTTTCTTCTAAATAACTTTCTATTTTTTTCTTCTGGTTTTCTCTACACTTTCCCCACTCTTACTAACACTAAAACCTATTCTTTCTACAACATTGGGCTTAATAATTAACACCCCTCACTATTCTTCACTTAGTCAAAATAGGCCCAATAAGTTCATTAACTCAAAAATGAATTAAAATACTATTTCTAACGATATTCCACTTTTATTTCATTAAAACAAAAATCTGATTATTTTAATATACTGATTTATTAATCAATGTTTCACATTTCCGGTCTAATCTCAATTACTCGGAAAATTCCCAAAACGCTAAATATTAGCTCATTAATATTTCTAATACTAAAAATATTAAAATTTTCGATTGAATATCGATCCGCTATCTCGAACTAATACCGACTAAATCGTCTCAAAACGCGAAAATTCAATAAGCATCACAAATATTTAAATTAAGCCAATAATTATTTTTCCGGGCGTTACTCTGTGAGTACCAAATAACTATACAATATTATTTATAGAAAATTAATAAAAATTATTAAAATAATAAGAAAAAAATAAAATTATTAAAATACTCATCTGCTATCCAAAACAAATCTGCTATACAAATGTGACATCCTAAGATTTTTTTTTTAATATATGACATTTTGGTACTTTAATTTCATATGGCATGGCATTAAAAAAAATCAATTTATAATTTCATAACTATGTGGATACGCACGTGTTTTTGGCTTGATATTCGTATTTGTTTATATAATATATTTATTTTAAATAGAAAGTTATAAAAGAAAAAAAATATTTAAATTAATAATAAGTTTTTTCATATATAAAAATATTTAACTTAATATTAAATTTTTTTTCGTATATTATTTTTTATCATAAATACCATCTTTAATAATAATTTTTTTTATATACAAATATTATTTATGTTTTGGCATCATTTACAAAAATATATGGATCAATAGTAAATTTTCGTATATAAAAATATTTAGATCAATAATAGATTTTTTTCTGTATATCATTTTTGAATCAAAATTGTGTGGATCATAAATATCATTTTTTATATATAAAAATATTCAGATCAATAATAATTTCATTCCCGTATGCAAATATAATTTATGTTTAGGTATCATTTACAAAAATAACTGGATTAATAGTAAATTTCCGTATATAAAAATATTTATATCAACAATAGATTTTTTCCCGTATACTATTTTTGGATCGCAAATATCATCTTTCGTATTTAAAAATATTTAGATCAATAATAAAATTTTAACCGTACACAAATATTATTTTTTGTTGACATATCTTTTATAAAGTTATTTAAATTAATAATAGAATTTGACTTTGACCCATAACAAACATTTGACACATAATTAGACTAATAACTTATATTTTAAAAACAAATTTACTTGTGAATTAAAAAAAGAGAATAATAATCATACACAAAAAATGTATAATTATTTCACACATACAAAAAGTAAATTTTAGACACAAAATACCCTCAAAATAGTACAATTTAGTTGCAACGTACAGTTTAAAATCAAAATATAATTTAGTTACAAAAGCATAATTTAAAACTAAAAATATAATTTAGTTGTTAAAAGTAAATTTTAGACACAAAATACCCTCAAAATAATTGAAGTTGTGGACAAAAAAAAATTAAAATGATATTTCCTAAAAAAAAATCTAATTTTTTTATATTATAAATAAAAAATTAATGAATGGACGAACAAATTCGCTATAAGATGCGATGCAGTAAACAAAGAAATTAATTAAGCAGCTGATGTATGCTCAATTAATCACATAGTTGCGTCATCAATCAACTCACGCTTTCATTAATTTAATTTACACGTTTTGTTTGTTTGTCAAAAAGAGACTAACATTTATATAAAACGCATTAATTCATTCTTGCTAAATGACTCTGAGTTGGAATTCACCATTCACCATATATATCATATTATACTAACATTCTAAAGTAAATAATTCATTCCTTTATCAGAAAAGAAGAAGAAAATAATTCATTTCATCCAGACAAATCAGATGCATTTAGATGACCCATTTACAAAATATGGTCCAATTTGATTAAATATAGATTAATTTGAATTTAATTTTTTAGATATTTTCCATAATATTAATTATAAATAATTCAAAAGTATTTGAATGAGATGACAGAGTCTCTTTCAACTTAATCAGATATTTTGAATTCTAATTTAATTATGAACAAACATCAGTTTTATAAGATTCGAGAAATTAATCTCTGCAATTGCGTGCAGATAATACGAGGTTTATATACAAAAATACAAACATATATAAAATGTATAATATACTAAAAATTTACATTTAAAAATAATATTTAAGAATTGAATGTTGACAACCAAAGTTTGAATATGTCCACCATCACATAAACCACTACTAGGTCGTAACATCAAAAGTCTACATTTAAAGTAAAAGAAATAAATTTTATTAAACTTCTAATTTTTATCAAAAATACTAAAACTAATAAATAATAAATTAATATAGAGAAATGCTAACTAGTGCACTCGAAATAATGGTTAAGAGATTAAAATGAGTTTTTTTTTTTTGAATAAGTTTTTAAAATGAGATTAAAAAATAAGTTTTTAAAAAAAATGTGTATTTAATGTACTGAAAACATGTGTATTTAATTGCAATTTAAGTCCTCCTATTTTGTCTCTTTTTCTTAATTTTAATTCCTTCATTTAAAATCACTATTTTAGTCCCATTTTAAAATTTTTTATGCAATTTTCGTAATACTATTTTATTTTTATTTTATAAAAAAATTAGCCTCTTTGTTCATTTTTCAAAAAAAAATTAGAAAAAAAACTAAAATTGTAGTTTTGAAAATGGGAAATCAATAAAAAAATAAAAGACCAAAATTACAATTAAGCTAAAATATTATATATATTTAATCTATAAATATAAAATATTTTATTTATTTATAATTTTGGCAGTGTTTAGCATACTCGATTAATATAATATATTATATTAATAAAAACTAAAATATGGTATGTGCGGATTTTATTAAATGTATCATACTTTACTATTTATTTCTCATCTTTTAATAAAAATTTGAGTTAAATATATTTTTAGTCCCTATAAAATTATCAAAAATGACTTTTAATTCCTATAAATTTATTAAAAATGACTTTTAGTCCCTATAAAAAAATATTGACTTTTAGTCCCTATAAATTTATTTTTGCACGTAGTTTTAGTCTATGTAGAGGGACTAAAACTGCGTGCAAAAGTAATTTTATAGAAACTAAAAGTCAACATTTTTTTATAGTGCCTAAAAACTAAAATTGAGATATTTACAAAGACCAATAACATATTTAACCTTAAAAATTTTATATTAATTTTTTAATTTTTAATGGGAAAGTGTAACAAATGGTCAAAGAGCACTTAATAAGAAGTCAAAAAAGAAATTGCTTTGGAAATAGTAGTATATTTTTATGAACACTTGTTAGTTAGCAATGACACATGTAAAAGTATTGATAGTGTAACTTTTTTTCTATTTCCTAAAATAGAATCAACCTTTGTTGAAAATATTAAATGACGTGTTGATTTTTTTTAATGCAAGTGCTCTATAAATATATGTTGTAGAAATGAAGTGTTATATAGAACCAGCGAGGACGTTACAATGAAAGAAGATCTGGTTGAGTGTTCTAAAGGCTTAAACGTACCTTTAACACCACTTAGTTTCCTAGAACGAGCAGCTACGTTGTATGGTGACAAGGTTTCCATCATCTATGGTGACCATGTTAGATTTTCATGGAGACAAACCTATGAAAGATGTCTCAAACTTGCTTCTGCTTTGGTCAACTTGGGAGTTTCTCATGGTGATATTGTAAGTTATTCATTTCTCAAATATATCAGTTTGTGTGATTTTTGTTGCAGATGATAGTTTTTTTAATTATAAACAAATACTAAATTAACGAGAGTACAATTAAAAAAAGAAATGTTTAAACACCGATAATTTTATTGATGGATAATTTGTAAATATTATGTGAATCATTTTACATTAATGTGAATCTTCTTTCTTTGACAAAATATTATGTGAATTATTTTACAATATAAATGTAAATCGTTTTATAAAAGCTATGGTCTTAAAAATAAAAGATATATGTAATTGATTAAGATTGTGATGATATATAATATATTTTACTTGACAATCTCTCATCCTTGTCCTTGGAGTTTCTCATACACCACGTGCGTTTTCAAAAATATTACCGACTTTCAAAAGTATATTTTCGGAAGTATTTTTTTATATTTAACATTAATTTGTTCCGTAGGTGCATCTACGGAATTTTTATTTAATATTGTTTAAACGGTTTTATATATGCAACTACGGAATAATTCAACATTAAATAAAAAAAGTGTTTCCATAAATACGTCGAAATGAAATATTTTAAAAGGTAAAAAAATTAAATTTGTTAAAATATTTTTATGAATGAGTGTTAACTTAACATAAAAAATAATGTGAAGTTTTAAAAAAAAAATTCAAATAGTTTAGTAAATTCTTTGTTTTTTTAAAATAAATAAATAGGATATGATAAGTTAGAATTTGGAAACTTGTATATGATATCTCTAGATAATTATCAATTAAACCGACTTAACATGACAACTTTATCTTTAAGGTGTCTTTTGAAAATTATGAATAACTTATCAACAACTAATTAAAATCAACCACTTACAATCCCTCTTTAGAAAATTATGAATAACTTATCAGCAACTAATTAAAATCAACCACTTATAATCCACTATTATGTCAAACATATTTTTCTTTTGTCATTGAAATATACAATTGATTTTAATTGGTCGGTCGTAGTACACCTTACATACAATTTTGTAAAATCAACCTTAAATTTTCTGGAAAATATATAAATTCAGGTGTAAAACCATACCATATAAATCAACCCAATCAATTGTCATGCAGAAACTGTGTTTATCCATATTTTCCTCTTTGACTAATATTTAACCGTATTTTCAACGGTTGTGATTGAGTAATATTGATATTAATATTAATATTACTATTATTATTATTATCTAAAATCATAAATATATACATTATTTTCTAAATAATTATTATATCCGGAGAAACAGATATTTTTCAGTTTTAAAAAATTTTATATTTGAACTCCTCTAAATAGTGTTCAATTTTTTTAATAAAAATTTTGCCGTGATCTTTCCTAATTAGATTAAACAATTATGTGTCGATGATGTCTGATTTTTAAATACTCTATGAATATTTTTAATGATTCCAAATTTAAAAAATATTTTCAAAAGAAATCAATATTTCGATTTCAAATACATTGAATATACACATTTCCAAAAAAAAAAAATTTAAAATATTTATGTCCTTATAGAGGTGTTATCATTTAAAAGAAAATAGTAGCGGTGGAAAATGGGAAAATGGATGTGTACCGTGTTCAACACTATGTTAGCGTCATTGACATTCCATACCAAAATTTACGTCAATAAGATAAAACACACGTTATTCTTATTAAAATGGAAACTCCATAGTTTTTCAAATACTCTATTTTAAGCCATTTGAATATTTATAATCACTTCATTAAAAAAACTAAAACACACTTTTTATCATTTTATATTTTTATGTACAGGTTGCAACTTTGGCACCAAATATTCCAGAACAGTATGAGCTTCATTTTGGTGCACCAATGGCAGGTGCTATTATTTCTGCACTCAATCCTAAACTTGATGCAACAACATTACCAATAATTTTGGAACAATTAGAGCATTGCAAAATCATATTTGTGGACTATGAATTTATTGACACTGCCTTCAAAGCAACAAAATTAATTTCTCAAAAAAAATTAACTCCACCTATAATTGTGCTAATCCAAGATTATGACCAATTAGTGAAAGGTTTACCAGAAGGTACATTAATCTATGATGAAGTTCTTGAAAAGGGTCAATTAGATTTTAAGATTATATTGCCTAGGAATGAATGCGAACCTATATCCGTGAATTTCACATCAGGCTCGACGGGAATTCCGAAAGGAGCTGTTTATAGTCATAGAAGTGTTTATCTGAATTCGCTCGCGACGATGACTCGTTTTGACGTGAGAACTACGCCGGTTTTTCTATGGACAGTTGATATGTTTAGATGCAACGGATGGTGTTTCATTTGGTTACTGGCTGCTCTTGGTGGAACAAATATTTGTGTTAGGGATAATTTTTCAGCTAAGAATATTTCTGATGCAATTTATTTTCATAAGGTGACACATTTCTGTGGTGCACCTATCCTTTTGGAAATTATTGCAAATTGTGATGTGATTAAGCCTTTTTCGCATAAGGTTAGTGTCACGGTGGCGGGAATATTACCGTCGTTCGAAGTTCTTAACAAAGTGGCGGAGATTGGATTCGATGTGAATATCGGTTATGGTATGACTGAGGTATTAGGTCCAGTTATTGTGAGGAAGTGGAAAAAGGATTTTGATGATGATGTTACAAAGTTTAACTATGTTGAAGAAGGGGTTATAGATTTTATGATGGTGGAGTTTGATGTGAAAGATCCTAATACAATGAAGAGTGTTCCTTGGGATGGAAAAACCATAGGTGAGATAATGTTCAAAGGGAATACTTTGATGTTAGGGTATCTCAAGAGTTCAAAAGTGAGTGATGAAGCTTTTAGGGATGGTTGGTATAGGACTAGGGACCTTGGTGTTAGGTTGCCTAATGGTTCTTTTAGTTTGAAAGATAGAGCAAAAGATGCTATTTATTGTAAGGGTGAGTTTGTGAGTTCATTAGAGGTTGAAACTGTGTTGTTGAATCATCCAAAGGTTTTGAAAGTGGCTGTTGTTGGGGATGAGGGTTTGGTGGAATCACCTTGTGCAATTGTGAAGTTGAAAGATGGATGTAGTGCTAGTGTGGAAGATATTATCAAGTTTTGTGAAGATAAATTGGATGCTCATATGGTTCCTAAGAGTGTGGTGTTTGGTGATTTGCCTCTTAATTCAACTGGGAAGGTGCAAAAGTTTGTGATTAGAGAAAAGATTAAAAGTAATGGGTTGTGTGACTCAATTAGGTAGGGTGTGGTTTGTATTATGAGATTATCCGGAATCTCTTGAGTAGAAGTTAATCTTTCGAGTTGGATAAACATTCAAATTATCTCATTCAGGTTGGCATGGTGCCTAACCAGTCTGTAATAATGTTAAATAAATTTAGTTATATAATAGACACTTTGATGTCATTATTTCCTAAAGACATGTACAATCTATGTATTATGAGTTGTGTTGAATGATACAATTAATTGGGCTTCTGTTTCTCTAAGAAAAGTTTGGGTGTGCAAAAAATGTTTGATTCTTATGCAAGGAAATATAGTTACAAGGTTTCGTCCTAATTCTAACTATAGAATGTTATGATTTTACCATGGTATGAAACTTGATTTAATTTCTCCAAACAGTGGTTAGAACTTGTACAAATTACCTACTGAGTTCTAACAGAAGCAGGGGAACTTTTGGTCATTAAAAGATGACAAAATGCAATCCTCTTTGTAAGAGAATTTGAAAGGGAAACATTATCAGATTCTATTTTACTGATTGTCACTTACAATAATAATTCAAGCAATAAAATCTAAAGTCATTATCATCTGATGACCCCCCCAAAAACACATCTGCCGGAATATTGCATGTCTGTATCAACTATCATTCCAAAATCTCATCATTCATCAAACATTTGTTACGTGAGAATTTAACTTGGTCCCAACTAAAAAGGAATGACTGGCATGTGATACACAATCCAATGTTTTGCCTTCCAAAGGTAAAGGTAATAATGTAACATTGATATGTGGAAATCCCCACAGAAGACGCTCTTTTCAAAATTCTTATCATGTCGATTTATGAATAGAATAAACATTAATCATGGCCAAAAATTGGCAATTCACCTTCAACGGGTGCAATAGATTATGGACAATTGGCAAAAAATTTGCAACACTAACTTCATATTGTAGATGTGCAAATAAAATGAATATATAATTAATTTAATGCATCTATCACTGCATCAACAACCTCTTGGGTGGTGCTTGTTCCTCCAAGGTCCTTGGTCCGGTGTTTGCCCTCTAAAATGACTCGCTTCACAGCAGTTTCCAATCGGTCAGCAAATGCAGGAAACCGGAGATGTCTAAGCATCATTGCCGATGAAAGGAGGAGTGCCACAGGGTTGGCTTTCTTTTGTCGTACTACTTTTTCTTTACCCACATTACCTGCTGAAGCACCTTGTTCAAATACAGCATGGTCAGCACCAACATTTCCTGCAAAGACATTTCATCCATGATTTGAGATATTCAAGATTAAGGATAAAGTGGAGTTTTACTCAATAATCACTTCTATCTAAACACCCTTCCACAAATTACACCCTCAGGTTCAACACAAGACCAACAGCCTTCTGATATTTTCATTAAAATTTCCATCCTGCCAACAACGTTGCCACTTCTAGAAGCTCCAACCCATCTTCGTTTAGTGAACTTTCTTTCTAGAGAGTACAACATGACCTCAACGATTGATTAGAAAATCAGTTGTTGATTCATGATTTACTACTATACATGCATAAAATATTGAATCTTGATTTTCCATTAACTGTTGAAATATCTTACTTTATCGTCTAAAGTGAATTGTTCCCTAGAAGATTAAAAATGTCAATTTACTGACTTCTCCACTCTTACTTACATTATTACTACCATTTGACAACTTCATTATCCCAAAACTACTGCTGTTGCCTCCAGACAGCGACCTGTTGAGGAAGATAAATGAATTTCCAGTTTGATTTCTGTACCACCTATATTTTCTTTTCAGTGAATATACAATATCTAATTTAATGATCACTATATTTTGGCAGAGTTTTCAAAGAACAATTTTTTTTTCCAGGAATAATCATCGGAACGAACTAGTCAAATATGATTCATACACTCTAAATAATAGGC
Organism: Vicia villosa; assembly: GCF_029867415.1. Lineage (NCBI taxonomy): Eukaryota > Viridiplantae > Streptophyta > Magnoliopsida > Fabales > Fabaceae > Vicia > Vicia villosa. Next base: position 124,070,691 of record NC_081181.1, on the reverse strand, counting down.
TCAACAGTTCTGAGCAGTAGTCACTCCCACACATAGGCGAATCCACCCTACGGCCAGCATGGGCCTATGCCCGGGCTCCACAGGAAATTATAGTGAATAATGTTTTCACTCAGCATATGCAATGCAGCAACGTGATTAAGGCATCAATTTTGCAACTTAGTTTTTAATATCAATGGACTTTTCAACCTAATTATTTCCTATAAATAAATAAATAACTACATAATTAAAATAGTGAAGTTTAAAACTAATATAATGTTATATACCATAACTTGAAAACATATCAGCAACTTCATTTTCTTAAAACTAATGTAGTGGTTTTAAATGTTTTTTTATTTTAAATTAATAATATGTTTTAATTTGATGAGGAGTTTTTTTAGATTATTCATAAATTAGTATTATTATTATTAAATTGGTATATAAACACTGTTTTGTTTTGATTATACCGAGTGTGAGATATTTAAGTCACTTGATGATATTGATATTATTCGAATATTCATCGCAAAGAAGTCTCAGAAATGACACTTGACTCGTAATTTTATTTAGGTAAATTCTTAGGTATCCACTCGTAATTTTATTTAGGTAAATTCTTAGGTACCCCGTACCCACTCGTAATTTTATTTAGGTAAATTCTTAGGTACCCATGATAAGTAATTGGGTATCGGTACTCTAAATGTAAATTAATTTAATATTTGAATTTATTTAAAATAAAATAGTTGTAATAAATGACGTGTATTTGATTAAATAAGGGTACCAATACTCAACTAAACTCAAGGATACCGAAGTGTTTACCTTTAATTTGACCCATTATTGTAAGATTATGTTTATCTCTTTTATTTTAAACTATATTTTTGTTGACAAAATGACGAGTCTCTTTTATTTTAATTGATAATTATTTATATATTATATATCATGTAAATTTGTGGTCTTTAAATTTTTGCCCAGGCTTTATAACTTTTCTGACTCCGCCACTGCTCCCACACATTTCACAAAAATAATGACTATATGGAAGCAAAGTACTGCTTGATAAAAAAAATGGCATAACATTATCAAATGAGAGCTCTAGAATTTCAACACATTAGTGATAGTTATACATACCTCCCGGCATGACACCAGTTCCACCAGCAATGCCAGCCGCTGTATTTGCAACAAGATTTCCATAAAGATTGGGGGTTACCTGCAAGTGGAAATAGTGTTCATTACCTCTCTTTGAATTTAAAACCAAAAGCAAATTGACTGGGAAAAAATGAGTAACTTGCAAGAAAGAAACATCATACTAATCAGCAACTTCTTTCAATGTTTCTTAACTTCATAGTGGCATACTGGCATTAATAAAAAAAGGCAGAATATGAGTCCCTCTAGTATTCATTATTGTGAATCCATAATTACACTTCCCCGAGGGATAATGAGATAGCTAGTAATAAGTATATATTTCTTTCCAAGTTCCAACTAGCATAATATGGCTATTTAAAACCCTCCTCCAATTAGATTTCAACCAAAGATTAAATAAAACATCCATCTGTTTCAAATCACAAAAGTTGATGACTAATTTATCATATTAATCCTTTCATATAAATAAATTAAACTAGGGATACTACGTTAAAAAATTTAGCATGCCATCGCTGTTTCCAAGGGCATGTCCTACTCAAATGCGGTTAATTTCTTTCGGCCCAATGTTTTTACTTTAATGTTCTGGGGTGGCATGTTGTATATTTATTGGATATCGAACGCAAACATTAAAAAATTGTTATGCTGAAAATAATTGCAGGTTAGCAGGGTTTTTTTGTTCTATGATTTCACTAAGAATAGACTTCATCTGATATTACAACTAAAACATTACTTGTTTGACATTTCTACCCTCAAATCTTTCAAGATGTTGCAACACTTTAAATTGTTCCAGAAACTACTTAAATTAGCAGAAACAGAAAGGTAAAAAAATATTTAACTCATGATAGATTGTTGTCTTGATTCGACTCTTACAATTTCTTTCCTTATAGAAACTACAGAGAGAGCATTTTAAGCAATTCAAATTTTTTAGCTAGACAAAACAGATGTTGATTTTCTTGCAAAAATTACTAGCTTTTCCCAGCCGGAAAGACACTGATAATCCTTTTACTATATAGTTATTATGGATAGAGTATAATGAATGAATCTTGATAAATACCTTTCCTTTATGTTCGAGACCGAGTATAATGAATGAATATTTAGAATATTTGATAAATACCTTTCCTTTATTATGCGTTTGGTTTCACCCCCAGAGAAAAATAAATAGCTAGCTCCGCTCTTATTAATATGTTTTAAAATGTCATCTTTTGATTGAATCCACAATTGAAAACCTTGTAAAAAGGGGGGAAAATACCAACAACAACAAAAAAACCTTATCTTTGGTTATTCAGCGATTTCCATGGCAAAAGTTATCAAATTAAGCAAAAGACAAACCCATGTCAATATGGCACTAATTCCCCAAAGAAATAAAAGAAACAACAAATAGACAAATGGATTACTTGCTTATATTATATCACCAATAAACTAATAGCACTATGTTTTTTCATTTAAAAAATACATTTAAACAAGTGCTGGACTCATAAACATATCAACGAAAAGTTGATAAATAATTGGGATTCAAGGTCAAAATATACATACCATGACATCAAACTGCTCAGGCTTTGAAACAAGCTGCATGCAACAGTTATCTACAATAATTTCATTATACTTGATTCCAGGATACTTTGTGGCAATCTCTCTACAAGATTCCAAGAATAAACCATCTGCGAGTTTCATAATGTTTGCTTTGTGCACAGCAGTCACCTTCTTTCGGTTATTTAGATAAGCATACTCGAAAGCATATTTAGCAATGCGCTCTGAACAGAACTTTGTTATAACCTAGCAAAATTTTAGTATAAGGTGCAAACAGAAACTCACAAATCACAATGTGAAATTGCTAACATCATGAGATACATAACATTCATAGATTACAAGAAAAGTTTATAGATTACAAAGGAACATAACTTCTCCATCAAAAGGATAGCCTCTAGTAGACGGGATATATCTTGAGCATGATTACAATTAACAACATTTAAAGGACATCAATAGTGGGGTAGCAAGTGCACATTGCATACAAAAGAAACATATATTCTTAATTAATTTAACTACTATGCACTACTACTTTTCTATTAGTTAGCAGCATTTCCAACAAGTGTTCCGCAGATGAATTGGCAACTTCTGTAAATATGAATTATTATATTCAAATACACCAATTTCTAAGGACTTAGAAACATAAGTAAAATGAACCCGTTTTACCAAATAGCATCCCCTATCCCTGCTTTAGAGAGCCAAATATGCTAAACTTACAAACCGAACTCTTTCAAAACCAAATGATCAACTCTCCAAAACCTCCTAACTAATTTATAGATAGAAGTTCACAATGGGTTTCCGATGCAAAACATGTCTAAAAATTCGTCACATCCTAAGTACATTCTAAGTTATCTACTCTGCATAAATTACACGTAAATCATCAAGAATCTTCACCACAAATACCCCAACAAATTATTCTCACTGATTTCCATTTCATCTAATCCAGAAATCCATTTTCTTGTGAGTTGAACAGATCAAATATTTCAAGTCAATTCTTACAAACCAGTAACTACTCAATTCAGCAATGCATCCTATTAATCATAAACCAATTCAAATTTCAAACGTAGTCAATGCCTAAGTACTCAAAAACCATAAACTCCACAAATTCTCTCAATCTCTACAAGTCCATTACCAATAACACGTTCAAAATCATACAAATACAACGGAAAATAAATCCTTTCATAGTAACAATTCTAATTTTAAATCTATTATCTTGATTACAAAATAAAGTTCATCACAATAATTCTTAAATGTTAATTAATTTGGTTATCAAGTGTGTCTTTCATCGGTCTGTTTGATAATCAAATGTATCTTCCCTTAGTCAACTTGGTTAATAAAATTACTAGCAAGTAGCCAAGAACATACAATGTGATGTTTTCGTAATAACTTCAATCAAGATTATATTGACAAACAACAACAAACACATTCAAGATCAAAATAACATTTTTCTCACAAAAAAAAAGTTAGGTAAACTACCTTGAGGCTCTCAACAACACCAGGAACAACCTCATGTTCAAGTCCAGCATATTCCCCCTCTGTATTCTCCCTAATAACAACAATATCAACATTATCATGCCGCGTAGTTAACCCCGGAAGATTAAAACAGTTAACAAGCGAAGCATAAAGATCAAGCTCCTTCCTCAACTGCACATTAAGCGAACTAACTCCCCCACCCATAGGAGTCTCCAGTCCCCCTTTCAAACAAACCTTATTCTTCCTAATCGACTCCAACACCTCACCTGGCACCGCTTTCATGTCACCGTGCACTTCAAACTTCTCGAAGTACACCGGTGCATGCATGGCCTCCATTACTTGCTCCACCGCGCCGGTTACTAGTGGTCCGATTCCGTCGCCGGGGATGAGCGTTACGCCGCGAGGTGTGCCGTCTCCGGGTCGGGGCATGTAGGTGACGGAGCGGGTTGGGTTGAGGTGGTGGCGAGAGGCGTAGAGTTGTTTGAGAAAGTGCGGTGCGGATTTTCGCGTCGCCATTGGTTGTGGCGTGTGCTAGGGTTTTGAAAATTTGAGTGTGTTTCGGTGGTTTTGAATTTTATGTAACTTTAAGTATAAGAGTCGAATGAGGTTCGAGAAGCCATGGAAAGTGTAGAAAAGAAGAATAAAGTTATGACCATTTTGAACTAGTTAAGGAAAGAGTGTAATTCGTTCTTATTTTTTAATATAGGATTTTTAAATAAAAACCAAATGAAAACATTTTTTTTTTCCATATATAATTAATAAATTGATTTTCCATTTCATAAAAAATTGCAATTTTTCTCTACAAAAATTTTAGCTACTCAGATTTACAATAAAATAAAGGTGAGTACTCCAGTATCATTGAATTTAATTGGACATCAATAGCTCATTTAATCAAATAATATTAATTATTGTCATGTCATCTTTTACATTATTTTATTATAAAATAAATTAATTTTTTTAATTAATTTGTATTAGAGGTACCGGTACCTAAATATTGGGGTTTGCCTAAAATAAAATAAAGTAACCATAGATCTCAATCATACTTTTTCAATTTAAGACCATAGAGTTAGATGAAGGGATTAATTGATATCTATTTTCGGTGTAAAAAATTTATACTATTAATATATCATCATCATTTAAATAGATTATTTTAATAAAAATTAAACTAAGAGTCAAATAACTTTTAAAAATTAACGATTGGGATTCAGACGGAAATTTCTTTAGACCGTCAATATTTTAAAATTAAATTCTTAGATAAATAATTTAAAACAATTAGCACATCAAGTTGAATGGTGCTTGATGCAAATCGGTGGACAAATTAATTATTTAATTACGGACTTTTTTGAAATAATAAATTCTTCATTCTCCGAGTTATGTTGAGCAATAAACTGAATGTTATTTTATTTGATGATATTTTGTCCGATTTCTTAAACTTGTTAAATTTTCTTTAATTTTTCATCTTCTGTTTAATTTTGCTGTTTGTAAAAAAAAATAAAAAATATATTTTATTTATAAATTTTATAATTTATAAATGATTTTTTAATGTATTTTAGAATTATTAAACCTGAAATGAATTAAATGTAAGTTTTTTAAATATAAAAGTTAAAGATAAAAGAACAAAAAATTGATTTAGAAAAACAAATTTTAAACTCATTTTTTACCAAGAAACTATTAGTAATATTTAAACAATTTGGTAAGAAAAACATCAAAAAAAATTTTTTTTAAAACTAAAGCATTGGAATTAAATCGGACTTATTTTATTTTAATTGGACTGAGTTTCTTCAATCCATACTAAATTATCTGTTTGGTTGTGTTTAATGACCAACTTATGAACTACCTTGCTATTGAACCTACCTACAAATAAAAATTTATAGAATGCTTCCTGCCACCCGTATTTTTAAATCTGGCACCCCATATTTCAATAATGGCTAAGTTATTTCTTGGGTAAATGAAGTCAAAAAAAAAAAATCATTAGTTTAAACAAAATATTTTGTACTTTCCTAAATATTCGGTCGTTTATTCAAAATATCTTATACTTACTTAAATATACAGTTGTTTATACGAATTATATGGTTCACCGAATATGTAAATATATTCAGAACATTTGTGATGTACTGGATTTTTTATAAAATCTGGAACCTATTAGATATTTAGTTATTATTGAAAAATCAGGTACTCCCTCTGTCCCAAATTATAAGAGAAATTCTCTTTTTTGATTCATTGAATAATTAATGTATCTGGTCTATATGCAGACCAGATACATTAATTATTCAATAAATCTAAAAAGTGAATTTCTCTTATAATTTGGGACGGAGGGAGTAGTTATTAAAGGGTTCATAATTGAACAACTACGATTTTGCCGACACTTTTTTACGGCTATGATTGCACCGATCGTATTGTACGGTCCTAAATGACTCCAAAGTTGTATAAATTTGGGTCATGTGGTCTTGTTCAAATAACATCTTACAACGTTTCTTCCTCAATTTTTGTCTAGGGCAGAAGTGTACTTCAACAGAGCGGAAACTCCAGTAGAGTTTCGGGTTCCAACAGATAGCGCATGTCTCGCTGTCTTGATATCCAAGCTGAATGATTTGTTGCCCGACACGGATAATAGAAAGGTGAGAAAGATCGAGTTTCGCGAAGACTGGATTGAGACTAATGGACGGGTGAAATACAACCTTATTTAGTTAAAGACCGATGAAGATTTGAAAGCTATGAGAAAATCATATCACCATAAGCTAACTAAGAGACCAGTCGAATTTGATGCGACAATTTATAGATCTGTGGAAGACATAATCAAGATGTTGAAACGTCCATAATCATTTGGAAGTGCCTAGGTTTTCTTATTATTATTATTATTATTATTATTATTATTATTATTATTATTATTATTATTATTACTATTATTATTATTATTATTATTATTATTATTATTGTTGTTGTTGTTGTTTTCCTAAGTTATGTAACAATTTGTCAAATGTTAAGTTACGTTCATCATACATCAATGGAAGTGTCAAAATGTTATATAATAAACAATGTTGTGCAAATGTCTGAGTAATACTACACATAATATACAAATAATATTTAAAAACAATAATAATGTTTAAATAGGCCCCCAAGGGCAATGTGTGCCGCATGCGCTGCCAAACTATGAACCTCGCCATTTAGGTTCACCTAATCTATGAAGTTATCCATAATGACTGCTATCATCTGCAGGCGTTGAGCGTCATTTGCATTATGTTGAGGCGGCGCCATGTCATCGGAAGGTACCCCAGAATCAGCATGAGAAGATCCATCATGTGAGGATCCAACACGAGAAAGTCAAGCATAATCTCCATGTTGCATGTGTGCAATGATGCGAGGGTGTGATACAGTAAGGTACCAATCCAAATACCCATCCATACAAACTGTAAGGAATTAACGATCTCTAATGGCACGTGTAGAGCTCGTAATGTTACCATGAAACCAGCTATCAATGCCCCCAGATAGAGTAGTATGGATTGGTCGTGGGATATCCTAGACATATCCATAATGGCGCAATCACCTCTCAAGTAAGTGTTTAGCCATGAACCTCTCTCATCGCAGGTAACCAGAAAAAAGTATAGCATCCCCTATCTCCTCATCCGGTATATCCGCTCTATGCTTTGTGTAGGGTGTCCATATGACATCATCTATAATCAGCGCATAAAGCCTCTTCTTATACTCCACAACACCTCTCATATATGCATGCTTGATCCTCCGTCTCTTATCTTGTGGGGAATCAAAGGATGGTAGCAACAACCTGTCTGTCACAAATGGACGGGAAATACTCGTAAATCCATCATTGCACACAATAACAAAGATTCATATAACTAGAGATAATTTGATAAAAATAACTAACACAATGAGAAATAATAATTTATACCTAAAACAAACTCATATAACTGGAAAGATGTCTAGTCTTAAAAACAGTCGCCTCTCTAAGGGAAGCATATAGAATTGTCAATGCAGCACACTCCCATGCCCATCTGCAATGCTCAAGGCTGTTAAACAGCCATATGTACTTCACATTGATGTATACATTAGACTTATCGACTAAGATAGTACATCCTATAAGATGTAGCATGTATACCCTAGCGACTTCCTCAAACATACTCTGACCCACTAGCTCGTCATACCTATCTCGCAACCAAGATAAGTGAAAGTGAACACCCTTAATAAAACTAAACTCCTTAATCACCTCTCCTTTATAATCCCCAAGAGTTGTATAGAAGTCAAAAGTGTAGTCTCCTGACTAATGATATGAGCAGTGAAGAAACTAACTGCCACCAAAATATGGAAAAGTCATGAGACATCATCCAATGTAATCGTCATCTCACTAAATGGAATATGGAATGCATATGTCTCATTGTGCCACTGCTCAACAAAGGTAATCATAAATGAAGCACCAAGTATGGTTGGAGAACAATCCACCAAAGGAAGAAGACCACACTCATCAACTATCGCCTTCACATATGGTGGCATCACAACATCATAGAACTTCTTCAGCTTCATCCCATGGGTGGAGACTTAAAGTGGGTTACGGTCATGTAACAAACAAAAGAAAAAATATCAGTTAATTTCAAAATATCATTAATAAATAAAGTTACATTATAGGCATGTCATATACACATGTCTCCCTGCCATAACGTGAAAGTCACTTGATCCACATATCCTGTGAGAACATAAGTGTCAATGGGACCACCGGGTAACCCCTCACTAGTGTATACAGACGGGTCTGTTAAAGCCGATGCAGTGAGATCATTAATATGTCTCTCAACAGGTGGAGTAATGTAACACCCCATATTCCATTATTTAATTTAATTGAATTTTAAATTATGTAATTGGATTAATTGGCATTTTTGGTGAATTATTGAAGAATATTGTAGAAAATAAACAATTGGGCTTAGTGTAGTGATTAGCAAAAGGGAGGTGTTAACTATGTAAGCCTTATTGAGATATTTTATATTTTTCATAAAATAAGGGAAATTGGAAAAGAAGAAATTAGAGGCAAAAGAGAAGTCTGAGAAGAGAGGAGATACGTGAAAAGGAGAAGAAGAAGAAGAGGACCTTCAAAGATTCGACTCTAGAGGTAAGGGGGGACTCTTCGGGTTAGTGATTATTATATAATCAGGGGTAGTGAACTGATTAGGATTGTTGTTTGATTCGATTGCATGTTTTGGTTTTTGGGGTTTTTGGGGATTTAGGTTGTTTATGTTGATTTGATGCAATTGATGAATTTGATGAGTGGTTTGGTGTTAAATGACTTCTAAACATGTTATATTTGTGTTATAATATGTTATTTGATGATGTTTTTAGTATGAGACTGTTTTGGTGCGATTTGGATGAAATTGGGAGGAGAAACTTGTTGAAATCGCAGAAAAATTCTGCATCTGCGATGAATGCGTCGACCTAAGCGTCAGGATGCGTCGACCTAAGTATCAGTTTGCGTCGACCTGGGTGACAGCATGCGTCGACCTATAGGGTCAGCGTGCGCATACCCGAGGGTGACAGAAAACCAATGCGTCGACCTGAAGGGGGGTTTGCGTCGACGCATGGCAGCAAATTTTTGACAGATTTTCTAAAGGGCATAACTTTCAAACCGTATATCCGTTTTGAGCGTTGCGAAGCTAATTTAAAGCTTTATGTGATGAGTTGATGAAATGGATAGTAGTCATATTTGATTTTAAATGGTGATTTAATTTAATTAATGGACTATATCATTGTGTACATATATGTGTGAATGTAACAATGTGTTGTTGTTGTGGTGGTGTAGCCACTTGAATTTCAATTGATTTGGGTGGTGTTTTTGACATGATTATATGTGATATGACTGAATGACTGTTAATACATGTGCATGCTTATTGGTGATGAAATGGCGAGTTGTAATGAGACGATGCAAAGCATCGGATCGGTGATGTTATAAGTATGACATATGTGTTCATTCATTCATATGCATTTTTGTGATGGATCCCGGTGATGTTGTGGATCAGATGGTGGGCATAATTCCCATTGTGTGGAATTTGTGCCGGTTGGACTGTATCTAAATGATGAAAGATCAGTTGGATGGGTTTAGCCCATGTATTGGTACCACATGCATAGCGTCGGTCATTCATGTGCATGATAATATAGTATGATCAAATGGTTGTCTATTATACTTGGTGATGTGTTGATTTTGGTGTGTGATCCGTTGTTATTAAATCTGAATACATGTTGTGATTGGGTGAATGATAATGCTATGATGTTTCATTACTTATGACTGTATAATACTTGTTAATTCGAATGAGACTCACCCTTACATGTTGATATTTTCAGATTAAGGAGTAGCGGCATCTTGATTTGGTGAGGATAGCTCATAGGCTAGTCCGTAGTCCGTGTCGAGTCATGCTCTGATTTGTAACACTGGGGAACGATAGACTTAAGAGTTACTTGTGATACTCTATTTTATTGTTTTGGATTATGTATCATTTGGTTTATGTTTTGGTGATGTCTTACGATACCGTTGAATGAAATTCCGCTGTGTCGATGATGTATTTTGATAATTTTGTGAATCGTTCCTAATAAAGCATGACGAATGACTTATGGTTTTCATTATTTTTATTAATTGTGGCACCCTTGTTTTATGTTTACTCTGATTTTTATTTTAATTGCTGCGGGGGTTTAGAAGGGTGTTACAATAGTGGTATCCATATCATTAGCATGTGGCACCTCATCATCCGCTTGCGGAGTATGCACCTCAATAATTGTCTCTAGAGTAATCACTGTCTCAAAAGTATGAGGCACCTCTGCCAGATGGGGGCACATCTTCCACCATTAAAATGTCCACGAAACTGAGCACGATCAGCCAGCCGCCTCCTATAAGAGTCGGTCGGTGCCACTTTACCTGCCCTAAGATGCAAGTCATCCACATCAACTCCTCTATCTAGACCCCTCGCATCAGCTATTAAATTACGATATCTACTAACAATCTAACCATTTGCGCCTCTAATGTTCACTGCAAAAACAAAAAAACAAAAAAATTGTATAACCTACTGGGCTTTTTAAATATCCGAAATTTATGGACCTTCCGAATATTTCAAAATATGCAATTACTAACAAAATGATACTTTTGGGTTTTTCTAAATATCCGACTTTAAATACAGTTTTTTTGAAATGTATGTTTGAATTTATGCATTGTTACCATATATTTTGGAATATCCGGTAAAATATATGCATTTTTTCACAGTTTTCAAAATCATTGTGTCATACCCCAAAATTTTCCCATCTCATTTCATCTGCAAGGGTTCAAGGCTCAAGGGTTAACTCAAGTCACACACTCCTAATCAAAGGCCTCCTGAACTAGGGTTTTGCATTCTCCTAAGAAAATTGATGAATCAAGGTCTCCAATGGATTTCATATGGCTCATTATGTTTCAAACTATCTCCATGTCAAAAGTCAAGCTTCAATTCCAAGGATTGCTCATTCAACTGCTCAGATGATCCACAATCGACTAATTTGACCTAAAAGTCAACTAGGGTCAAATTATAGTCAAAACTCCTGATTTTTTGTTAATATCAATATTTTGAAGTATCATTCATCATTTGATCAAGGGTTTATCATGATTCATCAAGGAAAGCTTCAAGATCAACAAGATTTAAAAGTTGCTAAATTAGGGTTTTGGTGCAAGAAGTCAACTGTACTTTGACCAACCATAACTTTCACATAGAATATCAGAAATTTCTCACCCAAAGCCTATTTTTAAGGAAATTGGATTCCCTACAACTTTTTCTCTCACATGCCAAGGCCAAAATGCTTCATTTGAGAGATATGGTACAAAAGATTATAGGTCCTTTTCAAAAGTCAACCAAAAGCAGTTTTTTGTCAAAGGCCATATCATCAAGATAAAATCTTCAAATGGGAAAAAGGTTCCAAAGTGGCTTCTAGAGGACATCTTGAGGTTTCCAAAAAGTCCTAAAAATCTTCCATATCTTAAAAATTGAGGGAGATATGCCTTGTCAAATTTGGACATTTTTTGGGTGAAACATGTGAAGTAAATAAGGCCCAAATTTGGATTTTTTTTGCAAAGAAGCCCAATCTTTTATGATCCAATCTTGGTCCTCAAGTCATCAAATACATCCAATCTCAAGGCCACGAATTGTTTATGAATATTTGATTTTATTTGGATTTTATTCATTCAAAAAAGGTGATTTAAATCAGATAAATAAAGGAAAAATCAAAGATTTGATTGGGAATATATTTGTAACCAAATCCAATCATCATTTATGCCTCATAATAAACCAAATTTCGTGAAAATAGATATTGGAAAGATTGGTATCAAATTGGAATAAAAATAGCAAGTTCACATGTTATTTTCAATCAAATATTTCTCCTATCAATCAAGGACTTTCTTTCCAAGTTTTAAAACCTAATTCATTCCCTATAAATACCATGACCTATTAGCAATAAGGGGAGGAAATTCTGAAGCAAGAACCCTATTCAAAGAGAAAAATTTTCACTCAAGAACACAAATTCGGTTTTGGAGTTTGGAAAGGTTTTAAAGCATTCTGAAGGTTGCAATACAATCCTTGAAGGTCCCTGAAGCTGCTTGGATCATCACACGACATCAACACCCCCAAAATCATCTCCATTTAAGCCACGGTATGTCACTTACAATCTAAGGTCGAATACTATGATTCACGCATCATACATTAATTTTGATTGCATATTATGGTTTGTGGTGATGTTTTGAATGATTCTGGGCAATTAATTCGTTGTTTGTGTGATTATACCGTAATTCACCATTGTTGGATCTTAGGGTTTCGTTTTAGGGTTTTCCTCTACAGGTGAAATTGCTTGGATTAACTGGGATTTTACGATTAAAAATATTCAAATTAATTTTTAATCTAATATAATTTTATATGCACATGAAAGGTTAAATTCGTTATTTGTTTTAATCAAACCTATTGATTATGATAATTAACGATGATTAATTTCCTTCATACTAATGATCCATTTAAAATACAATTTATTTGTTAATAATTATAATCGAATCAATCGATTAGGATAATTAACAATCCTTCATTAATTTATTAATCGTTCTAATCAAACCAATTGATTACGATGATTAATAATAAAATAATTCAATTCCCAAAACAATTCAAATAATCCATTAAAACACATAAATTTGCTAATGGTGATAATCGAATTAATCGATTAGAATAATTAACAATTCCTATTTTATTTGTTAATTATGGTGATCAAACCTATTGATCATCGCAATTAATGGAACATATAATAATCAGGGTTGTACGCCACATCAAAACAAATCCCTTTCACAAACTACGGATTTTCAAAACTACGATAAGGTAATTCAAAATACCTTGCAAATTACGAATTTCAAAACTATGATAAGGTAATTCAAAATATCTTCAAACAACCTCATATTAATTCTAAGGCGTACAACCCTGCCCCGAACTACGTTGACTCTGATCCTCCCTAAGGAGGTACGTAGGCACTTGGATAACCAAGACGAGTCCGCTTCCCCAAAATCTCAATTTAGGTTTAAATCTCACTTTTAACCCTATTCATTTTCTTAGCTATAAATCCTAAACCTTGCCATAATACTCTTATAAACCTTAAATGCAAACCTTAGGAAAGGGTTAAGGGTGCCTAACACCTTCCCTTGACCTGAATATAATAACTTACCCAGAATTCTCTAAAACTTCGTAGGGTTTCCTATTCGCCCTGGTAGAATAGGTGGCGACTCTAAAAATCTAAATTTTTAGGGCAGGTTGCTATACACTGGAAGAACTTGTCGCGGCGAGAATTTTTTTTGTAGTTTAGCTATTGATTAACTTAACTCGAATGAGCAAGAGTCGCCACCAAACTTTACTGTTTCCAACAAAGGAAAAGGGAAAATATCGATAAAACCCATATAAAATATCTAGGTATGGAAGTCGATTACGCAAGAGGAATGTATTAGCACCCCTCATGTCTCTGGTACTCCACGGGATCCACTATTGTTGTTCTAATCAATGAGTGTGTATATCTATAACTTTCTTGCTAAGGGGCAATGCATGAATGATTTAATTAGGGAAAAAGAAAAGGTTTTTTACTATTGAGCTCGCCAAGACGTTGCATCTTGGGCCTATGTATCCTCGTGGTGCAATGAAGAAGTCAGAGTTTTGTAGTGCGTCTTAAAAGGGTTTTTTTGTTGGTGTTTTTTTATGGATGGTGTTAAGTTCGCATTCTAACAGTTAGCGTTTTTCGCTCGACCTTTGGAGACTTACGTGTTGTTGTATTGTGTAGAATAGATTTAACACATCCTTTTTGAAAAGGTTTTAAATGGAAAAGCCCAAGATGGAAAAAATGATTTAGATTCGGTTTGTGGTTTTGTTAGGAGAATTATCTCAAGTGGCTCCCTTAAACAAGGGATACTTGATCATTTTCTCCTTTAGTTTTGAAAGATTTCGATATATGATTAAGTGTTTTGGGGTTTTGATTATGAAAATGTTTTAGTCTCAAGAGAATGCAATGCAAAAGGAGGAAACAAAATCTAACGTAAGACTTGATCCTAATTGTTGTCATGTATGATGAACTTAGAGTTGAGATTGAAGAGGGAGGACAAACCTAATGTTGTCATGCATCAATTGTCCTAAAATTTGGATTGAATGAGAATAATTATCCTAATGTTGTCATGTTTGAATTAGGAATCCTAAAGTCTAACTCACATTCATCCTTGATCAAATATTAAGTTTGAATGAGTACTTTAAGGGAGCAAGTGAATCAAACAAGTAATTATCAACAACAAGGCACAAAATAAATCATCAAGAAATTAAAATAAACAAATGTGAAAGATTGAATAAAAAAGCATGGTGAAAAAATAGGTTAAAAGAAAATCAAAATTTAAGGATTTAAAATAAAATTATGAATAAATAAACCTAATAAAGCAATAAATATTTTTTTAGAGATTTTTAAATATCAAGTTTGGATAGATAAAATCAGAAAGAAAAAAATAAATAATAAAAACATAGAAATAAAAGAGGATAAACAAATAAATAAAGAAAAATTTCATTAAAAAATAAAAAAAAATTTGCTTCTGACTGTTAGAAGCTTCAGACTGCAAAAAAATTGCTTTTAACTGTTAGAAGCTTCTGAAGGTGGAAAAACTGCTTCTAACTGTTAAAAGCTTCTAAAGGTGGAAAACTGCTTCTAACTGTTAGAAGATTTTGAAGGTGAGAAAACAACTTCCAAAGGTGAGAAGACAACTTCTAAAGGTGAGAAGAAAGCTTATGTAGGTGGGAAGACAACTTCTAAAGGCGAGAAGCAGCTCCTAAAGGTGAGAATACAACTTCTAAAGGTGAGAAACAACTTCTAAAGGTGAGATGACAACTTCTAAAGGTGAGAAACAACCTCTAAAGGTGAGAAGGCAACTTCTAAAGGTGGAAAACAACTTCTAAAGGTGAGAAACAACTTATATAGGTGAGAAACAATTCAAAACACAATGCACACAATATTTACAACTTCATCTTCCTCAGTTCTTTGTCACTGTAACTTTTTCAACAATGGCAAAATTCTAACTTTCTCATTTGTGCATCAAAAATAAAAAGTAAATATACCATTTTGCTTGAAATTTCAAGAAGATTTCAAATATGTAATTAACTTAAATTAATTATCACTCATTAATTTTAATTTTACAGATTAAGTTCTACACGTTAAAAATTCAAACAAAAATTAAATAGTATTCAAACACAACCAAAACTCATGAGCATAGGGCTTTCACTCCTTACATTAGAGACTGCATTTTTGCTTGAAGAATCATTCAAAATAATGCATGTATGAGTGAGTTCAAAGTTGCAGAAAGCATGTACCTATTGGAGTAGGTCCAATTCCTCTTGTTTGCACTTATATAAGTGAGATGATGATCCTCTAGCTTTCTTGCACTCCTAGGAACACAATGATATGCCTAGAATGCTTTGAGATGCCTTGAAACTCCTTGAACAAGTTAATTTGCAAGTGGAAGATGGTGGAGTTGGATGATGGTGTTTGAGTGGTTACAGTAGGAAACTAATGTTTATAGTAAGTTAATGATGATATATGGATGGTGTTTGAATGAAGATTTCAACAAAATCTTGCAAGAGTAGCGAGTTTTGAAAAAAAATGACTTTTTTGGTGCTTTAATGGAGTTTTGAGTGAGAATGTTGATAAATTCAGGTGTGTTGAGGTCTTGAGCTTGACTCTTTATTTATAGAGGTCTTGTGAGATCTTTGAAACAAACTTGTGATGATTCCAAAAGTTATGAGAATGCTTCTTGCTTGTTGTTGAAGATTTTGTCCAAAAATGTCAATGTTTCAAGTGTTGTAAATGGAAAACTTTGTGTGGGAAGGAGACAAAGTTGATGGTGGTGGAGTGTATTAAGAGATTATGTAGAGTGTTTGCAACATAAATTTTGTGTTCACAAGGCTGTGTGCAAGGTTTAGTGTGGAAGTTGGTTTTGGTACACTTTTGGCAAAATTGGTTTTTCCACTTATGGCCTAATTCTTGGATAATGGTTGGTAGCTTTGTATAATGTAATATTTAAGCATTCTAAATATCAAATATTCTGAGCATTAGATGTGCAATTCAAGGGTTTTATGGATTATGAGGTCAAACTTTGGTTAGACATGAAAAATGATATACAATTTTGCTTAAAAATCTGCTTCACCATGGTCACTTTGCTCCACCGTAACGTCATGCTCAAGCATTATAAATTTCCGCTCTTGGTATCAATGGAAAGATGAGATAATCCTCTACAACTTTCATGTTGAACACTTGAAGAGATTCAATTTTTATCTTGGAGAAAACTAGCCATCAAAATTGAAGAAATAAATTGTTTGACACTTAGAAATATTTCTAAGTTTTTGACATTTCACAACTTTGAGACACCAACTTGATCACTTCATAACTTCTAATTCTTATGAGCTTTTTTGGGTGCAACAATTGGGACGAAATTTTTTCGTGGGTAAAGGTTAATTGAAGTATACGGAACAAAACATCCATATAGGTTTTACAGTCAATACCCACGGTTTTGTGAACTTTACCTATGGAATTCTATTGTCGCTATAAGTCAAATTTCTTGTAGTGCATCTTATGCTCAACTCTATAGATTTAACAAACAGTTGGAGAAAGAAAATGCCACACTAAGAGAGCGTACTCAAAGTCTTAAAAAATCTTTAAGAAATCTTAAAGAAATAAATAAAATATAGATAACCTAGCTTAAAAGTTCAAAAGAAGAATGTAAGCAGTATACAAGAGAAACAACTTATCTACGAAAAACCCTAAGAAAGTTCACCCAACGCAAAATGCTATCTAGTTAGAGCTCTCACATAAATAAAACAAGTCTAGAACTTAAAAAGAAAAGAAAGACTATAAAAGACATTGATCATAAAGGGAAGAAGTATCCCCCACATAATTGCACACACCGTAAGAGAACACGACACTTAAAACCCTTTTGTTTTGATAAATTAAAAGGATATAAAGGTAACCACCTTAGATCTTCTGTGACTAATGCACTTGGGCCCAAGAAGATGATGTGGGCACCAGAGGTAAAACCCTAGTGTTTTGCAGGTACACTTTGTAGATTGGAACTTTTGACGACTATTATTAAAAGTCGTTCAAAGCAATAGTATACTTTAAAAGTATGTAGTATTTATAAAATCTATAATCCTGAAGATGAACGATGTTGGCAAGTGTCAATTGTTGTAATCAAAGCAAATTATCTGAGATTATCTCAAAATATATGATCCATAGTGATTAGTTGAATAAATATGTTTGTGATAGTCTTATTTATTTTATGGATTTACCAACTCTTGCATCCAACAATGTGTGAAGAAGGATACACCATTTGGTGTCTTCACCATTAGGAAGTATTTATCAAGATTTCTTGATAAAAGAGGTAAGAATTATTTTAAGGTTGAAATTGTAACACCCCTTTCTAACCCCGGGTAAAATATAACATAAATCAGGGTAATATATCATGCATATCAATTCAAGTGTGTCACATTTGTTGAAATACAGAGAACAAAAAAAAAAACAAAACGACATAATGCATGTGCAGGGACGTACAAACTAAAAAAAAAATTCTTTAAGGCTAATAACTTATAATTTTTATTGCCCCCATACCTCATGTATTTCTTTAATACTAATAACATCTATTCACAAAAAATTTACTTTTTTGGTTTTACTTTTAAGTTATTTTATTTAATATCTCCTTTCTAAACTTTTATCTTAAAATTCTTCACTCTTTAATTAAAATTGTCACGCTAATTTTCTATAGATTTTAATCTATTATAAATAAATAAATAAAAAGTAAAATACTTGGAAAAGACAAGATAAGCCCTCTGATTAAAATCCATTGTTAATCTAATTACAAGGGGTATTATTGATTATTTAAACTTTATTTGATTTATATTCATTTGGCATTAAATGTCGTTGATGTGGCACAACCCTATTTTTTTGTTGGTTTTTACATTATTTTAATTCTACAAATTTGTTCCAATAAACTCTGATTATATATTACACGCTAAATAATAATACAAGATTAATGCTGGCTACCGAATATAAGCAGCCAACCGAAATTGGATGCATTCTCCCTCGTGTCACGTTTGCCTAGCCAAAACATCATTTCCCAAGAGTAAAAGCATTGGTTTTCTGTTGAGGATATTAAGATGGTTCCATACATTTCAAACCCTAGCCGCTTCACTATTTTCTCAGGTAATTTTCTTCCCTCAACTCTAAAACCCTAATTTAAACTCCATAACCAAATTATTCATGATATTGATGCAGTTTCACATATCTTTCTCTTGATTCGTTGTTTGAATTTGTATAAGAATGAAGGGCAGGGGCGAGGGAGAAGAAGAAGAAGATGGTGAAGGGGAAGAGAATGGATATGAGGATTTCTGTTGTTTTATGTTGCAAAATTAATCTGTGTTATTTTAATGGATTTTAAATTTTGCTTTTGATTGTTCACTATAGAGTCTGTCCATGTTCCTGAAGAAATTTCACCCACTCAACCAGTTATTGCTGTAACGTGATTTATAAGTTTGAAAACTCTACCGCAGGTGACTAATCATACTTTTTAAAACTAATTTTGGTACATTTTGATGGATTCAGAATTTGAAACGAGTTAGGATTTTATTGAATGGTATTCATGATGCAGAACATGTATTTGATGAAAACGGAACTCTATAAATTGTGGGATTTGTGATTGTTATTAAATATTCAACTGGTCTGTTGATTCTATGAATGCCAATGGTGTTTCTATGTTTCTATAACATTTATGAACAATTTTTTTATTGTGCTCATAATATCAATAATATTGTTTGATTCAATATGATGTTTACTGTTTCTGTTTTATTTTGCACTGAAAATGGAATTGGGTAGAAAGCTTGATTGCGTTAAGTTATCAACCATTCAAAAGAAATATGGTGTCTTGCGGTTCAAATTATTGATGTCTGAAGCGTTGTCAATAATAAGGGAATTGAACATCTAAAGATTCTTTTAATTGATTCAACTGTATGATATTACACTATTTTGTTCTAATGGATTCAATTATTATATTTAGTTAATATGAAATATTGATTTTTTTAAACCTAAGTTTTTCTATATTTTCATAATCAGTCTTAAACTTAGTCCATTTTTATGCTCTATGTCAACAAATTTTGACTCATACAATAATGTTATTTGATTTTAATGACTCCATTTTGTGACTAATTTTTTTTTTTTTATATTTCCTACAATCATTATCTTTATGTGTAGAAAATGATCCAGATCCAGATTGTAACACTAAAGATTCATTATCTTTATGTGTAGAAAATGATCCAGATTGTAACAATGCAATGACTCCATCTAAAGATTCATTATCTTTATGTGTAGAAAATGATCCAGATTGTAACATTGCAATGACTCCATCTAAAGATTCATTATCTTTATGTGTAGAAAATGATCCGGATTGTAACAATGCAATGTTAATACATAATACCGAATTTATTTTAATTTACTATAATGACTCCATCTTAGATGATTGATGGATAATAGGGACAGAGAGTTAGTATATAAATATGATAATACACAATACCGAATTTATTTTAATTTACTATATTTTTTTTAGAAACAAATTACTTTTCCTTGAGAAACAACCTAATATTTTAAGCTATATTTTAATTTTATATTAGGAATATGCAAATTATGTTTTCGTATCTATTAAATTTATTGGTTTATTCAAAATACTTGAAATATGCAAATAATGTTTTCCAATATTTTGGTTACACTTTAAATAAATCCATTCCTCTAATCATCATATATGTTTCTTATCAAATAAAAAATATTATTTATGTTAAATTGAATATTTTTTGTTGGCAAAACAACCTAATAATAGATGTAGTACATTAATAGTCAGTTGTACGTAAATTATACGTTGAAAATATGTTCATTTTATAGACAATTGTAGGTTAAGGCTAAATTCATTTTAGAGAGGTTCAAGACTAAATTCATTTTAGGAAAGGTTTCAAGAAAATGTCATTGGAGTGAGAATATGAATTCACCAACTGTTTCCATTTAAGAATGAGAATATGTTAGACTTTTAAAATTATCTCTAAGAAGTTATTATAAACAATTAATTTAATTTTTAATTAGTATCAAACATATTAAATTTTATATAAATTTAAAATTATTATTATTAGTTACATTTTTAAAATTTTTATTTTAAATTTTTATTTAAAATTATTCAATGAAATATCAAATAATTTAAAATTTTTAAAATTTACAAAATTTTATAAATTTAGTAGAGTTAAACTTTTATTATGAAATTCTCCTAGATAAAAAAGATAGAGAAAATATTCATTTAGAACTAAAATTTTAATATAGCATGGAGTGTAGATATTCGTTTAGAACTGAAATGTGAGAGGGAGCTATCCTATATTGTAGGTTTGTAAAAATTATAAATATGATAGAATAAGAAGGATTTAAAACAGATATTTGATGGGAAACTGTTATAAATTTTAAGTTTGGAAAAATTGACTAATATTTAAAAGGTAATGTTATTTGAATTGGAAAATTTATTTTATTCAAATTTGTAGTTTTAAAATTAACTCATCTGGATTCAACTGAGTTTTATTAACTAATCTAGATTCACGGGTAGATGTAAATGCATCTAAGAGATATAAGATGTAAACTGTTCATTTTAATGTTCATCTTTTAAATATTTCCCATGCAGCTGTTTTAAATAATTGAAGTTAGATAATCGATTGTACGATTTATTGTAAGTATGAATCAATGCTTAAAATTCTGTGCATATTATTAGCATATATTTGTAACTATGTCAATGTTAATCAATTGAAGAATGAATTCAAACATTATAAATGATGGTTTGGTAAACATGTGATGTGAATTCAGACGGGACCCGTGCGATAGCACGAATTAGTTATTAGTCTCTTTATTGAAACATATGATCATCATCTTCCTTTAAGAGAGTAATGTAAATTATTTTGGTCTATTTATCCTGTAATGTTTTCTATAATATTTAAAGTTTAGATTTTTTCACTTGAAGTCCAGTATTAAATAACTTTTGTTTATTAATGCATTCCCGCTCAACTAATATTTACAATTTTGTATAATAATAAATTTTATACATTTATTTTTTATTTTCTCAACCAATTGTAAATTTATAGAAAAGAATTAGTTTGATACTTTGTTAAAAAAGTTAGTAAATATTAATAGTTATGTTATCAAAATAAATTTGTCCTTTGTCATGAATTTTGAAGAGAAATGAAAGACGCATGATTAAACGATTATTTAATTATAGTATAATAAATAAATATTTTTAATTATAAGAAAATTTAGGTGAACTATACTCTGACAGTTCACATAAATTAGATAGTAGATTTTTAAACTAAAAAGTATACCTAAACAAATTGATAATAATAATATTATTAAATATTTTTTAGAATATAAAAATCTATAGAGAATAAATGTAATTTATATAAATTTTTATGTAATTTAAATTTATTTATTATTATAATTATATATTTTATAAAATTTGTTATATTTTTCTATAGTGAAAATTTATATTATTTTTTCCTCATCTTTTAAAGTTTTTGGATCCGCCATTATGCATCTGGTCATGTTCATAACACACATTAGAATATTATGTTTCATATGCACATCACAGCGGAATAATAAAATGATACCAATTATTAGATCTCATAGCATATCATCATTGCATACAAAGTTGGGCACTACTGTCAAATCACATAATTCAACATAAATCCAAAATGTAAAGAGAGTAATACAATATCTCTCAAAACAACAATAAACATGAAATCAAACGAAATCCCCCAATGTGTTTACATAACCAGAGCATGAGACTATCTCTACCTAGGAAAATGATAAAACAACAAAAAAGCTTCTTGACTATATCCTCGTAAGCACACAAGCACCTATACTTCTCGTCACCTAAGTGATGTCGTACAAAACATCATTTCAACAGAAGGATGAGAATTCATATCATTATGAAAATATATAATTATAAGCAAAGTATAACATTATACAACAACAAATTCACCACACTTCCAACAAATATGTATTAAACCATTTTAGATACATATCGCATGTTTTGCATATACAACATGGCACAAAAAATTCAAGATACACAACAAATCCAATCACAATTATCACCAACGTACAAATCACACAAATAACACATAATCACATCAGAATACAATTCACATCGACACACGTGACTCCAATGCGACTCAATGCAAATGCATATAGTATTAATGTTATCCTTAATGGATTTTCCGCGTCTCTCATCTCCAGACAGATAACCACCAAAATAAGTCCGTCCTCTAAACTTCAAATCCATCTCCACGATTTGGGACAAGTCAATAGCTCCCAACGGAACTACTAAACAATGCCTTTTTCTCACCTGATAAATGAATGCATATGCAAATATCGACAACCATATGCAATTAAGACCATCTCTCAATCTTAATATACCAACATATATCTCACCAATTCATCACATGTGAAGTCACCACACATTTGCACAAACATACACAATTTCATGTTATCAAATACACATGAAAACATCTCCACAACACTCACCAAATAACAAGTAGCAAAATATAGCTCAACGATGTTATTCTCAAGTAGTCACAATTCACAACATGCATACATGGAAATTCAAGTATCATGTTATCTTAAAGAATTGATTCAAAACCACACCAAACGATTCTAGAAAATTATAGAAAATTTACCACAGTTCATGATAAATCATAAGCATCCAAAGACCTAGCTCAATTATCAAAAATATAAATTTTTTCAAAACATGGCGTGCTAAGCGCGACTGTGATTCTGCAGAAAAATTCATGCGTGAATAGCATTATGTCCAACACAATTTTTTTTCCACTAAAATCCAACCAAAACAACGATTTAATCATGGAAACAAGGTATTCTAACATATACACAACATATAAGGTCATTTAACATCATAAAAACAAGATTTCATGACATTGATTTCATCATTTCATGTTCAAACCTAACATTCAAAACTCATGAAAAGATGAACAACTTAATTTCATGCTACTACCCATGCAATAATCATTATACAAATCCATAATAATGAAGAAAATCCACTCATACCATAGAATTTAAGCTTCTAGGTTTCTCTTCTTCTTCCTTTCTCTCCTCTTCTCTTCTTTTCCTCTTTTTCTCTTTTCTTCTCTTTTCTTACCATCTTTCTCTTTCTCTCTAGTTTTGTGGAAATCCTTAGGGTGTGTTTGGTTCGAGGTAAATGGAGGAGAGGGGAGGGGAGAGATGGGATATTTATAATAAAATGTGTTTGGTTCAATTATTAGGAGGGGACGGGAGCAAAATCCCTCCAAATCACACTTCGATTTAATAAATTAATATATTTATTAAAATACCTTCAATTTTATTTTATTATTTCAAAATTATTATTTTCTTTCGTCTGTTTCTTTTTTTTTTGTGATTTTTCTCTATTGCTTATATCAATTTATTATAATTATTATTTACCTTTAAATTATTATTTTTATTAAATAAAAATTATAATCACTAAATTTTTTTATTTTTATGTGTATTTATATTAATTTTTTCTAATTTTGTTATGTATTCTATTATATATATTTTTTATATAAAATTTTAAACCATTCATTTATTTTGTTTATTTTATACAATACGTATCAAGTGTATTCAATTTTTTTAACGTTATGTGGTAAGTTATAAATTTTTAATCACTCAATATTACACATATTATTTCCAAAAAATTATTTATGAAATTTTCACCTTTGAATATCATATCAGTTATATAAAATCATAAGGATAAAAATGTAAATTATTAATAAAACCCCCTCCCTTCCTTCGTGAACAAAATATATTTTTAACCCAAAACCCTCCCCCCTCCACTCCCCTCGTTTGAACCAAACATACATATAATTAATAAAAATCTCTCCACATCCCTCTCCTCCCTTCTCTCCCTTCCCTTTCCCTCCATTAAAATCCCTCTATTCCCTTTCCCCTCATTTGAACCAAACAGACCCTTACTAATTCTCATTTTACTAATTAAT
This sequence comes from Vicia villosa, assembly GCF_029867415.1. Lineage (NCBI taxonomy): Eukaryota > Viridiplantae > Streptophyta > Magnoliopsida > Fabales > Fabaceae > Vicia > Vicia villosa. The sequence continues at coordinate 124,045,969 of NC_081181.1, read as the reverse complement.
GGGCTTAATACTTAACACCTCCCTTATTTCTCATTCTAACCAACATTAGCCCAAATTAATATTTTTCTCATTTTCACACTTACTAACCCAAAACATAATTATCACAAATATATCGTAAAACATATATTTAATTAATTATCACACCACATAATAATTAATAAAATAAACAAACAACAAAGTTGTTAATAAAACAATAAATACTAAAAATGAGATGTTACAGAAATAATTAGGGATATCTGGTTAACCCCTTAAGATAAAATTTATTAATATTTTGCTCATCAAATTAAAATATGTTATAACCCATAAAGATGAGTATTTAACTGTTTGCTAGATAAGGGGTGAAAACCTTGGCAATTGGGGGTGCTCTAAGGAAAAAAAATCACAAAGGCCCAATTTGCACCAAGGAGGCAAAATTATGAAATCCCAATTGGTTAACACGTTATGATAACCGATTAGAAAAGCTTGGAAGGAGTATTCCCAAATCAAATCCAAGTTTATCTTGCATCTCAAGCAATACCTCAACTTTAATGAAACTTTTACAAAATCTTGAGAAAATCACAAATCTAACCAATCGGTTAGAAGGCCTATAAAGGAAATATTTTGATTTGATTTTCAATCAGAACAATCTACAATGAATACTTTCATGGAATACGGACTTAAATCCTCATTTGACACGCTATAAATAGGTAAACCTCTCTTCACTTTTCTTGCATCTCATACTTTCTCACATCTTCACTTTTGTGAGTTCTTTTTCTTGTCATAAGTATCATAATGGCCTCCTCAAGCCAAAAATCTAGAAACACAACTAGAACAAATACCTTCCCTGCATGGTTAATAAACCAGAAGCAAGAAGAAAAGAGGATAATCCTATCCAAAAAGGTCATCTACCTCTGGTAACTTGAACCAAGCCTTCTGAAAAGTCACATGCTCTGTCACCAAATCTGTTAGGCTTCCCTCAAATATCTTTTCACAAAGATACCAGATAGGATTTTCCCAAACTTAGTGAAAGAATTTTACCTCAATCTAAAACTTGTAAGATCTTCTCTAAGAACATCTGTAAGAGGTATGGAGATTGCCATCCACAAAGACCACTTTGGGAGAACTTTTGAGTGTCCCTCTGATGGAATGGCATACACTTTCGACAAACCCATTATCTTTAAAAAGTTTAAGCATTACACCATCATCAACCACCTCGTATTCAATTCCATGGAAAAGAAGAAAATACCCTTCAAAGCTACTCACTTGAAACCAAAAGTTAGGATCCTCCACTACTTTACTCACTAGAATCCTCTTCCCAAGGAACATAAACCATGGCTATATAATCAGGGAAGATGTAGTACCCTTATGCACCTAAACCAAGAGATCCCAACAAATTAGGTAGAGAGCATTTTCAACCACATGACATGATGTAGGAAAAATCCATCTGCAGGATTACATATGATCCACTAATCACAAAACTTCTAGCCACCTTCAATGTCGACACAATCGGTGAAGCAGAAGATTTAGCTGGCCATAGGATAACATATAATGCCCTAAAAGAGATTAAAATACACATCAAGGGCATTGGCTAATATGCATAAGGATTTTCCTTATGCACCATGCATAAGTCAATCTAAGCCATTGGATCATATTTTTAATCCAATATTGAGTATTGAGTATTGAGTACTGAGTATTGAGTATTGACTATTGAGTAATGAGTATTGAGTATTGAGTAATAATTATAATTTGATCTAATGATCCAATGGTCAATAATACTCTATGCACGGCGCATAGATTTTTATCTATGCACCGTAACTGCACCCCACATCAAGCATGAAGAGATAGAAGAATATTCACCATTTAAAAAAGAAGAGAAAGATAAACCAACTGAAAATGAGATCACCAAGCCAGATAAAATCCTTAATCTCTAACAAACCACAGCCAAGGACATGAAGAAACTCATAGCAAAGAATGACAAAAATTATGACATAGAATAGACTCATAGCAGGAACAATAATTTACAGGCCCAATACTTAGCTCAAAAAGCCATTAGTGACAAAAACCTCTTTGTAATTAACAATGGCCCAAACCCAATAATTGACAGTAATAATATGAGGATTTTTGTTAAAACAAAGTTTATATTGAATCAATTAAACAAACAATTTAAAGTGTAATATCAATTAGTAGTTTATTATGAATTTACAGTATTGTTTCATAAACAAATCAATTTAGGTTTGAACACCAACACTCCCCGAAATAAAAGCAATAATTAAAAATATACGACAAAAAATTTAGTGTGAAAAGAATTCATCTGGCGAACATGACTCTCGTACGGTGTAGTTTTTGCCATGTGACACTATTAGTTAATCATGTTCGCCGCAGAAGAAGTAAAAGAAGAAGACCCTTTGTCTTTATTTGAAGAATGTTTTTGGTCGTGATAAAGACCACATTCAACATGGTCACATTCATAATCATCGAAGAGCTAAAAAACAAAAGCAACCACTTTTGTACAGTAGCTCACACTTGACAGTCATTCAGATTAGCATCAGATTACCAACATAAAGTGTCATTCACTCACACTGCTCGAATAAGAGACATATTCATCATCATTTTGCAGTTTTATTGGCATATTCCATTTCTTGACCAAAAACTAGTAGATTACAAATGTTCATTACTTTAATAATATCAATTTTTATGGGTGTGTGATATGTCTTATTTGAGTTAAATGAATGTATAAGTCTAGTTTATAGTTTAATCTCTCACAATTGTATATATTTTTATTTATATATTTATAAATTCACAATTTTTTTTTTAAAAAAATATTATTAATTTCTGCATCAAATGTATCTCTAAAAAGCCAACCAAATTATTAAAAATGAGAAAATGGCCTCCATCATTATTCATGTCAATACAAAATATACATCAAGATAAAATATCTCCTTAACTTATCAACTATCAAGTCAAATAGAGTTAAAGTATAACCATACAACCAACCAAAACATTCATTCATATTAATTTTGGTCCTTAAATTATTAATCTATTATTCGGCCAATAGGTTATGAATTATAGAAATATACTGTTTTTTAATTATAATATCTGATTTATTTGATCTCTAATTTAATTTAGAGGTCAGTTTTAATATCAAACAGGTTTTAATTCTCTTCCAATCATATTTATAAAGAATTGAACTCTAATTCTTTCTACCAAATTCAATGTCAACCACCACTTAATCAACTTAAGATTGATATATAAGAGAATTTTTAGAATTTATTAGTCATATTTATTAAAAAGTATTAATTTTTTAAAATAATATTTATTAATAAAGTAATTTGTTATACTCGCTTAAATATTGGTCTTTTTAATATTAGTAAATATGATAATATCTTACAATTAAGTTTTGGTTAAGATTTCTCATAATATTTTATGAACACTGTTTAAAAATATTTTTAAGAAATTAGTTATGTTGATTTTACACAAATATTTTAAAAAATAATTAGTCATATTAATAAATAAAATAAATTTTATTATTAAAATTAATGTGACTAACTACTTTTTAATATATTTGTGTAAAATAAATATGACTAATTATTTTTTAAAAATATATTTTTATAAACAATTGGGAGAAAAATTAAATAAAAATTTATTATGGGATATTATTTATTTACTAATATTAAAAAGATCAATATTTAAGCGAGGATAAAAAGTTACTTCATTAATAAATATCATTTTAAAAGACTTTATACTTTCTAGTAATTGTGATTTATAAATTCTAAAAACATTATGTTACTAATTATTATGAAAACAATGCTACCTGAAGATTGAAACATGAATATATTTATTAAATTCACTTATCAATGGTTAAAAAAAATGAAAATTGAGTAATAAATTAAGATATTGTATTGTAAAAATTGAATAAATATATATGATTTTTTGAATTTTTTATATTAAAAAAATTATAACAAAAAGATAAAATATCTAAAACAACATTTAAGAATATATATTTAAAAGAAAACTTAAACAAATAGATCTTATATTTACTAATATTAAAAAGACTAATATTTAAGAAAGGATAAAAAGATAATTTATTAGTAAATAGTAATATTTTAAAAGACTTAATACTTTCTAATAAATGTTAAATTCTTAAAGAATGTTGATGTTATACTAATATTAAGCTTTAAGATTTTGTTTAGATAGATGGAATCGAATTAAGCAGAGCGGAATGAAATCAAATAAAATCATATTTCATTATTTAAATATTTTAAAAATAAATGGAACGGAACAGAATTGAATGATATGTATTACATTCTATTTCATCATTTATCACCATATTTATTTTCTTACGGAATGAACAACTTACCTTATTCTATCATAAAATTTACAAATAATAAAATTGTATCTTAATTCTGCTCCATTCTATTTCGCTTCATTACACTCCATTCCTTTCATCATATCCAAACATAAATAAACCTAAACCAACATGTCATATTCATTTAACTCATCTATTTTAATTTTGAAGAGAAAGAGTATGAGTTTTTGATTTGATTAAGCGTTGAGAATCGATAAAAAAACACAAAGTAACCAACCAAGTTAACAAAAGCGCATCGATTCAACGTGCCTCATTTTGTGTTTCATTATTTTCATACACACTTTTTATTCTTCTCTCTTTCCCCTTATCTCCGTGTGCGTGTAACCTCAAGCTACCACCACATTCCATTTCCCAAAACATTCATCATGTTCCAAACTCACCACTCTTCTTCACTCCTTCTTACTACTCTCACACCACCTCTTCTCTTACTCACACCCCCCTTTTCTCCCTCCTCTACTTCCGTTACTCTTCTTAAACCCCTCCCCTCATGGCTTGCATATCTCGCCACAATTACCATTCTCGCCTCCCCAAAATGGTCTCTGAAAAACCCTTCCCTGACCCTCTCTCTCCCTCTTACCGTCTCGACAAAGTTTTTCCTGTTTACGCTATGGGTTTACCCGACCCGGTTCCTCATTCCATCCTCGACGGGTCGGACCCCATTTGGGAAGCGGTTAAGCATGAAGCTAAGCTCGAGGTTCATTCTTTTCTTTACTCTCGATTACCATTTTGGTCAGTTCAGTATTGTGATCATGGTGTTTGTGTTGAATTTTTGTTGCAGGCTGAGAAGGAACCGATTTTGAGTAGCTTTTTGTATGCTAGTGTTCTGTCACATGAGTGTTTGGAGCAGGTACTGGCTTTTGTGGTTGCGAATAGGCTTCAGAGTCCTACTCTTTTGGCTACTCAGCTCATGGACATAATGTCCAATGTCATCATGCATGACAAAGGGATTCAGCGATCCATTCGCCTTGATGCTCAGGTAGTTTCGTCGTTTTATTTTATGCTAAGGTTAACAATGTTAGACTTTTGAGTGTTTTGTTTGTCAAGAAATGAAGTGGTTGAACTCGGGATAATATGTTCAACCTAATGGTATTCGTATTTTTTCAGTTGAACTAGGGTCTTACTGACTTGAATTTTGAGTTTAAATCGGGCATGATCTAGTATTATGTATACTTATCCGATCATATCTTATGCGTAATCTAGTATTATGTAAACTATCCAACCATATCTTATGTGTGGTCTAGTATTATGTATACTATTCAATCATATCTTATGCGTGATCTAAGGCATGATTCAATTGGATACGCGTTTAATTGTTTGTTAGGCTAATTAAATCCATTGTGTGTCTGGTTAAGGGTTTATGAAGATCAAGGTAGTCTAAAATAATACTCTCTCCAGACTTATTTATAAGAGAAAATTTACTTTTTAGATTCATGGAATAGTCAATGTATCCGTTCTATTATATATTCATTTAATACATTGATTATTCAATGAATTGAAAAAGTAAGTTTTCTCATATAAAATAGGATCAGTGGTAGTACTTAATTGCACGTTTGCCCCAACTATAACGCGATTTCGGTCTCCACTTTTTTGTCGCGAGTGATTTTGTCCTTTTATGTTTGTGATTTGGCATGTTCACGACAATAATTGACGTAGCTTTAATGTGCATTTGACATAAAAAGAAATACGGGTCTAAACCGTTAAAAGAAAAAGTGGAAACCAAAATCGAACAATTTGAAGGCATGAGTGGAATTAAGCTAAAAAAAGATAAAAGTCGAATTCGAGACTTTATCTCTAATTTTGCTTTATTCTTTAATTTTGTATTGGGAGTGTTTGAAGGTGGGATTGATGTGTCTTGAATGAATGATGATATGATTTGATTATTGTTTGTGTTTGTAAACAGGCATTCAAAGAAAGGGACCCTGCATGTTTGTCATATTGCACTGCAATTTTGTATATGAAGGTGATAATTCTTTGCTTTTTTAGTCTACTTTCTGTTTCTGACTCAGACTTATTATTGCTTTTTACTTCTAATTATGCACTTTGTTTTTTTATTGTGGCTCATAATGCACTTTGTTCTAGTTTCCATTATAAAGGGATAAAGAACTTTTTTATAAATAATTCTGCCATACCCTTTTTGTAAAAGTTATTTGGAATTTTTTTTAACTTTAAGAAAAAAGTTGTTCTCAAATCATTTTATATTAACAAAATGCTAGCACCACATGTTTACAGGGACCTACCACATATAGTATTTCAATTTTCTACTCCATTTTGGCCTGACACCCACTAACTTGCTGTGCACTCAATTTACTGTATTTGCTTGGGTATCATTGTGTTCATTTGGTAACATCCAGAGAGTTTTATTGTGGATTTAGTGTTTAAGTCTTCAACATGTGGCTATTTCATGCATATAATAGCCTCATAGGACTGACATTCAACTGTGATCTGGCAACAGGGTTTCCATGCGCTGCAAGTCCATCGAGTAGCGCATGTATTGTGGCATCAGGGACGCACAATCTTGGCCCAGGCTTTGCAAAGCCGTGTCAACGAGGTAGCTTACTATTTGGTTAAACTTGATAAATCCAATAAACATGAAGATTTCATATTTATGTTTCTGTCACTGATAATCCAAGTCCTTGTCTTTTCCCTCGCAGGTTTTTGCAATTGACATTCATCCTGGTATGTTGTTTTCTTCCGTTGAAGATATTGAAAGCTCTTTGGTCATTGGTTATTGCTTAATTACTATTGTTGAACTTTACATTTTATGGTTTTTTATATAGCTGCGAAAATCGGGGAGGGAATTTTATTAGATCATGGGACAGGCGTGGTTATTGGTGAAACTGCTGTTATTGGAAACAGAGTTTCATTGATGCAAGTGAGTGTGTTTTTCATTAATATATTTTATTGTACTATTTATTATCTAGTTATTTGAAGCCGTTATTAATCTCAAGTAAATTAGTACTTTCACAATTTCATACATCACATGTTTAATAAATTGACTCTTGCATAAGAGGAAAATAGTTACTCAACAGCTTTATGTTTTTCTACACAATATTGAAAGCTTATCTAATTTCACTTTTACAAAATTGCTTCATCAGATACTTAAATACTGCAAGAGATTTATGTCTAAAACTTTTTTTTAACGAAGTTTTAAACTCGTAGATTCATTATGCTCTTTAGATGATATATGTATGATTTGGCAGGCTGTAACATTGGGAGGCACGGGGAAGGATACAAGTGATCGTCATCCTAAAATAGGCGAAGGGGCACTCATTGGAGCTGGTTCAACTATACTCGGAAATATAAAAGTTGGTGAAGGTGTGATGATCGCTGCTGGCTCCCTTGTTTTAAAAGATGCCCCTCCACGCAGGTATTAACGAATATCTAACTATCTATTAATAAATTCTTAGTCCTTGCAATTCGATTTCTTTCATATTACAAGGTGATGACTCTTTTATTGTTCTGTAACGCTGCTTGCTTTGTCTTTAAGCATTGTGGCAGGAATACCGGCAAAAGTTATTGGTGGTCTAAGGGAGCATGACCCGGCTTTAACCATGAAACATGGTAAGCAAACCTTTGAACAACATTCCATATTATTGAGGACTAGGGTGATTCATAGTTGACAGAAATTATGTTTATCGCATGACATTCTTATGGAATGTGCCGGAAAACTTTAATCTAGCCATGCAGTTCCTTTTATGCTACACCATTAACTATATATAGCTTATAAGATTCACTTCAATCCATCATTAGAGTAATTAGTTTTTTTTTTTACTTTTCAATACCTGTTACCTATGATATCACATAATTTTTTGTTCTCTTGATTGTGCAGATGCTACAAAACCATTTTTCACTGACGTAGCTGCTAACTTTATAGATGAAAAGTCCAGTGGTTAGTTTTTTTTTCCGATCTTATCTTCCTGTTTAAATTCGACGAAACTACCATGCTTTTTTCTTATATCAAATATTTTAATATGTTTCAGGAGCAAAGAAGGAAGCAAACAATTGAGGTTTGGTTCGGTTGCGTAGATCTCATTTTGGATTGATTGTTTTCAAAGAAAAGATGGTGTTGTAGTACTTAATGGTAGAATCATGATCGATTCAAAATGATGTAGTGGATCACAAGTTTCAATAATACATTTTGCTTGTAATTTTTGCTGCTGAGTGCGGAGGTTCTTGCATCAGTAGCTAAAAACTTAAAAGCAGATGCTACTTGTCTCTGGCTTCTGTCTTTTTTATTTCATCTTAGTTGAAGGATATCTCATTTAGTATTCATATCTTTAAACAAAAAACTTTGTATTTTTTTTTTTTTGATAAAAGGTTGTCTAAAGACCACTGTGCTAAAATACAACAAATAAAAAAAGACACCAACGATCCGTTAAGTCAAGTCAATTCAATTGGTAGCTGGATTAAGAGGCGTGAGTTCAAACCCGTGACATTCTACTTATTTCCAACTCAATGAGATACCATCATTTTATGACTCAATTTTGTCTTAGACGGTTTCGAAAAAAATGGTCATTGAAAAAATTATCGGATCGAGTCACGGACTAGGTCGCTTTCTTTAAGACGTTCCATATCACTTTTTAAAGTTGTGCAAAGCAATAACTCAATCACGACGCCTCTAGTTCTATATTATACGATTACTACTTGCACGGTAGATAATCGGTCTAGAAATACACTATCTAATGGTACAAAAAAAGGTCGAATATGGTATAAATACCATTCTAAGTATCTAGTATAAAGATCAGTCGTAATGATTTTTACTCAAACGAGGAGGAATTAACATAATTATCTAAAGAGAATTCAAGAAAATACTCAGAAAATTCAACTGGTAGAACGAAAGGGAGATAAGTGAGCGCTTTGACAATTCAAGAGTCGCGGTTATGAGAGTGAGGAAGGAAAAACTCTAAATTTTTAATGTGTTTTGGAATGAAACAAATTATTTTCTTATATAATGAAGTAAACTAGTCAAGATATCTAATCTAAGCAATGTGGGATTAGGAGGTTTGCTTATGCAGAATAATAAGGTAGTTGCTTATGCGTTAAGGCAGTTGAGAACTCATGAAAAGAACTATCATGTGCATGATTTAGAGCTTGCTGTAATTGTTTTTGTACTGAAGATTTGGAGACATTATCTTTATGGTTATAGATTTGAAGTATTTAGTGACCATAAGAGTTTAAAGTATTTATTTGATCAGAAGGAATTGAATATGAGACAACGAAGATGGTCGGAGTTGTTAAAAGATTATGATTTCGGTTTGAATTATCATCCACGTAAAGCTAATGTTGTGGCGGATGCTTTAAGCCAAAAGACTTTGCATTTGTCGGCAATGATGGTTAAGGAGTTGAAATTAATTGAGCAGTTCCGAGATATGAGCTTGATTTGCAAGGTGACACCACACAGTGTTATGTTGGGAATGCTGAAGATTAATAATGATTTTCTGGACAGTATCAAAGAAGCTTAGAAGTTAGATGTGAAATTGGTAGATTCGATGGTTGGGATCGATCAGTCTGAGAATAATGATTTCAAGTTAGATGCGCAAGGTGTGTTGAGATTCTGTAGTCAAATTTGTATTCCTGATGATGCGGAGATGAAAGGGATAATTCTTGAGGAAAGTCATAGAAGCAATTTGAGTATTCATTCAGGAGCTACTAAAATGTATCAAGATTTCAAGAATTTGTTTTGGTGGCCTGGGATGAAGCGTGATGTAGAGAAGTTTGTGTATGCATGTTTAACTTGTCAGAAGTCGAAAGTTGAACATCAGAAGCCTGCAAGGTTGATGCAACCGTTGGAAGTTCATGAATAAAAATGGGATAGCATTTCAATGAACTTTGTGACGGGATTGCCTAATTCTTCAAGAGGATATGATACGATTTGGGTGATTATTGATAGGCTTATGAAGTCGGCTCATTTTATTCCTATTAACATCGGTTTTCCAATATCAAAGCTGGCGAAGATTTATACCAGTGTGATTGTAAAGCTGCATGGTGTTCCTTTATGTATTATTTTGGATAGAGATATGAGGTCTACTTCTGATTTTTGGAAGAGTTTGCAAGAAACGTTGGGTTCTAAGTTGAGGTTGAGTTTGGCGTATCACCCTCAGACGGATGGTCAGACGGGGAGGACTATTCAGTAGTTGGAGGATTTATTGAGAGCATGTGTTCTTGAGCAGGGAGGTTCGTGGGATACTTATCTGTCATTAATAGAGTTCACTTATAATAACAGTTACCATTCTAGTATTGGAATGACACCTTTGGAAGCGTTGTATGGTCGAAGATGTAGAACGCCTTTATGCTGCATGAATTTTGAGAAAGTGTAGTACTTGGACCTGAGATTGTTCGAGAGACTACCACTACGCCAAACAAGTAAAAAGACAGCGCTTTTTTTTGGCTTTAGGCAGCGCTTTAAAGCGTTGTCTATTCCCCCGCTGCCGTAGGTAAAGGCAGCGCTTCTTTTCACCTTGAAAGCGCTGCTAAAGACCCCCTTTAGCCAGCACTTATACCTATAAAGCGCTGCTAAAGGCCTCCTTTAGACAACACTTTTTATAAAAAGCGCTGCTAAAGGCCCTCTTTTGGCAGCGCTTTTCTCAAACAAAATTTTTAAGAAAAAGCCTTTTAAAAGCGCTGTCTATTCCCCCCTTTAGGCAGCACTTTCCTCAACTTTAGACAGCGCTTTTCATTAAAAGCGCTGTCTATTCCCCTTATATAAAAATTGCTTTCCTCAACTCTGGATACTATGCACGTGTATTAAAGTCGATAATTTGACATAGAATCTCCTTCCAAAATTAACTTAAAACAAGACATTTACATGTATTGGCAGTTAATGAACTAGATTCCCCAAAGTTATGTTTGATTTAAACAAAACTCGGCATAATGCAATATATAAATCTAAATATGAAATAAAGTTGAGGTTTGCTCCAAGAATATTCAAACAGCTGCACATTATGTTAAAGGCTTATAACAAAGACCGTCATCTTACAAAGACATTTTACAGTTGTACCCCAAAGCAGAGAATTAAGAATGTCACAAACCAAAATCAAGAAGATACACAAAAGAGAAACCCATTTGGATGACAGCCAACCAAGATTAGATAGATACTCAAATCCACAAACCATCATAACGAATTTGCTGAAATCCATTGGTTATACTCATCCATCCTGATTATGAAGGAGCTCGAACTTGCATAACCTCCTCCGCCATATGCCTTCATGATGACAGTGCAGAAAACTCATTAATGTCAGCATGTTAAAAATATCAAATAAGTAAGACAAAAAAATATAGAACTAAACAGTACATACCTTAGCAACTTCCGAAGTATCGGTAGCACTATCAGAGTTGCGCAAGCACATTTTAAGATTATTCCGTTGCAAAAATATCACAGCTCCTATGGGCCTGTTATTGATGAAATCACTCGGTGGATCAGATTTTAAAATTTGATAATTCTTCCAAGGAAAAATTTAAAATCCACAATAAGAATTGGTAGGCAATCATGTCTATAAGAAGTTGTTAGGAAAACATTTTGATTCTTCACTTAACCCCTAAGAACCATCACAATTCTTACTACAGTCAAATTTAGCAAGCAACCAGAAGAAGCATTCTAATCCAACTTTTATTACTATTAGACGATCTTCCAAAAGAACATCCTTCTAACAAGGTTATACAAACATAAATTTACTAAATCTTCGAAGTAAATTACCTCACCTCAGACCAAGAGCAGTGTTTTTAACGCTAAGAAGCATGCCAATTTCATCACTTAAGTTAGAGTTCCCATCAGCACAAACTCCCTACACAGTAAACAAACATATGAGATATCAACAACCAAAGGGTACAAGTTGTTTACTGCCTTACAAGTCTAAACTTTCATTTAGAAACAACTATAATAAGAAAACACAAAGACAAACATGAAGGATAATCAATCATACCTGCTTAAACATGTATGGGTTTGAAATGCAGCTAAACCTTGACCGCTATTCACCTAGTCCAATGTTAAAAGGCTTAATATCAGGCAAGCTCCATCGGCGAAGATCCCCGTCCTCAATGTACCTAAGAATATTCTCCACACGGTCTTTATCTTTCGAGTTCACCAAGCTTAAAACCGGACCCTTAAACAGTATCCAAACATCATTCAATCTCAACCATTATTACATCATGAGACGCAAAGAAAGAAAACTAAATGGAATAAAAGAATCAAAATTCTTACTTACTTACATTAGAAGTTTTAATATCCTTGCATTTGTTGGTAAAGTATTCATAAACAGCTCTGGAGCTACTCATGTTAAGGTTAACATTAATCATAACATTCTCTTGATACTCATTTGCAGAAGGAACATTTGTAAGAACTGATTTCCTATGATCAAAACCAATAATCCTAAACACATAAAACCAATTACATTAATAAGCAATCAAAATCACATAAGAATTGATACGCATTCTCTAATTTCATTATTGATACGCATCATATTAAGCCAAAAAGATATGAAGACCAGACTAGCCAATTTTTCTATTAAAAGAAATAAGAACAAACCTTGTTTCTCGAACTAAGACAACCTGTATAAGTTTGGGTTTGTAGAGTTGAAAAAAAAAACAATAACTAGTAAGAAAGTTAAAGGAAAAGAATGTGTTGCTTGTTAATTAAAGTGGCACTTCAATACAACCTATTTTGCACCTCTGTGAAACCCATAAATAGTCTGCAAAGTATAAAGTCCAACTATCATTTATGCAAGCAACCAATGAATAAAATGAGTCATTTACAGTTCCCAGATCATTCTGAAAAGAATAGATCATATGAACTCGTGAAACTAACTTAGGGTCTGTTTGGCACACAAACACATTCGAAACTCATTCAAAATGAAATTCAATACGACTAACTGATGAATGAAGCCATTGAATCAACAACAAGTGAGACAAAAGGAATTACAAAACAACAAACTGATCAACCACAATAACCTTAACCGAATTGTTGTCCAGCTGAATTGCTCTTCTAGAGTCTTCTTCAACCCTCTCCCATTCACTACAAACAAACCAAACACAACAAAAAGTAGGGGCTTCAAAATTACAGTCAATTCAATATTCAATACTACACAAAATTTAATGTGAACCCAATTGCAGTCAATAAACCCTCCAAAATCACAATGTTTCAACCACCGTTTCAATTGCAGACCGAATTTAAAACCCTAATAAAAAACCACAATCCCAATCACAACAAAAATCAAAAACCCTAAACACAAAATAACACCAAAAGAAGAATAAAACACATACTTGCGCTTGAGATGGCACAGAGCACGATTGGTATAATAAACCGGAAAATTAAGGCAAAACGTTATTGACTGTAAAAACAACAACAAAAGAAAAAACCCATGTAAGGAACTGAACAATGTTTTCATCTTTACGATAAAAAACAAAATCGGTTAGTCAAAATCGAAACATTTCAAAAAAGTAAACCTAAAAAAAAGGGTAAACGATAGTGGAAGAAGAAAATCGAAGGGAACCTGAGTGTAAGCATCGATTGCTGCTCCAAAACGGCTTTTCTTGAAGTAATTGTTCCCGTCATTTCTGAAAAGCTCGTGAGAGGGAAAAGGGTTTCGTGAGAGGGAAAAGGGTTTCGTGAGAGGGAAAAACCCTTTTTTGAAAAATAAGAACTGATTCTATTTTTTAGTAGTTTTAATTAAAAAGACCTTAGACATCGCTTTTTAGAAAAGCGCTGCCTAATATAGCCCTTTAGCAGCGCTTTTAAAAGTGCTGGCTAATATGGGCCTTAAACAGCGCTTTTGGAAAGAAATTTTTTTTTAAAATTATCTAACTTTAGACAGCGCTTCTTGGAAAAAGCGCTGTCTAAGGTAGACCTTTTTAAAAGCGTTGTCTAAGGTATGCCTTTTAGCAGCGCTTTTCAAAAGTGCTGTCTAAAGTAGGCCTTTTAGCAGCGTTTTCCCTATTTTTCGTGAACAGTTTCCGTGTTTTATTTTTTTTAACCTATAGCAGCGCTTTTGGAATAAAGTGCTGTCTAAAGTGCACTAGTAAAAGTCTATTTTGGCGTAGTGTACGGAGAAAGTGAAGTTAATTCGAGAAAAGATGAAAGCTTCTCAAAGTAGGCAGAAAAGTTATCATGACAAGCGAAGGAAAGATTTAGAATTTCAAGTGGGTGATCATGTGTTTTTGAGAGTCACGCCGGTGATCGGTGTCGGCCGAGCATTTAAGTTTAAGAAGCTCACTCCTCGTTTTATTGGTTCGTATCAGATTTCGGACAGAGTTGGAAATGTTACTTATAGAGTGGTTGATCGGGATTTTATATAAGTCAATCGGGATATCGCTGCAAGTATACATCTTAGTCGTTAAGTTTTAAAAGATATCGAACCCACAAGGACTGAGGGTCAAATAATACGGTCTTTCGTTGCAATTGGCAGCTAAGGCTTTCGATATTCGTTGGTTTAGAAATGAAACTTAATTAAACTAAGGTAAACAATAATTAATTAATCAGGTGTTTAGACACCGGTGTGCAATAGTCCAACTTCCGGGTTTAGCAACTTAATGGCATATTTTAAATAAATGTAGTCACTTTTCAGAATAAGTTATTCGAGTTAAAAACCTTTACCTCACACTTTCATGTTTATTGACTCAGATTATACTACCAGTCCTAAAGTCCGCTCTCGCTAAATCTTTACAAACTGAAAATATTTTTTGAAAGTCGAATAAAATATAATCAACTCTTAAGCGCTCTCGCTGTATTTAGAGTTGATGTTCGATGACCGCTATCCGGTAAAAACCTCACACTTTCGTTATTTTGATTTTAGACCTTAGGATGTAATTTACTTCCGTAAAAATACGACTCAATATTAAAATAGGAAATCAGAACCAAAAAAATGCTTTGTGGAAATTTAAGCCAAACAGTTACTAAACCTGTCCGTCTGAGACCTTACACACCGGTTCAATAATTTAGCCGGACATATTATATTCTTCAATCAAATAGGAAACAGAATATGAATAAATTAACACAAGCATAGCAGTAGAATTATTAAACAATGTAAGCATGTAAAAGAAACCTGTAAACTGAATGATTAAATTGAGCTCTATGTTCCAAAGCTTCAAACAGGTTCAAGCAATTCTTCACGTAACAGTACAGCTTCGGAAATTAAATACTTAAACTAAACTAAGTGTAGCAATCCTTCAATGCAAAGAATTACTACTTTGGATGGTGAATTAAAAAGGGAACAAAGGTTCTGTGTGCAGAAATAACACTGGAAGCAAAAACTCTAAAACTGAAATTCGGTGCGGAGACGAGAGAGACTTCAGTTGTGATATCTTCTCCTTTTATATGCTTCATAAAATCAGGTAAACTCGTATAATCAGTCTTCCACTTTCCTCATTTTTCGGATGCAGAACAGTCTCACGTTTTGCTAAGAAACAGGCGTAAAAATAGTGGAAAAGGGGTTTGTGCCTAGGGGCACACGTGAGTGCCTAGGGTCACACTTCACAAACATACATCCAGTTCCGAGAGGCACACTCTGAGTGCCTAGGGGAAACCTGAGTGCCTAGGGGCACACGTGATGTTTTGGCTCCTTGGATCTTCGTTCTGGGCTTTGCACATGGGCTTAGAACTTTTTGCATTTTTTTCTTTTCTTCATTTTCTTTTTCTTGTTACTAACACCCCTATTGCTCATTATTTCCAATACTCGAGATTTATTTAAAGTTCCTGAAACAAATAACAAAATAGCATAAAACCATAATAAAATAAAATAATAACTAATTAAATGTTACAGATTGTGTCGTAATCGAGACCGATAATACGGTATAATTTCGTGTTATCAAACTCCCCTATGCTTAATTCTTTGCTTGTTCTCAAGCAAATAATTATAAGAAATCGATTTTTGAGAAAAAGATTTTAAATGCAATTCATGGCATTACCCAAATTGTATAAGTCGCAATAACTTCAAAGCCACAGATACGGTAAAAATACTGAAGAATCCCCACATTTGCAAACCATTCCGAGTCACGACACTATAGCTCTCCCTAAACCTTTTCGCCTAATACTTACCCATTTTCATTCTAGCGCAATCACATTAAGCTCTTTACCTTAACATTCACATAGTAGGATAACCGATTAGCGACTATGATCCCTGTTTTATCGTTTTTGCAATTGAGGAGTTTTGGTGCGTAAGGTTTTCGACTCCTTTTATTTATCCGTTAACAAATTGCGGGGGATCGAACCGTAGTTCGCCCTACCAAGTTCAGCACCAGAGAAAACTGAACCAATCTGCAGCGGTTGAAATATTATCATGATTATTTTTTTTTACCGGAATCAACACTGTTGGGCTAAACAACCGGGTGAGGATCATCTAACTTAGTTAGGTGTTGCCGTTAGTTAATAAAGTTTAATTAATAGCTTAGGGATTATTCCCTTATATTCATCGGCTTCCTACGTAGTTCATGTCAAGATGGTGCCGACTGCTAAATAAACTACTCGGGGTAATTAAGAAGGTTCAAAGTCTAAGGTTTCGGTAAAGTGAATACTCAAAATGATTCAACAAGCGTGGGGTCCTAAAGTATTTGGACCGTACCTATCTTCAAGCGATTGGTAACTTAAGTACCCTTCGGGTGTTTAGATCTATGCATTTAAATTTTCAAAATTTTGTTATGGTTCAAATAAATGGGGAAGTTCGGACAAACACACGAAATTTGCATTATGAACTCGAAAGTACACAATTTTATTCAAGGGAAATTACGGGAAAGGGAAATTATGCCGGAAAATAAATCTACTAAGAAAAATAAAGGACATAAGGCATAAAATAGATTCTAACTCCCCTATGCTTATTCCAAGCATTGTCCTCAATGCTTATGCTACTGGTCGCCTTGGTCGGGAGGTGGTTGGATGTTAAAGTGATCATAAAGGCCATCCACCCGCATAGAAAGTGCATGCATTTGGTCGCTTAAATCCCACATACCGTCGTTGGTCCAATTGGCATAGTCATGTTGCTCTTGTTGTATTTGTTGTGTCATGTCGGTGTTGTGGCGTACCATTTCGTCGTACATAAAGTCGAGCGTCATGGAGATAGGCCTCATTCTTCCTCCTTGTGTATTTGAGGGACCAACTTGATCTTCGGGTGGCATTTGCATGTTGTCTTGGTTGTTACCACCTTGTTGTTCTAATTCCTCCTCCATTTCGTCCACAGCCACGTTGTCTTCTTGAATGATAGCTCCAGGAGCGGGTGCGTTTAAATCATAGAGCCAGTTATTCAAAAACCTTGGGTTGGTGCGTGCTCTATTTGGTAGTACGATACTTGGGACTTCTCTGTTGCCTACCATCAGCGTATATCCTCCAGCCACTCTGTTCTTAATTAAATGACCGGAACGACAATAGTTGATGTCAAGGAAGGTAGTTGTCAGTGCGGGCATTTCTTCTATAGCCTTCCACAGGTTCAGCTTGATGGCTATGGACGTAACAAGACGCCAATGCAAAATGGAGTAGTTTCGTCTCTTGAAATGAGGCTATGGATATGTTGGAAAATGAAGGAGCTAGCGTTTATCCTCAATTCTTGTGAAAAATAACAGTGCATGATAAACAACTCTCTTGCATTAACTTTGTTGTTGTTGGAACGAGCCATGATGGTGTTGGATAGAATGCGGTGAAAATACCGTATTGTCGGGTTATGAATTTTAGAAGCAAGTAGCTTATCCCATCCAGCAGGGCGTTCACCGGTTAGACTTTCCCATATTCTGAATCCCAATGCCATCCAATTCACGTCGGAGGGAATACAATAGTGTACACCTGGAGTTCGCGGGAAATGGAACATGTCGCTCAACTGCGCTTGAGATAAAGAATATTCATTGTTGAGCAATCGAAAATGGGCGACACCGGATAGGTACATACTGTCACCGGGAGGGGTGATGTATGAAAAGGAACTTAAAAACTCCAAAGTTAGAGATTCAGTGGTAGGGTGCCTCAAATTACAAATGTAATCCAAGTTAGACCACTGCAGCATATCTCCTATATCTTCATATATTCCCAGCCTGCGCATGCACGTCTCATCAGGATATCTCGTAGCAATAACGGAACGTTGGTAAAAGGCTAGGTATCTATCTCTCTGGAGCTCACCGTGTTCACCTTAGCGGAAAACAATTCCGGTGAGGTCCGGCTCTCCCCGATTTAGTTGGACACGTTGGTTTCCTCTTCTAGCCATGGATGTAATTCTTCAAGGTTGATTTGTATAAGGCCAAGGAGAAAAAGTAGGGAGAGTGTTTGAGAAATGAGAAAGTTTGAGAAGTGATGAAGTATTGTGAAGAGAGTAGGAGATATAAAAGGTTGTGGAAAATTAAATGGGGGAGGTTGAATTTTTAAAATTAAATTGGTATTTTGAATTTTGTGGTTTCAATGTTAATAAAAGTGGTGGTTTGAGTGCCATAAATTATAGAGAATCTTGGCAGAAAAGAGGAAAATGAATGGGCAAGTCTGTGATGCTTGTCTGCAAAGCAGACTGAGAAAAATGAAGACAGAAAAAGAAAGAAGAAAAAAAACAAGGGAGTGTCGTGGGGCACCCCACTTCCGAGTGGCAGTATGTCAAAAAAAAAGGGAAAAGTGCCGTTGGGCACTTAAATTAGGAGTGAGTGCCTATGGGCACTCTGATGTCCCTAAATTTTTTTTCTTTCTTTTATCCAGACAGACCAAAACAACAACGCACAACATCACCACATGCAGAACAAAACAATAAATTAACGCACATCATCATCACATGCTAGTTAACAGGTCTTCATGCATTTTTCAAATCATTCATTAATATCTATGCATGCCAAGATTCCAAATTAACTGGTATAGGGAAGAACAATGTCATGCATGCTATGACAAGTTTCAGTTTCAATGTTTGCTGCCAATTAATAGTTTGACCACTATATATGCATGCAATGTAATTGGACCAGTCAATTTAGAGTGAAATACCATATATATATATATATATATATATATATATATATATATATATATATATATATATATATATATATATATATGTATATATATATATATATATATATATATATATATATATAAGATAAAATTATACAGTTTCTTTATAAAAGATAAAAATTAATTAACACAGTATAATTTTACTCAAGTGAAAGGTAAAGAAATTCTCTTCTTTTTTTTCTTTCTGCTATAGTAGATAGTTATTATAATAATATGCATTGTAGTAGCAGGAATATAACAGAGCTATTAAGTCAAAACCACAAACACAAAATTAGCAGACATATGAAAAGTGCAAAATTCAAAATTAACAAAAGAAAAAAAAATTAAATAACTCTGAAAATTAATAATTGAAATAATTCTGAAAATAATTCTAAACTTCCAAAATAAGTACTAAAAACTTCAAAATAAATCCAAAATAGGAACTCCTAACTAAACTTAAAAATAAATAAACTTCATAATGAATCAAAAATAGGAAATCCTAACTAATTCTCCCCCCCCCCCCCCCCCCCCCCCCCCCCCCCCACGCTTAAACGGATAGTGTCCTCAATGTCAAAGCGCGGAAGTAAGAAAACCAAACATTATAAAAACAATCTTCAGCAACGATTAAGAGAGTGAAAATTTTGATTAAGATAATCGAGCTGCTCTGTCACCAAGTCCATAAAACCATGAAAATCCACACGTAGAGTATTAAGCTATCCACGTAAGCCAGTAATCTGATTTTCTAAATTCTGAATAGCAGTGGCAGTATCGAGAGGCGGGGGTCCAGCAACCACTGGAGCAGCAGACTCATGAGAAGGAGTAGGAGGATCAGGAGTCAGGAGGCGGTGCTCAGGAGAAGAAAAGTCATAATAGTGAGGAGGTGAAGTAGGATCGGATTCAGCGTCAGAGATATGATGCTCATAAATCTGGGGAGTCTCAGGTGAAGGAGGGGTAGGTGGATGATTCAGGTCAAACAACCAGTTAGCTCGGTTATGAAGACTTGTGATAAGGTTAGGTAAAACGAATTGGTGCACCACGTCATGGTTAATTAGCAGGTCAAACTCATGTGGTCCTAAACTTCCTATCAGGTGTGTGTTAAAGCAGAAACGGATATTCATAGGACGAATTCCGCCATAGAGGTTTAATCCTAGAAGTGGTTGTCGCATTCCTACGGCATTTGCTATCATGGTAACTAGGCCTCCCATAAGTAAAGGGGTATGATCAGTCTCAATGATACGGACAAAATTGGCGACCATAAAGGTACCAGCATTGACAGGACGATCTTGTGAAGCGCAAAACATAATGAAAAGCTCATCACGGGATACCAAGGAAATGTGTTGCTCTTTTCCAAATAGGGTATGGGCCAGGATCTTATGGAAATACCTAATAGCAGGGTTATGGATGCTCTTTGAGTACATATCTTCATGTTCAGGGTGGTAGTTACCAGTTATACTACCCCAGAAATAGTCAAGCTCATGGTGCTCGAGGAGCTCCTATTCGGTGACAGTGAAAACATCAGGGCCGCTAGGAAAACCTACAAGGTTAGCAAAGTCCCTATGGGTAAAGCGGTAGTCAATACCAAACAACCTAAATCGGATCAAGCCATGGTTAAATCCTAAACCATGGTTAGGCAGATAGTTCAAAGAACTAAGGAACTCAAGGGTAAGCCTACGGTAAGAGCTAAACCTCCTCCTAATGGGTGAAGTATCCCAACCTATCTGGTGCAGCCAGTATAAGACACTCTCTCTAATGCCTAAGGCATTCATAGCACGGTCATCAGCATAAATGGTAGGAGTCATCTCTCTATCCGCTAAAGCCTCAAACCTCCTCACCTGACCTCTTCCCCTGAAAGTGATACTCATGTAGTCTACTCTTTGCATGATGTGAGTAGGCAGTTAAAAGAAATTATCCTGAAAAAGTTTTTTGAGTAGATTTTCATATTAAGTCAGTTATGTTAGTCAGAAGCTGAAGAAGAATAGAATGATGTAGGGTAAAAAGAAAAGGATAAAAGTAAAAAAATAAATGAATTAATAAATAAAAATAAAAGTAATAAAATATAAATTTCAAAAACAGGAGAGAAGAAAAAAAAAGAATAAAATGAAATAAAATAAAGATAAAAATAAAATAAGAAATATGGGTTGCCTCCCACAAAGCGCTTTGTTTAATGTCGGTAGCTCGACACCAGTCAATGATGTTTAAGTGGTAAGCTGGGTGGGAAGTTCTACTAATTTCATACAGTTAGAATATTCTTTGTTATCTACGAAATAGTAGTGTTTTAACCGTTGTCCATTAACTATGAATGGTTCGCTAGATCTACTCTTAATTTCTACAGCTCCACTAGGTAGAACTTTGATTATTTCAAAGGGACCAGACCACCTAGATCTAAGTTTTCCTGGGAAGAGTTTAAGTCGATAATTAAATAAACGTACGATATCTCCTATATTAAATTCTTTTCTCGATATTCGCTTATCATGCCATTTTTTCGTTCTTTCTTTATAGATTCTAGCATTTTCATAAGCGTCTAATCTAAGCTCTTCTAATTCATGAATGTCTAAGATTCGTTTTTCACCAGCGGCAGTCTAATTTAGATTAAGGGTTTTAATGGCCCAATAAGTTTTATGTTCGAGTTCTACCGGGAGGTGACAGGATTTACCATAGACTAATTTAAAAGGTGTGGTTCCGATGGGTGTTTTAAAAGCAGTTCTATATGCCCAAAGGGCCTCAGGTAGCTTAGAAGACCAGTCTTTTCTAGACGTAGCGACCCTTTTTTCTAAAATCTGTTTAATTTCTCTATTTGATACTTCAACTTGTCCACTCGTTTGTGGATGATAAGGTGTCGCTACGCGGTGGCGAACTCCATATTTTAATAGAAGTTTTTCAAGGATTTTTGATATGAAATGTGAGCCACCGTCGCTAATCACTATTCTAGGGATGTCGAATCTAGGAAAGATGATGTTTTTAAAGAGTCGGATTACTACTCGCGTATCGTTTGTAGGAGAGGCGACAGCCTCAATCCATTTCGATACATAGTCCAAAACGACGAGTATGTATTTGTTACCAAATGAAGAAGGAAACCGTCCCATGAAGTCGATTCCCCACACATCAAAAACTTCGACTTCCAAAATGCCTTTCTGAGGCATCTCGTCTCGTCTCGATATATTGCCAGTGCGTTGGCACCGGTCGCAGTTTATAATGGCGACGTGGACGTCTTTCCATAGGGTTGGCCAAAAGAGACCAGCTTGTAAGATTTTAGCACAGGTTTTCGAGGTGCTTGCATGCCCTCCATAAGGGGCAGCATGACAGTGAGAAATTATACTTTCCACTTCCTCTTCAGGGACGCAACAACGGAAAATACCATCGGCTCCTCTCTTGAATAAAAGTGGTTCGTCCCAATAGTATTGTTTTATGTCATGGAAGAATTTCTTCTTTTACTGGTAAGTTAGATCTGGCGGTAATACTTTAGCAGCTAAGTAGTTAACGAAATTAGCGTACCAAGGTAATGTTGTGTTTGCTATAATTGCTTCTGCAATTTTTTCTACTTCGGTGGTATCTTCGTTTAGCGTTTGTTCAACTGAAGCGATGTCTAACTGGGCTAGAAGTATCTCATAAGGGAAATCATCATTGATAGGGACATTATCAGGTTGGATTCCTTCCATTCTCGACAAGTGATCAGCAACCACATTCTCGGTGCCCTTTTTGTCTTTAATTTCAAGATCGAACTCTTGTAAGAGCAGGATCCATCTAAGAAGTCTTGGTTTGGCATCCTTTTTGGTTAATAGGTACCTAACAGCAGCGTGGTCAGTATAGATAATAATTTTCGCTCCCACTAAGTAAGATCGAAATTTGTCTAACGCGAATACGACAGCTAAGAGTTCCTTCTCTGTAGTGGCGTAGTTCATCTGCGCAGGGTCTAAGGTTCTATTAGCGTAATAGATGGCATGAAGCTTCTTATCTTTCCTTTGTCCTAAGACAGCTCCTACGGCATAATCACTCGCGTCACACATTATTTCAAAGGGTTCATTCCAATCTGGTGGTTGCATGATTGGCGCAGATATTAATGCTTGTTTAAGAGTCTGAAAGGCTTCCAGAAATTTCTCATCAAATATGAATTCGGCGTCTTTCATTAATAGCTCAGTTAGGGGTTTGGTTATCTTAGAGAAATCTCTGATAAAACGTTGGTAAAAACCGGCGTGTCCTAAAAAACTTCGTATTTCTCTAACGGTTTTTAGGGGTTGAAGGTTTTCTATGATTTCGATCTTAACTTTATCAACTTCAATCCCTTTATCAGACACGATGTGTCCAAGTACGATTCCTTGTCTTACCATGAAATGGCATTTTTCCCAGTTCAGCACTAAATTGACACTTACGCATCGTTTAAGTACCAGTTCAAGGTTTGAAAGACATCCTTCGAAACTTTCTCCACACACGGAGAAATCATCCATAAATACTTCCATCATGCCGTCTAGAAAATCGGAAAAGATTGACATTATGCACCTTTGGAATGTCGCAGGTGCGTTACACAGTCCGAACGGCATTCGTCGATAAGCGAATGTGCCATAAGGACATGTGAATGTCGTCTTTTCTTGGTCATCAGGGTGGATAGGAATTTGGAAGAATCCTGAGTAACCGTCCAAGTAGCAGAAATGAGAGTGTTTCGCCAACCGTTCGAGCATTTGGTCTATAAATGGTAAAGGAAAATGGTCCTTACGAGTAGCTTTGTTTAGTTTTCTATAATCGATACACATTCGCCATCCAGTTTGAGTACGTTGTGCTATAGATTCGCCTTTAGGGGTTGTAATAACAGTGACACCTCCTTTCTTAGGTACGACATGTACAGGACTTACCCATTTACTGTCGGATATAGGGTATATGATTCCTGCTTCTAACAACTTTTGTACTTCCTTTTTCACTACATCGCTTAGAATTGGGTTAATCCGTCTCTGATGTTCTCTCGAGGTCTTACAGTCTTCCTCGAGCATAATGTGATGCATACAGATAGATGGACTTATTCCTTTTAGATCAGATATGTTATAGCCTAAAGCGGTTGGGTATTTTCTAAGAACATTGAGCAGCTTTTCAGTTTCAATTTGTCCAAGATTAGCGTTAACTATAACAGGTCGATCAAGTTCTTCATCTAGGAATTCATACCTTAAATCTTTGGGTAGTGTCTTAAGTTCTATGGCAGGTTTCTTCGGGCAAGGAATAGGATCAGGAGTTAATGCAAGGCAT
The DNA here is from genome assembly GCF_029867415.1 of Vicia villosa. NCBI lineage: Eukaryota > Viridiplantae > Streptophyta > Magnoliopsida > Fabales > Fabaceae > Vicia > Vicia villosa. The sequence goes on along the minus strand of NC_081181.1, from coordinate 124,021,469 downwards.
TCGCTCAGATTATTGTCTTGGTATTCCTCACGCCAGTTATCGTCCTAAAAAATAGGTGGCATTGGTATTTTCAACACTTCAGAACAGGTGTTTTGTTGTTTTTCCAATTCTTTAACGCATTCGTCAATAACGTCCAAGAAACAACACGAATCGTCTTTGGCTGGGGCTTTGAAGAACTGGGAGAGAATAAACTCTACTTTCTCTTCACCTACCTCAAAGTTAGCTTTCCTTTATTCACATCTATAATGGCTCCAGCAGTTGCTAGAAATGGTCTACCTAATATAATAGGGATATTAGAGTCTTCTTTAATGTCCATTATGATGAAGTCAGTGGGGATATAGAATTGTCCTATGCGAACAGGTACATTTTCGAGCATTCCTACGGGAAATTTAACAGATCGATCAGCTAATTGCAAAGATATCCTTGTCGGTCTCAATTCACCTAGTTTGAGTTTTTCACAAATGGATAAAGGCATTAAACTAACACTGGCTCCTAAATCACATAAGGCTTTGTCTATTACGAATTTCCCAATTACACAAGGTATAGAGAAACTACCAGGGTCTTTTAGTTTAGGAGGCATGTTGTTTTGAATTATAGCGCTACACTCAGCAGTTAGCGTAACAATTTCATTCTCTACTATCTTCTTCTTATTGGACAAGATCTCCTTGAGGAACTTAGCATATGAGGGCATTTGGGTAATAGCTTCTGTGAAAGGAATGGTAACATTTAGTTGCTTTAGAAGCTCTACGAATTTCTTAAATTGGCCCTCATTCTTAGACTTAGCAAGTCTTTGAGGATATGGAATCGGTGGTTTATATGGTGGGGGAGGCACATAAGGTTTCTCTTTTTCAGATGCCTCTTCATTCTCATCCTCCTTTTCAGTTTCAGGTTGTTCTCTTGGTTTTTCAGTCGCTTTATCAGGTTTCTGATACATGGTTGGGTTCTGAAGCCTTGGATCGATTGGTCCATCTAACTCAGTTCCACTTTGTAGTGTTATGGCATTAGCATGTCCTTTAGGATTGGGTTGTGGTTGCCCAGGAAATGATCCAATAGGTGCGGAAGTAGTTGCTTGTTGTTGGGCCACTTGAGAAATCTGAGTTTCTAACATCTTATTATGGGTCGCTAGGGCATCTACCCTAGTTGCTAATTGCTTCAGTTGTTCACCGGTGTGAACATTTTGGTTAAGGAAATCCTTATTTTGTTGAGCTTGGGTAGCAATGAAATTTTCCATCATAATTTCGAGGTTAGACTTTCTAGGAACATTAGGCATATTAGGGATGTTAGCAGCAAGTTTTTGATAGCCTGGCGGCACAGCGGGTGCTTGATTCGGTACAAATAGAGCGTTGTTATTTTTGTACGAAAAATTAGGATGATTCTTCCAGCCAGGGTTGTAAGTGTTGGAATACGGATTCCCTTGAGCGTAGTTAACTTGATCAACCGAGACTCCTGCCAAAATAGCACATTCGGGGGCAGCATGTCCAAGAACTCCACATAATTCGCAATTTGGAGTTACAGCAGCCACGGTGGCTGCGGGTGATAAGGTCAAGCTTTCTATCTTTTGGGTAAGGGCATCTACCTTAGCGTTCACTTTGTCTAGGCTACTAATTTCGTACATTCCGCCTTTTGTTTGAGATTTCTCCACAGGAGTTCTTTCGCTTCCCCATTGGTAATGATCTTGAGCCATGTTTTCGATCAGTTGATAAGCTTCGTCATACGGCTTATCCATAAGTGTGCCACCAGCAGCGACATCTATTGACAACCTCGTGTTGTACAACAGTCCATTGTAAAATGTGTGAATGACGAGCCAGTCTTCTAATCCGTGATGTAGGCACATTCGCATCATGTCCTTATATCGCTTCCATGCGTCGAAAAGAGATTCAGTGTCCTTTTGTCAGAATCCATTGATTTGGGCTCGTAATGCAGCTGTTTTGCTAGGAGGAAAATAACGTGCTAAGAAAACAGTCTTCAGTTCTTCCCACGTTGTGACAGAATTTTGTGGCAAGGATTGCAACCAAGCCCAAGCTCTATCTCTCAGGGAGAAAGGAAAAAGACGTAGTCTTATTGCATCGACAGTTACTCCATTGGCTATCACGGTATCAGCAAATTGGATGAACTTTGTCAAATGTTCGTTAGGATCATCGGGAGGAACACCGGAAAATTGACGTTGTTGAATAGCTGATATCAATGACGGCTTCAGCTCGAAATCGTTTCGGTTAATAGCAGGGTTAACGATGCTCTTGTGGGGCTCTAGTTGAGATGGGGTGGAATATTCTCTGAGTGGACGGTTTCGCGGTCCTTCAGCCATTTCTACTTTCGGCTTGAGTTCTTCTTTGGATTCTTGGTCGGAGTCAGATTCTGACTTAGCGGCTGATTCCTTTTCGGAATCTGAGAGGGGAAAGGGAATGTTGTGATCTGAACAGTATTTCCTGATAGCTCGTCTTACGTTAATAAGACGCTCAGGTTCGCTCGTCATTCGTACTAAGGTATCGCTTTTTGAGCGAGTACTTGGCATACAATCGACGTAAAAGGAAAAATAAAATTGGTTGCCTTAGTCTATCGCGCAACGGGTAAATCGCACTATTGACTAAAATCACTCCCCGGCAACGGCGCCAAAAACTTGATTGTGACTTTATATAAGTCAATCAGGATATCACTGCAAGTATACAACTTAGTCGTTAAGTTTTAAAAGATATCGAACCCACAAGGACTGAGGGTCAAATAATACGGTCTTTCGTTGCAATTGGCAGCTAAGGCTTTCAATATTCGTTGGTTTAGAAATGAAACTTAATTAAACTAAGGTAAACAATAATTAATTAATCAGGTGTTTAGACACCGGTGTGCAATAGTCCAACTTCCGGGTTTAGCAACTTAATGGCATATTTTAAATAAATGTAGTCACTTTTCAGAATAAGTTATTCGAGTTAAAAACCTTTACCTCACACTTTCATGTTTATTGACTCAGATTATACTACCAGTCCTAAAGTCCGCTCTCGCTAAATCTTTACAAACTGAAATAATTTTTGAAAGTCGAATAAAATATAATCGCGCTCTCGCTGTATTTAGCGTTGATGTTCGATGACCGCTATCCGGTAAAAAACTCACACTTTTGTTATTTTGATTTTAGACCTTAGGATGTGATTTACTTCCGTAAAAATACGACTCAATATTAAAATAGGAAATCAGAACCAAAGAAATGCTTTGTGGAAATTTAAGCCAAACAGTTACTAAACCTGTCCGTCTGAGACCTTACACACCGGTTCAATAATTTAGCCGGACATATTATATTCTTCAATCAAATAGGAAATAGAATATGAAGAAATTAACACAAGCATAGCAGTAGAATTATTAAACAATGTAAGCATGTAAAAGAAACCTGTAAACTGAATGATTAAACTGAGCTCTATGTTCCAAAGCTTCAAACAGGTTCAAGCAATTCTTCACGTAACAGTACAGCTTCGGAAATTAAATACTTAAACTAAAATAAGTGTAGCAATCCTTCAATGCAAAGAATTACTACTTTGGATGGTGAATTAAAAAGGGAACAAAGGTTCTGTGTGCAGAAATAACACTAGAAGCAAAAACTATAAAACTGAAATTCGGTGCGGAGACGAGAGAGACTTCAGTTGTGATATCTTCTCCTTTTATATGCTTCATAAAATCAGGTTAACTGGTATAATCAGTCTTCCACTTTCCTCATTTTTCGGATGCAGAACCGTCTCACGTTTTGCTGAGAAACAGGCGTAAAAATAGTGGAAAAGGGGTTTGTGCCTAGGGGCACACGTGAGTGCCTAGGGGCACACGTGAGTGCCTAGGGGCACACTTCACAAACTTACATCCAGTTCCGAGAGGCACACTCTGGGTGCCTAGGGGCACACGTGATGTTTTGGCTCCTTGGATCTTTGTTCTGGGCTTTGCACATGGGCTTGGAACTTTTTGTATTTTTTTCTTTTCTTCGTTTTCTTTTTCTTGTTACTAACACCCCTATTGCTCATTATTTCCAATACTCGAGATTTATTTAAAGTTCTTGAAACAAATAACAAAACATCATAAAACCATAATAAAATAAAATAATAACTAATTAAATGTTACGGATTGTGTCGTAATCGAGACTGATAATACGGTATAATTTCGTGTTATCAGTGGTGTTGCCGCCTAATCATTCAAATTTGCATGATGTGTTTCATGTGTCGCAACTTCGGAAGTATATTTCAGATCTGTCTCATATGACTCATATGGATGATATACAAGTATGGGATAATCTTACGGTGGAGACGATTCCTGCACGGATTACGGATCATGAAATGAAGACTCTAAGAGGCAAGGAGATTGCGTTGGTGAAAGTAGTCTGGTCAAGAGCTTCCAGAGAAAGCATGACGTGGGATTAGGAGAGCAAGATGCGGGAATCTTATTCCGAGTTGTTTGAATCAGGTAAATTTTTCGAGGACGAAAATATTCTAAGTGGGAGAGAGTTGTAATGCCCGTTAAATTAATTAATTATTTAATTATTTCAAATTAATTGTCGAAGTTGCAAAATACTGTTATTTGTTAAATAGTTGTTATTAGTATTTTAGTTGATTAATAATATGCTAATAATAATAATTGAGTGAAAGTTATTTAATAGTGGGCTATGTTTGGAGTGTTGACAGTAAAATTAAGGGGCGTGAAGTTAGGCCCAAACTAATATTAAGATAAGAGGTTTTAAGTTAAATAATTGAAATTAGGTTAGTGGTAGGTTTTAGTGGAAATAGCAAACGTGAGAAAGTTGCAGAGAAAGAAGCAAGGTTGATAGAAGAGGCAAAAAGGGTCAGGTTCGACCGGTAAATCATAGAGCGACCTTTAATCCAAGGTAAGGGTAAGGTTCTGACTATATAATGGGTTATATGATGAATAGTATGTAGGAATTAGGTTGTGTAAGAATTGTTGTTGTGTGTTTAATTATTGTTTCAGATTTTAGTTGTTTCAGATTTTGTTGTTTCAAATTTGTACCGATTCTCTGTGTTTCTATATCTGGTTATATTATGTTGTGAAGTGTTGTTCTGGAATGAATTGTGTTGACTGTTATGAAGTTGTGATGCTGTTAAAATATTTCAATTTACCAATTCGATAACAGGGCTGTTAGGAATTTTGTTAGGAAAAGAAAGATTGTAGTTAACCGACTCCAGTTATTATGTGTTGCCTGAGGTTGATGATCGATTGAAAAAAAAAATTAAGAACAAATAAGACTTTGAGTAAACTGGAGAATAATTAATGGGACTAAAATTGTGAGTGGCGAGAGCCACAAATGTAGGAGGCGTCTGCCTCATATAAGAAAAAAAAGAAATAGTGTGGGAGGCGACTGCCTCCACACACTTTAAGGAGGGAGGCGCAAGCCTCATTAGATGAGGCAGGTAGGAGGCGCAAGCCTCACCTCCAGAGAGGATGATCACCAAATTTGGTGAGTGCCTCTCATGAATTCTAGTGCTTTATGATAATATTTTATTATAGTACTTCCTGTACATGCCAATTAGTATACACCAATTCTAAATGAAGTATAATATGTTTACTAGTGGAAGTACACATGGGTAATTGAAAAACAAAATTAAATTATTGTATTCTACAGTAATAGTATTAGAAAATAATTAGTAGAAAAACATAACTGAAAGTAGTACAGTAAGTAGTAGCGAGAGTCAATAGGAAGTGGACTAGCAGAACAATAATAGCAGTAATATTAGGGAAATTCTAATAGCAGGAAAGAGAAGAAAACATCAGTAGTGTGTAGCAGAAAAATTAATTAGCAGAATATAGTTGAACTACCCGAATAATTATACTGAGCGGTTTACGAATATTTTGGTCGAGACCGTAAATTGTATAAGTTGTAGTACATGTATATTACTGCTGTAAATTGCGGGTGGGATGATTGTTGTTGTGTTTCCACTATTAATTGGCAAAGAAATCAAGTTGTAGACTTATGCCAAAGTCGAATCGTTGTTAAGTTGTTGTTGTTGCATTCATCTGTTGTCGCATTCATAACATAAAAGTTGGGAACTTATGCTCTGTGTCATACCCCAAAATTTGCCCTCCTTTTTATCAGGCTTAACGCTTCACAATCATTTGCACCATTTGAATTAATATTCATTTAGAAAATAAAAACATACATCACATGCTTATCTTTGGGCATTTTTGTTTGTTTTTACGATTTAATAATATTTTCAATTTACTAATCCTTTTTGGTTTACAATTTTAATTTCAATTCAATTTAGAATTAAAATTAATATATTATGTTACTCCTAATATTTCTTTTTATTTATAGGTGCAAATAATAAAGATGAGGTCCATTTCAATTCACTAAAGATTCCATTGGGCTCAAGTTGGCACAAGTCCATTGTCATTCTAACCTAATTTTTTGTTATAAATATACCAACAAAATAAACCCTAGAGGGAGAAGACCCTATTCATGTATATATCTACACCTAAAGGAACCCTTATTCCACAGACTGGCTTTCACGTAAAAACAAGAATCCTTATTTTCTAAAGTCAAACTTTTGTTCTCTGCACATATCCCTTACATACACAAAAAAAAACCTCCTTTTGATCGGCCACCATGCTTCATTATCGAGTATACATTAAGCAAACCTACAGCTTTTTCCATGGGATTGCAGCCTCTAGGTGTTGATAGAAGTTTCGAAAAATTCAAGAAAAGGTGAGGATCGGTTCTAGAATTCGGGAGTTTTTCACCAGGTTTTGAAGACAAAGCAACAGTCCTGGGAGTGTTCTGAAGCGAACGCAATCATCCCCCAGCCGTGGAGCATCCGGAATCGTCACCTACATCCACGGTTTGTATCTCGGTTCTGTTACAATTGGTTTCGATCATTTAACCATTACAAATTTGCTTTGAATCCATATTTATGTTAGTTTTGATGTTTGCAACGTACCTGTATAATTTAATTTGAGTTTTAACACATATATGGCAGTATGCCATTGTTGGGGTTTCGGTTGCTCAAAAGAGGGATTTCAATTAGAAACAATTTCATGTCAAATTGATGAGTTCAACGGGTCCGCGAGTTTCCTTTTAGTTAGTCTGGAATATTTTGTGTGTTTACTGATGTTGATGTATAGGTTGTGATGATGAGAGCCTATGGCTACACAGCGATAACCGTAGCCAAAAGTTCAGTTTCTGTTCAGAAGCTCAACGAAGAAGATGAGCATACCAAGGGCGCAGCGTTTTTTTTTAATTTTTTGGCTTATAACATTGTGTATATTACGCTATGAGTGGGTACAGTTGACATCAAGAGATGCTTGGCGTAGTGGAAAGACTGATGCGCTAAAGGCCATCACCTGGAGAGACTCTGGTTCGATCCTTGGCCATGGTCATTATTTTTTACAAATATTCACTGCAGATCTCATGCGGTGCTTACGCTAGTCCATCATATGCCTCATCATACAACCATCTGATCCTTCTCCCTCCAGATCAAAGGGCCCAGAACATGCCAGTCTATGGTGGACTCCCAGAGATCACCACACTGAATCAAGCTGAGTTTGTTTCTAATTTTCTTTTACTTTTAATTATAACTTATTCACTTTTCTGATTTACATATTGTTTTTTTAAAAGAAAAGTTCTTTTTTTTTCAAATATTTCTCTTTTCATGAAATTTGTTCTAATTTTCTTCTTTTTTTTTTTTTTTTTTTTTTTTCATAAAAACAAAAATGATAAATATTTATTTAATATCAATTATTAATAATGTCTTTTATTTGATTAAATGAATTAATTTAATCGCTGATTATTTAATCATCAAGGTTTTTATTAAATGATTAAAAATACATATTAGAGTTAGAGGATTTAATGGAAACCCTATTTTCTCCGATTTTATTAATTAGGTTGAAAACCAGTAATTAATTAATTCGAGTTTTATTTGTTCTATTAACCAGGGTTAATTTGTACTTAATCAGGGTTTGTGAGAATGTTGCCCTACACTAAAAAATATTTCTTTGTGTATTTTTTTTTCTTTCAGGGTTATCCTTCAAATGCCTTCCGAATACGCGCCTGATCCAAAATACGAAGTTAAGCACTCTGTTTAATTTAATTTAAATTCTATTTGGTTTATTTTTAGAATTAGGGTTTGTTCCGCTTTCATCCCTTCTGCCTTGCCTTTTCAGGGTCAACCCTAAAGGCGCCCTATCAATCGTATCAGATCAAATCAGAGCTAAGTACCGTTGCCTATTTTATTATTTCGGATTTAATTATTCTTTATTTTAGGGTTAATTCCATTTTGCCTCCGAACCGTTAATGCACTCACCCTTCTGTTTATTCTTTCTTTTCCAATTTCCAGGGTTCGTCGAATTGCCAGAGCTACGAGTATTGGTAACCCTAAACCCTGATCTATTTTATTTTATGTTTTTATCCCGCTGGTTACAATTCCCCTCTCCTCCGCTGGTTTCATTTTCCCCTCCCCTTTATTGCTTTATATACTGCGTGGTTAGTAATTTAGGGAGTGCAAATTTAAACTGGATTAGAGTCACTAATTACAAGATAAATAACTGAATTGAACCACATGATTGTTGCACACACGCACCCTTTTGGGGTAACCTCTCTGTTGCCTTGTTGCCTGTTGCCTTTGTGTTTGTTTTGCAGAATAAGCCATGTCCCTCGAATACGAGGATACCTCAGCCATGCTGCCTCGATACAAATAAAGGTCATAAGTCCCTAATGATGCTGCCTTCGATACACAAATATGACCTTGACCCTCGGAAGTTGCCTACGGAAAAAGGCTGAGGTATCTTCTGGCTGCCTACGAAAGATGGCTTATTCTGGTCCTTGCCTTAGACTACCTGCCCTTCTATGGCATGGGACAGTCTTATGGCAAAGGATGCTTCGATGACCCTTCAACCTCCAAACGAAAGGCTTCCTGCCCTCTTATGGCAAGGATAGACCCTTTCGTTCTGAAAGGCAAAAAGAGACCTATTATCTGAGTTTAAGGTAATTGCCCCTAACTGCCTTGCAATGCTCAAACCTTTTTATTATATTCTTTCTCATAATTTTTCAAAAGGATAATTTTTCAAAAGGGCAACGCTTATTCACAAGCTAAAGTCCCTATCTCTTTCGTCTACATTTTCTAAACAAACGAGCAAGCAAAGCAATTAAGAGCCCATGGAAAACCATGGATGCAAAGGGTGCCTTACACCTTCCCTTTGCATAAATTACCCCCCGAACTCAGATTTCTTTTAAAAGGTTTTTTCTGTTTCTTTTTGCCTTTCCGAATCTGTTTGGATAAAATAAAAGTCGGTGGCGACTCATGCTTAACCGCAACATTTTTCGATGATAAAAAGTCAGTTCACCGTGTTACAGAACTGGCGACTCTGCTGGGGATTTAATTCGATTAAGAGGGGTTACCTTAAAAGTTTAGGATTCACTTAAATGTTTTCTATTGTTTGTTTTGCTTGTTTTATCTTTGCAGGGCTGTTTTGGGTATTCTGTTGTGTGAAAGATCCTAACCCGGATCTGAGTACCTTAGGTATGTGGCATGAGATCAGGGAGACTGTACGACATGTATCGTTATGGTTGAACTGGTGGCCACCGTTAGTGTGACACTTTGGTTTGTCCTGATGGCCCTTGAATTTGATCGAGGAGACATTTGGCTACCGCGTGGTGTCATGAGCACTAATTCGCCCTTAGAACCTTAGTCGAACTTGACTCTGGCTTATAAGAAGTAGCGAGATGGCTGGCTTTGGATTCCTGACTAAAGTCGGTTGATACTCGATGCTACACTCATTGAGATTGGACTCAAGGGATGCTTTTGGCTGGCCGATTGAGTGCTATGTTGAGACAATGCCCACGAGAAAGATCAGGGATATGAGCATCATAGAACCTGGTTACGTTTTAGGACAGGTTGAACCAACTAAACGAAAGGAAGAAGGGTATATACCTATGAACTTCATGCAAGCCTACCCTTAAGGCAATTGTGTGACTTGTGTGACTTATTTGTGTTTGCTACTAACCTTCGTTTCCCCGCAGGTTTTGTTGAAAGGACTTGTTTGTCCTTACCATCTCACACTAAGTCTAACGAATTGCATTCGCATAACATTCATGACATCATGACATCATAAACATAACATGATTTAACTAACCTTTTCAAGGATCTTAGGGATTTAGGGCGCACAATTCCAGGTACTCTTATCAAGGACTAAATTCCTATCAAGGGGCAAGAGGATTTATTTTCCTCTGGCCACATACCTTCCAATTCAAAGACACAATACCAATCAAGGGGCAAGAGGATTTATTTTCCTCTAGCCATGCATTTTCAAATTCAAAAGTATCCCGAATCAGAGACGATGACCCACTCGATATGATAAGCTTGATTCTCAAAGAAGGACGTTCAAAAACAAAATTTAGAATCCTTCAAACAAAGACGTGACCAACTCATTTTCTAATGCTGCTAACTAGATTCCTAAAGGTCCTTGAAAACATTTCATTTGCATTCATAACATCGCATAACAGGTTTCCTATGATGGATTTCTCATCCTTCCTCGCTGTTTATTTCAGCATCATGAATCTCGAACAATCAGTTAAGGATCTCCAAGCTCAAAACACTGAGTTCCAAGCCTTGATTCTGAATTTGTCCAAGGGGCAAGAAGAGCTGAAAGCCATGCTGACTAAAAAGAAGAAAAAGAAGGGTAAGAAGACTCAGGTGAAAATGCTTAGACCGATCTTGCAACTCAGGGATGCTGAAGCCTCCGAAGAAAGTGATGAGGATGAGCAAGATGATGATGCTAGTATCAAAACCGATGCAAAAAGTAACCACGATTCTGCCAAACTCTCTGAAGAAGAAGAGGAATATTACCATGAGGACGAACATCCCGATGACAAATACAAGATGTTAGAAGAACGCCTGAGAAGCGTAGAAATTCAGAAGATACCTGGGCTGGATTTTGATGAGCTTGGACTTGTTCCTGGGGTCGTTATTCCTCCAAAATTCAAAACTCCCGCCTTTGCTAAGTATGATGGAGTCTCTTGTCCTAAACTACACTTGAGGTCTTATGTAAGGAAGATTCAACCTCACACTGCTGATAAGAGGCTCTGGATCCATTTCTTTCAAGAGAGTTTATCGGGAACTCAACTCGAATGGTATTATCAACTGGAAGGTGCTAGCATCCGTACTTGGGAAGATTTAGTTGTGGCATTCTACAAGCAATACCAATACAACTCTGATCTTGCACCGACTCGCATGCAACTACAAAGCATGTCCATGGGTCCTAAAGAAAGTTTCAAGGAGTATGCTCAAAAATGGAGAGATCTAGCTGGGAGAGTCCAACCTTCCTTGACTGATAGGGAATTGGTGGACATGTTCATGGGCACGCTAACTGGGCCGTTCTATAGTCACTTACTGGGAAGTTCTTCATCTGGATTTACTGATCTCATCTTAACTGGAGAACGTGTGGAGAATGGTATTCGAAGTGGAAAAATCCAAGTGGGTTCATCCTCTGGTACTACAAGGAAGCCATATCAAGGGAGAAATGAGTCTAATGCTATTCATAGTCAAAAGGGCCGTGGTAAGGATGATCAGAATCAGTCTGTTGGTGCCGTCCTCATCTCTGCACCAATATCTCAACAAGCTCCTAGACAAGATTACCAACGCAAGATTGATAAACCAAGGAGACAATTCACTAAGATCAACATTCCCTTATCTCAAGCCCTACAACATCTGCTGAAAGCCAATCTGATCGCCGTAAAGGATCCTCCGAAATTTCCCAACACTGCAAGCCCGTCTTACGATCCCAAAGCTACATGTGCTTACCACTCCAATGCTGCTGGGCATGATGCTGATAGTTGTTGGGCCCTGAGAAACAAAATTCAAGATATGATAGATGCTGGGGAGATCGAGTTCGAAGCTCCTGCAACTCCTAATGTGATCACTGCTCCCATGCCTAATCACAACAAGATTGCTAATACTATGAATGGCTAGAAGGATGAACTCTTTAGATCATTAGATTTACTTTCTCTTGCAATTTCTATTCTGTTTAAACACTCAAATTATGATAGACATTGTTTGTTTTAATAATCATCATCAGAGCATTGCATATGTTTGTCTTGAATAAATTATTTCGCTATCACTCATTTTAAATTATGTCTTTACTTTGCATGTGTTTTGTGATATTCAACTCCTGCTAAGTTGTAAGCCTTTTAAGGGAGGATGACGAGAACGATACCGCAACCTCATACAGTATGCTTTTGAGCGGACTATGCTGATGATGTACAGGCATTGTTTCAGTTCCTAAACAGTGGAGATATAAGGAGGATAATCCCTCGTCAACCCCTTTGAGCCTAAGAAGTAGAAGTTTCTTTCTTGTACTAATTAAAACCCTTGATCATAACCTGGGGCAGGGTAGTTCTCAGTTAATTTGGCTGTGCATTCTATTTTAAGAGAATCATTCAGTACACCTTTCAACAAAGGTTTCAATCACAAACGCTCAGCCGCACACATCAAAGAAGTGTCGGAAATGTCAATCAAAAGACAATGACGGTTCATCAATCATCCAAACAAGGCAGTCAATATCTTTCAAAAAAGAGAAAAAAATGGAAAAAAACATATATACAAAGAAAAGCCTGCTAAGTCAAAAATCAAAAAGAAGACTTAGGCAAAAATCAAGGCGTCCCGCTGACTGTTAACTCAAAAGAGACAGTTCAGGCAAAAGTTAGGGATATCAAAAAGATGAAAAAAGAAGTCAATAAATTCTTGAACAACTCAAAGTTGTGACTACCAAAAGGAAGAAGTGACTGCCATCTCAAAAGTTCTCTCTGCTTGTGAACCGTCATCATTATCAAAGGTGCAAATCCAAAAGTCTCTTGGAACCTGAATGCATAAGTTGAATTAACTGAGCTTAGGACTGAAGATCATCACGAAGAGGGGTGGGTACAATCAAATTTTGAGCCTTTATCCTTTGTTTCTTAAACCGTGAACCAAGCCACGTTACAACCCCTCGAAAGTCCTAACTGAAGCATGGTTAGTTCGAAAGCATACTCTCACCGAAAGGTATCCCGACTCCTTAAGGTTTACCAAAAATGCTGAGTTGATATTTCTTTTTTACAAACATCACATTGTTACAAATATCATGCTTTTACAAATGTCATGCTTTATTACATCCTGTTTTAAATGTTTCAAAAAAAAAAAACTCAAGACAAACGTATGCATTGCATCTCATGAATTCATTATTAAACATATTCTGCTACATAATTTCAAAAGTTAGCATCAGAAAAAACTTGCACAGGGTACAACTAATGACTGAAAGTTATCCCGATAGACAAAATTACTCCGAGAAGCGATGTCTCTACGTATACAAGGGGCATGGCCCGTTTTGCCCAATCAATTTGGGGCAATCAAGTCAAGAGTCGAAGAATCTCTCAAATGCCAAAAAGTCAAGAGGCATACATCGCAAGAGGGTTTCGAACTATGTCACGATCAAATCTGGGGCAATCAAGTCAAGATTCCGAGAATCTCTTATGGATACTCGAGCAATCAGGGGCGCGCATCCAAGTATACCTAAAGATACCCCCCAATCAACATGGGACATTGTCTTGAGCCTATGAGCGCTGGGAGCATATCACCCATAGTGTACCTTTCATAAAGTCCTCGCGAGGCGAATCTTACCAAAGTTCCTGCTAACTGGGGCAAATCTATGCAAGACCAATTTGACATCTTCGATCAACACTCATTGGCACGTTCTAATCAACACAGATCCAGGAATGACAAGTGCTATAATACTGGGGGCAACTCTCAAGACACCCATGTCCCCCCACAGAGCCAGGTTCATAAAATCACATCCCCGCAGAGCCAGGTTCATAAAATCACATCCCCAACAGAGTTGACATCTTCAACACCACCGACACTTTGTTCTTCTCCAACATGGCTTACTAATATCTTTCATCCCCAGTCAGGATCCATCAAATTACTATTCATCCCCAAGCAGAAATTATAAATTCCCAGCTGAGCATCTTCAAGACGAAATCCAAACTACAAAGACTTGGAGATTTATTTTCTCGACTAAATCATATTTGCATACCATATGACACAAACATATTCATACATCGCATACATCACTATATAACAAATCCATAACATACAAAGTTTCTCATTTATTTGTGAGAACTCCATCTCATTCATTACATACATCATGAACATTGCATAAAACTGACATTGTTACCAAGTGAATATTATCCGACAGGTACATTACAAAGATTCAAATCTTATTCAAAGCCTAACGCACGGCACTCCAGACATCTACGGATGCAAATTGGGTAGTCTAACGCACGACTTATCCATCAAAGCCTAACGCACGGCACTCCAGACATCTGAGGATGCAATTGAGAATAGTCTAACGCACGATTTATTCTTCGACCTAACGCACGGTCTTCCAGACATCTACGGATGCAAATTGGGTAGTCTAACGCACGATTTATCCATCAAAGCCTAACGCACGGTTTTCCAGACATCTGAGGATGCAATTAAGAATAATCTAACGCACGATTTATTCTTCGACCTAACGCACGGTCTTCCAGACATCTACGGATGCAAATTGGGTAGTCTAACGCACGACTTATCCATCAACCTAACGCACGGTTTTCCATACATCTGAGGATGCAATTAAGAATAATCTAACGCACGATTTATTCTTCGACCTAACGCACGGTTTTCCAGACATCTGAGGATGCAAATTGGATCTAATCTGACGTACGACACATCCTTCAGCCTAACGCACGGTTCTCTAGACATCTGCTGATGCAAACTAGACCCGGTCTAACGTGTGACTCAACCTAAGTCTATTCCTCAGAAACGGTCTAACGTACGACATATTCTGATTCTCAAAACTATCAAATTGGATGGCATCCTTAAGCCCATCTCCAATAAACTTTCTCTCAAAGCCTGGATGGCATCTTTAAGCCCATCTCCGACAAGAGTCCCTACTTCAGCTAGGGCAAATTTCTGGGTATTCTAGTGTTCAATTCTCTTCTACCTTCAGATTTCGACAGACACATATGCCAGTCTACATCTTCAGATATAAGAAAATTGAACAGGGGCAGCTGTCATACCCCAAAATTTGCCCTCCTTTTTATCAGGCTTAACGCTTCACAATCATTTGCACCATTTGAATTAATATTCATTTAGAAAATAAAAACATACATCACATGCTTATCTTTGGGCATTTTTGTTTGTTTTTACGATTTAATAATATTTTCAATTTACTAATCCTTTTTGGTTTACAATTTTAATTTCAATTCAATTTAGAATTAAAATTAATATATTATGTTACTCCTAATATTTCTTTTTATTTTATAGGTGCAAATAATAAAGATGAGGTCCATTTCAATTCACTAAAGATTCCATTGGGCTCAAGTTGGCACAAGTCCATTGTCATTCTAACCTAATTTTTTGTTATAAATATACCAACAAAATAAACCCTAGAGGGAGAAGACCCTATTCATGTATATATCTACACCTAAAGGAACCCTTATTCCACAGACTGGCTTTCACGTAAAAACAAGAATCCTTATTTTCTAAAGTCAAACTTTTGTTCTCTGCACATATCCCTTACATACACAAAAAAAAACCTCCTTTTGATCGGCCACCATGCTTCATTATCGAGTATACATTAAGCAAACCTACAGCTTTTTCCATGGGATTGCAGCCTCTAGGTGTTGATAGAAGTTTCGAAAAATTCAAGAAAAGGTGAGGATCGGTTCTAGAATTCGGGAGTTTTTCACCAGGTTTTGAAGACAAAGCAACAGTCCTGGGAGTGTTCTGAAGCGAACGCAATCATCCCCCAGCCGTGGAGCATCCGGAATCGTCACCTACATCCACGGTTTGTATCTCGGTTCTGTTACAATTGGTTTCGACCATTACAAATTTGCTTTGAATCCATATTTATGTTAGTTTTGATGTTTGCAACGTACCTGTATAATTTAATTTGAGTTTTAACACATATATGGCAGTATGCCATTGTTGGGGTTTCGGTTGCTCAAAAGAGGGATTTCAATTAGAAACAATTTCATGTCAAATTGATGAGTTCAACGGGTCCGCGAGTTTCCTTTTAGTTAGTCTGGAATATTTTGTGTGTTTACTGATGTTGATGTATAGGTTGTGATGATGAGAGCCTATGGCTACACAACGATAACCGTAGCCAAAAGTTCAGTTTCTGTTCAGAAGCTCAACGAAGAAGATGAGCATACCAAGGGCGCAGCGTTTTTTTTTAATTTTTTGGCTTATAACATTGTGTATATTACGCTATGAGTGGGTACAGTTGACATCAAGAGATGCTTGGCGTAGTGGAAAGACTGATGCGCTAAAGGCCATCACCTGGAGAGACTCTGGTTCGATCCTTGGCCATGGTCATTATTTTTTACAAATATTCACTGCAGATCTCATGCGGTGCTTACGCTAGTCCATCATATGCCTCATCATACAACCATCTGATCCTTCTCCCTCCAGATCAAAGGGCCCAGAACATGCCAGTCTATGGTGGACTCCCAGAGATCACCACACTGAATCAAGCTGAGTTTGTTTCTAATTTTCTTTTACTTTTAATTATAACTTATTCACTTTTCTGATTTACATATTGTTTTTTTAAAAGAAAAGTTCTTTTTTTTTCAAATATTTCTCTTTTCATGAAATTTGTTCTAATTTTCTTCTTTTTTTTTTTTTTTTTTTTTTTTTCATAAAAACAAAAATGATAAATATTTATTTAATATCAATTATTAATAATGTCTTTTATTTGATTAAATGAATTAATTTAATCGCTGATTATTTAATCATCAAGGTTTTTATTAAATGATTAAAAATACATATTAGAGTTAGAGGATTTAATGGAAACCCTATTTTCTCCGATTTTATTAATTAGGTTGAAAACCAGTAATTAATTAATTCGAGTTTTATTTGTTCTATTAACCAGGGTTAATTTGTACTTAATCAGGGTTTGCGAGAATGTTGCCCTACACTAAAAAATATTTCTTTGTGTATTTTTTTTTCTTTCAGGGTTATCCTTCAAATGCCTTCCGAATACGCGCCTGATCCAAAATACGAAGTTAAGCACTCTGTTTAATTTAATTTAAATTCTATTTGGTTTATTTTTAGAATTAGGGTTTGTTCCGCTTTCATCCCTTCTGCCTTGCCTTTTCAGGGTCAACCCTAAAGGCGCCCTATCAATCGTATCAGATCAAATCAGAGCTAAGTACCGTTGCCTATTTTATTATTTCGGATTTAATTATTCTTTATTTTAGGGTTAATTCCATTTTGCCTCCGAACCGTTAATGCACTCACCCTTCTGTTTATTCTTTCTTTTCCAATTTCCAGGGTTCGTCGAATTGCCAGAGCTACGAGTATTGGTAACCCTAAACCCTGATCTATTTTATTTTATGTTTTTATCCCGCTGGTTACAATTCCCCTCTCCTCCGCTGGTTTCATTTTCCCCTCCCCTTTATTGCTTTATATACTGCGTGGTTAGTAATTTAGGGAGTGCAAATTTAAACTGGATTAGAGTCACTAATTACAAGATAAATAACTGAATTGAACCACATGATTGTTGCACACACGCACCCTTTTGGGGTAACCTCTCTGTTGCCTTGTTGCCTGTTGCCTTTGTGTTTGTTTTGCAGAATAAGCCATGTCCCTCGAATACGAGGATACCTCAGCCATGCTGCCTCGATACAAATAAAGGTCATAAGTCCCTAATGATGCTGCCTTCGATACACAAATATGACCTTGACCCTCGGAAGTTGCCTACGGAAAAAGGCTGAGGTATCTTCTGGCTGCCTACGAAAGATGGCTTATTCTGGTCCTTGCCTTAGACTACCTGCCCTTCTATGGCATGGGACAGTCTTATGGCAAAGGATGCTTCGATGACCCTTCAACCTCCAAACGAAAGGCTTCCTGCCCTCTTATGGCAAGGATAGACCCTTTCGTTCTGAAAGGCAAAAAGAGACCTATTATCTGAGTTTAAGGTAATTGCCCCTAACTGCCTTGCAATGCTCAAACCTTTTTATTATATTCTTTCTCATAATTTTTCAAAAGGATAATTTTTCAAAAGGGCAACGCTTATTCACAAGCTAAAGTCCCTATCTCTTTCGTCTACATTTTCTAAACAAACGAGCAAGCAAAGCAATTAAGAGCCCATGGAAAACCATGGATGCAAAGGGTGCCTTACACCTTCCCTTTGCATAAATTACCCCCCGAACTCAGATTTCTTTTAAAAGGTTTTTTCTGTTTCTTTTTGCCTTTCCGAATCTGTTTGGATAAAATAAAAGTCGGTGGCGACTCATGCTTAACCGCAACATTTTTCGATGATAAAAAGTCAGTTCACCGTGTTACACTCTGTAAGTTGGCTTGGACTGGGAAAAGTTGTAAGTTGAAGGCTTATGCCTTGGTGATGCCTCTATTAATTGACAATTATTAAGTTGGAGGCTTTGCTCTATTGGTACCACATGCATGTGCATCGTACGAATCACATTCCAAGTCGCATTTTGAGTTGTTGTGATGATAAAATAGTTGTTATATTTTGTTGTGTTAAACATTGTTTAAAAGTTGCGAAGCGGGGATTTGCATGAACTAATTCTAGTATAGTATTTATCATACATCCAATTATATTGTTTGATATCTCACCCCTTCTATTTGAATGTTACCCCTATGTTGGTAACATGCAGGTAATCCAGAATGAAGGATGTCTACCTTCATTAGTTCGAGTCGGTGTCTTTGCTCTGATACGTAACACTCGGGGGGATAAACGCTTTTGCTCTATTATCGACGTTGTTTCAGTTGTTGCATTTTAGGTTGATTTATTAAAGTACTTAGTTGTTTTTAAAGTTGTTTTGGTTGGATAAAGATGTTACATCATTTGAAGTTGAAGACTTTGATTCCGCTGGGTATTAATTAAAATTTGTTTTATTTTGGAGAGTAAATTAAGTTAACAGTTCATCCGAAAGTTTAACATGTTATGTATCTTTTTGCATGCGATAGTTGCCGTTGTTTTAAGTAGTAAATGTGGCATCTCGATTATATGTTGGAATTTTTGTAACTTTGATTTTGAATATATTCGTCGGATAAAATGGGGTGTTACACATGTTCCATGTCATTTTGGAGTTGTTAAACCAGTTTTGATTATTGTGCAATTGGTGAGACTTCTATGTCAAACCTCTATGTTTTCCCGCAGCGTATTTCAAAAGACTATGTTTTTTGGTTTTTATGATTGGTGGATCATGCGTGACACTCTAATTGGTTGAGTTTATTATTGAATTTTATTATTTTATGTCGAGTTGGGAATTAGGGTGTTACAAGTACCTTGGAATATTTGGTTCTCATGAAAAGTCGTGCCACATCCATCTCAAAACAAGCTATAGTGTTGTCGTCTACACATAAATATTCTCTCATACCTCCTACCAAAGATAGAAAAAACTCATGATTCCAAGCTTGAGCATGTATACCATAGAAACATATCCATGTGACTCTTTCAACGTCAACATTTGATGGTTTCCATGGCCCAACTTGTCTGAACCATAGTTTCAGTCAATCTTTCCCTTCTTTCACCAAAATTTCCAGCTTACCTTCTACCATATCTTCTAAAAGACAAAGGTTGACGCCTATAGGGGTGACTTAAATTGAAAATATCCTTCAATATTGAACGTCTCCTGCATATTGTAAGAGGATCTTGGGTTTTCCACAAACCCAACATAAGCCTTGCAAAGCCTACTCATATCGCTTTCCTCCACGTGAAGGTTGAAAAATCTCCTAGCTTCAGAACCTGAAACATCAACCTTTACTCTCAATTTGACCACATCTGCATATGTATTAGATGTCTTTGGTTTCATTACTTCCTTGAAAGTTCTATCTAAATCTTGATTTAATCCCATATTATCTATGTTTCTTTGAAAGTGATTTATTTGGAAACGGGGGGAGTTTACATAGATTTTTCTTTTTTCAATGATTATGTTGTCCATTATTAACATAAGGATGTCCTCGTCCCTAATGCCGAAAAACCTTACGAAACCATAGTGACTGCCTCTGATGTCCCTTTTGAAGGGGATGGCAACTTCATAAATGTCGCAAAAGCTTCGGAATTCCTCATACATATCTTTAGCGTCATAGTTTTCCAAAAAAGAGATGAAGTAAAACAACGATCTCCTTATTATTTCATTCTTTTCGTGATTATGGTTAAACCTTTCTACGTTATCCTAATATATCTTCTTAATCCTATGCCACCTTACTTGCCATTACTGCTGATGAATTTTTTCATGATAGGTGAAAGTCTTGGGTGAATGCAAAAGAAGAAGGATGTTAGAGAGAGGTTGAAGTCTCTCTGACATATTTTGATATGATCTAATGTTTTAAAATTTGAGGCAAATCAATGATGTAACACATCCTCTTGCAAGGTAACCAAATCTCTTTCCATATCTTTAATAACATTCCAACCTACATTAGAAACATTATAAAATGCCACAGCCACCTTTTTTAGCATAGTTTTAAAAACCGGACCGGACCGGTCGAACCGGGAACCGGCCAGGTAACCGGTCTAGTTCAATAGTTGGATCGGGTATGCCATCAAACCGGTGGGAACCGGTGAAAACCGGAAAAACCGGGAAAACCGGCGGTTTAATTGCTTCTTTTTTTTTAAAACTTTTTTTAAAACTTTTTTTTTTATTTTTTTTAAACTTTTTTTTTTTTAACATTTCTTTTTAACTTTTTTTTTAAAACTTTTTTTTAATATATTTAGTAGTGTATTACTTAAATAGCATTCTCACATAATTTTTTTCGTTAGTGACAAATTAAAAACTTTATTGTCTTTGCTAAAAAAAAAACTTTATTGTCTATTTGTTATCTTTGCTAATAAATTTTCTTAAATAGCATAAACATATTAAACTTTATTTGATTTTCTTTTTAGGAGGATCCTATTTTGAATTAAATTTGGTACACCTTAGAGTTATTTTGTTATAAACTATTCATAAATTAGATTTTGTTTGCAATTAGAATTTGTAATTTTTTACTATTTTGTTATGTGTGATAACTTTGTTTAAAATTTGAATTTAAGTTATGAAATTGTGAATTTATGATATGATATTTTTAAAAAATTTAAAAGCTAGTTATATTTTTTTAGAGACTGAATCATCTGGTTCGACCGGTTTTATACCTATATAATGACAGATCTATTCAACCGAGTTATCCGGTTTAATCCGGTTTGCTCGTGCGGTTCGACCAGTGACCCAGTGGTTCGACCGATAAACCAGTGGCCCAGTACCCTCACCGGTTCGATGACCGGTCCGGTTTTTAAAACACTGTTTTTTAGAAAAAAAAAATAAAAATAAAAATATTGTGGAAATTTGTTATAACAGTTAAAATATCATTTTTATCCTTTGAAAAAAAAAGTATTTACAACTTCAATGCTAGATCCAAGCCTCTTACCCGTTCGGAATACAAATCCGCCAAAACGGTGACTAGAGGACCATTCCGAAACGGCAGCGTTTTTTCCTCGCCTTGACATCCGCGGCGGTGTGAGATCCATTTCACCACCGGCGATCTCACATTCACCGGTGGTTCCCGCGTTTAAATCTCTTCTACCTCATACTCGTGCAATACAAGGTACACTCAATCATGGAGAATCTCTATATTATTCAACATTCTCCTAATTCAATTACTTTGCTAGATTTGTATTAACTTCTAATTCAATCACGCATCACAATATTTCGGAGAGAAGATTCAATCGGCACGAAAACTGAGCTCTGCTTTTGTTTATCTATTCTGGTGAAAGCTCGAAAGATTGGTTCCATATTATGTATGGAACATTTTGGAGTTGAATTTCAAGTAATTTAAAATTGTTAATGTTTGGATTTGTAGTTTAATTAGTAAGTGAATTATGATTGAAAGTTTTGAAATGATTCAATCTATAAGATATCAAGAAGTTTTATCATGATTGCAAGCTCTATTGAAATTTTCAATCTGTATTGCTTATAATAGATTCATGGCTATTAGGTGTTCAATTGCAGCTTATGCTGGTAAAGCGTGTGACACAAGAAGTTGATGGCATCTGGTGAAGATGAAACTGGTGGAATGATGGAGATTCCCGCGGAAGATTCCTCTAGAACGGAGGAGCATTTGTCTGATTCTGATACGAATCATCAAAACAAGGATGGAAGTAATATAAATCTAGTAATGGAAAATGGCTTATCTGATGGCAATGAACGTCAGGCTGATACTTATGATCAGCTTCTACAAATGGTTGTTGACCTGAAATTTCAGAATGAATTTTTGAAGTCTCAGTTTGAGGGGTTTAGCAACGTTAACAGTGTAAGTAGTGACTCTAGTATACAGAAAGGAGCTGGTGGAGTGGAAGATGGGGAATCTGACATTGTGAAAGAGCTCCGGGAAAGGATAGAATCGTTGAATAAAGAATTTCTGGAAGAGAAACAAACGAGAATTGCATCCGAAGAAGCTTTGAAGCACCTTCAAATTTTGTATTCAGATGCAGAAGCTAAAGCCAAAGATCTCTCTGAACAGCTTGTAGAAGGTGTGGTTATGTTTGAGGGCACATGTTTAATAATGAAAGTCAGATATTAATCATGAATGAAAAATTCAACTCATTAAATAACATTTTACCCTGTATATTGTTACTTGTTTGGTAGCTAGTTTTACTTCCAAAACTAATTCTTACTATGCATTTAGTGATGATGAAGCCATACTAACGTAAGGGAATTAATGCTGTTGAAGAAAATTTTATCTTCCTTAGAATGAAAGCATTGTTTTACTTTCTTGTGTAGCTCAAAATAAGTCAGAACGTGAAATAAAAGATCGCGATGAGAAGTACTCTGAACTTGATGCTAAGTTAAATAGGCTTCACAAAAGGGCAAAACAACGCATTCAAGAGGTTCAAAAGGTGAAATATTGCTATATTCTTTTCTGTCTCGTTAATATGTTTTTAAGTTGATATTGTCCTCGTTTCTTTGAAGTAATGCTACTTGCACAATCTCTTATAATAAATTGTGCTCAAACTTCTAATCAAGTGGGCTGCTTAAACTTCTCTAACCCTAGGTCATGTATCGGCATCATTAGTTTATGTGAATGGTAGACTTTTTTTACCTTTGCTTTCTTATATGATTGGAATTTTGATATGGGACTGAACTATTTGCTTATAATGATGAACCCTGCCCCCCAAAATTATTATATTATCACAAATAAAAGTAAGGATGTTCTTGTTTAGTGCTTCAACAAAACCTCTCGAAGCAATTTACCGAGGCACTTAACTGGATTATTTTCTATGTGCTTATATGTAAGTGAGTTCATATCTTGGTTTGAGAAAATTTCATTTGCAGGAAAAAGATGATCTTGAGGCACGATTCTCCGAGGTAAATGAATCTGCCGAGCGAGCATCATCCCAACAGTCAGCATTGCAACAAGAGTTAGAGCGCACAAGGAAACAAGCAAATGAGGCATTGAAAGCGATGGATAATGATAGGCAACAGCTAAGAAGTGCAAACAACAAGTAAATACACTAATTCACTTTTCATCATATTGATTGATAAATAAACACATTCGTTAATTGAAAATTTGTGCATCTTTAGGTGTGTCAGGAGAAGCTATATTCTGTTTTATTTTATACTATATGATCTATTTGTGTATTAATAAGATATGCTTATGATAGGAGTTTACCCAAGCATTACTGTTATTTGCTTCGCAAGGATCAGATCACACCTAAAACTATCACATTCCCTTTTATTCCATCTCTTCTTTATTCGTGTGTAACATGTTGCACTTCTTTTTTCACGGAGCATACTGTCAATTTTGTCCTCCTAAGATTAAGGTGTCACCACAGTAGTGCTCTAAATTTTTTTGCATCAGATCAATCTCCTTAAAGATTATTGTGTCACCACAATAATCCTTTAAAGAATTTTTCAACAAATTAGTGCCATAGAGACAAAGTTGTAAGCAGACTCATACATAGAAAAGCTGAGACAAAGGGACATATTTAGGAAAAACTTAGTATCTTATAAGGATAGATTTGGTGAAATAATTCTGTGAAATACCAATATGGTGACACTTTAATCTTTGAAGGGCTAATTTAATAAGTAATGACAAAAATATTTAGAAAACAAATATTACGATAACCTAATTTTCAGAGGAACAAATTAAGGCTTTATTCTTTTTTAAATTATGAAATATGGAGTAACACACCACAGGAGAATTTTTGTATTAGGGATTGTGTCTCTGCATGTATTATATAAATATACTTTCAAAAGAAATTCCAATCTCTCCTGTTTGTGGAGAAAGCTAATGATTTTGCTCCAAATAGCACATTAACTCCTGATTTCAACTGACTGTGCTATGTGGGAATCATTAGAAAGCAACCTTATCTTAAATTGATATTGAATTTTTTCCTTGAAGGTTTCTTGAAATCTGCCTATCGGCTAACAAAACGTTTTTGATGTGTCTAAATAAACTAATTCTATATTTTTATGGAAAGGGTTGAATTCAAAGCACTCATCCCTATTTGTAATAATAATTATTGGTTAAAAAATGTGTTTCCCAGACTTCGAGATACCATTGAGGAATTACGGCGTTCATTGGAACCTAAAGAGAATGCTCTTGAGGCATTGCAGTTGTCACTTGCAGAAAAAGAACAGGTACGTACAAATTATCCATTTATTTTAATTGGGGAAGTGTTTATATGATTTGGATCTCCTGTATGTATATTATGTGTAGTTATTCAGTCTTACTGGTAACAGATTATAACTTATGTCTTTGTATCTTGTGTACGTTTGCATCTTTAACTTGACTCATACACTATTTATAGCTGTAAACAAAATAATCGATGCTTTACATTTTATTAAATAATATTTGGTAAACATGCTGTTTTACCCAACTTATTTTTGCTGCCTCTGCCCAACCACAACTTTGTATTTAGGTTGTAGTCAATAGAGACTTTAGCAGCCGCCAATTTTATAACATTAATAGTTGGGTATCATAAAATTTGACAACTCAGATGCTGGAAGATTCAAAAGGATTGCTTCAAGCTTCCGATGAAAAAAGGCAAGTTGCACTAACTGAGCTCTCTGCTAAGCATCAAAAGGTATGTGTGTGTATTTTTTTGTTTCTCTTTTAGGATGACTGTGTAACCTTTCATCAAATTCCTTATTTTTTCTGAAAAGAAAGTGATATTCTTAATCTCTACTATGAAGTTTGTATACTGTTGCACCTTGGCTTCAATTCAGTGTTTGTTTCCTGCAGAATATAGAGAGTTTGGAGGCTCAACTCAATGATGCTTTGTCTGATAGAAGTAAGGCAGATGAATCCATTTCTTCACTGCAGGTGAATTTTATGATCATGAGCTTTATTTCTTCACTAGGGGTGAAGAGTGTTGATAAACCATATGCTAGGAAATAGCCACACGTGGCTTTATTTTTCATTTCATGCTTAGCTTCCTTAGTGAATAGCTCTATTTTTACATAGAGGTCTACAAAAGCTAGACAACCGGACCATTTATAGGCAAGCCTGGGCCTGAAAACTAACAGTCAATTTAGATTTGGTAAAGTCAGACTATACTTTCAAAAAAACCTGCTAAGCCTTGAATTTATTTGACTTTGAAGAATGAGCTCCACAAGCTGAAGGGTTCCTTATTTCTAGACATTCCATTCATGTGCTTGTCATACTTGCATATTTGACTTACATTTAACTTCTTTCTGATTGTTAAATATAGAATCCCTGGACTCATTTTACTGGCAGAAGTTATATTAATTGTAATAAGATAATATATTTTTTCCTGAATTAATTAGTGGTGCCAATATTTTATCCAAAAATAATATGGTACAACTTACTCCTTATATATGAATGCATGTGTTCTTGGACATGTCTGAAGTTTCTGGCTGATGGGTTGATCATGCTTAATCGACTAATGCCTTCAGGTTCTAGTGGCAGAAAAAGAATCTAGAATTGCAGAGATGGAGGCAGCATCAACTGGGGAAGTAGCACGACTCAGAGCAGCCATGGAAAGCGTGAAGGGGGAGATTTCTCACTTAAAACAGGAACATGTATGATTCTGGATTTCAATATGTATAAATTAGTATTTCATTGTGTTTTGGAGCTTTCTTCCTCTTTCCTCTTCTCCCTGAGCAAGAGAGTTTGTTTTGCCGTGATATTATGTAGTATGTACGCCTGGCATAGTTTTGGGTTTTGATGTTTGAGCCACTAAATGAGTTCATAAAGCATAAATCCAATTTTAAAATTAAAATGAATTTAAATTGTCTGTCTGTACAATGACTTGTCCTCCTATTCAATAAGGCTGTCTCAGTGATTAGGGTGGAGGAGTTAAAGAGTGGACTGGTAAGGAGGTTGAACTTTCTATCCCCACCCATAACATAACGCCAACATACTAACATTTTCCATTACAAAAAAATAAAAATCCCATCATGCGTAACTTACTGTTACGCAATTATTGTGCATAATTTTCTGTCTTGATTACAGAACTTTTACCTGGAGATTTCCAGAGCTGCAATTGATTGATTATAAGTGATCATGTGACACCTATATGCAAATTTAGATGATGCATTGACTTCTACATTACATGTTTGAGATGGAAGAATGAGTTACTTAAATAATGATTGAGCTATCCCTTTAAGATATACATGTAAAATCAGGAATGAAATCATCCCCAATGCGTTGACTTGTTTGAAGTCTGTTAACAGAAGTGCATGCCTTAGATGATTAAATCACAATTAAATTCTTATACAATTTATCTTGCAGAAGATGTTTTGAATTTTATCTTGTACAATTTTTCTTGTACGATAAAATCAGGACTAAAATCACCTGCAATGCCGTTGACTTGTTTGAAATTTATTAACAGAAATGCATGCCTTAGATGATTAAATCACAGTTAAATTGTTGTGAGATTTTTCTTGCAGTAGATGTTTTGAATTTTTCCTTTTGTTAAGTTAATGTTAGCATTGTTATAAATCTTACCTTTATTTGTGAAAGAAAATTATGGTATATCCAGGTTTAGATGCCTTTTGCTGTAGTCATTTTTTTGCATAGGTGATAAATATGTGTATTTAAAGAGAACTTGGAATATTTAGAAACTTGGAGGTCTTAATGTTACACACTTATTGGTTGCTTTAATCAATGATTTGGTGTGTTCAGGAAAAAGAAAGGGAAAGCTGGGAGGCTGCATCTCAGGCACTTAAAGCGAAGCTTCAAATTGCTGAGAGCAACTGTATACGTGCAGAAGTTGAAGTGGCAAAAATACGAAGTACATATTTATCCTTCTATAAACTTTTTCATATTCATTTTAAAATAGATTTTTATGTTTTTGGCAATGGCCAGGTCAGCTTGAATCAGAGGTATCTGCACAAGCCAAGATCCTCACTATGAGAGATGCTGAACTGTTAGCTGCCAAAGAAGAGGTTCTAATTAATCTTTTGTTAGACTTCTCATATGACTTGTAATAGAACAATAAAACTCAGATAACAAATGAACACAGAAAATAATGGAAAAGCTCTGTAACAGTATTGTATAGATGGACAATTACAGAAAAATATAAAGTATGAAAGGTTCCCTTACAAAGTGAAATTCATGATCTCACCCCTTTACCAAAATAACAGAACCAGTATATTTTCTCACTCATTTTTCCACTATATACTAACAGAATCATGCTTCCCCCCCCTGCCACCTCATCATTCATTATTCAAGTTCCTATCAGTCTAAGCAATTATGTTTTTAAGTAGCAATTATTATTATAATATTAAGAGTGGTTAGTGGGGAATTATTATGTTATTAGGAGCAATTACATTTTATTAATTATGTAGGTTTATGTTTAGAATAAATAGGGGAAGATAGATGGGTGTTCATTATCGTAGAATTTGACAGGAAAAGGGCCATTTTGGCATTTGGGTAGGTGCATACCCTTGAAGTTCTACGGTATCATTCTATAGGTCAAAGGGATTTTCCTATTTTCTTATATATCAGTTGGTTTTTATCATCTTTATTACAAGTTAGCTCGTAGAAAACTAAACACATTGAATTGTGTTGATTTGTAGTTTGTCTATATATCTTAAAGAATGCTGATAGTTTTTGTCTTATCTCTGGAGTTGGGTAAGAATTACTAAAGTGTTATTTGTCAGAAAAATACACTCTGAGGAGAAAACTTTAGTTATGATGATATACACACTTTTATGTTAATGCAAGACTGCATTGAAGGTCAACTTGAGCCCCTATCTTCTCTAATCCTACTCTCTCTTTAATTACCACAACTTATTTATTGATTATTTCGTATATATCTCAGCGTCATATTTGTGAAAACCCAAGTTAAGAGAATATCCTGTCGGCAGCATCAATTTTATCTTGAAGGTGAAAATTGGTTTAATTACAAGCAATAACAAGAAAATAGAGAGGATGTAAATCATAGGATTGCTGCGGGGTGAATTTAATGGAGGAGTGCATTGTGTTTTATTTGCTTAATTATAGTGAAGTACTATTTAAATTTTAAGGAGGAATTCTATCACACAATTATACTATTTGTAATGTGTTAGACCTCTCATTAGGTAGCCGTTGCTAATTACTTACAAGTGACATGGTTTAATTATCTTGGGATCATTGTACAAAATAACAAGAAAGTAGAGGATGTAAATCATAGGATTGCTGCGGGGTGAATTTAATGGAGCAGTGTATTGTGTTTTATTTGCTACAGAAAAGTAGTGAATTACTATTTAAATTTTAAGGAGAAATTCTATCATACAATTATACTATTTGTAATGTATTAGACCCTCTCATTAGGTAGCAGTTGCTAATTACTATCATAATGTTGTATACAACTGAACAATGGGTAGAGAAACCAAGAAAAGATGCTAAAGGTTGGTGAGATGAGAATGTTATGATGAATGAGACAATGAGTGGACTTGCCAAACAAGATAGGATGCACCTATTGAGGAAAAAGTTGTAGAATCTCGCCTTAAATAGTTTAGGCATGTACTGAGAAATGCTGTAGAGGACCTAGTAAGGAAAGTACATTCACATGAAGGGTAGTCTAACAGTAAAGTAGAAGGAAGTCAATAAAAACTACAGTAGTATAGGACAAACCATTAAGGATCTAGATTTAAATGGTTTGTCCTTAGACATGATTTGTGATATGACAATATTGGTATGCTCCAGGAAGGCAGGGAGCCAGTCCTACTTAATGAAAAAGTGCTTTTGTTATTGTAATTGTTGACTTTGTCGGTCATATAGCATTGCAGTTTTGGGAGAGGACCCCCTTTCTAAGCTGTATCCGGTATTCTTCTGTAATAGGTTATAGGTTACAATATAGTCATTGCTCCACTGAACCTGCTATTTTTATCACTTCATATATATTTCATTACAATACAGCCTTTCATGGACAGGTGTTCATGGAAATATGGCTTGTACTCAAACCTTGCTCTTGAGTGGCTGTTGATTTGACCCTTAGCTACATAACGTGTGAAGATTAGACACTTGATTTACATTGCATGGCTGATATATGATGCGTTTTGCACCTCTGCAGATCAGCAGTCTTGAGAGGGATTTTTCTTCATACAAGGCTCGTGCACATGCACTTCTTCTAAAGAAGGATGCAGACCTGGTTGCAGCTAAAGACTCTGAACAACTCAAAGCTCTTGAGGAGGCTCTTAAAGTACATGTTTATCATAGTCTTATGAAGAGGACATTGTTCGACTAAAATATATACATTTGCCAATCACATTCTCTATTGTCTACAGGAGGCTGAAAATGAAGTATCATCAATAACAGAAGAAAGGGATAGAGTTCTTCAAGATCTTCAATCGGCCATGGCCAATAATGAGAAAGAACTTGCAGAAAGGTATCATTATTATTGATAAATCAATAAATCATTGAATATTAACTCCCTTGTATTATTATTATTATTGTTATTATTGTTATTATTATTAATATTAATATTAATATTAATATTAATATTATTATTATTATTATTATTATTATTATTATTATTATTATTATTATTATTATTATAATTTTAATAATTATTATTATCTTATATGTCGCCTTAAAGACTATAAAGATGACAAACATACAACTGGAAACAAAAGCCAGATCACAAGTACCAGATGTTTTGAAAATCTTGCTTTTTGCCATTGATTTGTGCTATGGTTTGGGGATTAATACTAGTTACCTTTTTGCTGTTCAGTGTGGAGTACTCACAACCTCTCATTTTATTAATTTCAGAGACACTGCCATTGAAAGTGTCAAGCAACAGATAAGGAGTTTAGAAATAAAGCTCGACTCAGTTACTGCTCAGCACCTTAAAGAGAAAGAGGAATGGGGACTAAGCCTTAAAAATGTAGAAGAAACATGGAGAGGTAATACACACTGATAGTTGGTTAAAAGTTGTTTATGATTTAAATTTTTTGGATTTGCTTGTGCATATGGATTTAGCATTAAAAAGCTACCTTAACTTGAACTTTGCAGTCAGATGCGAGGCAATGAAGGCCGAAAATGAAGCAGCTGCTGCAGAAGATATGCAAAAGGAATTGGAAGATCTCAAACAGAGATGTAAAAAATTGAAGGTAATGTGTAAATTGTTAAACCTGTGCTTGGACTTGATTCCTGCCTCCGTTAGTGTTTTTGCCCATCTTTTTTATTTGGGTGCTAACTGAATCTATAACCTGTAGGAAGAACATGCTTCATTTCATGATCTTGCTGATAGAATGATTGAGGACAAAGATAGTGAAATATCCAGACTTCTAGATGAAAATAAGAATCTCCGCCAGTCTCTTCAATCAAGACCACGTGTATGTTTCTTATTTATTTATGTATTTTCTCAATATCATACAGATCAAAGCATTTGGTATATACTAAACATTTCCATGGTCTTGCATTTTTATTCTTCTGATGCCGCAATGCTCTGATATGATATCAGGCCAGTCAGAATGATCATTACAACACAGGTATTAATTCAATTATAGTATGACAGTATATTTTCCATATGCAGAGTTTCCTTTAAGTTTTTCCTCGAGGTGATGATTAGTTGTTTATATTGTTGTTAGTGTAATCGTAAAGTCTATCATTTAGCGGTGATGTTTGACACTCTTTCTTCAACTGTTATGTACAGCCTTGCATCAATTGGATTCAAGTAATTTAAGTCCCTCAGATGCTGAACATCAAATTCTGGTATAGCATTCTGTAATTGCAGTTTTTTGTTTAATTCTATTTATCTCTAATACCTTTTTGAGATAGTTTTTAAGTATCCAGTTAGAAATTTGTGTATGGCAATTCGGTGAACTATGAGGAAGAAGATGCTAATCTCTTAGTTGCCTTAGTTACAGGACTCTGTTTCCTCCATTCTTTTTATTTGTTTTGGCCTTTAGGGGTGGGGGTGATGAAACTGGAAGAGATATTTTTTATTCAAGATATATAAGAAAATTTCTTTCATACCATATCTTCTCGCATCTATTCAGCACACTTTGGGGAATCCATTCCTGAGTTTTTGTTTTGATGTTTGTCACAATTTCAGATTTTGGCTAGACAACAGGCCCAAAGAGAGGAAGAGCTAGCACAGTCGCAGCGCCATATTTTAGCTCTTCAAGTACGTCTAAGTTTTTTTAAAGAATATTAGTCTCTAATTGTCCCCCATCCCTTTTCTTCTGTAATACTATATAATATATTACTGCTAATTCAGGAAGAAATTGAGGAGCTTGAACATGAAAATCGTCTCCACAGCCAACAGGTATATATGTCTTGCTGGAGTTTACTAAGATTTATTTGTATTTCCATTTGAAGAAATGAAAAGAGCAGCTGTACAAGGTCAATGTTTGTTTCTTTGATTGGAATACTGATTTCCTAGTTTAAATTAAAACTGAAGTTTCACAGTTGTACTTGTTTGTACTGTAACTTTCTCACAGGAAAAATATTATCATGCTACATAATTTTTAAACTTGTGACTTTTTGAAAAATGAATAAATGATCATTCTTTGGATTTGTGATTCAATTAATTTAGTTACATGTGTAAGCATACATCAACCTGCACATGAATTTTCAAATATTATGACTGTAGGAGGCAATGTTGAAGTCTGAGCTTCGCAACATGGAAAGAGCGAAGAAAAGGGAAGGTGTAGATATGACATATTTAAAAAATATTATCTTAAAGCTTCTAGAGACAGGTATTAATTTATCTTAAAAAATAAGTAAAGGTGTCCCCTTTTTGTTTTTTATCTCCTTTGCGTTTTCTAACTAATATTATGAAGCAAACTTAATCGATAGAAAATTTTTCTGTGGTCAGGTGAAGTGGAAGTATTACTACCAGTTATTGGAATGCTGCTTCAGTTTAGTCCAGAAGAGGTAATGTTGTCATCATCTACCTTTGCATCTAAACTCTTGGTAGAGAGATAGGAATGGAAATTTATGGGAGAAGTCATATATTTTGCAAATGATAATGGTGCTCCTTTTGCAATGCCCATCTCCAAAATTATCTTTAAGGGCTTCTATTAAGAATCAGTTTCATGTAACGTTAAGTTGCAAAAATCATTTGGCTAATACTAAATATCCTCCAGTGTAGGCTCATCAGTGGGCACTACACTTGTTACAATATGTGAAACATATCTCAATATTTTAACAACCCTGAAAGAATCTTCAAATATTTACTATAAATGCGGGCTTCTGTATAATAGGAGTTTCAAGTATACTCTCAAGTATTCAATTGGATAGTTAGTAATTTTGTTCAAAACAGTATCTTTCAAGTTTCAAAAGTTTTTCCTTATGTATCTTTTGTCTCCGATTATCCTGATATCATCTAAAATATTACCCTAATTTTTCCTTGATTTTTTTACATATCATCTAAAATGTTTACCCCATTTTTTCCTTAATTTTTTTACATATCATCTAAAATGTTTACCCCTTAGAATATAATATTTTAACCAAAAGTTCAGTTATGTTGATGAGTGAAAAGGAAACAATTTTCTGTTTATTGATGGTGAACGCAGATACAGAAATGTCAACAGACATATCAAAACTCAACAGATGCTGCGCCAACTCCTGCAAGTGAAACATCAGGATCTGGGCTCTCTCTTTTCTCAAGATTCTCATTTTCCTAATGGCATAAATGGGAGTGATGGAGAATTCTTTTGTTGACATTAGAGTATCCAGCTTTAGTGGAGTATGTTTGCTTACACACTGTTTGCTGAGAAAGCAGGTTTGTATTTGTAAATTAGAAAATATATCTTGGTTACAAAAGCAATGGTGCAATGCAATAATTTGGTAGCTGACAGCCTGTAAAGAAACATTGAGGATTATATACAACAAATATCACAATGGGGAGGGAGAATGCACATGATGTTTTGCTTATCCATCTTTTTTTGGGTAAAATGCTTGTTATCTGGCCTAGGGAGCTACGATATAATTCATTTTTAACGATTGATTGTGTTGAGTCAAAGCTTTTTAGCTAGAAAGTTGTATCATATTTCTTGATATATGAATTTTCAACATGACAGTGCCAATGGCATGAGAATTTTCATTTTTTGATATATGAAAGTTGTATCATATTTGATGTCATAACTACAAGGCAGTTTTAGTATCATTGAAATTTCCCGAAGAAATGCTTGTTCATCGGTACATTAGACATTATGTTTATTGCATTTTGAGTCGGAATTGTATCATTATTATAGGTCAGCTGGGACTTTTTAACTGCTTATCTGAGCTTTTGCAAGAGGTTGATGCTGCAGGCACTTGAACTGCTGCTTGGCAAGTAAATGTTGTTTGGTATTATAAGCACTTGATTTCCATGTAGAAAGGATCACATGTATGTCAATTTTGTGATATGGTGGAAACCAGAGTTGAAAGGGAACATGTGCACAATTAGCTACTCGCTTTTAACTATAATAAAATATGGAGTTCAAAAGAGTATATTAGCGATGAGTAAAAATGGTGTGCATGCTGTTAATAACAAATTTCAAGGGCATTTAGCTTTTCTGCATTCTGTGCATTGAAGCTAAACATCGTTCCTTTGTCTCTAAATTGTTTTACGTATAAATACTTCAAGCTGTCGTTTGAATGGTTGATATGCTGTCACTTGTTCCTACAGATAAATCATGAAACCTAATTCACAATTACAATCATTAAGAATACCCATCCACAAAGAAATGGCATAAAATCATACATAGATGATGTTTGTTATATGGTGAGATCAAGTGGCATTATCTCAAGAAACTCGGAATCTAAAGCCCTCTAGTTTTTTTCTCTTTTTACTCAATTACACGTACAACTCAATTACACCTGACTGATTGCTTGACATGGTCACCAACCCACTCTGAGAAGAGTTGCGAACAAAGAAATTAGAATTACTTAGGAAAAAAGAAATACATAATTAGATTCTACACACTAATTATATTTTATTATTCATTGTCAAGATGTTAAATTTGACTCAATTATCTGTAAATAACTATTGAAAAAGTAAATAGGTCTTAGTCCAATCTAGAGCAAAATTAAATGATAAAATTAAAAATAATTACAAGATATAAGAGCATGAATATCGATAAATTTTTATTGTTCTTTCACATATCCCTTAGTAATTGTTTGTACCGTGCTTTAGTTTGCAAGTGTCTTTGCACAACAATGCATTTGCACTTAAATTGGGGTAAAGAAAATGGAATCATTACAGACTTTTTGATATATTGTATGAATATTTAAAAAATATAGAGGAGTTTAAATAATTGAGAAGTATGAAATAATATAAAATATTTAGTAGAATTTTATTTAAAAAACTCAAATAATTTTTTTTGGATGTGGGTGCCTAAGTGAACTATTACAAGTTGCGTATAATATTGATTATATACACAAATTCAAAAATAAATGAATTATTTAATTACACAAGCTGAGAAAGCCATATTACTCCTAAAATAGTACTAGTACGAGGGAACTATGTGAAGAATATGACAAAATAAATACAATGTTAGGTGATCAGCTTTGTTTTTTTTTGTTGGTATAAAAACAAACTTTGCATGCTTTTGTCCTTTTTTTTCTTTCATCCACGTGCTTGTATTTTTAATCTCGAATTTGTATAAATTAATTCGTATGACAATTTCGTACTATATGACCCATGTAAACAAAATCAAGTCCATCATTGAAAGTTCTGATTGTTTCAATAAACAACTTGCCACAACCAGAATAAGAACTGATACATGGTTTTCAATGATACATGAGTCTATTAAAACATCTACACACCAAGAACCTGGGTGCCACAATCAACAGAATCACAACTTGCACCATGTTTATTTATCCACAAGAACTATTCCTTTCCTCGGACTCTTTTCTAGTATACATCAAGGTATTTGCAGTTTGTACATAATTTACCATAATACTTCAAATCCATACAAACTTGTGTAGATAATGAAAACACTAGTTCAACCCAACCCGATTTGAATATCAAAACATGGCATAGACAAGGTAAAAAAACCAAAGAAACCATAAGAAAAAGACCAAAAAAAAAAAAGGGACAAAGACCTATTTTAATCAGCAGAAAAAAACAAACACAAAAAGCTGGTAAATGCAAGTGTTTGTTCTAGACATAATAGTATGAATTAAGATCCTCATCTAAGCATGCTTGGCCTGAAAATCTTTCATGAAAGCAACCAACTTCTCAACTCCAGCCATCGTCATAGCATTATATATAGAAGCTCTCATACCACCAACAGACCTATGTCCCTTAAGTTGAACCATCTTTTCCTTAGCAGCTTCCTTAACAAACTCACCCTCCAATTCCTGTTTCTCCAAAGTAAACGGCACATTCATCAAAGACCTCACAGATTTCTCCACAGGACACCTATAAAACCCCTTACTCTCATCAATAGCATCAAACAGAATCTGAGCTTTCCTCTTGTTATTCTTCTCAACCTCCTTCAAACCACCTTGTTTCAAAAGATCCTCAAAAACCAAACCACACATGTAAATACCATAACAAGGAGGAGTGTTATAAAGTGAACTGTTTTCATCATGTATCTTGTAATCAAGCATCACAGGAGTAAAACTTTGAGCATTCCCAATCAAATCTTTTCTTATGATCACAATTGTTACACCAGAGGGTCCTACATTTTTCTGAGCCCCAGCATAAATAACTCCAAATTTAGATACATCAACAGGCTTTGAACAGAAATTTGAAGACATATCAGCAACCAAAATCCCAGTAGCATTTTCAGGGTTAGGGTAATTACTATCCTTAAACTCAACTCCATGAATAGTTTCATTTGCGCATATATGCAAATATCTAGCATCTGGGTTTTGTTGAAAATCATGAAAAGACGGAATTTTTGTATACTTTTCGGATTTCCCAGACCAGATTACTTTGGGGTTACAATACTTTTGTGCTTCCTTAACTGCTTTGTCACCCCAGGAGCCGGTAACGATGTAATCAACGGTGTCCTTTGGGGTGCAGAGGTTTAAAGGCAAGGCGGCGAATTGGGTGGTGGCGCCGCCTTGGAGGAATAGGACGGAGTAATCAGATGGGATCTGTAAAAGGGTACGTAGATCTGATTCGGCTTTTTGGATTATGGAGAGAAACTCTTTGCCTCTGTGACTCATTTCCATGACGCTCATGCCGGATCCGTTCCAGTTGTAGAGCTCGGATTGGGCTTTGAGGAGGACGTTTTCGGGTAAGGTGGCGGGGCCGGCGGCGAAGTTGAAGACGCGGTCATGTTGGGGTTGGGTGTGGAGAGATGGAGGGTGGGTGGCGTGGGATTGGGTGGCGCAGATGGGTTTGAAGGAGAAAGAGAGAAGCTTGTTGTTGTTGTTTTTGGTGGGGTGGTTGAAGATGGTGGTGTTGTGGAGGAGACGAGTGTGAGGTGAGGTTGCCATTGATATACTCATGATGATGGTAACGTTGAAAATGGAGATGATTGGGAAGAAGAAGAATGTCTAAAAGGATGTATATATATAGTGAAAGTGAAGTGCTACGAAGACGGACCCATAGTACCGGGTACACCGGTTTGAAATTTGATGCCACATGAAATGAAATTCCATAAAGTTTATTAAACAATTTATGAAATTAATATAAGGTTGATTATTTTATTCAAAGCTTACATTAAATGATCTTGATTCTTGAAAAATGATGAATCTAACCTATATACCTCTTTTTTTTTTTCATACTAGAATAAGAGTATAATACTAGTCTTCTTAATATGATTATATTAAATTGTAGAGACATGAAATTGAACCTGCAACATCTACTTATACAAATTTAAAGTAAAATTTCTGTCATTAGAGTCTTTGAAAAAAAAAATTAAAGTCTAGTTACTGAAGAATTAAAAAGATGGATTAAAAAATAAATTGCGAAATTAATAAAATAAAATAAAATAAAAATACAATTAAGTACAATAAAAGTTTGGTTCCAAAAACAATTTAAACTAAGAAATTTAAAAAATAAACAAATAGTGAGACGACAACCATGAGTTTGTGATCTTATTGATAATGATGACCTTGGAGTGTGGAGGAAGGAAGTTATTATGGAAAAGTTTTCGCAGGAGGAGGCCAAGAGGATTGTGAACATTTCACTTACTAGGCTGCCTATAAAAGACGAACTTATTTGGCATTTCGAAAAGAGAGGGGGATTTTTAGTCAAAACAGCTTATCACGGTATGCGCTCACAAGGAGTCTCTCCTTCCGGGCCCCTCTAGTCAGCCTAACCTGAAATTGTGGCAACTGATTTGGAGAGCTCCTATTTGACTAGACAGAGGAATTTCCTTTGGCGTGTCGCGAAGGATATCTTGCCCATTAGAGGTAATCTTTTAAAGAAAGGTATCTCTCTTGATCCTGTGTGTCCGTTTTGTTCTGCTGAGATTGAGACAGTTCATCATCTTTTGATGGAATGCATTTTTTCGAAACAAGTTCTGTTTGTGTCGCCTCTTAGTTACCATATTCCTGCAAATGTTTGTGTGAATCAATGGTTGCAGTCGATGCTGGCTTGTGGTGATGTTAGCAGTGCCCAAATTATTTGTTCCTGTCAATTCAAAATTTGGGCCGCTAGAAATTTGGTGGTTTTTCAGAATAAAAGATGTTGTCCCATTTCTGTGGCCGGTGGTGCTGTTGAGTGTATGCAGGAATTTCGAAGGTCTAATCCTAATCATGGCAGGAAAGGTTCCACGCCTGCTGTGCGGCCCGGCGAGACCTTCCCACTCGATGTTCACATCGCTCGGGTTGATGCTGGTTTCACAAGGGATGGTGCTGTTGTGTTTGGTTGTATTTTTAAAAGCTACTCTATGGCTTTTTTGCTCGCTGCAAGTAAGAAGGACTACATTGAAGTGGAGGCGAGTCTCGCAGAGCTATTGGCTATTCGATGGTGTATCCAACTGGTAGTGGAGATAAAACTTAATAAAGTTGTCTTTCAATTGGATGCACAAGTAGTGGTTGATTGTATTAATTCGATCGTCTGTAATGCTGCCCTCGAGCCCATAACGTGTAGGGTGTTATTACGTAGTTTCACTTTTGGTTCTGTTATCTTTATTCCTAGGCTTTGTAATTCTGATGCGCACAATATGGTGTCGCTAGGAAAGTTGTATGGTTCAAGGACATGGTTAAGTGGTCTTCCGGTGGTGGACTCGTTTGTTCCTGGAGAATCGACTTCTCTACTTTAATGAAAGTATTATTTTACCGTAAAAAAAAAGTTACTTGATGTAATCTTATCAGAGAAATTATGGGCCCGTTTGTTTCAGCTTTAAAAAAATGGATTTTTTCTTTATATTTTTGAAAATAGATTCTTCAAAACCGTTTTTTTCAAAATATTATTCGTTTTTTCTAAAATAAAACATTAATTTTGAAATCTTATAACATAAACGTACATTATTGAAGACCAAAACTTAGTCAAAATCACAATTTTTTCAAAAAATTATATTTCAAAATGATTTTTATGAAAATCTATTTTAAATAACTTCAAAATTAAGTGATTTTTTGAAATTTTGATATCTAAATTTTTTTCCATAAATAGATGAAATACCTAAAATCACATTTTAAGAATAACTATTCAAACAAAATTTTCATTTGAAGCTTTTATAAAAAAATATTTTGTAAAATATTTTTTCACAAAATTATGTAACACTATAAAAATTATTTTTTTTAAAATCAAAACAAACGGGTCCTATATCATACACCAAATTTATACACTTATATCAAATATACTGTTCACAAATACGTGATTTATAGTGTTTTTATTTATTTTAATTTTTTGAACTATTTTTTATTTTATTTTTCAAATTATTTTGGTTAATGAATAGTTAATATGTAGAGTTTGGTTATTGATTATTCTGACATCAAATATTAAATTTTACGTAATAAACTAACTTTGATTAATATTATGTATAAAATTGGTTAATACAATTCATAACTTGCTTAATGAATTCTAAAAAAAAAATAAATAATAAAATAAAGTTTATTAATGAAGTGTAAAAGTTGGTTAATACATTTATAATTTAGTGTTAAAACATAGTTAATAATATGTATTTAATTGATTAATAAAGTAATAAAAGTGATTAATAAATTATAAGTAAAATAAGTAATTAATAATATATATTTTTACAGTTAATATAATTATAAAGTTGATTAATAACATATCCTTATATTATAAATAATATTTTGATGTCAAAATAACATTACTGATCTTATAATCTTATCTTGTATGTATAAAAAAATCACATAGTAATATTTTCTTCGTATTTTGTAATTTAATTTAATAACTTGTATAAATAATTTCTTTTGGAGTTATAAACACTTTGATGGTAGAGTCATACTCCATCCACTAACAACAAATAACTTTAAAAAGAATCGATGCAAAAGTTGTCAAAAAATAATTTTACAAATATTATCTCTCTTTATAAGAAAGGTCGCAATCTCTTCATTTTCCCTTAAAAGAAAAGAAGGTGAAAATGGTATCTAGGAGCATGGAAATGCAATCTAGCAAAGAGTGTGGTTGGTGGAACAGAGTTGGTGTGTGGACTGCACGTCTTTATAATTGTTGAGTAGGAGTGAGTGAGTGAGCAGTTTGTTTCTTGCTTCATCATTTTAAATTAAGTTGTACTGTACTTACTAGTATTATTCTTGTTTTTTGGACTTCAATTATGCATTTTCCAAATCTGGCGGCGTACCACCAACCCCGGAAAACATTGTTGGTACTTGGTAGAATGAATTGAAGAGGTAGTATGAGAAAATAAAACTAAGGCTCCGATTAATTTATCAAAAATATATTTTTTTTTATTTTATATATATATATATATATATATATATATATATATATATATATATATATATATATATATATATATATATATATATATATATATATATATATATATATTGTTCTGGACTGGGCCAAGATTAAGCCCCAATCTACTTTCGGCCCACTTAGCCTTATAGGCCCAAACCACTCTGTGCTCCATAATTGGGCTTATAATGCTCGTCTCCACTATGCCCGACATAATGCTCCTCGCGAGCTGTCTGACGCCCGGCATGGATGCTCCCCGCGAGCATCCTCTCTGCCGAGGACCCTGCTCCTCGTAGGGCTCCTTCATATTCAACCCCCCGAATAACGCGGAGTCCACGTGGTCCCTAAAAGACCGCGTCTCCCATGAACTTCGGAGCAGTTAACCAGGACAAAGGGTACTCACGCACCTCCGATATTTCCGCCTAGGAAACCTGGCAGTCTCCTAATTGGGCCTGGGCATCCAACCCAAATAGCGAGATCATGGCCAAGCGCTGGGGGCTATAAATACCCT
The DNA here is from genome assembly GCF_029867415.1 of Vicia villosa. Classification (NCBI taxonomy): domain Eukaryota; kingdom Viridiplantae; phylum Streptophyta; class Magnoliopsida; order Fabales; family Fabaceae; genus Vicia; species Vicia villosa. The sequence goes on along the minus strand of NC_081181.1, from coordinate 123,980,746 downwards.
ATTTCACTAGAGGGTCAGGTATTCACTTCTTTCTAACCTTTAGCTGGTACTTGCACTCCTTTGCTCGTCTTCTTACCTTGGCATCGGAGTACCTTGCAAGTATACCCCCCCTTCACTCTTCGAAGATCCAATTCCGAGCAGCCCGTGACGATCCTTCTGATCAGGTACGATCAGTGGCGCCGTCTGTGGGAATGTAGCTTCCCCTTCTTTAACAAACAAAGATCAAAGCTAATCCATCCTACGATCGTCATGGCTGGCAACAACAACAACGTCAACGACCCAAATCCTGATCCCTTCCACCTGGACGATCTCATTCAAGGTTCCGCCCCCGACGGGACGAATCGACATCGGCGGGAGGAACAACAGCTTACCGCTGACGGGCAAGGAAGACCGAGGCATGAGACCTCGCAACCTAGTAGAAGACAACAACCTCAAAACGTCGAGCAAGCTCAAAACGGTGGCAACGAGCAACTTCAAATTAACAGAAACGAGCTCGCTCTAGTTCAGAACAACGAAACCGACACAAGAGACGGGCAACCCGCCTCCTCCTTCACTCATACCTCCCAGAGGCGGAGAAACTAGCAGGATGACGACCAGGAGCAAGTCGACATCCCCGAAGATGCCGACTCCACCACCGTCCTTTTGCTTGCCGCCCTCAAGAAGACCAATCACCTCATCCGACAACAAAGCGAGCGGATCGACAGGCTGGAAAGGAAGCGACGATCACGATCTCCACCAATGAGACACTACCGATCACGTTCCTACTCGTCCCCCCGTTCCCCGCCAAGGAGCTATCGCCGACGCTCACCATCTTCTTCGCGCTCCCCGCCTAAGAGGTACCGTCGTCAAAGGTCCTACTCCCGCTCTCCTCGGCGAAAAAGGTAGGAAGAACCAGGCCTCCGATGAAGTAAAGACGGGTAGCCCATCGCCCAAACAAGATCGCCGAGGCTCCACCAAGGCTGTACCAAAACCCCACGAACGTCCCTCCCCCGAGGACAATCGTAGGACATCTGGGAAATCACAAGGGAAACCTCGACGAAAACACAATAACCGCGGAGGACATTCGACCTCCCCCGGACCAAGTGACGAGGAAGACTTCCGCAGCCCTCTGTCAGAGGAGATTGGCGAGCCCGCCTGCCCCGAGGAATGGAGAAACCTCCAACCCTGGACCTTTACGACGGGACCACAGACCCCGACGATCATATTCGGAGCATCGAGGCCGTCATGGACTACCACGTGGTCCGAGGGTCCATCAAATGTCGGATCTTTCCGACCACCCTCAAAAAGGGAGCAATGACCTGGTACAGAAATCTTCCTCCCAACTCCATCCACTCTTGGGCAGAACTCAAGAAGCTCTTCTCCAACCACTTCACGGCCTCTCGCCGACAACCAAAATCTGAAGCGACACTCGAAGCTGTCATCCAGGGTACCGACGAACCTCTCCGAGAGTATCTCGATAGGTTCAACAAAGAAGCCGTCCAAGTCCAGACGACTGACCATATGAAAAGGTATCTCCTCGAACAAGGACTCCTCCCGGGGAGCGACTTCAAGAAGGCGATCAAAATTGAGTAAGTCCGCACCATGGACGCCCTCCTCATCAAAGCCCAAGCTTACATTGATTTCGAGGAAGGCGAAGCTTCCGTGAAGAAGGCTTCAAGAGGCAACGACACCGCCCGCAGCGCGATGGTCATCTCCAACGGCGGGGATCCGGGGTCACTCACGATCAGCTCAGTGAAAAGAAAGTTTGACGAGCTGATCACAACCAACTCAGATCTCGGCCCAACCCTCCAGAAGTTCAGAGGCAAATCAGATCCAATCACTTTCTATCTAGAAGAGCTCCCCGGCGGAGCCCCAAACGCCACGACCCCCCTGCTCGTTCGAGCAAGGATGGAAAATTTTAACGTCCGATGAGTCTTGATTGACGAGGGGAGCTCGGTCGACATCATGTACTCCCATCTCTTCAAAACCCTCAAGTTGGACGACTCCCACATCACTCTATATGTAGGCTCCGACCTCCAAGGCTTCAACGGGGCGACCACCAAACCCTGGGGATACGTCGAACTGATTGTCACTTTCGGGGAAGGAGAAGCTTCTAGACAGGTCAAGACGCGGTTTATAGTGATCGACTGCAAGATCCTCTACAACTGTATCATCGTACATCCTACTCTAGCTGAACTCACGGCCGTCCCCTTGACCGTGCACCTAAAGATGAAGTTCTACACGAAAAGAGGACGAGTAGCCACCATCAACGCTGACATTGAAGCAGCCAGGAGGATATTCGATGCGTCGATGAAGGGCTTACAGCTAATCGCTCCTCCCTCCAACTCCAACAAGAAACCAAGAGCCGACGACAAGCCTCCTTAAGAAGATCTCTAGCAACCATCCCACGTCAGCTCGGTCGACCTCGACGCCCGCTTCACGAAAGAAGAACTGAAGAACGGCGAAGAACCACAGCCTAAGACAGCTCACCCCGTCTGACCTATCCCGGACGGCGACTTTGAGCTCGTCCCGCTTGGCGACAACCCTGACAAGGACGTGAAGATCGGCAAGGACATCCCAGATCTGTCGAGGAAACAACTCGTAGCTTGTCTTCGCGCCAACGCAGACCTGTTCGCTTGGAGCGCTGCTGAAATGCCCGGACTCAACCTTGAGGTCGCCTGCCACCTTCTCTCCATTGATCCAGCCGCGAAGGCAGTAGTTCAACGTAGGCATCGGCAGTCTCCCGAGAAAGCGGAGGCTGCCGAGAAAGCTGTAAAAGACCTCCTAGCGGAAAATTTTATTTCCGAGGCCAAGTATTCAACTTGGCTCTCAAACGTTGTACTAGTTAAAAAATCTAATGGAAAATAGAGAATGTGCGTTGATTATACTGATGTTAACCGGGCTTGTCCCAAAGATACTTACCCATTACCTAACATTGACAGACTGGTCGACAACTCGGCCGGTTATAAATTATTGTTTTTTATGGATGCTTATTCAGGTTACAACCAAATCCCCATAGCAAGGTGCGACAAGCAGAGCGCAGCTTTTATGACTGAGTCGGGCAATTACTACTATAACGTAATGCCCTTCGGACTCAAAAACGCTGGAGCCACTTACCAGCGGATGATGAACAAGGTATTCCGAGGAGAGATAGGTGACACCCTCGAGGTATACATGGACGACATGATCGTCAAATCCCGAGAAGACACCGACCACACCATGCATCTCGAACGAGTTCGAGCAAGCCAGGTCCTACAGGATGCGCTTCAACCCGGAGAAGTGCACCTTCGGCGTCCGAGCAGGCAAGTTCCTCGGTTTCTACTTAACCGAAAGAGGAATAGAGGCCAACCCGGATAAATGCCGAGCATTCTCGGAACTCCCCACACCTAACAATAAGAAATCCATCCAAGTCCTAAACGGGATGCTCATGGCACTGTCCCGCTTCGTCGCGAAGTCCGTCCAACACGCCCTCCCATTCTTTAAATTACTACGCAAGGAAGCAACCTTCGAATGGTCCGAGGAATGAGAGCAGGAACTATCCCACCTCAAACGAGTCCTCTCGGAGCCACCCGTCCTCTCCCGGCCGGAAAACAACGAGATCCTATACCTTTACCTAGCCGTCTCTAACGAAGCAGTTAGCGCAGCATTGATTCGGGAAGCCGAAGACCGGCAGAAACCCGTGTACTTCACAAGCAAAGCCCTACAAAGACCCGAGGTGCGATACCAACAAATCGAGAAAGTCGCACTGGCACTAATAATAGCCGCCCGTAGACTAAGGTACTACTTTCTCGCCCATACCATCATTGTTCGAACTGACTAACCGATCAAACAACTACTCGGCCGACCAGATATGGCCGGGAGGATGTTGAAGTGGTCCCTCGAGCTATCCAAGTTCGACGTCCAGTACGAAAACAGGAAAGCGCTGAAAGCCCAGGCACTTGCCGATTTCGTAGCCGAGATGACCGCTATCACCAACTCCCCTCCCCCTATCGAGAATAAATGGACCATCTACGTAGATGGCGCCTCCAGCATCTCGGGAAGCGGAGCCGGCGTCATCCTGGAAAACAACGAAGGACTCATCATTGAAGTATCATTAGTTTTATCTTTCACCACGTCGAACAACCAGGCCGAATACGAAGCCTTCCTGGCGGGCCTTCGACTCGCCGAGGATGTAGGCGCGCGAGAGGTAAAGATCTACACCGATTCCCAACTCGTCGCATCCCAAGTCAACAGCGATTACCAAGCAAAAAATGACGTGCTCGTCGAATACCTCGCACTAGTCAAAAATAAAATGCGAAGCTTTGCAAAGGCTGAGGTCGAGCACATACCTCGGGAGCATAATTCCTGAGCCGACGTCTTGTCCAAACTCGCAAGCACCAGGAAGAAGGGCGGAAACAAATCGGTAATCCAAGAAATCTTGTCAAGGCCAAGTGTAGATAAGAGTGCACCCCACTTACTAGTGCTCGCCATAGGTGACGATCATTGCTGGATGACCCCGGTGTGCAACTTCCTTACGAAAAACGAACTGCCGACCGACGCGAAGGAGGCTTTGGCAATCAAAAGGCGAGCCTGCTCGTACACTATCGTCGAGAACAAGCTGTACCGGCGAGGATTTTCCATTCCTCTCCTCAAATGTGTCGACGCATCGCAAGCGCTCGAGATACTGCAGGAGCTTCACGAGGGGATCAGCGGCCAACACCTCGGCGGCCGATCATTGGAAAGAAAGGCTCTTAGGGCCGGGTATTATTGGCCAACCATGCAAAAAGACGCCAAAGAGCATGCCTAGAAATGCGATAAATGTCAGCGTCATGCCGACGTGCACCTGGCTCCTCCAAACGAGCTTAAGTCTCTATCGTCGCCCTAACCCTTCTCCACCTGGGGAATGGACCTCCTCGGACCATTCCCTGTCGGATCATACCAAAACAAATACCTAGTGGTCGCTGTAGACTACTTCACTAAATGGGTAGAAGCCGAAGCGCTCGCCAAGATCACAGCCCAAAACGTGCTCCGTTTTTACAAACAGAACGTACTCGCTCGGTTCGGGGTACCACAGGCGATAATAACCGACAATGGCACCCAATTCAGTGATAGGAAATTCCAAGAGTTCGTAGCCAATCTCGGCACCAAACAACATTTCACCTTAGTAGAACACCCCCAAACAAACGGGCAGGCCGAAGCAGCCAACGAAGTCATCCTCCGAGGATTGAAACGGAGACTCGGCGAGGCTAAGAAAGCTTGGGTCGAGGAACTACACAGTGTACTCTAGGCATATAGGACGACGCCTCATTCGAGCACTGGCGAAACCCCGTTTAGATTAACCTACGGCACCGAAGCCGTGATCCCCGTGGAAATCCGAGAACCTTCTCGGCGGACCGAGTTACCTCTCGAGGAAGAACTCAACGATGAAGCTATGAGGGAAGAACTCGACATGGTCGAAGAGATCCGAGCAGGGTCTTCCCTCCGAGAAGCCAAATTAAAACAACAAATAGCTCTGCGCCATAACGCCAAAGTTATCAAACGCGAGTTCGAAGTCGGCGCCCTAGTGCTTCGCAAAAACATGAAGGACTCACGCGAGGGCAAACTTGCCCCAAACTGGGAAGGCCCGTACCAAGTTTACGATAAAACCGAGAACGACAGTTATTATCTCGAGAACCTCCTCGGAGAAAAACTTGCTCGACCTTGGAACGCTGAAAAACTCAGACGCTATTATAGCTAGAAATAGCTAACACTCCCTGGTCGCTCCCTCCGAACACGAAGGGCCGACTGAGCACGGACTCGCGTCATGGTACGAACGCGAACACTCCACGACATCAACAGTCGGAACTCACAGCCGAGAGATAAAACCGACCACACGGAGAACACTACACCTAGGCCCCTGTGGTAGTACCTGCACGGCAGAACCCCAGCTCGCGATGGGACCATTCACGCTGCGAGCACGTGGCCCCAACCGTGGTCTCGTACTCGCTCATTGCACACACCTGCTCTGCGCACCCGGGCCGTACCCCGCATGCCCGGTAGCTCAAACCAAGGCCGAGCATAGTCCAATGACAAAATACTTCTAAGTATGACCACTCGCCCGGATTGCGAAACGCAACCCAATCGCATATCCCCTGCAGCAACGAAGATTCTAAACGCAAAAAGAAAAGTTAAAACATAAACAGAACTTGCAAAAGTAAAGCATTAAAAGCCGGCCAAATTGGCCGGCGATATCCGAATATTAGAAAATATGACGGGCACGCAGACCCCAAAAATTATCCGGGCATAACCCAACATACAAACATCAAAGGCGCGCAGGTCAATAAAAGCGCGGGCACGCAGGCCCAAACTAACAAAACTAAGATTCTTCTTCACCATCGGGAGACTCGGGCACCAGCATCCCGTCCACAATCTTTGACGAGAGCCCAATGTTGTCCTCCTTTAAACCCGGGTTCAGAAGCTTCAACTTCCCAACTGCACAGTTGAACCCAGCTTCAGCCATCTCAACAAGGTTTAGCTTCAGCCCATCTATCTTTTCGACAAACTCGGCTCTGGACTTCAGCACAGCCACATCTGCAAACTCCTCGAACGAGGGTGCCCATTCCCGTTGAAGCTCGGCAACCTTTTTCTTCTCCGCCTCAATCTCCTCGTCCTTCTGCTTCAAAACCCCATCAATCTTCTTCTTCAGCTTTTCCCGGTCGGCTTTTAACGTTTTAACCTCATCCTCGTCAAGCTTTCTGCCCGACTCCGCTTTTTTCAAAGCCTCGGCAAAAACCGGGCTACTCCTAGCCAACACTTGAACCATCCCCAAAACCCTCATAACGGTAGCACCATCACTCGCTAGCTGCTTGAGGAGAGCAGGGGATCCCATCTTTTATACCCGGCGGGCTTCGTCCGGAGAGGTTGCCAGAGGAAATTTTTCAATGTAACCTCCGTCTTTGAAGCAAGGAGGAAGCACAAAGGCACGGTCAGGCCCCAGGCTCGACGTCTCTTCACGAGCCGTTTCTGCATGACGAGCCTTCTTTGGAGTCCTTTCAGCGTCCAAGTTCACCCGGGGCGAACCGGCCGAGCCTGTGTTGTCGCCAACACCCCCCGGGCTTTCTTCTCTCGAAGCTTCCTCGCATCTTGGGTTATCATCTTCAAGAGCTTATCTTCCTTCATCGGCATGGTCTCTGAAAAAGAAAACAAACGAGTTAACAATAACATCAGACAAAAGAAGCAAACAAGATAGATAGCCCAAGTATAACCTAACAACGCATGGGCTTCCTCGGGGGTCCGACACGATTACAGGGCCTTCGTATTGATTGCCCGCGGCTCTACCCTCGGCACACCATTCTCGTCCAAGACGGGCTCCCCGGTGTGGACCTCCGATTTTTTTTTAATACCGGGCCATACCTCTGATCTGTAGAGATACGTGAACTGACTCTTTTTTGTCGCTTAATGCTTTCGCATTTTTGAAAATTCACAGAGTCGCCACCAACCTTTTATTTTATCCAATTAAGGAAAGGTTTATAAAAGAAACAGAAAAAAGACCTTTAAGAAATTCTGGGTAAGGGGGTAGGTTATACAAAGGGAAGGTGTTAGCACCCTTTGTATCCATGGTTATCCATGGGCTCTTAAGTTTGCTTAGCTCACTTGTTTTTCGATCACTTTTCAATTGCTCTGAAATTGCTCATATGTGGTTTCAAATACTTTTGTAATTTGAATTTTGTAATGATCCGTGTGTGGATGTATACAAAATGCTTGTTTATCTTTCGAAAGATGTTTTGAAAAGAACGTTAACTTTGTAATAATCCGTGTTTGGATGTATACAAAGTATTGTCTTTTTTTGAAAGTTTTGAAAAATCAACAGTGTATGAGAATTTTGTTTGTTTTGATTTGAGCAAGCAAACTAGGAGGTCTACCCTGAGTTGTAAGGTCTTTATCCTATTTCCTTTAAAAATCTATCCTTTCACCGGATATAAAAGCAAGGTTCGATTTTGTACTCAAAACAGTTGAATTTGACTTTGATTTTGAAAGATTGTAAAAGGGATTACCTGAAGAGGTGCAAGTGTGATTGTGATTGGATTCAGATATTTTATCTTTGAAGTTAGTGATCTAACGGTTCAATTTTATCTTTGACATACACGCAGTTTATATTTGCTGGAAATTAAAGTGCGGAAATGTAAAGTGCGGAAAGTAAATCTACGCTATTACATCGATTGTGCGGGAAATGTAAACTAGCCTATTTACATGAATTTGACATCCTATACATTTATCTAGGAATTTTAAATTGCAAGAAAAATAAAAGGCATGTTTTTGGATTTTTTTTTTATGGTTTGATTTTAATTAATTAATGCATGATTAATTAAATTAAAATGAAGAAAAAGATGAAAATTGATTTAAACCTAGAAATTAAGTTAAATATGTACAAAATATTTGTCAATTAATTTTAAAACAAAACTAATTTTTTTGGAATTTTTGGAATTGATTTGAAATTGATTTAAGCTAATTAAAACATAATTATGCAAATAATTATACAAATAATTAAAACTTAAAAAGAAAATTATTCAAAATATGTACAAAATTAGCTTATAATATATAAACAATATTTAACATGAAGAACAATTTTTTATGATTTTTTTTGATTGGTTAGAATAATTAAAAAGCCAATATATAAATATATACTAATTAATTATGCAAAATATTGAAATTATGAAGAAAAATAAAATATTTTTATTTTCGAAAATAATATATTATTTAAGAAGTCTAAAAATATTTTTTGTGTATTTTTTGGATTTTTAAAACTATTTTAAATTAATTTAACAAAGAAATTAAAATAAAATAGAAAATAAAATAGAAAATAAAAGGATACTGATCCTGTGTGGTAATCAGTGAGGGCGCATGGTGGGGAAGAGTGATCTGGCGCGTTGAATCATTCATTAAATGAGATCAGATGGTCCAGAAATTGAGGCACGTGGTGATCAGTACACCTGCAAAGCACTGGATTAGTGGAAAGTTTAAAAACACGCGCGCGCTTCTGGACCAATGAGGGGGAGACACCTCATCGTCTTCAACCTTCAGACAAGGCCTTTTACAGCGCTTTTGTAAAAAAGCGCTATTGTAAGTGAACCCTAAATCTGCAAAATAACGAATAGGGTCAAACAAGCATAGAAATCAAGCGCGATGGTACCATTGGATTCGTCTTGTTCCACTGAATGTAACCCTGCCCTTAATTTGTTTTAATTTTGGCCCTAATGAAGAACCCTAATTTTGAGCTAAGAAAACCCTAAAATGGTATATGCTACAAACATCCATTAAAATCCAATTGAAGCTCCAGAAACGACCAGAGCTTCAAACCAAACACAATTATGCATCTACATCTTGTTAAATATGCGTGTGTTATGAGATATAAGTTGGTTTTAGTTTGAACAAACCGTGGCCTATATAGCTCGATTCAGTGATGTTTAGGACTTGCAATTGATTGGAATAGTTTCAGTGAAGCTCAGAGATGATGTTTGAATGCTTAGTTTTTATTGAAATGGACTGAAATTAAAAACTCGAATTTGAATTTTCTTTGAATTTTTTTAAGTGATTACAAGTGTATATGAGCAAGGCTTTGTTTCTGATTCGTGTCCCCTTATTACTGAAGTGCTATAGCCTATTTATAAGCATTAGAGTGCTTAGAAACTAAGCCAAAAGCATTGATGAGTTTTTTTGGAATCTTGACTTTTTCAACATTGGTAGCTTTGCCTTTAAGCCACCATGGCTTGATTTTCTTCTTCTCCTCTGCTGTACTTTGCTTTGGGACAGAGTTGAATGAGTCATGCTTGGAATACAAGCTATTCTTTATCCATTTCATTTTCTTTTTTTTTTTTAATTTTAATCTTAAAATAAGATAAAATTATGCCAAAAATGGATAAAAAATGATGTGGGCTTAGTCTTGGTCGTGGGAGGCCCATATCATCATGGAAATGATGTTTGAATGCTGAAAACTTGGCCCCATTTGGAAAAAACACATTTTTGAGCAATGTTGATTTCATGCATTTTCCCAAAATTTAGCCAACTTCAACAAGGTGTAAATCCTTCAATTTTTGTCATATGAAGGAGATCTTGCACTTTTTAGAAACCTCAAAGAGTCCTCTAACCAATGTCTTTGGTTTCATGTCAAAATGATTTTTGAAGCTCCTTGTGTGTCCTTTTGAAAAAAGTGTCTTTTTGTTGACTTTGAAAATGACCTGTAATGTCTTTGATCATATTTTTCAAATGGTGAATCCAATGACCATGGGATCAATGGCATTTGAAAGATAATTGAATTTCCTTCAAAACAAGCTTTGGTTTGAATTTTTTGGATGAAGGATGAGAGAGTTATGATCAGTCAAAGTTGAGTTGACTTTTCAGGCAAAAACCCTAATTTTGAATCTTAGGGTTTTGTTGATTTTTGATCTTTCCTTGATGAATTATGATCATCCAATGATCAAATGATGAATCCTTTGACAAAATATGGACTTTGACAAAAAATTTCATTTTTGACTGTCTGTTGACTTTTTTGGTCAAACGGGTCGTCTGTTGACTGTTTGAGCTGCTGACGGTGCGTCTGAGTGAATTGAAGTTTGAAAATTTGTATGATGGTACTTTGAGATATATGGATGTGTATGAAATCCATTTGAGCTCTCAAAAACTTGTTGCTCCTGTAAAAACAAGAAGAACCCTGATTAGGGACTGTTTGTGTAGGAGACAGTTAAGCGTACCTGATTTTTGTGCAGTGTTGAGTCTCTGCTAATCGCGTGATATTCAGAGGACTTCTAGCACAAAAGATCTTGGAATTTTGAATTGTGAAAGATTGATTTGATTGATGGTACAAAACACTGAGAATTGTACTGCCAGCAGTTTGGCTGTCAACTGACTGTCCAGGTATTGATGCAGCAGTTAGAGTGAAAAATCAACAGTCAAAGTTAATTTTATTTTTTGTTATTTTTGTTTTTTTGTTTTATGTGAAAAATGAAAGTTTATTTACATGACTTGTTAAAAAAACATAGACATAATAAATAACTAATATTTACGGTATGCGGGCAAAATTACCGATAATAACCCTGAAAATCATTTAATGCACAGAAATAGGAATATTTGACTGGCAGAAAACACACAAAATATTATCTTAGTAATTAAGCAATATTATGACAAATAGTACAACATTTAATACTGACAGTAAAATATCACATACTATATTGAACAGTACGATGAATAAACGGTACATTTAAGAAATAAGAAATACGGCAAATTTTAAGAATGACGATTAATGACCCATGCTATGAACAATAACATGTAGATGATTGGGAGTGCAACCATTGCAGGTCCACACTCTTCAGGACTATGCAGGCAGAAGAAAGTCATGATCACCGTAGCAATGGTGATGACTGTAAGAAATAGTGTCTCTATCCACTTTGCCATTCTTGTTAGGGAAGAAGAGAAAATAGATATGAGGTAGGAATTTGAAAGATGAGTTGGAATTTGATGTGAGATTTTATGGAAGAAAATGAGAGGTATTTATAGAATGGAAAGAAGGAAAGAGACGTTGGGGAATGATGTGATTCCGTACAAAAGGAAAATTTGAGTGGAAGTAAGATTTGAAAGAAAGAGTATGATAGTGTTGGGAAAAAGAGAGATTTGATTTTTGAAAAAGAGATTTGAAAAGATTTTTGCAAATATTGGAATATAGTACAAAAACTAGCGGGAAACAAAAGATAATAATAATCTACTTGTTACCAGTACAGTCTGAGTTTCCTGATTCTGCGCCTGCAAAAAGATTTAACTCTGTACCAATTGTGTCAGTACCATTTATCTGTAAATAAATAAATAGCATGTGTGAAGTAATAAACAGTATTTGGCGTTTGCGTACGAATAAATTCAACTGCAAGCCAAATTACTGTATAAGAAAAATTCTAAAAACTAAGTATTTCATATGTCAGGATATTTGTTGAAATAAAAATCCATGATTATATGAGACTCTTAATTTTCAGATTGGAGTTTTCTTGAAAAATATGTGGGCAAATTTTGGGGTATAACACCCGGTCCTCGTCACCCACCAGGACATTGTGAAACTCTCCACATATTTAAAAAGAACCGAGTACGAGGCTGAATCCTGCTCGTCCAGTTCCTCGTCTTCCCAATCATAATTTTTAGGAGGAGCCGAGAAGTGGCCCTTCCACCAAAAGAATGGGAGCGAGGTACATAACTCCTTCACTACCTACCCATTCTCGTCCCTCTCCGGGGCACCAGCTTCATCTCGCACCTCCACTAAATCCGACAAAGCAGAGTAAGCCGCCGGGCTGTGTGGACGGACGAGGAAGTAACGGTCTTTGAAATCTTTCACTGAGTCAGTATACATCTTGAAAAGTTTTCTGTCAGCATTCCTAAACGAGACCCAACTGTAACGCCCATCCGCCGTCTGCCTTTGGACTCGGAAGCAGCGGCCGAACAAAGCTGTCGTGGCGCCAATATCCAAATAATTACAGACAATCTCGAATGCCCGCATGAAAGCAGAGGCGTTCGGATGCAGTTGAGATGGCTCTAGGGCGAGAAACGCCAGCAAGGAAGTTTGAAAACCAGAAAAGGGCAGACAAAAACCGAGCTCCTTAAACACGTATTCATACATGGCAAAACTATCCCCGTCGAAATGAGAACACACGCGCTCGTCACGAGACGGGAAACCTACTTGAAAATTCAACTCGTCACTGTCTCCCCGGGCCTCGATTTCACTAATTGCCCCGCTTAAAGATTCGGTATATCGGGAGACAACCGACATAGGCTCATCGGCCACCCAATCAAGCTCGACCGCGCATTCATAGCTAAAAAGCGGCATCGGAGAAACGCCCCCCTCGGCGTCAGAGCTGGGTGAATCCTCGTGGACCTCCTCGGCTATGGCCCCGAGAGGCGTACTTTCCACCTCAATTGCTTCAACATCAGAGCTACTTGCTTCCGTGTTATCTGAGCCACCGGCCCAGGAGCCAGATTCCGAGCTGGATCCCGAACTAGACCCCGAATCAGATTCACCTGCATGCAGAAGGAAAAAATAAATTCGAAGGTTCATCAAATCCACCCTTCCACCGCAACACAAGTGAAAGGGTAGAGCAGGAGCGGCAGAGCCCTCGGCTAAACCCCTCATCGAGGACACGCCCGTCCGTCAGCCGAGGACTCACGCCAGAACTTAACAAAGGGGGACATGAATACGGCGATCGAACCCAGGAAGTCACCAAGCATCAACCGGAAATATTGTCCATCCCACAAACTGACCCCCGGGCATCGCTTGGATAACCTGAGGAGAAAGTGACGACTGCAAATAAGGCACAGCCGACGTAGACGGCGAAAACAGCGAAAGTGCGCAATCGCGAGTTCCCGAAACCCTACGGAAAAGGCATGAAACTACAAGCAGATTCGTAAGCATACCTGACGATGACATAGCAAGAATGACGGGAATGAGTTCCTCGGCGGACGGCGGCGCTTTCTGCGAACGGTAGAACGACCAGCTACTCCCGAAGATCACTTATATGGAGCCGAGCGCGCGAACAGAGAGCAAAAAACGCCTAAATGTGGGGGACTCACCCCTTTTTATAGGGAAAAGCTCGGAATGCGAAACGTCACGTCGCCTGACACTGTCTCCCAAGCGTCGCCATCTAGACCCTAGGCAATCATTGCCTATGCCACGTCAGCGCGTGCTATACATTCGCGATCTTTTGCTTTAACCTACGAGCCACTCCATCCGAGCATATCCAATCGACGAGGACCCGTCCTACCGGAGCCGAGCATCATCAAAGTCACAGCTTCTTGACCAGAAAACTCCAACTTGGGGGACTCCTGTTATGGACTGGGCCAAGATGAGGCTCAATCTACTTTCGGCCCACTTAGCCTTATAGGCCTAAACCACTCTGTGCTCCATAATTAGGCTTAGAATGCTCGTCTCCACTATGCCCAGTATAATGCTCCTCGCGAGCTGTCTGACGCCCGGCATGGATGCTCCCCGCGAGCATCCTCTCTGCCGAGGACCCTGCTCCTCGTAGGGCTCCTTCATATTCAATCCTCCGAATAACGCGGAGTCCACGTGGTCCCTAAAAGACCGCGTCTCCCATGAACTTCGGAGCAGTTAACCAGGACAGAGGGCACTCACGCACCTCCGATATTTCCGCCTAGGAAACCTGGCAGTCTCCTAGTTGGGCCTGAGCATCCAACCCAAATAGCGAGATCATGGCCTAGCGCTGGGGGCTATAAATACCCTCTTTCACTAGAGGGTCAGGTATTCACTTCTTTCTAACCTTTAGCTGGTACTTGCACTCCTTTGCTCATCTTCTTACTTTGGCATCGAAGTACCTTGCAGGTACACCCCCCTTCACTCTTTGAAGATCCAGTTCCAAGCAGCCCGTGACGATCCTTCCGATCAGGTACGATTATATATATATATATATATATATATATATATATATATATGAGAAAAAGGAATATATACTGACAATGTAAAATATTTTTACACTGCCAACCAATCACAATCATGTATCCAATTAAAACACAATGTTAATTTTAAAAAACTAATATGACATGGCAAATGTAAGAATTTTGATTGGTTGTATGTGTAAAGTTAGTTTACACTGTCAGTGCACTACCTTTAAACTATATATATATATATATATATATATATATATATATATATATATATATATATATATATATATATATATATATATATATATATATATATACACTGAAAGTGTAAAATAATTTTACACTGTTAACCAATCACGACTATGTTAAGTGTCAAGTCACACTGTTATTTTTAAAAAAGTTATGTGATATGGCTGATTGATGAATCCTAATTGGATGACAGTGTAAAATTATTTTACATGCACTACCTTTAACTTCATGGGTCTTGCTAACCAGTGTCCTCAGAGCAATGGTTAAGCAATCTAAAAAAAGAAAATATTTTATAGAAAGTTTAATATTTCAATTTTCAAGGCATTAAAAATACGCAAATTACCGAGATATATTTACTAGTTTGTAATCTTAACGATCACCAATATTTAAAATAAATTATATTACTGTGTTAAAATTTTAATAATTAAAGCAAGAAAAAAATTCCGGAAATAATATCTTTTTTATGAAAAATTTAAATTCTGAGCATAATAGATAAAAAGAAAATACTGTACTATTTATATGGAACTAATAAATATTATGAGTGATAAATATGATTAAAATATTGTTTATTCATTCATAAGATTAAAATATATTTATCACCAACATTTTAATCTTATTTGATAAAAAAAAGCACATAAATTTTAATCTTATTATTCACTCATAAGATTTATTAATTCCATACAAATAATAATAGTATTAGTAAAAAAATTATGACAACATTTAAATATTAAGCATAAAAATTCTAAAAAAGATTCTCTTATTTTGATAATATTTTAATAATTAAAGAAATAAAAATATTCTTTTGAAAATATATTTTATTTATGGAATTTTTAAATATCAATCATAATTGATAAAAATTCAGTAAGGCGTTCTTAATATGGAGTCAATAAATCTTAAACGTTAATTAAATCTTATGGCTGATATCAATAGTTCTCATTTCTCATAAAAGATATCAGTTCTCACCGGATATGTTATATATATATATATATATATATATATATATATATATATATATATATATATATAACTTCAAAAAACTTTTTACTTGTAGTGAAACGATTAAGTTAATTCTTAAATATTCAATTTTTTTTAATATACTTTGGATCCTCAAATTAAATGGTTTTAATTTTTTATCCTTCTATTTTAAAACTCATTTTTTGATCATGAATTTTTTTTTTATTTGTTGATTTTGTGAATTTTTTTAATTAACTAAGTATTTCAAAAAAATTACATAAATAACTAACATTTCAAAATATCTATAGAAATGATCATTTTTTATTATATTTTGCACATTGTCGCCACCCCCATTGGCGAACACGCCTAATTTGGGGGCAAGTCGCCACTCACATTGGCGACATCATTGAAATATGGGGCAAGTCGTCAATCAATATGGCGAAAACATTGTTTTGGAAATTTTTTCCCCTTATAAATACAAGATTATTCCTCAACTAAAATTCACTCATTTCTTCACCAATTTTCTCTTTTTCTCTGCACATTAAATTTTGGAACATCCATTCCTTTGACCAACTCAAGAGGACTCTGATGTATTTTTTAGAGGGGGAGTACAAACCCGACAAAGTCATCAGAAGGATCTAGAGGTTTAGAACAAGGACCTCGTCTGAGACTGGAGAAAAGGAACGTTGGTGGGATGACATAAAGGCGACATTGATTCCGTTTTAATGATGCATGAATCAGATGACATTGTTTTGTCTGTTGTAATTTCTTAGATTTTAATCGTTGTTGTGCTGTTGTTTTAGTCTTTGTGCTGTTGTTTTAATCGTTGATTTTAGATGACATTTTTTTTTGTTATTGTTTAGGTCTTGTAGCCGTTTGCCATGTATGTTGTAACTCATCTGACTAATGAAAAAAAATCCATTTCATTGGTAAAATAAATTACAAAGAGCAGTGAACCTAAAAACTATGTTGTGGAACTAGATCCACAATTGGGACACTTGTTCTTATTATGCCCGACTTGACGACATATACTACACTTCCTTTACATTTTATTAGTGGCGTCCATTTCAGTTCTAATACGCTTGTTGTTTGGTCGACCGTTTTTATTCCGACGCATTAAATTGTTGTGCCAAACAGTTTCCCCGTCATACACCGACTAATATGCCTCCATTGCTACCTGTAACAACCTGCCCTAAAAATTAAAGGTTTAGAGTCGCCACCTATTCTGAAGGGCGAATAGGAAACCCTACGCAGATACGAGATTCGGGGTAAGTTATTATAATCAGGTTGAGGGAAGGTATTAGGCACCCTCAACCCTTTCCTAAAGGCTGCATTGTAAAGTTAAAGGTTTATGGCAATATTTACGAGGTTTATAGCTAATGAAATGAAAAGGGTAAAAAATTGAGATTTAAAAATGAATTGAAATTATAAGGGGGGAGACTCGCCTTGTTACCAAGTGCCTAGGTATCTCCTTATGGAGAATCAGAGTCAACGTAGTTCGGGCACAAGGTTGTACGCCTTAGAATTAGAATTTGTGGTTTGAAATTGTTTAAAGGCTTTTTGAGTGGCCTATCGCAGTTTTGAATTTGATTTGAAGATGAAAAAAGTTTTGAGGTTTGGCATACAACCCTGATTTGCTATGTTACCGTTAGATGCGATGATCAATAGATTTGATCAGTATAGCTAACGGATTAATGGGGCATTGCTGGTTACTCGGATCGATAGATTCGATCATCGCGGGCAGCAAATTAAATGTGTTTTAAATTTTATGTATTTTTTATCTCTCGTCTAATGCGACTAATGGATTTAGTCGGGTCGAGGAGAGAATTAAGTTAGAATCAATTATATTATTATTCACAAATAAATTAAGTTAATCAAAATTATTTCTCGCCTAATGCGACTAATAGGTATAGTCGGTTTGGGGAGAAAATTAGCTTTGAATTACCAAGAAAAGAGTAATTAAACAATTAAACCTTTTTTTACAAAAAAATCAATTAGTTAAAAATTATATATTTTTTAATTATGTTGCGTGGGGGGTGTATTTTTTCCATTTGTTAAGTAATTTGGGGTGTGTAAATATTCAAAGGCTAGGCCCACCAAGGCCTTTAACCCGTATGATCAGGTGTGGCGAGAGTACGCAATCTGCAGTGAGATGGGGAGATCTACGCCGTAGATCTAAATCCAATAGCCTGCGTACACCCTAAGGTGAGGGTGCACAAGGAAGGAAGAACACTGGATCATGTCCAGATGTACCAACGAGCGACCATAGCTTGGCCACGCGTCTCCCACCCAGGCTACACCCTTCGTCTATATAAGCTCACTTCTGAGCCAAGGGTTCATTTTTTCTTTCCTTTTCTCTCTCTTCGTTTGTTTCTCTCCCTAACGCTCTCTCCTTCCTTGAATCAAACCTAGAAAACCTCCGTCCACCACCATAAACCACCCCTTTATCTGCCGCGTAACCCAGGTTTCCGGTTGATATTCAACCGGAACCTTTAAACATTCATCTTTTCCAAACCCAGAACCCCTGATTCGCCCAGAATGACGAACCCTAACCCCCAAATTTAACCCAGATCCCAATAATAGTCCCAAATTCAAATAATAAACAACGATTCAAGCCAAACAAACACCACACGAACATGCAATCATATCAATCTTAAGCTAAGTCCCGATGAAGGTTACCTTATAGTCTTGATTTCTGGATCGTGTAAGCTCCCCCAAGTGCTAATCCCTTTTGTCTCTCTGTGTATCTTGCAGGTTCGAACGAAACTCGACGAAAAAAGCTTGAAAATCTTAAGGTTCGTTCGCGGCGGCTCCAAGGGTTTCTCTCTAGAAAATTCCAATCCCTTTCATCTGATTTCTCCCTTTTCTTTTATAGCCTAGGGTTTATTTTAATTTAGGTTAGATTAGATTTAGATTCAATTAGGTTTGATTATAAGATTTGATTCGTTCTTTAATAAAAATCAGATTTCGATTTGTTTACCCTTAGTCGCGATTTTTATTTCTGTTGATTTGATTTACTTGTTAAGATTAGATTTTTGATTTTGTTAATGTTTGATTGTTATTGATCTTGCTATGGGCCTGGGTTGGGGCGAATTAGGGTTTGCGTTTGATGAAGCAGCGGCTACGCAGAGATGGAGCTAGGGTTTGCGTGAGGGTTTCGGAGGTTGAAGAAAGTGAACAGGATCCGGGTCGGTTATGACCCGGTCCAAACCTGATCCAACCTGGCACCTGTGTGACCCAAATCCGGCCCACTTTGCTGTTGACACATTTTTTGGCCCAAACGAAAATTACTCCATTATCCCCTTAATTGATTAATCACCTAATACACTTATATTAAAGATAATAATAATAATTGCTAATACTTATCTAATATTAATAATAACAATTAATAATACTAACACTAATAACAACATGATTAATAGTAATAATATTAAAAAAGATAGTAAAATGTTAAAATCAATATGATAACCTTAAAAATGATTAATATTAACATATTAATTTTAAAAAAACTTTAAATAAATATTAACTTTCTTTTTTTTTTTTAGAAAAAAAAATCAATATTTATAAAAGGCTTTAAAGAATGTGAATGGGCCTAGTGTTATTAAGAAAGATTTGCTATTCATGCCCTTATTTTATTTTAAACCAATTTATACGGGAATTTTATAGGAGAGCGAGTTTAATAATAGGTATATTAAACCCTATGGCTCCTAATTTTTAACGCCCTTAATAAATTAAAACGGGAATCGCATCAGGTAAATTTTGGGGTATGACAGCTGCCCCTATTTAATTATCTTGGATCGAGTGGCGTGAGAACCCGCAGGTCTCACGCTTATCGGATCTAAGAGTTATTAAATAAATGTAAGACCCCTAAATTTACCTTATACCGAGTTGTGATGTTCTGCTAAAGCCTGGAGACTCACATAGCGAGGACTTGTAAGAGGGATCACTTGTTATGATTATAACAAGCTTACCTGCACTAATAGGATCATTTGCTAGGATTATAGCAAACTCACCTGCACCAATAGGATCGTTTGCTAGGGTTATAGCAAACTCAGCTACACCAATAGGATCATTTGCTAGGGTTATAGCAAACTCACCTGCACCAATAGGATCATTTGCTAGGGTTATAGCAAACTCACCTGCACCAATAGGACCATTTGCTACGGTTATAGCAAAATCACCTGCACCAATAGGATCGTTTGCTAGGGTTATAACAAACTCACCTGCACCAATAGGATCATTTGCTAGGGTTATAGCAAACTCACCTGCACCAATAGGATCATTTGCTAGGGTTATAGCAAACTCACCTGCACCAATAGGATCATTTGCTACGGTTATAGCAAAATCACCTGCACCAATAGGATCGTTTGCTAGGGTTATAGCAAACTCACCTGCACCATTTGAATCATTTGTCCTAGTTCGGACAAATTTCACCAGCACCATTTGGATCATTTGTCCTAGTTCGGACAAATTTCACCTGCACCATTGGATCGCTTACCCTGGTTCGGGCAAGTTCACCTGCGTAAAAGTTTGTTTTGTAAATGCGTATGCATCATGCTTATGCATTATGCACATGCATATGCCCCTGTTGTTTTTATAATGTATATATATGAATGTTTACACACGTAAATGTTGCGTGTATGCCAATAAGCATGTATGATAACCCCAACGCCTTATCTCCTTATCATCCATTGACTTTGTTTAACCCCTTTTGAAATGTTCATGAAACCTAGTTCGGATTGTATTTGAATGATCCATTGATATTATCCTTCGTGAAAGAGTTGTATTAGATCAGAATGATCGCAGCTTAGGGCGTATGTAGCCTTCCGGAGATTTCGTAGTTTTATCTTATTGCTTTCGTATTGAAAGTTTGTAAGTTTCTCATATTAAATCCAAGTTAAAGCTTATGAAAATAATTCATCTTTTGCAAATGGTATTGAAATGAGAGAGAAAGCATAGTATGCAAGAAAAGAAACTTTTATTGATATTGCCTTGAATTGGAGAGTGTACAAAAATGCGAGAAAAGAAAATGACAAATAGAAATGATATTAATACTGTCGTTGCTCCTTTGTTATCGAGGGTCCCGGTAATCCTTCGACCTTAGAAGTAGATGATTGCATGAATCCTTATCCTTCGTAGTTTGCCTTTGGCTTATAGCCAGTAATCCTGCCTTTGCTAGGCGTAATACTTCTTGACCGCATCAGAGTTGATTGGGTGCGGTAGCTCATCCCCATCCATTGTAGTGAGAACCAATGCTCCTTCCGAGAACACCGTTTTTACAATATATGGACCTTTGTAGTTAGGTGTCCATTTTCCACGGGCGTCCAGTCGAGGACGGACCTTTTTATCGAACGCCTTTTTCATCCTTTTCTGATAGAGTTGCCCGTGACACAAAGCCGTCAGTCGCTTTTCTTCAATGAGATTAAGCTGATCAAAATGAGTTTTTACCCATTTTGATTCTTCTAACTTTGTGTCAGCTAGGACCCTTAATGAAGGAATCTCCACTTCGATAGGGAATACTGCTTCCATACCGTAAACCAAGGAGAATGGTGTTGCTCCTGTAGATGTGCGCACCGAGGTTCTGTAACCGTGTAGGGCGAAGGGAAGCATTTCGTGCCAATCCTTGTATGTTTTCACCATTTTCTGTATTATCTTTTTGATATTCTTATTTGCAGCTTCGACATCGCCATTCATCTTAGGCCTGTATGGTGAAGAATTGTGGTGTTCGATTTTGAACTCCTCGCACAACTCCTTCATCATTTTGTTGTTTAAATTCGACCCATTGTCAGTGATAATTCTGCTTGGAACCCCATACCGACATATGATGTTATGCTTGATGAACCGGGTGACCATTTGTCTCGTCACGTTGGTGTAAGAAGCAGCTTCAACCCATTTGGTGAAATAATCTCTGGAAACCAATATGAATCGGTGTCCATTAGAAGCTTTCGGTTCGATCATCCCTATCATTTCAATTCCCCACATTACAAATGGCCACGGTGAACTCAAAACGTTCAACGGATTTGGCGGTACATGTACTTTGTCAGCGTATCTTTGGCATTTGTGACATGTTCTTGCATATTGGAAGCAATCTGCTTCCATTGTTAACCAGTAATACCCTGCTCGTAGTATTTTTCTCGCCATTGAGTGTCCATTTGCATGAGTTCCGAAGGTTCCTTTGTGTACTTCTCTGATAATCTCATTGGCCTCGTTTTTATCCACACACCTTAGTAACACCGAATCGTAATTTCCTTTGTATAGGATATTTCTTCTCAGGAAGAACTTGGCTTCCAATCTCCTTAGTGTCTTTTTATCAATTTTAGAGGCGTTCTCCGGGTATTCTTGTTTCTCCAAGTACTTTTTGATATCGTGGTACAATTGTAACACCCCAAATCTACCCCACAAACAACAGGAATATCAGAGTACAAAATTTCAAGCTAATAGAACATAACGATTCGAAGCGTCACATATTAAACAACAAAATCACATACATATATCATGCCCAATTACTTAGATACATAACACTCATATAGGAGAACAATATCAAAATCATTAATCGTTGTCAGCCAATCAAGTACTTGCATCGCAGCGGAAAATCATATGTCAACAACCATACAATTCATAATATCACGGCCAAACACGGCACGATACATCTAAAAAGTCTCAGCATAACATAAGGACGAAGTTTAACAAGGATAAACACAAGAAGCCAAAACATAAACAAGTAATCTAACGTTCCCCGAGTGCTACGTATCAGAGCATCGACACATCGACTCGAGCTATAGCTACCAACTACTCCTCGTCATTACCTGCACGTTACCAACGGAGGGTAACATTCAAACAAAAAGGGTGAGATATCAATCATTATAAAAAGCGTATGATAACATTCAAAGCGGAGAAATAATCATACATCGGTCACCACTTCTCAACATATATCACTTACTACTATTCACATCATTCAACATCTTACCGACAACAATGATATCAAACTCAATTAAGGCATACATAGTCATTTATCACATATGCTCAACGAAACAACCATCAAATCGACACAAGATAACACTCATGTTATGCACACACAAATATTCAAATACGACTCATCATACGACTTTACTTATGCAACTCGAACAATGCAAATGCATGTGGTACCATTAGAGTAAAACTCCCGTCTCAAACAATTGCCATTGGGCCGTCTCAAACATTCGCCACAAGGGCCGTCTCAAACAATTGCCACTAGGGCCGTCTCAAACAATGCAATGAATGTGACTCAATGATGCACATTCACAATCACACTTAACGACATAATCGACTCAAACAACATAATCTACGTATACGACATGATCAACTTAAACGACATAATCAATTCCGGATATCCAATGTCAATAAAATCCAATTCAAGGAGATTCCAAGAGTTTCCAAAGTTATACAAAGCACATTCTACGACAATACATCAATTAGGGCTTCACGTAGGATCAAACGACACTTAAAAAGGAGTTACGGTTCAAAAGATACAGCATTTCAAAGTTTAGAAAAAGTTCTGCAAAACAGGGTTCGCGGCGCCAACAGGGTTCGCGGCGCGAACTGAGTGAATCAAAAGTTCCCAAGTTTCTGCCAAGCAGTTCGCGGCGCGAACTGAGTGAACCAGAACTTCCCAAGTTTCTGCCCGAGGTTCGCGGCGCGAACTGACGATTTTCAGAAAACCCCAAACACAGAAAACAGCATACAAAACCCATCCCAAAACCTCTAAACTCAACCCAATCAAGTTGGAAAACATCAAACATCACGAACAACCACATAATACATGGTATAAACACAAATGCAACACATATTATGGGTCTTATAACATCATAACATCATCAAACATCAATTAAACACATTTCAAATCATCAAATCAAGCATTTGTTCATAGACCCTAACATCTCTACGCACCACTTCCATGGATGCAACATACAATTAAATCCCACCCAAAACATCATCATACATCCCTTTAGCATGAAAGAATCCCACCCTTACCTTAGGTTTGGATTGAAGACAACTCTAGCTTCAATATTGAGATTCCCTTCTTTCTCTTCACTCTACTCTTCTCTTCTTTCACCAAAAACCCCAAAAATGAACTTCTAATTTCTATTTCCTCTAAAACCCTTGTTTTAGTTAAACCCTTACTATCTTAAATTACTAATGGGCTCTATCTAACACCCCTCATTTACTAATATCAACTTAGGCCCAATAATCAACAACACTTACTATCTTATATTATTTACTAACAATTCCAAATAAAACAACATAAAATCAATTAAGCATATAATTAACACATAATTCACAATTAACTCACATAACTCACATAAATAAATAATTAAAGAAAACAGTCGTTACAACTCTCCCCCACTTAGAATATTTTCGTCCTCGAAAATTACCTCAATCGAATAACTCAGGATACGACTCGCGCATCTTGCTTTCCAATTCCCACGTCATACTTTCACCGGTAGCACCCGACCAAACGACCTTCACCAAAGCAATCTCTTTGCCTCTAAGCGTCTTCGTCTCGCGATCCTCAATCCTTATAGGCATAGTCTCCACCGTGAGATTATCCCGCACTTGCACATCGTCCATACGAATCACATGTGAAGGATCCGAAACATACTTTCGAAGTTGCGACACATGAAACACGTCATGCAAATTCGAAAGATTAGGCGGTAAGGCCACTCTATACGCCATGTTACCAACTCTCTCGGAAATCTGATATGGTCCGATAAAACGAGGAGTTAGCTTCTTCGACTTCAAGGCTCTTCCCACACCAGTCGTTGGCGTAACTCTTAGAAATACATGATCACTAGTTTGGAATTCCCAATCCTTCCTCCTCTTATCATGGTAACTCTTCTGCCTACTCTGAGAAGCTTTCATCTTCTCCCGAATCAACTTAACTTTCTCGGTAGTCTCTCGCACAATCTCAGGTCCAAGTACTAAACTCTCGCCAGATTCATGCCAACACAACGGAGTCCTACACCTCCGACCATACAACGCTTCAAACGGTGCCATACCGATACTTGAATGGTAACTATTGTTGTATGTGAACTCGATCAATGGAAGATAAGTATCCCACGTACCTCCGTGCTCAAGAACACAAGATCTCAACAAATCCTCCAAAGATTGAATCGTTCTCTCCGTTTGACCATATGTCTGAGGATGATACGCCGAACTCAACCTCAACTTAGAACCCAATGCCTCTTGCAAACTCTTCCAAAAATCTGAAGTGAACCTCGGATCTCTATCCGAAACAATACACAAAGGAACACCATGCAACTTCACAATCACACGGACATAAATTTCCGCCAACTTCGAAACCAGATAAGTGATGTTAATAGGTATGAAATGAGCCGATTTCGTAAGCCTATCAACAATCACCCAAATCGAATCATGTCCTCTCACGGTATTCGGCAAACTTGTCACAAAATCCATGGAAATACTATCCCATTTCCATTCAGGAACTTCTAACGGTTGCATTAAACCAGCAGGCTTCTGATGTTCAACCTTCGACTTCTGACAAGTCAAACATGCATACACAAACTGAGCTATGTCACGCTTCATTCCAGGCCACCAAAACAAATTCTTCAAATCTTGGTACATCTTCGTAGCTCCGGGATGAATACTCAGATTACTCCTATGACCTTCCTCAAGAATAGATCTTTTCAAATCCACATCATCAGGAATACAAATCCGATCACGGAACCTCAACACACCGTGCGCATCTAACTTGAAATCACCATTCTCAGCTTGATCAACTCCAATCATCGAAACAACCAATTTCACATCCAACTTCTGGGCTTCTCTGACACTATCCAAAAAATCATTGTTAATCTTCAACATACCCAATCGAACACTCTTAGGGGTCACTTCACATACCAAACTCATATCTCGAAATTGCTCAAGTAATTCTAACTCCTTAACCATCATTGTCGACATATGCAAAGTCTTGCGACTCAAAGCATCGGCAACAACATTAGCCTTTCCTGGATGATAATTCAAACTGGAATCATAATCTTTCAACAGTTTTAACCACCTTCGTTGTCTCATATTCAATTCCTTCTGATCAAACAAATACTTTAAGCTCTTATGGTCGCTAAAGACTTCAAATCTAGAGCCATAAAGATAATGCCTCCAAATCTTCAACACGAACACTACAACAGCAAGTTCTAAATCATGTGTAGGATAGTTCTTCTCATGAACTCTCAACTGTCTCGATGCATAAGCAACAACTTTACCATTTTGCATGAGCACACCTCCTAAACCCATCTTAGAAGCATCACAATAGACCATGAATGATTCTTCCGGATTAGGCAATATCAAAATCGGTGCCGACGTCAACCTTTTCTTCAACTCAACAAAGCTCTCTTCACAAGAAACATCCCACACGAAAGCCTTACCCTTACAAGTCAACTAGTCAACGGAAGGGCTAACTTAGAGAAACCTTCAATGAACCTTCTATAATAACCGGCTAATCCCAAAAAGCTTCGAACCTCGGTAGCCGACTTAGGAGTTTCCCATCTCAACACGGCATCAACTTTAGACGGATCCACGACAATACCATCACTCGAGATGACATGCCCCAGAAAACTAGCCTCTTTCAACCAAAACTCACACTTGGACAACTTAGCATACAACTTCTTCTCTTTCAAGACTTGCAATGCCAACCTCAAATGCTCAACATGATCTGATTCTGATTTAGAGTAAATCAAAATGTCATCAATGAACACCACCACGAAACGATCCAGATACTCATGGAAAATGCGGTTCATGTACTCCATAAATACTCCAGGTGCATTAGTAACACCAAAGGGCATCATGGAATACTCATAATGTCCATAACGTGTTCTGAAAGCCGTCTTCTGCATGTCCTCATCTTTCACTTTAATTTGATGGTAACCCGACCTCAGATCAATCTTGCTAAACACACGAGCACCAACCAATTGGTCCATCAAGTCATCAATTCTTGGAAGTGGATACTTGTTCTTGATTGTCACCTTATTCAACTGACGATAATCAATACAAAGTCTCATACTTCCATCTTTCTTCTTAACCAACAACACTGGAGCTCCCCACGGTGACACACTAGATCTCACAAACCTCTTCTCAAGCAATTCTTCCAACTGCTTCTTCAATTCAGACAATTCTAAAGCAGACAACCTGTACGGTGCCATAGACACAGGTCTAGTACCAGGTACAAGATCAATGGAGAACTCAACTTCTCTCTCAGGCGGTACATCAGGAATTTCATCAGGGAAAACTTCAGGAAATTCAGATACTACCTTCAACTTTTCTATTACAGCCTGATTCTCAACAGACATCGAAGCAACCAATGCGAACACTTGAACATCTTCTTTCATTAACAAACGAAACTGTCTGGCCGATAACAACTCTAAGCTTTCCTCTTCAGGAGAAGAAAACCTCACAGACTTATCAAAACAATTAATGTGAACATGGTTATGCCCTAACCAGTCCATCCCCAAAATCACATCCAAACCTCTCAACGGCAAGCAAACAAAATCAACAAGAAAGTCTCTGTCGAAAATTGACACGGGACACTTAAGACACACAAGAGAAGTAGTCACCGATCCCTTAGCCGGAGTATCGACAACCATTTCTCCGTTCATAGCAGATAACACCAGACCCAAACTATCAACACAATCAGCATATATAAAGCAATGCGTAGCACCGGTATCAATAATAGTAATCAAAGGAATGCTATTAATGAAACATGTACCTCTGATGAGTGAATCCTCACTAGTGGTCTGAGTTCCCGACAAGGCGAACACCTTTCCACTAGATTGTTCCTTCTCGGGCTTCTGACACTTGCTTCCAATATGGCCTTCTTCACCACAGTTGAAACACACCATATCATTACGCGTACAATCGGACGATGCATGACCAAACTTCCCACAACGATAGCATCTTCTAGCATCAACGTTACACGACGTGCTCTTTGTTAGAACAAGATTTGTTCTGATCAATTATCTTAGTTTTGATGATAACAATAATATGAATTTTGCTTAAGATAATATGGTACTCTAATCCAATGCAATTTCCCTTTCAGGAAATATATAAAGAGTACGCATAATTCAGCGCTCAGAAGCTTTGTCTCAAATGGTTCAGCATGCAACATCAGAACATGATCTGGCAAGACATCAGAAGATGGTCGAAGCAGAATCAGAACATGGGTCTATGAAAGCATCAGAAGAACAAGAGATCAGAAGCACTGAAGCTCAGAAGATGGTATCACGCTCAGAAGCACTTCAAGGTCAGAAGATCAGAAGATGCTATGCACCAAGCTGTTTGACTCTGATCATATTCAAACGTTGTATTCACAAACATCAGATCAGAAGGAAGTACAAGTGGCAAGCTACGCTGACTGACAAAAGGAACGTTAAAAGCTATTAAAGGCTACGTCAGTAGACACAGCGTGAACAAGGCTCGAGGTAGTTGACAAAAGCGTATAACATTAAATGCGATGTTGTACGGAACACGCAAAGCATTAAATGCATTCAATGGTCATCTTCTCCAACGCCTATAAATATGAAGTTCTGATGAGAAGCAAGGTTAACGATCCTGAACAATATAATTCAAATTAACTTGCTGAAACTCTGTTCAAATCCAAAGCTCAGAATCTTCATCTTCATCAAAGCTCACTACATTGCTGTTGTAATATATTAGTGAGATTAAGCTTAAACGTTAAGAGAAATATCACAGTTGTGATTATCGCTTTTAAGAAGCATTTGTAAACTCTTGAATTGATTACATTAAGTTGTAAGGAACTAGAGTGATCGTGTTGATCAGAATACTCTAGGAAGTCTTAGGAGTGAACTAAGCAAGTTGTTACTAGAGTGATCGTGTTGATCAGTAGACTCTAGAAAAGTCTTAGAGGGTATCTAAGCAGTTGTTCCTGGAGTGATCAGTGTGTGATCAGAAGACTCTGGAAGACTTAGTTGCTGACTAAGTGGAAAACCATTGTAATCCGTGCGATTAGTGGATTAAATCCTCAGTTGAGGTAAATCATCTCTGCGGGGGTGGACTGGAGTAGTTTAGTTAACAACGAACCAGGATAAAAATAACTGTGCAATTTATTTTTATCTGTCAAGTTTTTAAAGCTACACTTATTCAAACCCCCCCTTTCTAAGTGTTTTTCTATCCTTCAATTGGCATCAGAGCGCCGGTTCTAAGGTGCAAGCACTTAACCGTGTTTAGAAAAGATTCAGGAAGAGAAAAACGCTTCAGTAAAAGATGGTTGATGAAAGTGAAAAGTCTACACCTACACCTGCATCTACATCTGGCTCTGCTGAGCAATACAACGGTAACAATGGTTATACTAGACCGCCGGTATTTGATGGTGAAAACTTTGAATACTGGAAAGATAAACTGGAAAGTTACTTTCTGGGTCTAGATGGTGATCTATGGGATCTTCTGATGGATGGTTACAAACATCCTGTAAATGCCAGAGGCGTAAAGCTAACAAGGCAAGAAATGGATGATGATCAGAAAAAGCTTTTCAGGAATCATCATAAATGCAGAACTGTTTTGCTGAATGCTATCTTTCATGCTGAGTATGAGAAGATATCTAACAGGGAAACGGCCTATGACATATATGAGTCCTTGAAAATGACTCATGAAGGAAATGCTCAAGTCAAGGAGACTAAAGCTCTAGCCTTAATCCAGAAGTATGAAGCCTTCAAGATGGAGGATGATGAAGACATTGAAAAGATGTTTTCAAGATTTCAAACTCTTACTGCTGGATTGAGAGTTCTTGACAAGGGATACACCAAGGCTGATCACGTAAAGAAGATCATCAGAAGCTTACCCAGAAGATGGGGTCCTATGGTGACTGCATTCAAGATTGCAAAGAATCTGAATGAAGTTTCTCTGGAAGAGCTCATCAGTGCCTTGAGAAGTCATGAAATAGAGCTGGACGCAAATGAGCCTCAAAAGAAAGGTAAGTCTATTGCATTAAAATCTAATATCAAGAAATGCACTAACGCTTTTCAGGCCAGAGAAGAAGATCCTGAAGAATCAGAATCTGAAGAAGAAGATGAACTGTCCCTGATCTCCAGAAGGCTAAATCAACTCTGGAAGACCAAGCAAAGGAAGTTCAGAGGCTTCAGAAGTTCAAAGAAATTTGAACGTGGAGAATCTTCTGATGATAGAAGATTTGACAAGAAGAAGGTCATGTGCTATGAATGCAATGAGCCTGGACACTACAAGAATGAATGTCCAAATCTTCAGAAGGAAAGTCCCAAGAAAAAGTTTCATAAGAAGAAAGGTCTTATGGCAACCTGGGATGAGTCAGAAGATGATTCTGAAGACGAGCAGGCTAACTGTGCGCTGATGGCGACAGAAGATGACGGATCAGAATCTACATCAGAATCAGATCCTGAAGAGGTATTTTCTGAACTTACTAGAGATGAGTTAGTTTCCGGTCTAACTGAACTTCTGGAACTCAAGTCTCAGATTAGTCTCAAATACAAAAAGCTGAAAAAGCTATTTGAATTTGAAACAAAGAAGCTTGAGTTGGAAAATTCTGAATTAAAAGAAAAACTTTTAAAATTATCCAATAATGTTGGATCCCCTTCTGATTCAGAAAAATCCACTCCTAGTCTAAACCATATTCTGAAAGAATATGATTTAAGTTTCAGGAAGTTCTTATCTAGAAGTATTGGCAGAAGTCAGCTAGCTTCTATGATATATGCTGTGTCTGGAAACAAAAGAGTAGGCATTGGTTTTGAGGGTGAAACCCCATTCAAACTTGAACCTGTTGATGAAATGAAAATCACATACAAGCCATTGTATGATCAGTTCAAGTATGGCCACTCCCATGATATTAGGCACACTTCACATGCCCAAAGTTTTCACATAACACACACCAAAAAGCATGTGACACAACCTAGGAAATATCATGAAACTCACATTAAGAATTATCATGCTGTTCCTCCTATTGCTTACAATGTTAAACCCAAGTTCAATCAGAACTTGAGAAAATCTAACAAGAAAGGACCCAAGAAAATGTGGGTACCTAAGGATAAGATTATTCCTATTGCAGATATCCTTGACTGCAAAAAGGACAAAGCACAACATGTCATGGTACCTGGACTCTGGATGCTCGCGACACATGACAGGAAGAAGGTCTATGTTCCAAGACCTGGTGTTTAAGTCTGGAGGAGAAGTCAAGTTTGGAGGAGATCAGAAGGGCAAGATAATTGGCTCTGAAACTATAAAGTCTGGTAACTCTCCTTCCATTTCTAATGTACTTCTTGTGGAAGGATTAACACATAACCTCTTATCTATCAGTCAATTGAGTGACAATGGTTATGATATAATCTTTAATCAAGAGTCTTGCAAGGCTGTAAATCAGAAGGATGGCTCAATCCTATTTACAGGCAAGAGGAAGAACAACATTTATAAGACAGATCTGCAAGATCTTATGAGTCAGAAGGTGACTTGTCTTATGTCTGTTTCTGAAGAGCAGTGGGTCTGGCACAGAAGATTAGGTCATGCTAGTTTGAGAAAGATTTCTCAGATTAACAAACTGAATCTGGTCAGAGGACTCCCTAATCTGAAATTCAAATCAGATGCTCTTTGTGAAGCATGTCAGAAGGGCAAGTTCTCCAAACCTGCATTCAAGTCCAAGAATGTTGTTTCTACCTCAAGGCCATTAGAACTCTTGCACATTGATCTGTTTGGCCCAGTCAAAACAGCATCTGTCAGAGGGAAGAAATATGGATTAGTCATCGTAGATGATTATAGCCGCTGGACATGGGTAAAATTCTTGAAACACAAGGATGAGACTCATTCAGTGTTCTTTGATTTCTGCATTCAGATTCAATCTGAAAAAGAGTGTAAAATCATAAAGGTCAGAAGTGATCATGGTGGTGAATTTGAGAACAGATCCTTTGAAGAATTCTTCAAAGAAAATGGTATTGCCCATGATTTCTCTTGTCCTAGAACTCCACAGCAAAATGGGGTTGTAGAACGAAAGAATAGGACTCTGCAAGAAATGGCCAGAACCATGATCAATGAAACCAATATGGCTAAGCATTTCTGGGCAGAAGCAATAAACACTGCATGCTATATTCAGAATAGAATCTCTATCAGACCTATTCTAAATAAGACTCCCTATGAATTGTGGAAGAATAGAAAGCCCAACATTTCATATTTCCATCCTTTTGGATGTGTATGCTTTATTCTGAACACTAAATATTATCTTGGTAAGTTTGATTCCAAAGCACAGAAATGTTTCCTTCTTGGATATTCTGAACGCTCAAAAGGCTACAGAGTATACAATACTGAAACATTGATTGTAGAAGAATCAATCAATATCAGGTTTGATGATAAGCTTGGTTCTGAAAAACCAAAGCAGGTTGATAATTTTGCAGATTGTGATATTGATATATCAGAAGTTGTTGAGCCAAGAAGCAACGCATCAGAAGCAGAGCTCCTCAGAAGCAAAGAACCAGAAGATCAAGTATCAGCTTCTTTGGAGGATCTAAGTATTTCTGAAGAACCATCTGTCAGAAGATCATCCAGAATCATCTCTGGTCACTCAGAAGATGTCATTCTTGGAAAGAAGGATGATCCAATCAGAACAAGAGCATTCCTTAAGAACAATGCAGATTGTCAATTAGGTCTTGTATCTTTGATCGAGCCAACTTCTGTTGATCATGCTCTAGAAGATCCAGACTGGATAATTGCTATGCAAGAAGAACTGAATCAGTTTACAAGGAATGATGTTTGGGATCTTGTTCCTAGACCAGATGGATTCAATATAATCGGCACAAATTGGGTCTTCAGAAACAAGCTCAGAATGAGAAGATGAGAAATTCTTACGTATGAGTATCCTTTGATATGAAATTTTTTTTAAGAAGTTCTGATAGAAATCAATTAGAAATTGTGATTCAGTTATTACTAACGTTTCAGTGTCTAAGTTGATTCAGAATCTCTATAAAAGCAAAACAGCTGTAACTGGCTATCCAGATGGTAAACACGTGTTCACTATTCCTGGACAAGTGTGCGTGCAGTTGAGGGGACGTCTACTTAGGTAACTGTGCAAATCACGTCTTTTGTCATTATTATCTCTCCTCATGTCACGTAACATTAAATGCTTTTCATCATTTACTCTCTTTCAGTTTTCTTTTTATACTCTTCAAACGTTTCTTTTCCCTCTCATATTTCTCTCTCTCTGCATTCGGTTTCTTTTTCGTCTCTCTCTCTTTTCATATCATAAACCCTAGCAGTTTCCATTATCTGAAAATTCATCATGAATCCATCGTCAAGCTCTGGGAATCAAGACAATGATAGGAAACAAAAGAGAAAGGCATCTGCTGAACCAGAAACCAAACCTAAAAGAGTTAGGATCTCCTATGACCCTCTCAAAGTGTATCAACCCCTTGACGGTTCCCCTCAATCACCTCCCTCTTCAAAGACCTCCACCACCTCTTCCTCCTCATTCATCCTCTCCGAACCACCTTCTTCACCATCTGATATCTCCTCTCCTTCAACCCTTCCATCAGATATTTCTTCATCTCTCTCATACCCTTTTCCCACCAGAACACCTAATCCCTATAGTGTTGTTCTTCCCGACTCAAGGTTCACTGTCAACCCTCCAACCCCTACCACTCAAACATATCTGGAGCTTTTACATGCTGATGTAAATGGCTGGTTGGAGATTCTAGGTGCTGCTCACCTTAATCATCTGGATGAGTATGCTACAAACAACCTTTGGAATACCTTTCGTCAGGATTTTCTGGATAAGGCTACAGACACTCAGAGAAGGATTATGTCTGAAGCTCCTGGTGTTCGTGGTCTCCGGTTGGAAGTTGGTGAGAGCAGCCATCACCATCTCATCAGGAACAGAAATGTTCTTGAAAGGAAGATACCAGCAGATGAGTTGGAAGAAGAAAATCTCTGCAGAGACATCGTGGTGTGGAGACCATGGTTTCCTGTGCTGACTGGAGATTTTCAGTGGCTGTTCAACTGGTTCAGAATGAACCCTTCTGAAAAAGCACCTCACATGGTCTTTCCAGTAGTGGTTTATCGTGCTGAAGTTGCTGGTCCTACTCCTCCAACAAACCTAGCAGCTATTCTTCAAGCATTGGAAGATGGAACTTCTGAGCTGCCTGAACCAGAATATGCTAAGGCTACTTCTGAGTCAGACTCAGATGAGGAAATGGAAGATGCACAAGCTGAAGATCTTCCAGAAGATCACCCTGCTGAGATTGCTGTCCCTCTGGGCAGAAATACTGGTGCTTCTTCTTCTGGTGAAACCTCAGCCCTGATGGAGACCTTGGAAACTCTTCATCAGAATCAAGCTATGCTGGCTTCTCGTTTGGACGCGCAAGAAGCAGCCAGTGCTGAGTTTCGTTCCTTCATGACAAGGCAAGCTACAAGCACTGACGGGATTCATGATGTTCTGGCGCGGATTTTGCGTAGGCTAGGATCTTAGTCTTTTGGTCTTTGTAGTTTCCTCTCCTTGTTGCATCTGTTTTTCCTGCATTCCTTTCTTGTAATCCTTGTTTTTATTATCAATGAAAAACTTTCTTTGTTTTACATTCCAGTGATTCTATTTGTCTTATGCATCTAATTCTTTTGAAATATTGCTTTTTGATGTTATGACAAAAAGGGGGAGAAAGATAAATGATAAATGATTTGATTAATCTATCAGTTGCCGGGTAAAGCTCCCACACATTTACTAACAAGAACTGCAAGTTCTATATGGTTTAAGTGTTTTGCAGGTATAAAGAAGTGAAGAGAATCTTCAAAGCAAACACAAGAAGCAAAACCATGGAAACTGAAGCAAGCTGAGTGCTGTCAAGCTTCAGAGATCAGAAGCAAGAAAGAAGAATGAATCAGAAGCACTGATAATAGAATTTGATCTATATTTGTCTATTTATTCTGACAAAATTCTATTTGCTCTGATACATATAATGTTATGGCTCTGATACATTATTTGCTCTGATACATTATTTCAGCCTATATGGCTCTGATTCATATAATGTGTTCAAACATACATTTTATGTTCTAACTCGTTCATGCTGACTTTTGTCGTTTAGCTTTTGTTCTGTAACATTTCAGGATGTAGAGATGCTCAGATGATGCTCTGGTACATTCAACAATGTTCTGATACAAATCTAGCATGAAGTGATGTTGGTAGAAATTCAAAGTTCTGAAGCTATCAGAGGGAAGCAGAAATCAGAGGCTGCGAATGTTCTAAAGATCCAGAAAACTCAAGTTCTGAAGCTGTCCTAGATGGAAGCAGGAATCAGAAGCTGTGAGTGTTCTAGGGATCTAAGGAAATTCTAGTTCTGAAGCTGTCCTATGGAAGCAGAAGTCAGAAGCTATGAATTCTCTAAAGACAGAAGCTTATATGATCGTCTCTACCGAAATAATCAGGGAAGTCTTTTATTAAAGTTCTTCGAGTATTTATTTCAGGGGGAGATTATTTATCTCAGGGGGAGATTGTTAATCTCAGGGGGAGACATATTCATATGCTTATGCTATAGCTGTGTAATTTGTCTTTTGCCTTCTATTCTTTCTGATCGCAAATTCATATCATTTATATATGTTTTTGTCATCATCAAAAAGGGGGAGATTGTTAGAACAAGATTTGTTCTGATCAATTATCTTAGTTTTGATGATAACAATAATATGAATTTTGCTTAAGATAATATGGTACTCTAATCCAATGCAATTTCCCTTTCAGGAAATATATAAAGAGTACGCATAATTCAGCGCTCAGAAGCTTTGTCTCAAATGGTTCAGCATGCAACATCAGAACATGATCTGGCAAGACATCAGAAGATGGTCGAAGCAGAATCAGAACATGGGTCTATGAAAGCATCAGAAGAACAAGAGATCAGAAGCACTGAAGCTCAGAAGATGGTATCACGCTCAGAAGCACTTCAAGGTCAGAAGATCAGAAGATGCTATGCACCAAGTTGTTTGACTCTGATGATATTCAAACGTTGTATTCACAAACATCAGATCAGAAGGAAGTACAAGTGGCAAGCTACGCTGACTGACAAAAGGAACGTTAAAAGCTATTAAAGGCTACGTCAGTAGACACAGCGTGAACAAGGCTCGAGGTAGTTGACAAAAGCGTATAACATTAAATGCGATGCTGTACGGAACACGCAAAGCATTAAATGCATTCAACGGTCATCTTCTCCAACGCCTATAAATATGAAGTTCTGATGAGAAGCAAGGTTAACGATCCTGAACAATATAATTCAAATTAACTTGCTGAAACTCTGTTCAAATCCAAAGCTCAGAATCTTCATCTTCATCAAAGCTCACTACATTGCTGTTGTAATATATTAGTGAGATTAAGCTTAAACGTTAAGAGAAATATCACAGTTGTGATTATCGCTTTTAAGAAGCATTTGTAAACTCTTGAATTGATTACATTAAGTTGTAAGGAACTAGAGTGATCGTGTTGATCAGAATACTCTAGGAAGTCTTAGGAGTGAACTAAGCAAGTTGTTACTAGAGTGATCGTGTTGATCAGTAGACTCTAGAAAAGTCTTAGAGGGTATCTAAGCAGTTGTTCCTGGAGTGATCAGTGTGTGATCAGAAGACTCTGGAAGACTTAGTTGCTGACTAAGTGGAAAACCATTGTAATCCGTGCGATTAGTGGATTAAATCCTCAGTTGAGGTAAATCATCTCTGCGGGGGTGGACTGGAGTAGTTTAGTTAACAACGAACCAGGATAAAAATAACTGTGCAATTTATTTTTATCTGTCAAGTTTTTAAAGCTACACTTATTCAAACCCCCCCTTTCTAAGTGTTTTTCTATCCTTCACTCTTGTGACCAACCTTGCCACACTTGAAGCATACAATACCAGTAGGAGCATCTCCCCCACTAGTTCTCTTACCCTCAACCGCTTTCTGCTTGCCCTTTCCACTCGAAGCTTCATAAGGCTTACCACGACCTTGATAACCCTTTCCCCTCTTCTCACTTATCACACGATAATGAGCATTGTTATCCTCTTCATAGATCTGACAACAATCAACCAAATCAGCAAAGATACGAATCTTCTGGTAACTAGTTGCTTTCTTAATCTCTGGACGCAACCCATTCTCAAACTTAATGCACTTGGAAAACTCACCATTCGGCCCATCATAGTATTGGTAGAACTTAGCCAATTCACCAAACTTAGCAGCATACTCCACAACAGATTTGTTCCCTTAACTTAGCTCAAGGAATTCAATTTCCTTCTTGCCACGGACATCTTCAGGAAAGTACTTCCTTAAGAACTCCATGCGAAACACAATCCAAGAGATCTCTTCACCACTCGCTTCCAATCTCCTACGGGTCTCTAGCCACCAATCATCCGCCTCAACTGCTAGCATATAAGTCCCATACCGAACCTTTTGTTCAGGAATGCAATCAATGACACAGAAAATCCTCTCAATCTCCTTAAGCCATGTCAAAGCGCCATCAGGATCATAAGTTCCCTTAAACACAGGAGGGTTCTCTCTTTGGAAGGTAGCCAAACTCCGAGAAGCAGCACTCTCTCCACCATTCGGTTGGTTCTCCAAAGCTTGAGCCATTGCTTCCAAATCAGCAGCTATTGCAGCATCATTCCTTCTAGCCATCACAAGTCTTCACTACAACACAAAAGCAATCGGCACAAACAACCATATACTCTTGTTAGACTACACTACAACACGAAACATGGCCGGACAAGACCAACCAGGCTCTGATACCACTAATGTAACACCCCAAATCTACCCCACAAACAACAAGAATATCAGAGTACAAAATTTCAAGCTAATAGAACATAACGATTCGAAGCGTCACATATTAAACAACAAAATCACATACATATATCATGCTCAATTACTTAGATACATAACACTCATATAGGAGAACAATATCAAAATCATTAATCGTTGTCAGCCAATCAAGTACTTGCATCGCAGCGGAAAATCATATGTGTGGACCTCCGATTTTTTTTAATACCGGGCCATACCTCTGTTCTGTAGAGATACGTGAACTGACTCTTTTTTGTCGCTTAATGCTTTCGCATTTTTGAAAATTCACAGAGTCGCCACCGACCTTTTATTTTATCCAATTAAGGAAAGGTTTATAAAAGAAACAGAAAAAAGACCTTTAAGAAATTCTGGGTAAGGGGGTAGGTTATACAAAGGGAAGGTGTTAGCACCCTTTGTATCCATGGTTATCCATGGGCTCTTAAGTTTGCTTAGCTCACTTGTTTTTCGATGACTTTTCAATTGCTCTGAAATTGCTCATATGTGGTTTCAAATACCTTTGTAATTTGAATTTTGTAATGATCCGTGTGTGGATGTATACAAAATGCTTGTTTATCTTTCGAAAGATGTTTTGAAAAGAACGTTAACTTTGTAATAACCCGTGTTTGGATGTATACAAAGTATTGTCTTTTTTTGAAAGTTTTGAAAAATCAACAGTGTATGAGAATTTTGTTTGTTTTGATTTGAGCAAGCAAACTAGGAGGTCTACCCTGAGATGTAAGGTCTTTATCCTATTTCCTTTAAAAATCTATCCTTTCATCGGATATAAAAGCAAGGTTCGATTTTGTACTCAAAACAGTAGAATTTGACTTTGATTTTGAAAGAATGAAAAGGATTACCTGAAGAGGTGCAAGTGTGATTGTGATTGGATTCAGATATTTATCTTTGAAGTTAGTGATCTAACGGTTCAATTTTATCTTTGACATACACGCAGTTTATATGTATGCTGGAAAGTAAAATGCGGAAATGTAAAGTGCGGAAAGTAAATCTACGCTATTACATCGATTTTGCAGGAAATGTAAACTAGCCTATTTACATGAATTTGACATCCTATACATTTATCTAGGAATTTAAATTGCAAGAAAAATAAAAGGCATGTTTTTTGGATTTTTTTTTATGGTTTGATTTTAATTATAATTAATGCATGATTAATTAAATTAAAATGAAGAAAAAAGATGAAAATATATTTAAACCTAGAAATTAAGTTTAAAATATGTACAAAATATTTGTCAATTAATTTTAAAACAAAACTAATTTTTTTGGAATTTTTTGAAATTGATTTGAAATTGATTTAAGTTAATTAAAACATAATTATGCAAATAATTATACAAATAATTAAAACTTAAGAAGAAAATTATTCAAAATATGTACAAAATTAGCTTATAATATATAAACAATATTTAACACAAAGAACAATTTTTTTTAGGATTTTTTGATTGGTTAGAATAATTAAAAAGCAAATATATAAATATATACTAATTAATTATGCAAAATATTGAAATTTTGAAGAAAAATAAAATATTTTTATTTCAGAAAATAATATATTATTTTAGAAGTCTAAAAATATTTTTTGTTTATTTTTTTGGATTTTTAAAACTATTTTTAATTAATTTAACAAAGAAATTAAAATAAAATAGAAAATAAAATAGAAAATAAAAGGGATACTTATCAGGTGTGATGGGCTGGAAAGTGCATGGTATGGACTGTTTGATCTGGCGCGTTGGATTGGCTTTGAGATTAATCATGTGGCTCAGATTGAAGAGAACATGGTACACTTTTGTTGACCAGTCACGTGGGATTATCAAGACTTTTAGTAAGTCAGATTGGCCCCACTTTTGCCTGCGTGGACGAAGACAAGTTGACTGACGAACCACGCTTGGACGCGTGGTCGTCTTCAACCTCCATCTCTTTTATTTTTTAAAACAGATAGCGGGGGTTTTTAACCTCCCCTATTTGTACGTCAGAAACGCCATTTTTGATGGCTTCGTTAACCTGCAAAAATAAGTGTTAGGGATAAAAACAAGTGACCCAGATCTACTTAAAATCACCTCCTGAACACGATGATGGTGTTAGTTTTGCCATTTGAGCGCTGTAACTATGGATTCGAAGAGGTTAAAGCTTAAGTATGCAAGAACACTTGTTAATGGCATAGAGCTATCCTCACGTGGAAACTCACATGTTAAAGCCCAGACCTGCCCTATAGGACCTCATGAACTCATTAGAATGGTTAGTTTATATTGAGGTTAATTAAATATAGGAAAACGAAAATTGATCATGTATGAATATGAAGAACACTTATGCACATGATACGACTCTCATGGGACCACACAAAGAGTTTGTTCTTACTTTATATGATCTTAGAAGATGATTGGAATGATTGTTTTGTATTGATATTGATTGGAAATATGAAATTGAAAATTACAAAGTTATGGAATTTTGAGAGAATTATGGTGTGTTTCTATGCTATGCTTGCTATATTTTCGTGGGTGTGTTGGCTCCCTTTGTTTGTGAAATATGCAGCTTCATTTATAGGCCTTGGAGTGCTTAAATTTGAAGCTAAAAGCAATGATTGCTTTTGTTGAATTTTGACTTTCAAGCTTGGAACTCAAGCAACCTTGGCTTGCTCTTTCCTTAGCCTTTCCTTGCAGCTTTCTTGCTGCATAATTAAGCCACATGTGTGAGCTTTTAGCTTAGAAAATAAGCTATGATTTATCCTTCCTTTTTTCTTTTTTTAATTTAATCTTAAATGATAAAATTAAATCAAAAAATGGAGAAAAATGATGTGGGCCTTGTCTTGGTCGTGGGAGGCCCATAGTAACATGGAAATGATGTTTGAATGCTGAAAACTTGGCCCCATTTGGAAAAAATGCCATTTTGAACAATGTTGATTTCATGTATTTTCCCAAAATTTAGCCAACTTCAACAAGGTGTAAATCCTTCAATTTTTGTCATATGAAGGAGATCTTGCACTTTTTGGAAACCTCAAAGAGTCCTCTAACCAATGCCTTTGGTCTCATGTCAAAATGATTTTTGAAGCTCCTTGTGTGTCCTTTTGAAAAAAGTGTCTTTTTGTTGACTTTGAAAATGACCTGTAATGTCTTTGATCATATTTTTCAAATGGTGAATCCAATGACCATGGGATCAATGGCATTTGAAAGATAATTGAATTTCCTTCAAAACAAGCTTTGGTTTGAATTTTTTGGATGAAGGATGAGAGAGTTATGATCAGTCAAAGTTGAGTTGACTTTTCAGGCAAAAACCCTAATTTTGAATCTTAGGGTTTTGTTGATTTTTGATCTTTCCTTGATGAATTATGATCATCCAATGATCAAATGATGAATCCTTTGACAAAATATGGACTTTGACAAAAAATTTCATTTTTGACTGTCTGTTGACTTTTTTGGTCAAACGGGTCGTCTGTTGACTGTTTGAGCTGCTGACGGTGCGTCTGAGTGAATTGAAGTTTGAAAATTTGTATGATGGTACTTTGAGATATATGGATGTGTATGAAATCCATTTGAGCTCTCAAAAACTTGTTGCTCCTGTAAAAACAAGAAGAACCCTGATTAGGGACTGTTTGTGTAGGAGACAGTTAAGCGTACCTGATTTTTGTGCAGTGTTGAGTCTCTGCTAATCGCGTGATATTCAGAGGACTTCTAGCACAAAAGATCTTGGAATTTTGAATTGTGAAAGATTGATTTGATTGATGGTACAAAACACTGAGAATTGTACTGCCAGCAGTTTGGCTGTCAACTGACTGTCCAGGTATTGATGCAGCAGTTAGAGTGAAAAATCAACAGTCAAAGTTAATTTTATTTTTTGTTATTTTTGTTTTTTTGTTTTATGTGAAAAATGAAAGTTTATTTACATGACTTGTTAAAAAAAACACAGACATAATAAATAACTAATATTTACGGTATGCGGGCAAAATTACCGATAATAACCCTGAAAATCATTTAATGCACAGAAATAGGAATATTTGACTGGCAGAAAACACACAAAATATTATCTTAGTAATTAAGCAATATTATGACAAATAGTATAACATTTAATACTGACAGTACAAATATCACATACTATATTGAACAGTACGACGAATAAACGGTACATTTAAGAAATAAGAAATACGGCAAATTTTAAGAATGACGATTAATGACCCATGCTATGAACAATAACATGTAGATGATTGGGAGTGCAACCATTGCAGGTCCACACTCTTCAGGACTATGCAGGCAGAAGAAAGTCATGATCACCGTAGCAATGGTGATGACTGTAAGAAACAGTGTCTCTATCCACTTTGCCATTCTTGTCAGGGAAGAAGAGAAAATAGATATGAGATAGGAATTTGAAAGATGAGTTGGAATTTGATGTGAGATTTTATGGAAGAAAATGAGAGGTATTTATAGAATGGAAAGAAGGAAAGAGACGTTGGGGAATGATGTGATTCCGTACAAAAGGAAAATTTGAGTGGAAGTAAGATTTGAAAGAAAGTGTATGATAGTGTTGGAAAAAAGAGAGATTTGATTTTTGAAAAAGAGATTTGAAAAGATTTTTGCAAATATTGGAATATAGTACAAAAATTAGCGGGAAACAAAAGATAATAATAATCTAATTGTTACCAGTACAGTCTGAGTTTCCTGATTCTGCGCCTGCAAAAAGATTTAACTCTGTACCAATTGTGTCAGTACTATTTATCTGTAAATAAATAAATAGCATGTGTGAAGTAATAAACAGTATTTGGTG
This sequence comes from Vicia villosa, assembly GCF_029867415.1. NCBI lineage: Eukaryota > Viridiplantae > Streptophyta > Magnoliopsida > Fabales > Fabaceae > Vicia > Vicia villosa. Next base: position 123,938,626 of record NC_081181.1, on the reverse strand, counting down.
TTTGCGTAAGAATAAATTCAACTGCAAGCCAAATTACTGTATAAGAAAGATTCTAAAAACTAAGTATTTCATATGTCAGGATATTTGTTGAAATAAAAATCCATGATTATATGAGACTCTTAATTTTCAGATTGGAGTTTTCTTGAAAAATATGTGGGCAAATTTTGGGGTATAACAGTTGCCCCTATTCAATCTTCTTAAACCTGAAGAGATTGTCTGAAATCTGAAGGTAGAAGATGATTGAATATTTAGATGCCCTGAAAATTTGCACTTACCTTGATCAGAAGAGATGTTGGAAGTTGCATTTGAATGTCGTCTGCGAAATGTTGTTGGCAGATTGGAACATTACCTGAGATGGGCTTTCAGATGCCTCCTGGTAAATGGGTTGAGGGTTTGTTCATCAGAATGAATCCATTGATTATATCTTGATGAAGGATTTGAAAGTCTTTGTGTTGACTGTTTCGGAACCGTCCAAGGTTACCGCTTTAAGTCTTGGAAGATAATCGTTACGGAACTTGTCCAAAATTTTTCCGCTTTAGATTTTGAAAGTTGATCATTGTGGAACCGTCTGAGGTATCGCTTTAGATCTGCAACGTTAGATCGTTCTGGAACCGTCTGAGGTATCGCTTTAGATCGGTGATGCTAGATCGTTCTTGAACCGTCTGAGGTATCGCTTTAGATCTGCAATATTAGATCGTTTTGGAACCGTCTGAGGTATCGCTCTAGATCTGTAATGTTAGATCGTTTTGGAACCGTCTGAGGTATCGCTTTAGATCTGTGATATTAGATCGTTTTGGAACCTTCTGAGGTATCGCTTTAGATCTGCAACGTTAGATCGTTCTGGAACCGTCTGAGGTATCGCTTTAGATCTGTGATGCTAGATCGTTTTGGAACCGTCTGAGGTATCGCTTTAGATCTGTGATGCTGTTTTTGAGTTGATAAGTGATCAGAATAAATCTTCGGCTTGATTATATCTGAGAGAACCGTTCATGTAATTCAGGTGAACACTGCATGTGATTGAGAACATCTTTGTTGAAGATATCTGCCTACCTGAAAAATCAAGTTAGTGATATGCAATGTTTATGATGCATGTAAATGTGAGATATTCCCGGAGAAACATGTATGTGATGTTGTGTATGAATATGCGCATGAACATGCGCATGATGCATGATGTATGATGTATGAATATGACGTATGAATATGATGTATGAATGTATGAATGTATGAATGTGTGAATGTGACGCGTGTCAAGCTTCTAGTTGGAAAAATAAATTCCTGCCAGTCATCTGGATATGACTATATTGTGTTCGTTGATGATCTTTTGTCTTGTTTGAGTACCCTTGGCTGGGGAAATTCTTTGAGAACCCGAGTATCCCGTTGAAGGATCTTTGACTACTGTTTGGGGAATCGAAGGTAACTGGAAGTTCTGATCCCCTTTCAAATGGGAATGAGGAAGATGCATAATCCTCCGATGCACTATCTGACCAAGTCCGGGTGTGGGGATCACACCTTCTGAAGATAGTAATTTGGAACAACCCTGCTGGGGAATAAGACTTCTTTTGAAGAGAAAATCTTTTTGAGGAATTTGCTGAGAAATGCGCTTCCCTTGGGGATTTTCTTCTGATGGAATGATGTCCAGCTGGCTGGGACATTTCCTGAATGCTATTCCTGTTTTTCCTGGTAAACATCAATCATATTCAAATGCAATATGTTCATTCAAAATTATCATTGGGACGCTTACGTATTTAAACAGAAAAAGTGAAAATATTGATTTTTTTTTGAAAAAGCTGCATTGAAAAGAGCCATGATAGGCGGGTTAGCACAGGGAGACAACAATCCTAGAAGTAGGAAATTGTCAGAAAGTTTTGGAAAATATTTATGAAGATAAATAGCTATGTGAAAATGATCCAGTCAAGTTTCAACTCTGCTATTGCCAATCTGTCTTCGAGCATCTCATCCCTCACTTGTTGGAAGAAAGTGATTAGACTGATCGGTGTCTTTGAGGTGTTGAATCTTGATGGTGAGTAGGCAGCTGAACGGAACACAGTTGTATGCTTCATTCCCTAACTTTTGCCTTGGCTGCCCTTTCAGGTTTTCAGCCTACCGGGATAGTATTTGTTTAGTCTCTAATTTTTGCCTGGACCGCCCTTTCGGGTTTTCAATCCACCGAGACGCTCATTTTTGCCTAAGTTGCCCTTTCAGGTTTTCAACTTAGCGAGCTGTTTTTTTTTTTATTTTTTTTTTTAAGAGAAGTATTTTTTGACTATGTCAGCATTCACAGGGTGTGGGAAATCCTCGCCATCCATGGTGGTAAGCAACATGGCGCCGCCGGAGAATATTTTCTTGATTATGAATGGTCCCTCGTAGGTGGGAGTCCATTTGCCTCTGGGATCACCTTGTGGTAAGATGATGCGTTTGACAACCAAGCCACCAGTTTGGTATGCTTGACTTTTGACTTTTTTGTTGAAGGCTTTGATCATACGCTTTTGGTATAGCTGACCATGACAAATAGCTGCGAGCCTTTTCTCATCAATCAAGTTTATCTGGTCCAACCGTGTTTGAATCCAATCGTCTTCGTCTAGATTGGCTTCTTTCATTATCCTTAGGGAAGGAATCTGAATTTCAATTGGAAGAACTGCCTCCATACCATAGACTAAGGAAAATGGAGTTGCCCCTGTCGAAGTACGCGCAGATGTGCGATAACCATGAAGAGCAAAAGGTAACATCTCATGCCAGTCTTTGTAGGTTACTGTCATTTTTTGTATGATTTTCTTGATGTTCTTGTTGGCAGCTTCCACCGCGCCGTTCATCTTTGGTCGATATGGAGAAGAATTATGATGTTTGATCTTGAACTGTGTGCAAAGTTCAGTAATCATTCTGTTGTTTAGATTTGTGCCATTGTCCGTGATAATCCGTTCAGGGATGCCATACCGACAAATGAGATTGTATTTGATGAACCGGGCCACCACATTTTTGGTGACAGAAGCAAATGAAGCTGCTTCTACCCACTTTGTGAAGTAGTCAATAGCGACCAGGATAAAGCGATGTCCGTTGGAGGCAGTAGGTTTGATTTCTCCAATCATATCAATACCCCACATTGCAAAAGGCCAAGGAGCCGTCAGGACGCTTAATGGAACTGGAGGTACATGTACTTTGTCAGCATATATCTGGCATTTGTGACATGTTCGGGAGCGATGATGGCAGTCTGTTTCCATGGTAGACCAGTAATAACCTGCTCTAAGGATCTTTTTAGCCATTGTATGTCCACTGGAATGAGTACCGAAGGTACCATTGTGTATTTCTTCCATGATTTGTTCCGCTTCCTTCTTGTTTACACAGCGAAGTAAAGTCGAGTCATGGTTGCGTTTGTATAGGGTTCCATTGCTTAGAAAGAATTTGGCAGCAAATCTCCTTAGAAACTTTCTGTCGTTAATGGATGCCCCTTCAGGGTACTCCTGAGCTTCGAGATATCTTTTTACTTCATGGAACCATGGTTTTTCCTCGGTGTTGGATTTTGCAATCATGTCATCGACATACACCTCTATTTCTTGATGAATCATATCATGAAATAGCGCTACCATTGCACGTTGATAGGTTGCTCCGGCGTTTTTCAAACCAAAGGGCATTACTTTGTAACAAAAGGTTCCCCAGGGTGTTGTGAAAGTTGTTTTTTCCATGTCTTCGGGTGCCATCTTGATTTGATTGTACCCTGAGAATCCGTCCATAAAGGAGAATACCTTGCATTGTGCGGTATTGTCAACCAGTACATCGATGTGTGGTAAAGGGAAATCATCTTTGGGGCTTGCCCGATTCAGATCTCTGTAGTCTACGCACATTCTGACTTTCCCATCTTTTTTAGGTACAGGGACGATGTTAGCTATCCAAGGAGGATAACTTACAACTTTTAGGAATCCGGCATTGAATTGTTTTTCAACCTCGTCTTTGATCTTTTTTGACATATCAGGCCTACTCCTTCGTAGTTTTTGTTTGACTGGAATGCTACCTTCTTTGATTGGCAGGCGATGAACTACAATGTCTGTGTCAAGGCCTGGCATATCCTCATAGGACCAGGCGAATATCTCGACGTAGTCTCGCAGCATTTGAATCAGTCTTTGCTTGACGCTGTGTTCTAAATCAGCCCCTATTTTGACTTCTTTCATTTCTTCGTTGCTGCCCAAGTTGATGACCTCAATTGGCTCCTCATGAGGCTGTATGGCCTTGTCTTCTTGTTCTAGCAGCCTTGCAAGTTCTCTTGGCACTTCACAATCTTCCTCACTTTCGTCCTCAGTTTGGTAGATCGGATTTTCAAAGTCATGACGGGCAATAGCAGAATCGTTGTTGACTGGATCCAGAGTGTATGTGAATCTGCATGTTAATTATGTGAGTATGTGTGAAGAAAAAAACATAGCTATTTGAAAGCGAAGAAAGAAGGAAAAAGGATCACAAAATTTAAATATGCAAGCGTCCCATGATTTTATTGAATGCACATGATCATGATATGATAAGCCCTTATAGAAGGACCAGTGTGCTAAGGCACACGGCTTTTCAAGCTCATGGTTCGATTGTTCAGGAACCACTTTTATCTTTGCACATTATACACAAAGAAAACAGGAAATGGCATTTACTCCTGGTCAAAGGAGATCACATCCTCAGCTTTCCAGTTGTTCAATCCACTGTTGTGAGCAGGGGGTACCCAGCTGTTCCAGTTGCAGTTGTCTTTTTCATCTTCCACAGCATTGATTTCATTAGTGGGAAAATGAGCCGGTGATCCTTCGGGATAAGGGATATACTCTGCTGGATACGAGAGCCCAGGCTGAGATATCTCTGTTGGCTGAGCGAGATGCTCGATAAGGCCGTCCCATGCAGTCGGGATGATGTTTTGAATAGAGACTTGTGCATCTTGATGAGGAGTGTATGCTGACAGAAAGCAACCCTCGTTATTTGGTATTTCCCTGGCTTCTTCAAGAGCGAAATTGTCATCGTAATGTTCATCCCATCCAGTTGGGACAATGTCCTCCATAGCAATTTGTGAGCTCGGAGGAGCGGAATATTTCACCATATAGTCATATTTGCCGCTGGGTTCTCCTAGCGTGTCCCATACTTCTTTGGGTGGATTTTGATATTGCTCAGTGGCGGGACTTGTGAAAATTTGATCATTTCCAACTTCATCACCCCATCCAGTCGGGGTAAGGTCCTCCATAGCAATATAAGAATTCTGAGGTTCGGCATACTGATAATTATACCCGCCGTTTGGTTCTCCCACAGCATCCCACATTCCCATGGAAATGGGTGGAATTTCATCTGGATATGGCTGAATGATATGGTTCATGAACACTCCTTCATCTTCAATAGCGTTTACTTCTTGGCTGACGAAGTGTGACATTAATCCTCCAGAACGAGGACTTTGATCATTCTTTTGATTTTCACTATCATAGCCCAGACCTAGCTTGTCAGATTTGTAGGGTATATCGGGAAGCTGTCCCCATACTGTGCAATCACCCTGTTCAATCATGGCTTTGGCATCTTTGAGAGAAGCCATAGTTGTAGTTGGAGTAGCAGGAATATGCTTGGTGGTAGAGACATCTGGAGAGACCACCTCAAATGATTGGCATGGAGTTTCGATGAATTCGTCCTCCAACTCAACATATTTGGAATTGCTTAGGTGACTAACCACATATTCCTCTTCGCCATAGACTGTGACAATCTTTCCTTTTACTGGATATTTTAACTTCTGATGCAGGGTAGAAGTTACAGCGTTTGCCCCATGTATCCAAGGGCGTCCAAGTAAACAGGAGTAGGCTGGGTGAATTTCCATTACGTAAAAGATAGAATCAAAGATTTGAGAACCCACTCTGATTGGGAGATTCACTTTTCCGTATACCGTTCTGGTTGACCCGTCAAAGGCTCTTACCACAACATCACTTGGTTGTAACACAATTCCTTCGAAGTCAAGCTTTTCTAGTACTGTTTTCGGTAACACGTTCAGAGAAGAACCGTTATCTACTAGCACATGAGATAGAGTGGTGCCATTACATTCAATGGAGATATGTAAGGCTTTGTTGTGATTTTTTCCAGCAGGGGTTAGATCCACATCAGAGAAACCGAGACCATTGCTCACGGTTAGATTGGCAACACAATTCTCAAATTGGTCGACTGAGATCTCTTGAGGCACATGCGCAGCTTTCAGGAACTTCATCAGAGCTTTGGCATGAGCTTCTGAATATTTTAGCAGAGATAGCATTGAGATTTTTGAAGCGGTGTGCCCCAGTTGCTCAACAATATTGTAATCACTCTTGCAGATGATTTTCAATATTTCCTCCATTTCTTGCTTTGATGGATCCTCAGCAGTGATCTCCACCGGGGTTTGAATTTGTTCAACTTGTGGCTCTTTGCCTCGAGCGTTGACATTTTGATTAGGAACTGGGACTCGGACTGGACCAGCAGCAACATTTGGAGAAATTTCTGGTGAAAAGATTCTTCCACTTCTCGTGATCTTGCTGGTACCCACAATATTACCCACAGTTGGAGTAGTTAACTTTGCGGTCTCTTCAGTCGAGGTACCCTGCTTAACTCCATGAACGTAAACATTAGTGTCATATCCCCATGGGACAGCTTTGTCTGAGGAGTATGGAAATGGAGTTGGACTAGCAATGACTACTGATGCCACTTTGAGTGTAGCAGAAATTTTGAATGGAGCCTTGGCAGAGATTTTGAATGGTAAGCTGGAGATCACTGAGGCATCCTCTATTCTCATCCCGTTTGCAAAGACTTCGCACAGCACGTCCATAGAAGGGAGCCTCTCAAACATAATGATACGGCGATCCATCCATTTTTGAATTCCCATCCTCAGATTTTCACAACCATTGGGCAGGCAGGAGCAGTAAAAGCAGTCGGGGTCACACCCTGGAAAGTAACCAGCTCGGATTAGCTTTCCTTTGACTTCGCAGAGTGGAGTTGATAATTCGTTCACATCATAGATGTAAACAGTGTCCAGGATAGCGTTAACAGTTTTGTCATGCTTTGGCATAGGTGCTGTGATGACATTTGGAGTTTCTGGAGGATCGAACTCAATTTCACCAGCATCTATCATATCTTGTATTTTATTTTTCAGGGCCCAGCAGTGATCTGCGTCATGTCCTGGACAGTTTGAGTGATAGGCACATGTCGCATCAGGGCGATAATTCGGAGAGGAAGTGTTGACATTCTTTGGAGGACCTCTTAAGGTGATCAGATCTGCTTTTAGCAAGTGCTGCAATGCCTGAGAGATTGGCATGTTGATTTTGGTGAAATTTCTTCTTGGTGCATCTGGTCGATGCGTATATTTTGGCTGTTGATCTTTTTGAGGTGCAGATGCGGAGATCAGAACTGCCCCTACAGATTGATGCTGCTCACTTTTGCGACTTTTCTGAATTTGTGTTGCATTGACCTCATTTCTCCCGCTGATGGGCCTTTTTGTAGTACCAGAGGTGGAACCTATTTGAATTTTTCCATTTTGAATGCCACTTTCGACACGTTCTCCGGTCAGTATCAGGTCAGTGAAACCTGATGATGAGCTTCCCAGCAAATGGCTATAGAAAGGGCCAGTTAAAGTGCCCATGAACATGTCAACTAGTTCGCGATCAGATAAGGGTGGTTGAACCCTTCCAGCCATATCTCTCCACTTTTGTGCATATCCTTTGAAACTTTCTTTTGGTCCCATAGACATGCCCCTTAGTTGAGTACGGGTTGGCGCAAGATCAGCATTGTATTGGTACTGTTTGTAAAAAGCAGCAGCTAATTCTTCCCAAGTATGAACCTTGGTATTTTCCAGCTGATAGTACCACTCGAGTTGTGTACCCGACAGACTTTCTTGGAAGAAGTGAATCCACAATTTGTTATCTGTTGTATGAGGTTGTATCTTCCTCACATAGGATCTCAGATGTAGTTTCGGGCAAGAAACTCCATCATATTTTGCAAAGACAGGAACTTTGAATTTTGGAGGGATAACAACATCCGAGATGAGCCCCAGATCATTGAAATCTAAGCCAGGTATTTTTTGTATCTCCATAGCTTTCATACGGTCTTCCAGCTGTTGGTATTTTTCATCATCCGGTTCGTCCCCAGAATGATCATTTTCTTCATTTGAAGAGAGAGAGGGTTTAGCAGAACCCTGGTTGCTTTGATTGTCTTCTTGTTCATCATCACCGACTGTTTCAGGGATCGGTGGCTTTGTGAACTTTTTGACTGGGATTTTGATCTTTCTTCTCAGGTGACTCACACCTACAGATCCTTTGGGCTTCTTTTTCTTCTTGATTATCAGGGCTTTCAGTTCTTGCTGCCCCTTTGCCAGTTCCAGAATTGCCACTTGAACTTGGGCATTCTGTGCTTCGAGATTCTTGATGCTCATTTCAGATTCCATCTCTTCTGACTGAAATAAACAGCGAGAAGATGAGAAATCCGTCATGTGAACCTGTTATGCAATGTGTATGACTGGATGCCATGTGTATGCAATGTATGAAATGTATATGCAATGTATATGAATGCAATGTATGAAATGTATATGCAATGCATGAAGTGAAATGTGTGTGCAATGTTTCAAGGATCTTAGAGTTTAGATTTGTTAAAGAAGAAACAAACGTTAGTTAATCAATTTATTTCTTTTTTCTTTTTTTTTTTGCTTCTTTTTTCTTTGCCTCATTTGGGCTTACAAGACAGAAATAAAATAAATGATCCTTCAGGTCTCCCGTGGACGCTTTCTCTTTGCCCCCAGGAATGTGTTGATCTGCTGTTCTTCTTGAAGCTGTCCGGTGAGCTCCAATATCCTTCTCTCATAGTCCTGACAGTATGATTTGAAGGTGTCTCTTTCCTCTTTGAGTTGAACCCAAGATTTTTGCAACTCTTCTAGGTCAGTTGGCATGTCCGGGTGTAGAATAACTTGAGGTTCATATCCTTCGACCTCTGGTTCAATAGTCACAGGTAGAACAGCAGGATATGGCATAAGGAGTTTCTGAGCATGAGTGCGGACCCATCTGAGGTAGGGTTCCATAGGAATAGAATTCCATTGCCCCAGAGTTTTGCTTTCTATTCTATAGACACTGCCCCATGCATGTATGAACCTTCGTCGGTGTCTATGAGAATCATTCTCGTAATCAAACACAATGCCATGGATAATCATGTCATGAGGACCGTTGCTCCTTGCATATCCGAATTGGCGTAGAGCTAAAGAGGGATTGTAAGTGATGCCTCCTTTGATGCCAAGGAGTGGCACATTAGGGTACTCTCCACAATGATCAATGATAGTAATGTCTCTTTGAAAGAAGTTGTTCCACCGGATATCTGAATGAGACAAAGACATAATCCTGCGAGACCAATGCATTCTTTGTTCATTTCTCAACACTGATCGGGGAAGATGAAATGTAAACCACCTAGCCAGTAGTGGTATACAGCACATGAGAGTTCCTCGTTTCTTCATGGTACGAGTGTGTAGAGAATGTAGAATGTCTCCCAGCAATGTTGGTACCGGGTTACGGATTAGGAAAAGGTTGATGATGTGTACACTTATGAACTGGTCGGGATTAGGGAATAAAACCAACCCATAGATCAAAAGTGCCATAACTTCCTCAAAAGCTGGATAACTTTTGTTTTCTAGCAGTAGTCGAGCCTTTTCCAACAAGAACTTGGCAAGCAAACCCTTAACTCCACTCTTTGTTTCCCAATTGGACTCGATTTCTGATTTCCGCAGATGTAAAGCAGCAGCAATGACTTCAGGTTTTGGAATCCTTTCTAAACCAGTGAAAGGTAATTGATTTCGAACAGGCAATCCCATTAGTTCAGAGAATTCTTCCAAAGTGGGTACCAACTGGTAATCAGGAAAGGTAAAGCAATGATGTTCAGGGTCAAAGAACTGGAACAGGACCCGTATCATGTCTTCTTCAAATTTTGAGGTAACCAAATGGAGTAGGTGACCATGCCTTTCAGTGAATTGAACATTCCTGGGGAATTCTGACACTAAGTCTTTTAGTTCAGACGGTACCGTTGAGATGTTGATTCGGATGTAATCTTTGGTGGCGGGAGCCATTACCTGCAAAAACAAAGGTAAACTCTTTGATCCTTGAAGTGTTTGGTGCAAAAATGATATGCTTATGATGCAAACATGTGGCACACAAAAACAAATCAAACAATAGCCTTAGGTTTAAAGGCTTGCATGGAGCTGATAGGTGATACCCTCCCCACTGAAGTTGAGTTGGTTAAAACCTGTCCTAGAATAGCATTCGGGTTCTATGATCCTTGGAAGTAACATCTCAATACGGCGCTCGAGCGGCCGATCAAAATATTCCTCGAGGATAACTAACTTCGATCAATTTCAAAGCTAGCCACTTAATAGGCCACAAGTCAAGTTCAACTAAAAAGGTTCTAAGACAAATTAGTGTTTAATGACATTTCGGAAGCCTAATATACTCCTTGATCGTTTTCAAGGGACATCAGTATAAACCAAAGTATCGCACTAACGATGACTACCAGATCAACCGTATCGGTACATGCCGTACAGTTTCCTTGGTCTATTGTCATATACTTAAGGTATCTCGAGATTCGGGTTAGAATCTTTCACACAAGCAAAATACCCAAGCAAACCTTTGAAAAATAGAGCAATCAAGTCAAACAATTGAAAACATCGAAGTGATCTATTCTCTTAAGGTAACCCCTTTTGAAAACATTTTGTTTTTGAAAGTATCTCCCCAGCAGAGTCGCCAGTTCTGTGGACCTCCGATTTTTTTTAATACCGGGCCATACCTCTGATCTGTAGAGATACGTGAACTGACTCTTTTTTGTCGCTTAATGCTTTCGCATTTTTGAAAATTCACAGAGTCGCCACCGACCTTTTATTTTATCCAATTAAGGAAAGGTTTATAAAAGAAACAGAAAAAAGACCTTTAAGAAATTCTGGGTAAGGGGGTAGGTTATACAAAGGGAAGGTGTTAGCACCCTTTGTATCCATGGTTATCCATGGGCTCTTAAGTTTGCTTAGCTCACTTGTTTTTCGATCACTTTTCAATTGCTCTGAAATTGCTCATATGTGGTTTCAAATACCTTTGTAATTTGAATTTTGTAATGATCCGTGTGTGGATGTATACAAAATGCTTGTTTATCTTTCGAAAGATGTTTTGAAAAGAACGTTAACTTTGTAATAACCCGTGTTTGGATGTATACAAAGTATTGTCTTTTTTTGAAAGTTTTGAAAAATCAACAGTGTATGAGAATTTTGTTTGTTTTGATTTGAGCAAGCAAACTAGGAGGTCTACCCTGAGTTGTAAGGTCTTTATCCTATTTCCTTTAAAAATCTATCCTTTCACCGGATATAAAAGCAAGGTTCGATTTTGTACTCAAAACAGTAGAATTTGACTTTGATTTTGAAAGAATGAAAAGGATTACCTGAAGAGGTGCAAGTGTGATTGTGATTGGATTCAGATATTTATCTTTGAAGTTAGTGATCTAACGGTTCAATTTTATCTTTGACATACACGCAGTTTATATGTGCTGGAAATTAAAATGCGGAAATGTAAAGTGCGGAAAGTAAATCTACGCTATTACATCGATTTTGCAGGAAATGTAAACTAGCCTATTTACATGAATTTGACATCCTATACATTTATCTAGGAATTTAAATTGCAAGAAAAATAAAAGGCATGTTTTTTGGATTTTTTTTTATGGTTTGATTTTAATTATAATTAATGCATGATTAATTAAATTAAAATGAAGAAAAAAGATGAAAATATATTTAAACCTAGAAATTAAGTTTAAAATATGTACAAAATATTTGTCAATTAATTTTAAAACAAAACTAATTTTTTTGGAATTTTTTGAAATTGATTTGAAATTGATTTAAGTTAATTAAAACATAATTATGCAAATAATTATACAAATAATTAAAACTTAAGAAGAAAATTATTCAAAATATGTACAAAATTAGCTTATAATATATAAACAATATTTAACACAAAGAACAATTTTTTTTAGGATTTTTTGATTGGTTAGAATAATTAAAAAGCAAATATATAAATATATACTAATTAATTATGCAAAATATTGAAATTTTGAAGAAAAATAAAATATTTTTATTTCAGAAAATAATATATTATTTTAGAAGTCTAAAAATATTTTTTGTTTATTTTTTTGGATTTTTAAAACTATTTTTAATTAATTTAACAAAGAAATTAAAATAAAATAGAAAATAAAATAGAAAATAAAAGGGATACTTATCAGGTGTGATGGGCTGGAAAGTGCATGGTATGGACTGTTTGATCTGGCGCGTTGGATTGGCTTTGAGATTAATCATGTGGCTCAGATTGAAGAGAACATGGTACACTTTTGTTGACCAGTCACGTGGGATTATCAAGACTTTTAGTAAGTCAGATTGGCCCCACTTTTGCCTGCGTGGACGAAGACAAGTTGACTGACGAACCACGCTTGGACGCGTGGTCGTCTTCAACCTCCATCTCTTTTATTTTTTAAAACAGATAGCGGGGGTTTTTAACCTCCCCTATTTGTACGTCAGAAACGCCATTTTTGATGGCTTCGTTAACCTGCAAAAATAAGTGTTAGGGATAAAAACAAGTGACCCAGATCTACTTAAAATCACCTCCTGAACACGATGATGGTGTTAGTTTTGCCATTTGAGCGCTGTAACTATGGATTCGAAGAGGTTAAAGCTTAAGTATGCAAGAACACTTGTTAATGGCATAGAGCTATCCTCACGTGGAAACTCACATGTTAAAGCCCAGACCTGCCCTATAGGACCTCATGAACTCATTAGAATGGTTAGTTTATATTGAGGTTAATTAAATATAGGAAAACGAAAATTGATCATGTATGAATATGAAGAACACTTATGCACATGATACGACTCTCATGGGACCACACAAAGAGTTTGTTCTTACTTTATATGATCTTAGAAGATGATTGGAATGATTGTTTTGTATTGATATTGATTGGAAATATGAAATTGAAAATTACAAAGTTATGGAATTTTGAGAGAATTATGGTGTGTTTCTATGCTATGCTTGCTATATTTTCGTGGGTGTGTTGGCTCCCTTTGTTTGTGAAATATGCAGCTTCATTTATAGGCCTTGGAGTGCTTAAATTTGAAGCTAAAAGCAATGATTGCTTTTGTTGAATTTTGACTTTCAAGCTTGGAACTCAAGCAACCTTGGCTTGCTCTTTCCTTAGCCTTTCCTTGCAGCTTTCTTGCTGCATAATTAAGCCACATGTGTGAGCTTTTAGCTTAGAAAATAAGCTATGATTTATCCTTCCTTTTTTCTTTTTTTAATTTAATCTTAAATGATAAAATTAAATCAAAAAATGGAGAAAAATGATGTGGGCCTTGTCTTGGTCGTGGGAGGCCCATAGTAACATGGAAATGATGTTTGAATGCTGAAAACTTGGCCCCATTTGGAAAAAATGCCATTTTGAACAATGTTGATTTCATGTATTTTCCCAAAATTTAGCCAACTTCAACAAGGTGTAAATCCTTCAATTTTTGTCATATGAAGGAGATCTTGCACTTTTTGGAAACCTCAAAGAGTCCTCTAACCAATGCCTTTGGTCTCATGTCAAAATGATTTTTGAAGCTCCTTGTGTGTCCTTTTGAAAAAAGTGTCTTTTTGTTGACTTTGAAAATGACCTGTAATGTCTTTGATCATATTTTTCAAATGGTGAATCCAATGACCATGGGATCAATGGCATTTGAAAGATAATTGAATTTCCTTCAAAACAAGCTTTGGTTTGAATTTTTTGGATGAAGGATGAGAGAGTTATGATCAGTCAAAGTTGAGTTGACTTTTCAGGCAAAAACCCTAATTTTGAATCTTAGGGTTTTGTTGATTTTTGATCTTTCCTTGATGAATTATGATCATCCAATGATCAAATGATGAATCCTTTGACAAAATATGGACTTTGACAAAAAATTTCATTTTTGACTGTCTGTTGACTTTTTTGGTCAAACGGGTCGTCTGTTGACTGTTTGAGCTGCTGACGGTGCGTCTGAGTGAATTGAAGTTTGAAAATTTGTATGATGGTACTTTGAGATATATGGATGTGTATGAAATCCATTTGAGCTCTCAAAAACTTGTTGCTCCTGTAAAAACAAGAAGAACCCTGATTAGGGACTGTTTGTGTAGGAGACAGTTAAGCGTACCTGATTTTTGTGCAGTGTTGAGTCTCTGTTAATCGCGTGATATTCAGAGGACTTCTAGCACAAAAGATCTTGGAATTTTGAATTGTGAAAGATTGATTTGATTGATGGTACAAAACACTGAGAATTGTACTGCCAGCAGTTTGGCTGTCAACTGACTGTCCAGGTATTGATGCAGCAGTTAGAGTGAAAAATCAACAGTCAAAGTTAATTTTATTTTTTGTTTTTTTTTTTTGTTTTATGTGAAAAATGAAAGTTTATTTACATGACTTGTTAAAAAAAACACAGACATAATAAATAACTAATATTTACGGTATGCGGGCAAAATTACCGATAATAACCCTGAAAATCATTTAATGCACAGAAATAGGAATATTTGACTGGCAAAAAACACACAAAATATTATCTTAGTAATTAAGCAATATTATGACAAATAGTATAACATTTAATACTGACAGTACAAATATCACATACTATATTGAACAGTACGACGAATAAACGGTACATTTAAGAAATAAGAAATACGGCAAATTTTAAGAATGACGATTAATGACCCATGCTATGAACAATAACATGTAGATGATTGGGAGTGCAACCATTGCAGGTCCACACTCTTCAGGACTATGCAGGCAGAAGAAAGTCATGATCACCGTAGCAATGGTGATGACTGTAAGAAACAATGTCTCTATCCACTTTGCCATTCTTGTCAGGGAAGAAGAGAAAATAGATATGAGATAGGAATTTGAAAGATGAGTTGGAATTTGATGTGAGATTTTATGGAAGAAAATGAGAGGTATTTATAGAATGGAAAGAAGGAAAGAGACGTTGGGGAATGATGTGATTCCGTACAAAAGGAAAATTTGAGTGGAAGTAAGATTTGAAAGAAAGTGTATGATAGTGTTGGAAAAAAGAGAGATTTGATTTTTGAAAAAGAGATTTGAAAAGATTTTTGCAAATATTGGAATATAGTACAAAAATTAGCGGGAAACAAAAGATAATAATAATCTAATTGTTACCAGTACAGTCTGAGTTTCCTGATTCTGCGCCTGCAAAAAGATTTAACTCTGTACCAATTGTGTCAGTACTATTTATCTGTAAATAAATAAATAGCATGTGTGAAGTAATAAACAGTATTTGGTGTTTGCGTAAGAATAAATTCAACTGCAAGCCAAATTACTGTATAAGAAAGATTCTAAAAACTAAGTATTTCATATGTCAGGATATTTGTTGAAATAAAAATCCATGATTATATGAGACTCTTAATTTTCAGATTGGAGTTTTCTTGAAAAATATGTGGGCAAATTTTGGGGTATAACAATATGTCAACAACAATACAACTCATAATATCACGGCCAAACACGACACGATACATCTAAAAAGTCTCAGCATAACATAAGAACGAAGTTTAACAAGGATAAACACAAGAAGCCAAAACATAAACAAGTAATCCAACGTTCCCCGAGTGCTACGTATCAGAGCATCGACACACACCGACTCGAGCTATAGGTACACGACTACTCCTCGTCATTACCTGCACGTTACCAACGGAGGGTAACATTCAAACAGAAAGGGTGAGATATCAATCATTATAAAGAAGCGTATGATAATATTCAAAGCGGAGAAATAATCATACATCGGTCACCACTTCTCAACATATATCACTTGTTAGAACAAGATTTGTTCTGATCAATTATCTTAGTTTTGATGATAACAATAATATGAATTTTGCTTAAGATATTATGGTACTCTAATCCAATGCAATTTCCCTTTCAGGAAATATATATAAAGAGTACGCATAATTCAGCGCTCAGAAGCTTTGTCTCAAAGGGTTCAGCATGCAACATCAGAACATGGTCTGGAAAGACATCAGAAGATGGTCGAAGCAGAATCAGAACATGGGTCTATGGAAGCATCAGAAGAACAAGAGATCAGAAGCACTGAAGCTCAGAAGATGGTATCACGCTCAGAAGCACTTCAAGGTCAGAAGATCAGAAGATGCTATGCACCAAGCTGTTTGACTCTGATGATATTCAAACGTTGTATTCACAAACATCAGATCAGAAGGAAGTACAAGTGGCAAGCTACGCTGACTGACAAAAGGAACGTTAAAAGCTATTAAAGGCTACGTCAGTAGACACAGCGTGAACAAGGCTCGAGGTAGTTGACAAAAGCGTATAACATTAAATGCGATGCTGTACGGAACACGCAAAGCATTAAATGCATTCAACGGTCATCTTCTCCAACGCCTATAAATATGAAGTTCTGATGAGAAGCAAGGTTAACGATTCTGCACCAAAACAACTTATATCAAACTTGCTGAAACGCTGTTCAAATCAAAACTCAGAATCTTCATCTTCATCAAAGCTCACTACATTGCTGTTGTAATATTTTAGTGAGATTAAGCTTAAACGATTAAGAGAAATATCACAGTTGTGATTATCGCTTTTAAGAAGCATTTGTAAACTCTTAGAATTACATTAAGTTGTAAGGAACTAGAGTGATCGTGTTGATCAGAATACTCTAGGAAGTCTTAGGAGTGAACTAAGCAAGTTGTAACTAGAGTGATCGTGTTGATCAGAATACTCTAGGAAGTCTTAGGAGTGAACTAAGCAAGTTGTAACTAGAGTGATCGTGTTGATCAGTAGACTCTAGAAAAGTCTTAGAGGGTATCTAAGCAGTTGTTCCTGGAGTGATCAGTGTGTGATCAGAAGACTCTGGAAGACTTAGTTGCGGACTAAGTGGAAAACCATTGTAATCCGTGCGATTAGTGGATTAAATCCTCAGTTGAGGTAAATCATCTCTGCGGGGGTGGACTGGAGTAGTTTAGTTAACAACGAACCAGGATAAAAATAACTGTGCAATTTATTTTTATCTGTCAAGTTTTTAAAGCTACACTTATTCAAACCCCCCCTTTCTAAGTGTTTTTCTATCCTTCAATTGGTATCAGAGCACCGGTTCTAAGGTGCAAGCACTTAACCGTGTTTAGAAAAGATTCAGGAAGAGAAAAACGCTTCAGTAAAAGATGGTTGATGAAAGTGAAAAGACTACACCTACACCTGCATCTACATCTGGCTCTGCTGAGCAATACAACGGTAACAATGGTTATACTAGACCGCCGGTATTTGATGGTGAAAACTTTGAATACTGGAAAGATAAACTGGAAAGTTACTTTCTTGGTCTAGATGGTGATCTATGGGATCTTCTGATGGATGGTTACAAACATCCTGTAAATGCCAGAGGCGTAAAGCTGACAAGGCAAGAAATGGATGATGATCAGAAAAAGCTTTTCAGGAATCATCATAAATGCAGAACTGTTTTGCTGAATGCTATCTCTCATGCTGAGTATGAGAAGATATCTAACAGGGAAACGGCCTATGACATATATGAGTCCTTGAAAATGACTCATGAAGGAAATGCTCAAGTCAAGGAGACTAAAGCTCTATCTTTAATCCAGAAGTATGAAGCCTTCAAGATGGAGGATGATGAAGACATTGAAAAGATGTTTTCAAGATTTCAAACTCTTACTGCTGGATTGAGAGTTCTTGACAAGGGATACACCAAGGCTGATCATGTAAAGAAGATCATCAGAAGCTTACCCAGAAGATGGGGTCCTATGGTGACTGCATTCAAGATTGCAAAGAATCTGAATGAAGTTTCTCTGGAAGAGCTCATCAGTGCCTTGAGAAGTCATGAAATAGAGCTGGACGCAAATGAGCCTCAAAAGAAAGGTAAGTCTATTGCATTAAAATCTAATATCAAGAAATGCACTAACGCTTTTCAGGCCAGAGAAGAAGATCCTGAAGAATCAGAATCTGAAGAAGAAGATGAACTGTCCCTGATCTCCAGAAGGCTAAATCAACTCTGGAAAACCAAGCAAAGGAAGTTCAGAGGCTTCAGAAGTTCATAGAAAGTTGAACGTGGAGAATCTTCTGATGATAGAAGATTTGACAAGAAGAAGGTCATGTGCTATGAATGCAATGAGCCTGGACACTACAAGAACGAATGTCCAAATCTTCAGAAAGAAAGTCCAAGAAAAAGTTTCATAAGAAGAAAGGTCTTATGGCAACCTGGGATGAGTCAGAAGATGATTCTGAAGACGAGCAGGCTAACTGTGCGCTGATGGCGACAGAAGATGACGGATCAGAATCTACATCAGAATCAGATTCTGAAGAGGTATTTTCTGAACTTACTAGAGATGAGTTAGTTTCCGGTCTAACTGAACTACTGGAACTCAAGTCTCAGATTAGTCTCAAATACAAAAAGCTGAAAAAGCAATTTGAATTTGAAACAAAGAAGCTTGAGTTGGAGAACTCTGAATTAAAAGAAAATCTTTTAAAATTATCCAATAATGTTGGATCTCCTTCTGATTCAGAACAATCCACTCCTAGTCTAAACCATATTCTGAAAGAATATGATTTAAGTTTCAGGAAGTTCTTATCTAGAAGTATTGGCAGAAGTCAGCTAGCTTCTATGATATATGCTGTGTCTGGAAACAAAAGAGTTGGCATTGGTTTTGAGGGTGAAACCCCATACAAACTTGAACCTGTTGATGAAATGAAAATCACATACAAGCCATTGTATGATCAGTTCAAGTATGGCCACTCCCATGATATTAGGCACACTTCACATGCTCAAAGTTTTCACATAACACACACCAAAAAGCATGTGACACAACCTAGGAAATATCATGAAACTCACATTAAGAACTATCATGCTGTTCCTCCTATTGCTTACAATGTTAAACCCAAGTTCAATCAGAACTTGAGGAGAACTAACAAGAAAGGACCCAAGAAAATGTGGGTACCTAAGGATAAGATTATTCCTATTGCAGATATCCTTGACTGCAAAAAGGACAAAGCACAACATGTCATGGTACCTGGACTCTGGATGCTCGCGACACATGACAGGAAGAAGGTCTATGTTCCAAGACCTGGTGCTTAAGTCTGGAGGAGAAGTCAAGTTTGGAGGAGATCAGAAGGGCAAGATAATTGGCTCTGGAACTATAAAGTCTGGTAACTCTCCTTCCATTTCTAATGTACTTCTTGTAGAAGGATTAACACATAACCTCTTATCTATCAGTCAATTGAGTGACAATGGTTATGATATAATCTTTAATCAAGAGTCTTGCAAGGCTGTAAATCAGAAGGATGGCTCAATCCTATTTACAGGCAAGAGGAAGAACAACATTTATAAGACAGATCTGCAAGATCTTATGAGTCAGAAGGTGACTTGTCTTATGTCTGTTTCTGAAGAGCAGTGGGTCTGGCACAGAAGATTAGGTCATGCTAGTTTGAGAAAGATTTCTCAGATTAACAAACTGAATCTGGTCAGAGGACTCCCTAATCTGAAATTCAAATCAGATGCTCTTTGTGAAGCATGTCAGAAGGGCAAGTTCTCCAAACCTGCATTCAAGTCCAAGAATGTTGTTTCTACCTCAAGGCCATTAGAACTCTTGCACATTGATCTGTTTGGCCCAGTCAAAACAGCATCTGTCAGAGGGAAGAAATATGGATTAGTCATCGTAGATGATTATAGCCGCTGGACTTGGGTAAAATTCTTAAAACACAAGGATGAGACTCATTCAGTGTTCTTTGATTTCTGCATTCAGATTCAATCTGAAAAAGAGTGTAAAATCATAAAGGTTAGAAGTGATCATGGTGGTGAATTTGAGAACAGATCCTTTGAAGAGTTCTTCAAAGAAAATGGTATTGCCCATGATTTCTCTTGTCCTAGAACTCCACAGCAAAATGGGGTTGTAGAACGAAAGAATAGGACTCTGCAAGAAATGGCCAGAACCATGATCAATGAAACCAATATGGCTAAGCATTTCTGGGCAGAAGCAATAAACACTGCTTGCTATATTCAGAATAGAATCTCTATCAGACCTATTCTAAATAAGACTCCCTATGAATTGTGGAAGAATAGAAAGCCCAACATTTCATATTTCCATCCTTTTGGATGTGTATGCTTTATTCTGAACACTAAAGATCATCTTGGTAAGTTTGATTCCAAAGCACAAAAATGTTTCCTTCTTGGATATTCTGAACGCTCTAAAGGCTACAGAGTATACAATACTGAAACATTGATTGTAGAAGAATCAATCAATATCAGGTTTGATGATAAGCTTGGTTCTGAAAAACCAAAGCAGTTTGATAATTTTGCAGATTGTGATATTGATATATCAGAAGTTGTTGAGCCAAGAAGCAACGCATCAGAAGCAGAGCTCCTCAGAAGCAAAGAACCTGAAGATCAAGTATCAGCTTCTCTGGAGGATCTAAGCATTTCTGAAGAACCATCTGTCAGAAGATCATCCAGACTCATCTCTGGTCATTCAGAAGATGTCATTCTTGGAAAGAAGGATGATCCAATCAGAACAAGAGCATTCCTTAAGAACAATGCAGACTGTCAATTAGGTCTTGTATCTTTGATCGAGCCAACTTCTGTTGATCATGCTCTAGAAGATCCAGACTGGATAATTGCTATGCAAGAAGAACTGAATCAGTTTACAAGGAATGATGTTTGGGATCTTGTTCCTAGACCAGATGGATTCAATATAATTGGTACAAAAAGGGTCTTCAGAAACAAGCTCAGAATGAGAAGATGAAAAATTCTTACGTATGAGTATCCTTTGATATGAAATTTTTTTTAAAGAAGTTCTGATAGAAATCAATTAGAAATTGTGATTCTGTTATTACTAACGTTTCAGTGTCTAAGTTGATTCAGAATCTCTACAAAAGCAAAACAGCTGTAACTGGCTATCCAGATGGTAAACACGTGTTCACTATTCCTGGACAAGCGTGCGTGCAGTTGAGGGGACGTCTACTTAGGTAACTGTGCAAATCACGTCTTTTGTCATTATTATCTCTCCTCATGTCACGTAACATTAAATGCTTTTCATCATTTACTCTCTTTCAGTTTTCTTTTTATACTCTTCAAACGTTTCTTTTCCCTCTCATATTTCTCTCTCTCTCTCTCTGCATTCGGTTTCTTTTTCGTCTCTCTCTCTTTTCATATCATAAACCCTAGCAGTTTCCAATATCTGAAAATTCATCATGAATCCATCGTCAAGCTCTGGGAATCAAGACATTGATAGGAAACAAAAGAGAAAGGCATCTGCTGAACCAGAAACCAAACCTAAAAGAGTTAGGATCTCCTATGATCCTCTCAAAGTATATCAACCCCTTGACGGTTCCCCTCAATCACCCCCCTCTTCAAAGACCTCCACCACCTCTTCCTCCTCATTCATCCTCTCGGAACCACCTTCTTCACCATCTGATATCTCCTTTCCTTCAACCCTTCCATCAGATATTTCTTCATCTCTCTCATACCCTTTTCCCACCAGAACACCTAATCCCTATAGTGTTGTTCTTCCCGACTCAAGGTTCACTGTCAACCCTCCAACCCCTACCACTCAAACATATCTGGAGCTTTTACATGCTGATGTAAATGGCTGGTTGGAGATTCTAGGTGCTGCTCACCTTAATCATCTGGATGAGTATGCTACAAACAACCTTTGGAATACCTTTCGTCAGGATTTTCTGGATAAGGCTACAGACACTCAGAGAAGGATTATGTCTGAAGCTCCTGGTGTTCGTGGTCTCCGGTTGGAAGTTGGTGAGAGCAGTCATCACCATCTCATCAGGAACAGAAATGTTCTTGAAAGGAAGATACCAGCAGATGAGTTGGAAGAAGAAAATCTCTGCAGAGACATCGTGGTGTGGAGACCATGGTTTCCTGTGCTGACTGGAGATTTTCAGTGGCTGTTCAACTGGTTCAGAATGAACCCTTCTGAAAAAGCACCTCACATGGTCTTTCCAGTAGTGGTTTATCGTGCTGAAGTTGCTGGTCCTACTCCTCCAACAAACCTAGCAGCTATTCTTCAAGCATTGGAAGATGGAACTTCTAAGCTGCCTGAACCAGAATATGCTAAGGCTACTTCTGAGTCAGACTCAGATGAGGAAATGGAAGATGCACAAGCTGAAGATCTTCCAGAAGATCACCCTGCTGAGATTGCTGTCCCTCTGGGCAGAAATACTGGTGCTTCTTCTTCTGGTGAAACCTCAGCTCTGATGGAGACCTTGGAAACTCTTCATCAGAATCAAGCTATGCTGGCTTCTCGTTTGGACGCGCAAGAAGCATCCAATGCTGAGTTTCGTTCCTTCATGACAAGGCAAGCTACAAGCACTGACGGGATTCATGATGTTCTGGCGCGGATTTTGCGTAGGCTAGGATCTTAGTCTTTTGGTCTTTGTAGTTTCCTCTCCTTGTTGCATCTGTTCTCCTGCATTCCTTTCTTGTAATCCTTTTTTTTTATTATCAATAAAAAAAAAAGTTTCCTTGCTTTTACATTCCAGTGTTTTTTATTTGTCGTTTTATACATCTGAATCGTTTTGAAATATTCTTTTTGATGTTATGACAAAAAGGGGGAGAAGATAAATGATAAATGATTTGATTAAATCTATCAGTTGCTGGGTAAAGCTCCCACACATTCACTAACAAGAACTGCAAGTTCTATATGGTTTAAGTGTTTTGCAGGTATACTGAAGAGAATCTTCAAAGCAAACACAAGAAGCAAAACCATGGAAACTGAAGCAAGCCGAGTGCTGTCAAGCTTCAGAAATCAGAAGCAAGAAAGAAGAATGAATCAGAAGCACTGATAATAGAATTTGATCTATATGTGTCTATTTACTCTGACAAAATTCTATTTGCTCTGATACATATAATGTTATGGCTCTGATACATTATTTGCTCTGATTCATATAATGTGTTTAAACATACATTTTATGTTCTAACTCGTTCATGCTGACTTTTGTCGTTTAGTTTTTGTTCTGTAACATTTCAGGATGTAGAGATGCTCAGATGATGCTCTGGTACATTCAACAATGTTCTGATACAAATCTAGCATGAAGTGATGTTGGTAGAAATTCAAAGCTCTGAAGCTATCCGAGGGAAGTAGAAATCAGAAGCTGCGAATGTTCTAAAAGATCCAGAAAATTCAAAGCTCTGAAGCTGTCCTGAATGGAAGCAGAAATCAGAAGCTGTGAATGTTCAGAAGATCAAAGAAATTCAAGTTCTGAAGCTGTCCTAGATGGAAGCAGGAATCAGAAGCTGTGAGTGTTCTAAGGATCTAAAGAAATTCTAGTTCTGAAGCTGTCCAATGGAAGCAGAAGTCAGAAGCTATGAATTCTCTGAAGACAAAAGCTTATATGATCGTCTCTACCGAAATAATCAGGGAAGTCTTTTATTAAAGTTCTTCGAGTATTTATTTCAGGGGGAGATGATTTATCTCAGGGGGAGATTGTTAATCTCAGGGGGAGACATATTCATATGCTTATGCTATAACTGTGTAATTTGTCTTTTGCCGTCTGTTCTTTCTGATCGCAAATTCATATCATTTATATATGTTTTTGTCATCATCAAAAAGGGGGAGATTGTTAGAACAAGATTTGTTCTGATCAATTATCTTAGTTTTGATGATAACAATAATATGAATTTTGCTTAAGATATTATGGTACTCTAATCCAATGCAATTTCCCTTTCAGGAAATATATATAAAGAGTACGCATAATTCAGCGCTCAGAAGCTTTGTCTCAAAGGGTTCAGCATGCAACATCAGAACATGGTCTGGCAAGACATCAGAAGATGGTCGAAGCAGAATCAGAACATAGGTCTATGGAAGCATCAGAAGAACAAGAGATCAGAAGCACTGAAGCTCAGAAGATGGTATCACGCTCAGAAGCACTTCAAGGTCAGAAGATCAGAAGATGCTATGCACCAAGCTGTTTGACTCTGATGATATTCAAACGTTGTATTCACAAACATCAGATCAGAAGGAAGTACAAGTGGCAAGCTACGCTGACTGACAAAAGGAACGTTAAAAGCTATTAAAGGCTACGTCAGTAGACACAGCGTGAACAAGGCTCGAGGTAGTTGACAAAAGCGTATAACATTAAATGCGATGCTGTACGGAACACGCAAAGCATTAAATGCATTCAACGGTCATCTTCTCCAACGCCTATAAATATGAAGTTCTGATGAGAAGCAAGGTTAACGATTCTGCACCAAAACAACTTATATCAAACTTGCTGAAACGCTGTTCAAATCAAAACTCAGAATCTTCATCTTCATCAAAGCTCACTACATTGCTGTTGTAATATTTTAATGAGATTAAGCTTAAACGATTAAGAGAAATATCACAGTTGTGATTATCGCTTTTAAGAAGCATTTGTAAACTCTTAGAATTACATTAAGTTGTAAGGAACTAGAGTGATCGTGTTGATCAGAATACTCTAGGAAGTCTTAGGAGTGAACTAAGCAAGTTGTAACTAGAGTGATCGTGTTGATCAGAATACTCTAGGAAGTCTTAGGAGTGAACTAAGCAAGTTGTAACTAGAGTGATCGTGTTGATCAGTAGACTCTAGAAAAGTCTTAGAGGGTATCTAAGCAGTTGTTCCTGGAGTGATTAGTGTGTGATCAGAAGACTCTGGAAGACTTAGTTGCGGACTAAGTGGAAAACCATTGTAATCCGTGCGATTAGTGGATTAAATCCTCAGTTGAGGTAAATCATCTCTGCGGGGGTGGACTGGAGTAGTTTAGTTAACAACGAACCAGGATAAAAATAACTGTGCAATTTATTTTTATCTGTCAAGTTTTTAAAGCTACACTTATTCAAACCCCCCCTTTCTAAGTGTTTTTCTATCCTTCATCACTTACTACTATTCACATCATTCAACATCTTACCGGCAACAATGATATCAATCTCAATTAAGGCATACATAGTCATTTATCACATATGCTCAACGAAACAACCATCAAATCGACACAAGATAACACTCATGTTATGCACACACAAATATTCAAATATGACTCATCATACGACTTTACTTATGCAACTCGAACAATGCAAGTGCATGTGGTACCATTAGAGTAAAACTCCCGTCTCAAACAATTGCCATTGGGCCGTCTCAAACATTCGCCACAAGGGCCGTCTCAAACAATTGCCACTAGGGCCGTCTCAAACAATGCAATGAATGTGACTCAATGATGCACATTCACAATCACACTTAACGACATAATCGACTCAACAACATAATCTACGTATACGACATGATCAACTTAAACGACATAATCAATTCCGGATATCCAATGTCAACAAAATCCAATTCAAGGAGATTCCAAGAGTTTCCAAAGTTATACAAATCATATTCTACGAAAATACATCAATTAGGGCTTCACGTAGGTTCAAATGGCACTTAAAAAGGAGTTAAGGTTCAAAAGATACAGCATTTCAAAGTTTAGAAAAAGTTCTGCAAAACAGGGTTCGCGGCGCGAACTGAGTGAATCAAAAGTTCCCAAGTTTCTGCCAAGCAGTTCGCGGCGCCAACTAGGGTTCACGGCGTGAACTAAGTGAACCAGAACTTCCTAAGTTTCTGCCAAGAGGTTCGCGGTGCGCACAAGGGTTCGCGGCGCAAACTGGCAATTTTCAGAAAACCCCAAACACAGAAAACAACATACGAAACCCATCCCAAAACCCCTAAACTCAACCCAATCAAGTTGGAAAACATCAAACATCACGAACAACCACATAATACATGGTATAAACACAAATACAACACATATTATGGGTCTTATAACATCATAACATCATCAAACATCAATTAAACACATTTCAAATCATCAAATCAAGCATTTGTTCGTAGACCCTAACATCTCTACACACCACTTCCATGGATGCAACATACAATTAAATCCCACCCAAAACATCATCATACATCCCTTTAGCATGAAAGAATCCCACCCTTACCTTAGGTTTGGATTGAAGACAACTCTAGCTTCAATATTGAGATTCCCTTCTTTCTCTTCACTCTACTCTTCTCTTCTTTCACCAAAAACCCAAAAAATGAACCTCTAATTTCTATTTTCTCTAAAACCCTTATTTTAGTTAAACCCTTACTATCTTAAATTACTAATGGGCTCTAACTAACACCCCTCACTTACTAATATCAACTTAGGCCCAATAATCAACAACACTTACTATCTTATATTATTTATTAACAATTCCAAATAAAACAACATAAAATCAATTAAGCATATAATTAACATATAATTCACAATTAATTCACATAACTCACATAAATAAATAATTAAAGAAAACGGTCGTTACAACCATCAACCATAGGTTGTTATCAGACTGCTCCCCGATTGTGAGACAATAACCAGGCTCATCAAAGTGTCTGTTATACCCCAAAATTTGCCCGCATCTTTTTTCAGAAAGAAGGCAACAGACTTCTGTCTAAAAATCAGGAGTTTCATATAATCTTGGATTTTATTTCATAAATATCCTGATTTTATGAATACTCGGTTTTTATAATATTTTTTTATACGGTATTTTGGGTTCGCTGTTGAATTTATTCTTACACAAACGCCAAGTACTATTTGTCACTTCACACACGCTGTTTATTTGAGATTTATTTGCAGATAAATAGTACTGATGCAATTGGTACAGAATTAAATTTTTGCAGGCGCAGAGTCCGGGGATTCAAACTGTACTGGTAACAATTAATTTATTATTGGTTTTGTTTCCCACTAATTTTTGTACTATACTATATTATTTTCAAATCTTTTCCTTTCTTTTCAAATCTCTTTCTTTCAAATCAAATGCTAACTTTATTCCATACATCTCTCTTTTCAAACCCTACCATACACTTTCTTTCAAATCCTACTACCACTCAAATTTTCCTTTTTTGTACGGTATCACTTCATTCCCCAACGTCTCTATCCTTCTTTTCACTCTATAAATACCCCTCATTTTTTCCATAAATTCTCACATCAAATTTCACTCATTTCCCAAATTTCTATCTCATAATTATTTTCTCTTCTTCCCCGGCTAAAATGGCAAAGTGGATGGACACGTTTTTTCTTATGATCATCACTGTTTTGGTGGTGATCATGTCCTTTTTCTGTCTGCATAGTCCTGAAAAATGCGGACCTGGGATGTTTACACTCCCGTGCATCTATATGTTGTTATTTATAGCATGGGTTTTTAATCGTCATTTTTAAAGTTTGTCGTATCTTTCGCTTTCAAATAATGTACCGTTCATTTTATTTGTCGTACTGTTCGTTATATTATGTAATATTTGTATTGTCAGTATTAAATGTTGTACTATCTGTCGTACTGTCGTTTAATTATCAAGATAATATTATGTGTGTTTATTGCTAGTTAAATATTTATTTTTCTGTGCATTAAATATTTTTTCAAGATTATTATCGGTAATTTCGTTCGCGTACGGTATATTTTATTTATTTATTATGTTTGTGTTTTTCTAACAACTCATGTAAATAAATTTTCACCATTAACACAAAAAAAACAAAAAGAAAAAATTAACTTTAACTGTTAAGTTTTCACTTTAACTGTTACGTTAATGCCCGGACAGCCAGTTAACAGTCAAACACGCTGACAGCACGTTTCTCCGTGTTTTGTATCATCATTCAAATCAATCTTTTGCATTTCAAAATTTCAAGATTTTTGTTCTAGAAGTCTTCTGATAATCACATAATCAGCAGAGACTCAACACTGCACAAAAATCAGGTACGCCTAACTGTCTCCTACACAAACAGTCCCTAACTAGGGTTTTTGGTTTTTTCAGGGGAACAAGTTTTTTTGAGACCTCAAATGGATTTCATGGACCTCCATATATCTCAAAGTACCACCAGACAAATTTTCAAACTTCAATTCGCTCGGACGCACAATCAGCAGCTCAAACAGTCAACAGACGACCAGTTTGACCGAAAAGTCAACAGACAGTCAAAAATGAAATTTTTTGTCAACATCCATATTTTGTCAAAAGATTCATCATTTGATCAATGGTTGATCATAATTCATCAAGAAAAGTCCAGAAATCAACAAAACCCTAAGTTTCAAAATTAGGGTTTTCTCCTAAAAAGTCAACTGAACTTTGACCGGCCATAACTCTCTCCTCGTTCATTCAAAAAATTCCAACCAAAGCTTGTTTTGAAGGGAATTCAATTATCTTTCAAATGAAATTGATCCCATGGTCATTGGATTCACCATTTGAAAAATATGAGCCAGGACATTACATGTCATTTTCAAAGTCAACAAAAAGTGGTTTTTTGTCAAAGGCCATAACATTAAGATAAATTCTCCAAATGCAAAAAAGTTTCCAAAGTGGCTTGTAGACGACATCTTGAGGTTTCTAAAATGTACAAGAACTCCTTCATATGATCAAAGTTGAGGGAGATATGCCTTGTTGAAGTTGGCTATTTTTTGGGAAAATGCATGAAACCAACATTGATCAAAAATGTTTTTTTTTCCAAAAGAGGCCAAGTATTCATGATCCAAACATGTTTCTAATGATATTAAAGGGCTCCCACGACCAACTTGAGGCCCATGGCATTTTTATTTCTTTTTTAATTTAATTTTATTCCATTTAAAGTTAAATTAAAAGAGAAATGGTGCAAGATAATGATTCAAGGCTTTTGTACTTAGCATGAGCCATCAAAATTGATCCAAACTCTGCAGCATAGAGATACATGGCAGGCCTAGAGCAAGAGGGATGAAGAAAATGAAGCCATGGTCAAGAAATTCAAACTTTTTAATATTAAAAAAACCAAAAGTTCAAAAGCAATCAAAGCTTCTTAGCTTAAGTTTGTAGCACTCTATTGCTTATATATTACTTAGGATACTTCAGTAGAAAGACACACACAAAGATCCATCAAAGGAATAGCCAAGAAATTCGCAAATTCTCAAAAAAAAAATCTCAAAACTTTGTAATTTTTCGTTTTCTAGTTTCCAACCATTACCAATACAAACTAATCATTCTAATCATCTCCTGGGACCTAATATAGTAAGTTGGGATCATTATTCATGGCTATATGCTCATAGAACTCATGTTTCAAAAGTAACATATTCATGCACTTTCTTTAATTTTCGTATCTCATAATTTAACATGTTTTAATGTAAACTAATATTTCTAACAAGTTACCAAGATGGTTTGGGAAAGGTTTAAACCCTTACATGCAAGTTTCCACGTAAGAATTCTCATATACCATTATTGAGTTTTCAAGTATGTGAACTTTCGTATGCCATGTTCCATGCGTTTTTAGCCAAAACTAACACCACCATCATGTTCAGGAGATCATTTTAAGTCAACCTGGGTGGCCCTTGTTTTGGTTCATGGCTGTTTTTGTAGGTTTTCAAAAGCATGGAAATTTGAAGAAAAATCCGTAGGAAATTCCGCAGGTAAATCTGCAGCTAATTCCGCAGGTAAAAGGAAGAAGATGATGAATAGTAAAAAAGACTTATTGACCGCTCGCGTGGCATTTCCCCTTCTTTTCATTCGCTGGTCAGCTCGTGTGGGTCCCACCTGGAACTTTTGAATGCTGACTAATCCATTGATGCACTCCCATCCATACATACCATGTACCTCAATATCTGAACCATCAGATCAACTTACCAACTCATCTAACGCTCATAAACACGCAACCACACCATACTCCCTCAGAATAGCACCACACCAGATTATATTTATTTATATTTTCTATTTTATTTGATTTTCTTTGCAAAATTATTTAAAAATAGTTTAAAAAATCAAAAAAATATAATAAAAATATTTTTAGGTTGATAAAATAATATATTATTTTTTGATACAAAAATATTTTATTTTTCTTCATAATTGAAATATTTTGTTTAATTAATTAGATAATATTGTTATATTCATCTTTTAATTATTTCTAACCTATCAAAAAATCAGGAAAAATATTTTCTTTTTATTAAATTAAGTTTATATATTATAGACTAATTTTGTACATATTTAGAATATTTTGCTCTTCAAGTTTAAATTATTTGTATAATTATTTGCATAATTATTGATTAATTAGCTTAATAATTTCCAAAACAATTTCAAAAATCCCAAAAAAAAAATTAATTTTATTTTAAAATTAATTGACACACAATTTGGACATATTTTAGACTTAATCTTTTAGGTTTAAATTTTATTTCTAATTCCTAACCTTTTAATTAAATTAATTATGCATTAATTTTAATTAAAATCAACCATCCAAAAATCAAAAAATATTCTCCTTTTATCTTATTACAATTTAAATTCATAGATAAGTGTATAGGTTGTCAAATTCATGTAAATAGCGTAGTTTACATTTCTCGCACAATTGATGTAATAGCGTAGATTTACTTTCCGCATTTTACATTCCCGCACTTTAATTTCTGTATATATAAAACTGTGTGTATGTCGAAGATAATAACTGAAGCGTTAGATCACTAATTTCAAAGACAAAAAATATCTGAAAATAAAACACAATCACACTTGCACCTCTTAGGGTAATCCCTCTGTTACTTTTTTTCAAAATCAATTCTACTATTTCAAATACAATTCAAACAATTTCTTTCTGTATCCAGTCAAAGAAAATTTTCTAAAAGAAAATAGGAAAGGACCTTATGAACTTAGGGTAGATCTCCTAATTGCTTGCTCAAATCAAACAAAACAACAAACATTTCACATATCACTGTTTTTCCAAAACAAAACTTTCAAAAGACAACACTTTGCATATATCCAAACAAGGATCATTACGAAGTTAAAAAATCTTTTTCAAACCATCAAAATATCTTTCGAAAGATAAACACTTTGTATACATCCGTACAAGGATCATTACAAAGTTAATTCTTTACAAAAATATTTAAAACCACATACAAGCATTTCAAAGCAAGACAAATGATTCAAACAAGTGAGCTAAGCAATTAAGAGCCCACGGATAACCATGGATACAAAGGGGTGCTAACACCTTCCCTTTGTATAACCTACCCCTGAACCCAAAATCTCTTTAAGGTCTTTTTCTGTTTCTTTTATAAACCTTTCCTTAATTGGATAAAATAAAAGTCGGTGGCGACTCTCTGATTTTCACAACTCAAAAAAAAAAGAAGAGTCAGTTCGCATCCCACAAAAAACTGAGGACGACAGAACTGGCGACTCTGCTGGGGATTTATGATTTCAAAATGTTTTCAAAAGGGGTTACCTTAGAGTTTAGATTACTTCGATGTTTTCAAATTGCTTGTCTTGTTTGCTTTATTTTTCAAAGGTTTGTTTGGGTATTTACTTGTGTGAAAGATTCTAACCCGAATCTCGAGATACTTTAAGTATGTGACAATAGACCAAGGAAACTGTACGGCATGTACCGATACGGTTGATCTGGTAGTCACCGTTAGTGCGACACTTTGGTATGTACTGATATCCCTTGAAAACGATCAAGGAGTATGTTAGGCTTCCGAAATGTCATTAAACACTAATTTGTCTTAGAACCTTTAGTTGAACTTGACTTGTGGCCTATTAAGTGACTAGCTTTGAAATTGATCAAAGTTGGTTATCCTCGAGGAATGTTTTGATCGGCCGTCCGAGTGCCGTATTGAGATGTTGTCTCCAAGGATCATAGAACCCGAATACCATTTTAAGACAGGTTTAAACCAACTCAACTTCAGTGGGGAGGGTATCAATTATGAACCTCGTGCAAGCCTTTAAACCTAAGGCTATTGTTTGATTTGTTTGTGTTTTCCACATGTTTGACATCATGAGATCATAAGCATCATAAACATATCATTTTTCTCACTAATCATTTCAAGGATCGAAGAGTTTACTTTTGTTCTGTTGTTGCAGGTAATGGCTCCCGCTACCAGAGATTATATCCGGATCAACATCTCAACAGTACCATCTGAACTTTAGGACTTAATATCAGAATTTCCCAGAAATTCTCAATTCACCGAAAAGCACGGTCACCTACTTCATTTGGTTACCTCAAAATTGGAAGAAGACATGATACGGGTCCTGTTCCAGTTCTTCGATCCCGAACATCATTGTTTTATATTTCCTGATTACCAGCTGGTACCCACTTTGGAAGAGTTCTCTGAACTAATTGGGTTACCTGTTCGAGATCAATTACCTTTCACTGGTTTAGAAAAGATTCCAAAGCCTGAAATCATTGTTGCTGCCTTACATTTACGAAAGTCAGAAATCGAGTCCAATTGGGAAATAAAGAGTGGAGTCAAGGGTTTTCTTTCTAAGTTCTTAATGGAAAAGGCTCGATCACTATTAAAAGATAGAAGTTACCAAGCTTTTGAAGAAGTTGTGGATCTTTTGATTTATGGGTTGGTTTTATTCCCTAATCCCGACCAATTCATAAGTGTACGCGTTATCAACATTTTCTTAACCCGCAATCCGGTACCTACTTTGCTGGGAGACATTCTACATTCTCTACACACTCGTACCATGAAGAAACGAGGAACTCTTATGTGCTGTGTACCACTACTGGCTAGATGGTTTACATTACACCTTCCCCGATCAGTGTTGAGAAACGAGCAAAGGATGCAATGCTCTCGCAGGATTATGTCTTTGTCTCATTCAGATATCCGGTGGAACAACTTCTTTCAAAAAGACATCACTCTCATTGACCATTGGGGGGGAGTACCCTAATGTACCACTCCTTGGCATCAGGGGAGGCATCACTTACAACCCCTCTTTAGCTTTGCGCCAATTCGGATATGCACGAAGAAATGGTCCTCATGACATGATTATCCATGGCATTGTGTTCGACTACGAAGATGATTCCCAAAGATATCGACGAAGGTTTATACATGCTTGGGGCAGTGTCTACAAAGCAGAAAGCAAGACTTTAGGACAATGAAACTCTATTCCCATGGAGCCTTACCTCAAATGGGTGCGTGCTCGTGCTCAAAAGTTCATCATGCCATATCCCGCTATTCTACCTGTGACTATTGAGCCAGAAGTCGAAGGGGACGAACCTCGAGTTATTCTACATCCGGACATGCCAACTGACCTAGAAGAGCTGCAGAAATCTTGCGTTCAACTAAAAGGAGAAAGGGACACCTTCAAAGCACACTGTCAAGACTATGAACGAAAAGTGTTGGAGCTCACCAGACAACTCCGTGAAGAACAGCAGATCAACACGTTCCTGGGTGCAAAGAGAAAACGTCCATGAGAGGCTTGAAGAATCCTTTATTTTCTGTATTTTTATCTTGTAAGCCCGAAAGAGGCAGAGAAAAGAAAAAAAAGACAAAAGAAAAGAAAAAAGAAATAAAATGTTTGACTAATAAATGTTTGTTTCTCTTTTGTTTAAACAAATTTAAATTCTAAGATCCTTGAAAACATTGCATATACATTTCATTCATAAACACTGCATAACAGGTTCACATAACAGGTTTCTCATCTCCTCGCTGTTTATTTCAGTTAGAAGGGATGGATTCCGAAACAAGCATCAAGAATCTCGAAGCACAGAACGCCCAAGTTCAGATAGCAATTTTCGAGTTAGCAAAGGGGCAACAGGAACTGAAAGCCTTGATGACCAAGAAGAAAAAGAAGCCCAAGGGATCTATAGGTTTAAGCCACCTCGTGAGGAAAGTCAGAGTCCCAGCCAGGATGCCCAGAAAAGCGCCAATCCCTGAAGTAGTCGGTGAAGGTGATCAAGAAGACAACCACAACAACCAGGGTTCTGCTAAACTCTCTCTTTCTCTCTCTCCTGATGAAGAAGATTATCACTCCGAAGACGAACAGGGTGATAGCAAATACCAGCAGTTGGAAGAACGCATGAAAGCTATGGAAATACAGAAAATACCTGGTTTAGACTTCAATGATCTTGGACTCGTCTCAGATATTGTTATCCCTCCAAAGTTCAAAATTCCTGTCTTTGCAAAATATGATGGAGTCTAGACATGGCAACGGGGCGGGTCGGGGACGGTTTTTACCTCCCCCAAACCCAAACCCGAATCCCCAATCAATCCCCATTACCCGCCCCAAACCCAAACGGGGATGGGGAATTAAAACCCAAACCCGTCCTAAACGGGTTCGGCTTGGGTTCGGGTATCCCCGCCCCGCCACCATGTATTTCGTAAAATCAACTTTTTTAATAAAAATATTTACTTTTTCAAAAATCAAATTACATTATAAATAACAAAATAAAATAATCTCAAAAAATTTCATACATATATTTCAAATATTTAAAATAATAAATACAAATCAAATTATTAAAATATTAACCACATATTTAATAATATAAATTATGAAATATGAATAATAATGTACATATTGAAATAAACGGGGCGGGTTTGGGGACGGGTTCGGGGTGGGTACTAGTGTCCCCATTCCCCGACCCATCCCCATGTTTTCTAATCGGGGAAAACCCAAACCCAAACCCAAACCCAGTCAAAGCGGGTTTTCCCCGTCAACTTCGGGACGGGTTCGGGTGGGTACCCGTGGGTCTGGGTTTTATTGCCATGTCTAATGGAGTCTCTTGCCTAAAGCTGCATCTAAGGTCCTATGTGAGGAAGATACTACCTCATACGGCAGATAACAAATTATGGATTCATTTCTTCCAAGAAAGTCTGTCGGGTACTCAACTCGAGTGGTACTACCAACTGGAAAATGCAAAAGTTCACACCTGGGAAGATTTGGCTGCTGCCTTCTACAAACAGTATCAATACAACGCTGACCTTGCACCAACCCGTACTCAACTACGAGGCATGACCATGGCACCAAAAGAAAGTTTCAAAGAGTATGCACAAAAATGGAGAGATCTAGCTGGAAGGGTTCAACCACCCTTATCTGATCGCGAGCTGGTCGACATGTTCATGGGCACTTTAACTGGCCCTTTCTATAGTCATTTGCTGGGAAGCTCGTCGTCAGGTTTCACTGACCTGATATTAACTGGAGAGCATGTTGAAAGTGGCATTCAAAGTGGAAAAATTCAAGTAGGCTCTTCCTCTGGTACTACAAAAAGGCCCATCAGTGGGAGAAATGAAGTCAATACAATGCATAGTCAGAAAGGTCGCAAAAGTGAGCATCACCAATCTGTAGGGGCTGTTCTGATCTCTGCATCTGCACCTCAAAAAGATCAACCACCGAAGTATACGCGTCGACCAGATGCACCAAGAAGAAACTTCACCAGAATCAATATGCCAATCTCTCAAGCATTGCAACACTTGTTAAAAGCAAATATGATTACATTGAAAGATCCTCCGAAGAATGTCAATACTTCCTCTCCTAGTTATCGCCTCGACGCAACATGTGCATACCATTCTAACTGTCCTGGACATGACGCAGATCACTGTTGGGCCCTGAAAAATAAAATCCAAGACATGATAGATGTTGGAGAAATTGAATTCGATCCACCAGAGACTCCAAATGTCATCACTGCGCCTATGCCAAAACATGACAAGACCGTTAATGCTATCATGGACATTGTTTATATCTATGATGTGAGAGAGCTGTCAACTCCGCTCCTTGAAGTCAAAAGAAAGCTAATACGAGTTGGTTCATTTCCAGGTTGTGACCCTGATTGCTTTTATTGTGCACACCTACCCAATGGTTGTGAGAATCTGAAAAGAGGAATTCAATAGTGGATGGATCGTCGTATCATTATGTTTGAGAAGCTCCCTTCTATAGACAATTTATGCGAAGTTTTTTCAAATGGGATGAAGATAGAGGATGTCTCAGTGGTTTCTAACATACCATTGAAAATCCCTACCAAAGCTCCTTTCAAAATTTCTGCTGCACCCAGAGTAGCATCCGTAATCATTACCAATCCGGCTCCATTTCCATATTCCTCAGATAAAGCTGTCCCGTGGAGTTATGACGCTAATGTTTATGTCCATGGAGTTAAACAAGACACCTTGACTGAAGAGGCCGTGAATTTTAAAAATCCAGCTGTTGATAACATTGTGGGGACTAGTAAGATTACAAGAAGTGGAAGGATCTTTTCACCAGAAATTTCTCCAAATGTTGCTACTAATCCAGTCCAGGTCCCAGTTCCTAATCAAGATATCAACGCTCGAGGCAAAGAGTCGCTAGTTGAACCAGTTCAAGTACCTGTGGAAGTCACTATTAAAGATCCGTCAAGGCAAGAAATGGAGGAAATATTGAAAATCATCTGCAAAAGTGATTACAATATTGTCGAACATTTGGGGCACACTGCTTCAAAGATTTCAATGTTGTCTCTGCTAAAGTATTCAGAAGCTCATGCCAAGGCCTTAATGAAGTTCTTGAAAGCTGCACATGTACCACAGGAGATTTCAGTCGACCAATTTGAAAATTGTGTTGCCAGTCTAACAGTGGATAAAGGTCTCGGTTTCTCGGATGCTGATTTAACCCCTGCTAGGAAAAATCACAATAAAGCCCTACACATCTCTATTGAATGTAACGACACCACTTTGTCTCATGTGCTGGTAGACAATGGTTCCTTGTTGAATGTGTTACCAAAAGTAGTACTGGAAAAACTTGACTTCGAAGGAGTTGTGTTACAACCAAGCGATGTTGTGGTAAGAGCCTTCGACGGGTCAACAAGAATAATATACAGAGAAGTTAAGCTCCCAATCAGAGTGGGCTCTCAGATCTTTGATTCTACCTTTTACGTGATGGAAATTCATCCAGCATACTCCTGTTTACTAGGACGCCCTTGGATACATGGGGCAAGCGCTGTAACTTCTACCCTGCATCTGAAGTTAAAATATCCTATAAAAGGCAAGGTCGTCACAGTTTATGGCGAAGAAGAATATGTGGTTAGCCACCTGAGTAACTCCAAGTATGTTGAGGTGGATGGCGAATTCATCGAAACCCCCTGCCAATCTTTTGAGGTGGTCCCTCCAGATGTCTCTACTGCCAAACATATTTCTGCTACTCCTGCTACAAGAATAACTCCAACTATTGCTTCTCTCAAAGATGCTAAAGCTGTGATCGAAGAGGGTGGTTGCATAGTATGGGGACAACTCCTTGATGTACCTTACAAGTTCGATAAGCTAGGTCTGGGCTATGCTAATGGAACTCAGAAGAACGATCAAAGTCCTCGTTCTGGAGGATTAATGTCACATTTCATCAGCCAAGGAGTAAATGCTATTGAAGATGAAGTTCCACCCGTTTCCAATGAAGTTTGGGATACTTTGGGAGAACCAAGCGGCAGGTACGATTTTCTAGTTAAGTACACTGCTCCTCAGAGTTCTTTTATTGCCATTGAAGACATTGTCCCAACTGGACGGGATGATCAGTTCGAAGATTGCAAAAGTTTCACAAGTTCCATTAGTGAGCAATACCAAAGTTCACCTAGTCCAAAAGAAGTCTAGGATACACTGGGAGAACCAAGTGGTAAGTATGACTTTATGGTGAAGTATTCCGCTCCCTTGAGTTCGCAGATCGCTATTGAAGACATCACCCCAACTGGATGGGACAACCATTTCGAAGATACTATGACGCTCACAAGCCATGTCACTCCTGAAGAATTCTGGGAAACACCAAATGACGAGAATGATTTTCTGGCGGAGTACACTGCTCCCCAGAATGTACAAGTCTCTATCAAAGATATCATCCCGAATGGATGGGACAATCTTATCGGGTATCTCTCTCAGTCAACAGAGGTATCTCAGCCTGGGCTCTCGTATCCAGCAGAGTATCTTGCTCATCCTGAAGGATCAACAGCTCATCTCGCCACCAAAGAAGTCAATGCTGTGGAAGACGAAGAAGACAACTGCAACTGGAGCAGCTGGATATTCCCTACTCACAACAATGGATTGAACAACTGGGAAGCCGAAGATGTTATCTCCTTTGATCAGGAGTAAATGCAATTTCTTGTTTTCGTTGTTTATATGTTCAAAGATAAAAATGGTTCCTATACTATCGAACCATGAACTTAAAAGCCAGGTGACTTGCCCGAAGCACACTGGTCCTTTTTATAAGGGTTTGTCATACCATGATCATATGTTCATTCAATAAAATCATGGGACGTTTGCATATTCAAATTTTGCGATCCTTTTTATTTCCTTTCTTTACTTTATTCATGTAGCTATGTGTTCTTACACACACCCACATAATAAATGCAGATTCACATTCACTCTGGATCCTGTTGATAATGATTCTGCTATTGCCAATCATGACTTTGAAAATCCGATCTACCAAACTGAGGACGAAAGTGAGGAAGATTGTGAAGTACCTAGGGAACTTGCAAGGCTATTAGAACAAGAAGAAAATACTATACAACCGCATGAAGAGCCAATTGAGGTTATCAACCTGGGCAGTGACGAAGAAAAGAAAGAAGTCAAGATAGGGGTAGATTTAGAAGACAGTGTCAAGCAAAGACTGGTTCAAATGTTACAAGACTACGTTGAGATATTCGCTTGGTCCTATGAAGATATGCCTGGCCTCGACACGGATATTGTGGTCCATCGCCTGCCGATCAAAGAAGGGAGCACTCCAGTTAAGCAGAAACTGCGGAGAAGTAGGCCCGATATGTCGAAGAAGATTAAAGACGAGGTTGAGAAGCAATTCAATGCTGGTTTTCTAAAAGTTGTGAGTTATCCTCCATGGATAGCTAACATCGTGCCTGTGCCTAAAAAAGACGGGAAAGTCAGAATGTGTGTAGACTACAGAGATCTGAATCGGGCAAGCCCCAAAGATGATTTCCCTTTACCTCACATCGATGTACTGGTTGACAATACTGCACAATGCAAGGTATTTTCCTTTATGGATGGATTCTCAGGTTATAATCAAATTAAGATGGCGCCCGAAGACATGGAAAAAACAACTTTCACAACACCCTGGGGAACCTTTTGTTACAAAGTGATGCCCTTTGGTTTAAAGAATGCAGAAGCAACATATCAGCGCGCAATGGTAGCTCTGTTCCATGATATGATTCATCAGGAAATAGAGGTTTATGTGGATGATATGATTGCAAAGTCTAACAATGAAGAAGAACATCTGGGTCATCTGCACAAGTTGTTTGACAGACTCAAGAAGTACAGGTTGCGACTGAATCCAAACAAGTGTACCTTTGAAGTAAGATCCGGTAAACTCTTAGGTTTCATCGTCAGCAGCAAGGGTATTGAAGTTTATCCTGACAAGGTCAAAGCCATTAAAGAAATGCCCATACCCCGTACCGAGAAACAAGTCAGTGGATTCTTGGGACGTCTGAACTACATCGCCAGATTTATTGCCCATATGACTACTACTTGTGTGCCGATTTTCAAATTGTTGAAGAAAGATCAAGTGGAAAGATGGAACGACAAATGCCAATTAGCCTTTGACAAGATCAAAGAATATCTTCAAAAACCACCAATCTTGTTACCACCAGTGGAAGGAAGACCTCTGATAATGTACCTAACAGTGTTAGAAGATTCAATGGGGTGTGTACTGGAGCAACATGACAAGTCTGGCCGAAAAGAGCATGCAATCTACTATCTTAGTAAAAAGTTTACCGATTGTGAAACAAGATACTCACTGCTCGAGAAAACTTGCTGTGCCTTGGCATGGGCGGCTCGCCGACTAAGACAGTATATGCTAAACCATACCACTTTCCTGATCTCCAAAATGGATCCTATCAAATATGTGTTCGAAAAACCTGCTCTCTCTGGAAGAATAGCAAGATGGAAAATGATCTTAACAGAGTATGACATCCAATACACTTCGCAAAAGGCAATCAAAGGAAGTGTGGTAGCTGATCATCTGGCTCATCAAGCAGTGGATGATTATCAAGCGTTGAAATTTGACTTCCTAGATGAAGACATTATGATAGTTACTAACTACGAACAACCCGGACTGGAGGAAGGACCCTAGCCAGGATCCCGATGGACTATGGTTTTTGATGGAGCCTCTAATGCGCTTGGCAATGGCATCGGAGCTGTGATCATTTCTCCTACAGGAGGACATACACCATTCACTGCCAGATTATGTTTCAATTGCACTAAAAATATAGCCGAGTATGAAGCATGTATTCTGGGTCTCAAAGCTGCAATCGACATGAGAATCAAGTTCCTGGAGGTCTACGGGGACTCGGCCCTTGTAATTTATCAAGTCAAAGGGGAATGGGACACGAAGCACCCGAATCTAATTCCTTACAAAGAATATGTGCTGAGTTTGATTCCTTACTTTGAAGAAATCACTTTTGAACATATCCCGCGAGAAGAAAATCAACTAGGTGATGGCCTAGCTACCATGTTATCTATGTTCAAAGTCAGGTGGGACAATGAGGCGCCAATGATCACCATTTACAGACAGGATGAACCAGCCTATTGCAATGAGGTCAATACTGAAGGAGTGGAAGAAAAACCATGGTTCCATGAAGTAAAAAGATATCTTGAAACCCAGGAATATCCTGAAGGGACATCCATTAATGATAGAAAGTTTCTAAGAAGATTTGCTGCCAAATTCTTTCTGAGTAATGGAATCCTGTACAAGCGCAACCATGACTCGACTCTACTTCGTTGTGTGAACAAGAAGGAAGCGGAACAGATTATGGAAGATATACACGATGGTGCCTTTGGTACTCATTCAAGTGGACATACAATGGCTAAAAAGATTCTGAGAGCAGGTTACTACTGGTCTACCATGGAGACAGACTGCCATCATCACTCCAGAACTTGTTACAAATGCCAGATATATGCCGACAAAGTACATGTACCTCCAGTCCCATTAAACGTTCTGACGGCTCCTTGGCCTTTTGCAATGTGGGGAATCGATATGA
Source organism: Vicia villosa (assembly GCF_029867415.1). Taxonomy (NCBI): domain Eukaryota; kingdom Viridiplantae; phylum Streptophyta; class Magnoliopsida; order Fabales; family Fabaceae; genus Vicia; species Vicia villosa. Next base: position 123,897,921 of record NC_081181.1, on the reverse strand, counting down.
TTGGAGAAATCAAGCCTACTGCTTCCAACGGACATCGTTTTATCTTGGTCGCTATTGATTACTTCACCAAATGGGTAGAGGCAGCCTCGTTTGCTTCTGTCACCAAGAATGTGGTGGCCCGGTTTATCAAGCACAATCTCATTTGTCGGTATGGCATCCCTGAAAGGATCATCACAGAAAATGGCACAAATTTAAACAACAGGATGATTACTGAACTCTGCACGCAGTTCAAGATTAAACATCACAATTCATCCCCATATCGGCCAAAGATGAATGGTGTCGTGGAAGCTGCCAACAAGAACATCAAAAAGATCATACAAAAGATGACAGTAACCTACAAAGACTGGCATGAGATGTTACCTTTTGCTCTTCATGATTATCGCACATCAGCACGTACTTCAACAGGGGCAACTCCATTCTCCTTAGTCTATGGTATGGAGGCAGTTCTTCCAATTGAAATTCAGATTCCTTCCCTAAGGATTATGAAAGAAGCCGATCTAGATGAAGACGATTGGATTCAGACTCGGTTGGACCAGATAAACTTGATTGATGAGAAGAGGCTTGCGGCTATTTGTCATGGTCAGTTGTACCAGAAACGTATGATCAAAGCCTTTAACAAGAAAGTCAAAAGTCAGGCATATCAAACCGGTGATTTGGTTGTCAAACGTATCATCTTACCACAGGGCGACCCCAGGGGCAAGTGGACTCCCAGTTATGAGGGACCATTTGTAATCAAGAAAGTATTCTCCGGCGGAGCCATGATGCTTACCACTATGGATGGCGAGGATTTCCCACACCCTGTAAATGCGGACATAGTTAAAAAGTACTTCGCTTAAAGAAAAGCTCGCTAAGTTGAAAACCTGCAGGGCGACTTCGGCAAAAATGAGCGTCTCGGTGGATTGAAAACCTGAAAGGGCGATCCAGGCAAAAATTAGAGACTAAAAAAATAATAATTATCCCGGTAGGCTGAAAACCTGAAAAGGCAGCCTAGGCAAAAGTTAGGGAATAAAGCGTACGACTATGTCTCGTTTGGCTACCTACTCACCTTCAAGGTTCAACACACCAAAGGCACTAATCAGTCCAATCACTTTCTTCCAACAAGAGAGGGATGAGATACTCAAAGACAGATTGGCAATAGCAGAGTTGAAACTTGACTGGATTGTTTTCACGTAGCTATTTTCCTTTATAAGTACTTTTCAAAGTTTTATGACAACTTCCTACTACTAGGATTTTTGTCTCCTTGTACTAATCCGCCTATTATGGCTCTCTTTCAAAATCAATACAGTTCATGCTCAAAATCAATGTTTTTACTTTTTCTGTTTTGAACGCGTAAACGTCCCAATGATAATTTTGAATGAACATATGCATTTGAATATGATTGATGTTTATAAGAAAAACAGGAATAGCATTCAGGTAATGTCCCAACCATCTGGACATCATCCCGAAACCAGCATCAGAAGAAAATTTCCCCAACAGAGATACGTTTCTCAGCAGATTCCTCAATGAGATTTTTCTCCCCAACAAAGTGATTTGAGAAACCTTATTCCCCAGCAGGGCTGTTCAAGATCACTATCCCCAGAAGGCATGATCCTCCACACCAAGGCTTGGTCAAATAGTGCATCGGAGGATTACACATCTTTCTTATTCCCATTCAAGGTGCACCAACAATCACAATGCCTTCATTTCCAAAATAGCAAGCAGGGATTTATTTTCCCAACCAGAAGTTTGATACACTCTAAACTGCATAAGTCATACATCATACGCATATTCATACATAGCATATAATGTTTCATGACAAACGCATACATAACATGCACGTTTCTCATTTAGATTAAGAATCTCAACATATACATTACATGTTTCGCGAGCCCATCTAATTTTACCGCTAACTACATGCATCATGACATTTCATGTCGCTAACTTGGTTTTTCAGGTAGACGAATATTCACAGCAAAGTTATTCTCAACAGCATGCAGTATTCTCCTGGATTCTATTCAGACAAACATTCCCCTCAGATATAATCAAACCAAAGATTCATTCTGAAGAGATCTCTCTTTCCGAACCACCTATCAACTCAAAACATACAACTTCAAATCCTTCAGATCTAAGTCGATACCTTGAACGGTTCCTTAATGATCTACCTTCAGATCTAAGTCGATACCTCAGACGGTTCCTTAAAGTAGTCAATCTTCAAGATCTAAAGCGAATACCTCAGACGGTTCCACAGCGATCAACCTTCAAAGATCTAAAGCAGATACCTCAGACAGTTCCACAACGATCAACATTCAAAATCTAAAGCGGAAAAACTTTGGACAGTTCCGTAACGATCAGCCTCCAAGATTTAAAGCGGTAACCTCGGACGGTTCCGTAACAGTCAACACAGAGGTTTTCAAATCCTTCATCAAGATATAATCAATGGATTCACTCTGATGAACAAACCATCAACATATTCGCTAGATGGCATCTGAAAGCCCATCTCAGGTAATGTTTTGATCCACCAACTATATTTCTCAAGCCACATTCAATGCAATTTCCAACATCACTTCCGGTGGAGGTAAGTGCAAATTTTCAGGGCATCTAAATATTCAATCATCTTCTACCTTCAGATTTCAATCAGTCTCTTCAGGTTTAAGAAGATTGAATAGGGGCAACTGTTATACCCCAAAATTTGCCCGCATCTTTTTTCAGAGAGAAGGCAACAGACTTCTGTCTAAAAATCGGGAGTTTCATATAATCTTGGATTTTATTTCATAAATATCCTGATTTTATGAATACTCGGTTTTTATAATATTTTTTTATACGGTATTTTGGGTTCGCTGTTGAATTTATTCTTACACAAACGCCAAGTACTGTTTGTCACTTCACACACGCTGTTTATTTGAGATTTATTTGCAGATAAATAGTACTGACGCAATTGGTACAGAATTAAATTTTTGCAAGCGCAGAGTCCGGGGATTCAAACTGTACTGGTAACAATTAATTTATTATTGGTTTTGTTTCCCACTAATTTTTGTACTATACTATATTATTTTCAAATCTTTTCCTTTCTTTTCAAATCTCTTTCTTTCAAATCAAATCCTAACTTTATTCCATACATCTCTCTTTTCAAACCCTACCATACACTTTCTTTCAAATCCTACTACCACTCAAATTTTCCTTTTTTGTACGGTATCACTTCATTCCCCAACGTCTTTATCCTTCTTTTCACTCTATAAATACCCCTCATTTTTTCCATAAATTCTCACATCAAATTTCACTCATTTCCCAAATTTCTATCTCATAATTATTTTCTCTTCTTCCCCGACAAAAATGGCAAAGTGGATGGACACGTTTTTTCTTATGATCATCACTGTTTTGGTGGTGATCATGTCCTTTTTCTGTCTGCATAGTCCTGAAAAATGCGGACCTGGGATGTTTACACTCCCGTGCATCTATATGTTGTTATTTATAGCATGGGTTTTTAATCGTCATTTTTAAAGTTTGTCGTATCTTTCGCTTTCAAATAATGTACCGTTCATTTTATTTGTCGTACTGTTTGTTATATTATGTAATATTTGTATTGTCAGTATTAAATGTTGTACTATCTGTCGTACTGTCGTTTAATTATCAAGATAATATTATGTGTGTTTATTGCTAGTTAAATATTTATTTTTCTGTGCATTAAATATTTTTTCAAGATTATTATCGGTAATTTCGTTCGCGTACGGTATATTTTATTTATTTATTATGTTTGTGTTTTTCTAACAACTCATGTAAATAAATTTTCACCATTAACACAACAAAAAACAAAAAGAAAAAATTAACTTTAACTGTTAAGTTTTCACTTTAACTGTTACGTTAATGCCCGGACAGCCAGTTAACAGTCAAACACGCTGACAACACGTTTCTCCGTGTTTTGTACCATCATTCAAATCAATCTTTTGCATTTCAAAATTTCAAGATTTTTGTTCTAGAAGTCTTCTGATAATCACATAATCAGCAGAGACTCAACACTGCACAAAAATCAGGTACGCCTAACTGTCCCCTACACAAATAGTCCCTAACTAGGGTTTTTGGTTTTTTCAGGGGAACAAGTTTTTTTGAGACCTCAAATGGATTTCATGGACCTCCATATATCTCAAAGTACCACCAGACAAATTTTCAAACTTCAATTCGCTCGGACGCACAATCAGCAGCTCAAACAGTCAACAGACGACCAGTTTGACCGAAAAGTCAACAGACAGTCAAAAATGAAATTTTTTGTCAACATCCATATTTTATCAAAAGATTCATCATTTGATCAATGGTTGATCATAATTCATCAAGAAAAGTCCAGAAATCAACAAAACCCTAAGTTTCAAAATTAGGGTTTTCTCCTAAAAGTCAACTGAACTTTGACCGGCCATAACTCTCTCCTCGTTCATTCAAAAAATTCCAACCAAAGCTTGTTTTAAAGGGAATTCAATTATCTTTCAAATGAAATTGATCCCATGGTCATTGGATTCACCATTTAAAAAATATGAGCCAGGACATTACAGGTCATTTTCAAAGTCAACAAAAAGTGGTTTTTTGTCAAAAGCCATAACATCTAGATAACTTCTCCAAATGCAAAAAAGTTTCCAAAGTGGCTTGTAGAGGACATCTTTAGGTTTCTAGAAAGTACAAGAACTCCTTCATATGATCAAAATTGAGGGAGATATGCCTTGTTGAGTTTGGCTATTTTTTGGGAAAATGCATGAAACCAACATTGATCAAAAATGTTTTTTTTCCAAAAGAGGCCAAGTATTCATGATCCAAACATGTTTCTAATGATATTAAAGGGCTCCCATGACCAACTTGAGGCCCATGGCATTTTTATTTCTTTTTTAATTTAATTTTATTCCATTTAAAGTTAAATTAAAAGAGAAATGGTGCAAGATAATGATTCAAGGCTTTTGTCCTTAGCATGAGCCATCAAAATTGATCCAAACTCTGCAGCATAGAGGTACATGGCAGGCCTAGAGCAAGAGGGATGAAGAAAATGAAGCCATGGTCAAGAAATTCAAACTTTTTAATATTAAAAAAACCAAAAGTTCAAAAGCAATCAAAGCTTCTTAGCTTAAGTTTGCAGCACTCTATTGCTTATATATTACTTAGGATACTTCAGTAGAAAGACACACACAAAGATCCATCAAAGGAATAGCCAAGAAATTCACAAAATTCTCAAAAAAAAATCTCAAAACTTTGTAATTTTCGTTTTCTAGTTTCCAACCATTATCAATACAAACTAATCATTCTAATCATCTCTTGGGACCTAATATAGTAAGTTGAGATCATTATTCATGGCTATATGCTCATAAAACTCATGTTTCAAAAGTAACATATTCATGCACTTTCTTTAATTTTCGTATCTCATAATTTAACATGTTTTAATGTAAACTAATATTTCTAACAAGTTACCAAGATGGTTTGTGAACTTTTGTATGCCATGTTCCATGCGTTTTCAAGTAAGAATTCTCATATACCATTATTGAGTTTTCAAGTATGTGAACTTTCGTATGCCATGTTCCATGCGTTTTTAGCCAAAAGTAACACCACCATCATGTTCAGGAGATCATTTTAAGTCAACCTGGGTGGCCCTTGTTTTGGTTCATGGCTATTTTTGTAGGTTTTCAAAAGCATGGAAATCTAAAGAAAAATCCGCAGGAAATTCCGCAGGTAAATCTGCAGCTAATTCCGCAGGTAAAAGGAAGAAGATGATAAATAGTAAAAAAGACTTGTTGACCGCTCGCGTGGCATTTACCCTTCTTTTCATCGCTGGTCAGCTCGTGTGGGTCCCACCTGGAACTTTTGAATGCTGACTAATCCATTGATGCACTCTCATCCATACATACCATGTACCTCAATATTTGAACCATTAGATCAACTTACCAGCTCATCTAACGCTCATAAACACGCAACCACACCATACTCCCTCAGAATAGCACCACACCAGATTATATTTATTTATATTTTCTATTTTATTTGATTTTCTTTGCAAAATTATTTAAAAATAGTTTAAAAAATCAAAAAAATATAATAAAAATATTTTTAGGTTGATAAAATAATATATTATTTTTTGATACAAAAATATTTTATTTTTCTTCATAATTGAAATATTTTGTTTAATTAATTAGATAATATTGTTATATTCATCTTTTAATTATTTCTAACCTATCAAAAAATCAGGAAAAATATTTTCTTTTTATTAAATCAAGTTTATATATTATAGACTAATTTTGTACATATTTAGAATATTTTTCTCTTCAAGTTTAAATTATTTGTATAATTATTTGCATAGTTATTGATTAATTAGCTTAATAATTTCCAAAACAATTTCAAAAATCCCAAAAAAAATATTAATTTTATTTTAAAATTAATTGACACACAATTTGGACATATTTTAGACTTAATCTTTTAGGTTTAAATTTTATTTCTAATTCCTAACCTTTTAATTAAATTAATTATGCATTAATTTTAATTAAAATCAACCATCCAAAAATCAAAAAATATTCTCCTTTTATCTTATTGCAATTTAAATTCATAGATAAGTGTATAGGTTGTCAAATTCATTTAAATAGCGTAGTTTACATTTCTCGCACAATTGATGTAATAGTGTAGATTTACTTTCCGCATTTTACATTCCCGCACTTTAATTTCTGTACATATAAAACTGCGTGTATGTCGAAGATAATAACTGAAGCGTTAGATCACTAATTTCAAAGACAAAAAATATCTGAAAATAAAACACAACCACACTTGCACCTCTTAGGGTAATCCCTCTGTTACTTTTTTTCAAAATCAATTCTACTGTTTCAAATACAATTCAAACAATTTCTTTATGTATCCAGTCAAAGAAAATAGGAAAGGACCTTATGAACTTAGGGTAGATCTCCTAATTGCTTGCTCAAATCAAACAAAACAACAAACGTTTCAGATATCACTGTTTTTCCAAAACAAAACTTTCAAAAGACAACACTTTGCATATATCCAAACAAGGATCATTACGAAGATAAAAAATCTTTTTCAAACCATCAAAATATCTTTCGAAAGATAAACACTTTGTATACATCCGTACAAGGATCATTACAAAGTCAATTCTTTACAAAAATATTTAAAACCACATACAAACATTTCAAAGCAAGACAAATGATTCAAACAAGTGAGCTAAGAAATTAAGAGCCCATGGATAACCATGGATACAAAGGGGTGCTAACACCTTCCCTTTGTATAACCTACCCCCGAACCCAAAATCTCTTTAAGGTCTTTTTCTATTTCTTTTATAAACCTTTCCTTAATTGGATAAAATAAAATTTGGTGGCGACTCTCTGATTTTCACAACTCAAAAAAATAAAAGAAGAGTCAGTTCACATCCCACAAAAAACCGAGGACGACAGTGTCTAACCGTTATCCGTGGTTCATGGTTTGGCCAAGTCACTTTGAACATAGAGGAAAGCGTTGCCAGTGCGTCAGCCTTTTGATTTTCTTCCCTCGGGATATGAGTAAAAGTGATTGTCTCAAACTCAGCCATTAACTCCAGTATAAGGTCTCGATATGGGATTAGCTTTAAATCTCGAGTATCCCATTCTTTATTGACTTGGTGGATTACCAGTGTTGAATCCCCGTACACCTTGAGTAGTTTAATCCTTAGATCGATTGCAGCTTCTAACCCCAATATGCATGCTTCATATTCTGCAATGTTGTTGGTGCAGTCAAAGCATAGTCTTGCAGTGAAGGGTAAGTGTCGATTGTCAGGAGATGTCAAGACTGCCCCTATACCATGTCCTAGTGCATTTGAAGCACCGTCGAACATAAGTGTCCATACTGCCCCTGGTTCGGGTCCTTCATTGGGTCCTGGTATTTCGTAGTCGCTTACCACCATGATATCTTCGTCAGGGAAGTCGAACTTCATAGACTGGTATTCTTCGAGGGGTTGATGAGCAAGATGTTATGCCAGTACACTCCCTTTTATCGCCTTTTGGGTGACGTATTGTATGTCGTATTCTGACAGTAACATTTGCCATCTCGCGATTCTACCCGTGAGAGCCTGTTTTTCGAACACGTATTTCAACGGATCCATCCTCGATATCAACCATGTGGAATGGTTCAGCATATATTGCCTTAGACGTTTGGAGGCCCATGCTAGGGCACAACATGTCTTTTCCAATGGTGAATATCGAGATTCGCAATCCGTGAATTTCTTGCTAAGGTATTAAATAGCGTGTTCCTTTCTGCCAGTTTCATCCTGTTGCCCCAGTACACACCCCATAGACCTTTTGAGAACTGTGAGATACATGATCAGTGGTCTCCCTGGTACGGGAGGTAGGAGTATCGGTGGTTCTTGCAAGTAACTCTTTATAGTTTCGAAAGCTACTTGACAATTGTCATTCCACTTGATAGGTTGATCTTTCCTGAGCAGCTTGAATATAGGCTCACATGTGGCCGTTAGGTGTGAAATAAACCTTGAGATATAATTCAATCGACCCAAGAACCCACGAACCTCTTTTTCCGTCCTTGGAATAGGCATTGCTTGTATATCCTTCACCTTGTCGGGATCTACCTCTATGCCTCGTTGGCTCACAATGAATCCCAACAGCTTTCCTGACCTTACACCAAATGTACACTTGTTCAGGTTTAACCTCAGCTTAAACTTCTTTAAACGCTCGAACAACTTCTGTAGGTGTGTGATATGCTCTTCTTCTGTACAAGACTTGGCAATCATATCGTCTACATACACTTCGACCTCCTTGTGAATCATGTCATGGAACAGTGTGACCATGGCTCTTTGGTATGTTGCCCCTGCATTTCGTAATCCGAAAGGCATTACTTTGTAGCAGAAGGTGCCCCAGGATGTCATGAAGGTTGTCTTCTCCATGTCCGCGGGAGCCATCTTGATCTGGTTATACCCGGAGAACCCATCCATGAAGGAGAAAACCGAAGCTTGCGCTGTATTGTCTACCAAACATCTATGTGTGGTAGTGGAAAGTCGTCTCTCGGACTTGCTTTATTCAGATCCCTGTAATCCACACACATGCGTACCTTCCCGTCTTTTTTAGGAACTGGCACTATGTTGGCAATCCATGGCGGATAGTCAACAATAGCAAGAAACCCGGCGTCGAACTGTTTGAGCACCTCTTCCCTGATTTTACTATCCATATCCGGTCGAACTCTTCTGCGCTTTTTCCTGACAGGTGCACATCCTTCTTTGAGCGGTAACCTATGCACGACGATATCTGTATCCAACCCCGGCATGTCACGGTATGACCAAGCAAATATCTCTGCATACTCGTGGAGGAGCTTGATTAGCGTCGTTTTCACGTCCTCGTTCAGTGTTGCCCCAATCTTGATGTTCTTGGGTTCTTCGTCTGTACCCAGGTTTATGGTTTCAATGGCTTCCTGAGGAGGGAGCATGCTTTTGGATTCCTTATCCATTTACCTTAACAACTCCTCCAGAAGTTCATCGTCTTCCTCATCCTCTTCTTCGGACTGATTAGCGAGAGCCTCGAGTTTGTATAGAGTTTCAGCAGTATTATTATCGGTAGTGTTAGGAGGTGATATGCACACGTTTTATGTTTTGTTTTTAGTATGCATATATGAACGTGCTTTTTTGTGCAAGAAATTTATTTGTCATTTTGAAAGAAAAGAAATAGATGTGAGAAAAGACAATGTTTTCAATACCAAATTGTCATACCCTAATTTTTGACCCTAAGATCTTATATCATTCATATCCCAATCATTAATCAAGAGCTTCACTTGGAAGTTTTGTTTGTGGTGTTGCACTCACCTCATCAATAAGAGGGACCATCAAGCACCAATGATTGTTTATCTTGTATGCATATTATACTAACCCAAATACCAAAAATATTGCTTTGTTTCTTTGTAGGCTTTTGTTTTGTAGGTACCAAGCCAAGACATGCAATAAACAAGGCATTTTTCATATTTTGGACTGATGAAATCGATTTCCCTACTGGGTAAATCAATTTCCCTGCAGCAATTTTCAACAAAATCACATTCTGGACAGCATGAAATCAATTTCCCTCCTGGGTAAATCGATTTCCCTAGTGTATTTTGCGCCAAATTCTCTTCTGGAACAGTGTGAAATCGATTTCACTCCTGGGGAAATCGATTTCCTTAAGGCGAAACTCAAAAAAATATAAGGAGGGAAGCTTGACATCATTTTGGCACCTTTTTATTTGATCATTTTACCAATTTTCCACCTCATCAAAATTAACCCCTTCATTAAACCCACTTAAACCTCATTTTACCATTTTTACCATTTAAATGCCACTTTAATTACCAATTAAACACAAGTTAATTACCAAACACAAAAAGACCAAACTACCACTACTCTTGCTCCAATTCTATAAATAGAGACCTCTACTCTCTCATTTCACAAGCTTTGAGAGCCAACAAACCCCTTGCAATTTCTCTTCTCATCCCTACCAAATTCACCAAAGCTCTTTGTTTTTTCATAAAGTTTGTGAGTCACACCTTGAACCTCACAAACTTTGAGCTAAGCCACCTTTTATTTCACTCTTTTTTCTTCAATTGTTGAGAGATCAAGATTTGTGTTGGTGATTCTTGAAGTAGATCTAAGTTTGTTCAAGATTTGGTAATTTTCTTCATCTTTATTCATCCATCATAATGTGATTCTTTTGTGCTTGTGTGTAATGCATCTTAGATGCTACATTGATGATATTTACTGATTTTGTGATGGAAAATTCGTGCTCCAATTGATATGTGATCATAAGGTGTTTGTATATTTGTTCAAATCAAGTTTCATGCCTTTAAATGATGTTTTTGCTGAAATTTACACTGATGAAATCGATTTCCTTAAGGCTGAAATCGATTTCATGCTGTACGTAACTTGTTTTTTTTTAAAATTGCACTATGGAAATCGATTTCCCCCTGCATGAAATCGATTTCCTGCTGGCAGAATGTGGTTTTTTTGCCTTTTTTATGCTTGTTTTGGTTTCCTTCTTCCTCCACTTCATTAATATCATTGGATCTAGGATGTTGATAGGTTTGAAATGACCAAATCCATAATATTAGATGAATGATATTAATGATAGTGTGAGTTGATTATCTTTTATGATTTTTGTCTTCTTCTTCTCCTTTTTTTCTTTTGATCGATGAAAGTCTTAATACTTTGAGAATTCTTATGGATTCTTAGTAAAGACTAGATCGTTACCTATTTTCTTTTCGTGCGGTATTGCTTTCGGAGAATGATCTACATATCATGTCTCTCGCATGCATTAGCACATAAAGTTTTGACCGGCCTCGTTGTAGGGTGATTTCTACATAAATCACTTGGCGATCTGCTTAACATAGCGCAATATTTCGTGTCCCGAATAAAAAAAGATCAAATATGGAAGAGAATTGTATGAGGTTGATTTAAGACTTATGGAGGTTTATCGTGTAGTCGCTATGATTTTGTCAAGCTTCTGATAAATTTCCATTGAATTTAAATCCGAGAACATCCTTCACTCACCATCGATCTTCATTACTAACTTTGATAACATACTTGACAAGTTTCAAGATGGTTATCTTTAACATCTAACAACTAACTTTAATTTCCGCAATTTATTATATCGCTCTTTATATTTCTCGCTTTATCGCTTTATTTTATCATTTCATCATATTTACATTCCGCTACTTTCTCTTTGTCCACTTGGACGTTTATATTCCGCTATTTTCTCTTTGTCCATTTGGACACTATGTTTATATTTCCTCCATTTTCTCTTTGTCCATTTGGACATATGTTTATGTTTCCGCCATTTTCTTTTTGTCCACTTGGACCATACTTTACTTTTATGCTAACACACTAATAAACAACCAAAATCTAAAAAACACCTAAGGCTCTCTTTTGGACTATTGATTACTATCCCTAGCATTTTGGAGATTCGGACTTATGGACTTAGTACCTCTGGACCCTTATGATATTGTTACTCTGCTGTTATTCTGTCTGTCATGCTTTGGATTGTTGTCTGTTTGTGTGTGCAGGTATTTCCTTGAAAGCCCTTGATGGTTAATTCCAAGGCATTGATATAAGGATTTTACCCGAAAACAGCCGTTACTCTGCCCGATTTTCGTCAGAATTTTAATGTGCTTAATGCAAAGTGGTGCTAAGATAATAAATTCACCTGGATCCCCAAGTGATAATGTTGGTTTAGTATTGATATTCCAAAGTATGGGAAATCTACCTTGACTCACAATGTCAAGTGTTGGCTTCTTATTTCGGTTAGACCGTTTCTTTCCTTAGCTTTTATTTTACGCAATAGGATAGCCTCTTCATCTCCTCCCATTCTTAAATTTTCAAAATCTTCTCTCTTTTTCCAAAACCTTCTTATGTTTGCAAACCTTTTCAAAACCTTTTCTTTAAAAATATCTTTTGCCCTTAGTGGCTTTTTCTTCAAAAGTTTAGACACTGTTAATTGTCGGAACGAGTGGTTATACCCCACGATTTTGAAATTGATTGATATAATGAGATCTTTTCCGCGTGAGAGAGCTAGTGGCATACTCGTTGATTTTTATCCGAGTTGGAGCCCTTCTTTCATTTGCGATGCAAAGAACTCGTTTGTTCTCACGCTCAAGATCAATGGCTGAGTATTTCTCTCCGACGACGATAAAGTGTTTATTCGTTTTTAAAACGTTTTTCCCTTTAAGCGGAACTACATTAGCTCTGACTTCTCCATTGCACTGAGGAGGTATGTAGGCCCAAAGCTTAACGCTTTGCCGAGCTTATTTAAAAATAAAACAAACCCTTTTTAGCACACACGACACAGATTTTCAAAAAGGTTCCTGTGGAGTACCACAGATATGAGGGGTGCTTAAAACCTTCCCCTTGTATAAACAACACCCGTACCTAAGATCTCTTCTTTTTGTTTTAAAAACAAACTTTGGGTTTTATTCGTTCTTTTCCCTTTTCCTTTGGAAACAATAAAGCGCGATGGCGACTTTCACTGAAATATTGAGTCGAGTCAATTCCATGGCTTCGATCTCAGATTTTCCCCGCTACAGAAAAATGGCGACTTCACTGGGGATCCAGTTTTTTAAGTGTGTTAAGCCTATTTTTGTTTATCTGTGTTTTTTATTTGTATATATTATTGTGTGCTTTGTTTGTTTATCTTCTTTTTTTTCTTTTTGGTGCTCGATGGTTCCTCTGTGATGAGATAAAGTTCTAACCCGGACTTTGGTGAGTAACTTGAGATAGGAGGTGGTAAGACCAATAGTCGCATGTCAGGAGCAATCCTTACCATGAGCGTCATATGGTGGAACCCCAATCAGTGGAGGCCTCATGGAAGGTAGTAGAGGTTGTTACAAACCATCGTGATAACGCTATTACTTTCAATAGTGAGTGTCCGTAGAAGCTGAATGGCCTAGAACCTTTTTAACCCATCTAAGCCTTTTTAGGATGTAGTGCAGAAACAAGATCAAGTACCAATTTGAGCTTGTTGTCATGCGATACTACGCTCAGACGAGGTCTTTTTAGGCATATTATTGGCGCCCATGAGCAATTGTGCGTGCCGGTAATATCCGGTAGAAGATTGAAAACTCTGGGAACCTTTGTAGAACCCGATTGGCAGGTACAAAACTCCTTAGATCACGCCTTGTGGGATGGGTAGACCCATGCCTCCATGCTCGTGACGTCGAACCTAAGAACCTGAATTGTGTGATTTTGCGTGATTTGCTGTGATCTTGTGTGCTCTTGATTGTGGTTGATGCATAAACCATGCATTCATGCATTCATAAAAATGACATTCACAAATGGTTTTCAAGGAACTTAGAGACATTTTTTGTAAACATCACAGGTACCATGGATCAAAAGAGAAGCATCAAGAAGTACACTTTCAGGAATTCAAGCGCAAAGGAATTGAAAGAGCTAGCAACTTTGGTTCCTAATCTTGACAACTTCAAAAACCGTTATGGGAAATTGATCTCTATCTTGAAGACTAAAGTGGAAAAAGGGATTCTTGAGACTCTTGTGCAGTTTTATGACCCGGTTTATCATTGTTTCACCTTTCTGGATTACCAGCTTATGCCCACTTTGGAGGAGTATTCTTATTGGATTGGTTTGCCGGTTACGAATGACATACCGTTTAGTGGTCTGGAGAAAGAGCCTCAGGTTGATGAGATAGCAGAACTCCTTCAGTTGAAGATATCAGATGTGAAAGCAAACATGACCAAAAAAGGAGGAGTTTGGGGGTTGACTTCTAAGTTCTTGATTGGAAAGGCTTCTATGTTGGCTAGTAAAGGAAGTATGATTGCTTTTGAGACATTTTTGGCCTTGCTCATCTATGGTTTGATACTCTTTCCCAACATTGACAATTTTGTCGATGTTAATGCTATTCGGATCTTCATGATTGGGAATCCCGTGCCTACTTTGCTTGGGGATACTTATCATTCCATTCACCATAGGAGTGATAAGAAAGGTGGACTTATCAACTGTTGCACTCCTTTGCTCTATAAGTGGTTTATTTCGCACTTACCTCAAGCTAAGAATTTCTTGAATAATCCTGATGGTCTCTCATGGTCTCAGAAGATCATGCCTCTTACTAATGGGAATATCCATTGGTACAATCCTGCTTATGACATTGGCGAGATTATTGATCGTTGTGGAGAATTCTCTAATGTACCTCTTCTTGGTATACAAGGAGGAATTACCTACAACCCCATTCTTGCAAGGCGTCAATTTTGTTACCCCATGAAGGAGCGACCTGCTAGTATTCTTGTGTCAGGAATCTTCTATCTTAATCAAGATGGAAATTCGGATATGAGAAATCGGTTTGTGCGTGCTTGGCACCATGTTGATGGGAAGAGACATTTGGGAACGAAACAATGTGTTGCTCTCAAAGACTACACTGATTGGGTTCAAGCTAGAGCTCACACTTTTCAGATGCCTTATTTACTCGAGGAGCCTTCTCTACTCATTACTCCACCTTTGTCCTCTGCTATTCCTGTCGAGAATAATGAAGAGCACCTAGAGCTCGTGGCTAAGAAGAGATTGGAAAGAGATGCTTGGGAGAAGAAGTTTTATGCTTTGGAAGTGGAGAATAAAGAGTTGAAGATACATTTGAAAGAAAAGGATGAAATGCTTGATATCCAAGATGGTTGGTTGATGGAAAAGGATGATCAAATCCGTCATCAAGAAGAGTTGCTTCAACAACATGGAGAAAAGAAAAAGAGACAACAAGAAGATTCAGTTGCATGGAAGGAAGTTGCTGATAAGCTGATGGTCGAGAATGCTCATTTGAAGGCCTTTCATGAAGATGAGTTGGAGAAGCTCTGTAGGAAGCTGCAGAGAGGAGTTGAATCTTCATCAGAAGTGTTCCCTTCCAGTTTCCAGCTTTTCCTTTGTTTTGTAATTTTGGGATCTTTGAATCCTTTTGTAAGCTTTTCTATTATTAATGAAGAATATTGTTATGTTTTATGTTTTTTTTGCTAATGTTTACAATCAATGTCTTAAAATTCCTTGAAAACCAATAATAAAAATCATTTGCATTGCATTTCATGCATCATTCTGCATTGTGGTCTTGCTTCCGAGAGTATTCCCGAGGTCTTATTCAGTGTTCTTCATACAGAATCAAGCTGTCTCACCGGTATAATACTCGAGCTAACTGCAAGAAGAAGATGGAAGGTCTTGAACAAGAGAATCGTGAGCTACGTGAAGAGGTTGTTACTTTGAGATCTGGTATGGATCGTCTCACTGCTCTAGTTGAGACATTGATGGCTACTCAGAATCAAAATCAGAATCAGAATCAAGTTCCTCCTCCCAATGCCCAAGCTCAGGGTCAGACCACTGTGATTTCTGAAATCGCTGCCGCAACAATTCCTGCTGTTCCTGTTGGTGCTACTCAGCAACGTATGACTAATGGATATCCCTGGGGCATGCCTGAAGGTTATTTGTCTGTTCTTGAGATGACTCGTCCGTTGACTCCTGTTATGGTCAACACATCTCCTATTGTTCATACTGGTCCTTTTGTCCCAGAGCCCATTTATGATGCTGCTCCAAGTGAAATTCAAGACAGAATGGATGGTTTCCAAGATCAGTTTGAAGAACTGCAGAAAGAAATGAAAGCCCTGCGTGGGAAAGAACTGTTTGGAAAGAATGTGCATGATCTTTGCCTTGTTCCCAATGTGAAAGTACCTGCTAAGTTCAAGCTTCCTGAATTTGAGAAATATAAGGGAAACTCCTACCCTCAGGCACATCTGGTGATGTATGTAAGGAAGATGTCCACTCACACTGATGATCAACGTTTGTTGATCCATTATTTCCAAGACAGTTTGACTGGAGCTGCTTCTAAGTGGTATATGGGCCTTGATAGCACCCATATTCGCACTTTTAATGACTTGGCTGAAGCGTTTGTGAAACAATACTAGTATAATGTGGACATGGCTCCTGATCGAGATCAATTACGAGCTATGATGCAAAAAGAAAAGGAATCCTTCAAGGAATATGCTCAGAGATGGCGTGAGGTTTCCGCCCAAGTGATTCCTCCGATGGAAGAGAAAGAGATGACTAAGATTTTTCTGAAAACTCTTGGTCCGTTTTACTATGAGAAGATGATTGCAAGTGCTCCTGTAGACTTCACCGAAATGGTAGGTATGGGTGTCAGATTGGAAGAAGCTGTGCGAGAAGGTCGTTTGGTTCGGAATGATAACTCAGCTGGTGGTGTGAAGAAGTATAGTTCTTCATTCCAGAAGAAGAAAGAATCAGATGCTAATGCTGTTTCTCATGGGAGGAATAGTCGATTCAGAAATCAATCTCAACAAGTGGCGTCAGTAACTCCTGTTGTGAATTCAGTGCTTGTAGCTCCTGTTAATCAACAACTAGCAAGGCGAAATCCGTATCCTCGAGTTAATATTGATCCTATCCCTATGACGTACACTGAATTGTATCCTGCTCTAATTCATAAGAAGTTGGTTCAACCAAGGTCACCACCTCCTGTTCCAGAGAAACTCCCTTGGTGGTACAAAGCTGATGCCACTTGTGCTTTTCATCAGAATGCTCCTGGGCATGATTTGGAAAACTGTTGGTCCCTGAAGAATGAAGTTCAGAGATTGGTTCATTCTGGAATGCTTTCCTTCCGTGATATTGGCCCAAATGTGCAGAACAATCCGTTGCCAACTCATGAAGCGTCTGATGTGAATATGGTGCATGGATGCCCTGGGAAGTATAAGATTTATCGTGTGGAACACATCAGAGGATCATTGGTAGAGATGCATGCCACTCTGTGTGAATACAGTCATTATGAGCATAATCATGCTGCTTGTAGGATTTGTTCAGTTAATCCTCGAGGGTGTTATATTGTGAGAAGAGATTTACAAGAGATGATAGATCGAAGGCTCATCGAGATTTTGAGGGATAGAGATGAAAATGATGTCAATGTGATTGAACCATGCTTTGAAATCCCGGAATGTGTAGAGATTGGTTATTATGGCAAAGCTGCTGTAGAACTTCTTGTGATATATTTGCCTGGATCTGTACCTTATAGTTCTGACAAAGCTGTACCCTACAAATACAATGCCACCATGCTGGAAGCTAGAAAAGAAGTTGAGATTAAGCCTCTGTCTTTTGTTGAGAATATAGCAGATGTAAGTAGAGTGACTAGAAGCGGACGAGTTTTTACTCAACCCCAAACAATTGTGGATGTCCATAGGAATCCTACTCAAGTGCCTGTGAACAATAATGATGCGGCAAGAGTGAATGTTGGATCATCTTCAGGAAAGGAAATGGATGAGATTTTGAAGCTTATCAAGATGAGTGATTATAAGATTGTGGATCAGTTGCATCGTACTCCGTATAAGATCTCTATAATGGAGCTGCTGACGAGTTCTCCTGCTCATAGGGATTCTTTGATGAAGATACTTGATCAAGCCTTTGTGGATCATGATGTGATGCTGGATCAGTTTAATGGGGTTGTGAGTAATATCACTGCATGTAACAATCTGAGCTTCAGTGATGAAGATTTGCCTGAGGAAGGGAGAAATCATAGTTTGGCTTTGCACATCTCTGTCAGTTGCAAAGAGGACTCAATGTGCAATGTGTTGATCGATACTGGTTCATCGATGAATGTCATGCCGAAATCCACTCTTGCTAAGCTGTCTTATGGTGGCACACCAATGAGATTTAGTAATGTGATTGTCAAGGCTTTTGATGGATCGAAGAAATCAGTGGTCGGAGAGGTTGATTTGCCTATTAGTATTGGACCGTTTGTCTTCAAGATTACTTTTCAAGTGATGGATATCTTTCCTGCATACAGTTGCTTATTGGGACGCCCGTGGATCCATGAAGCTGGGGCAGTTACTTCGACTCTTCACCAGAAGTTGAAATTTGTGAAAGATGGAAAGATGGTTGTTGTGAATGGAGAACAAGCTTTGCTGATTAGTCATCTCTCTTCATTCCGTACCATAGAGGCTGATGAAGTATTCATTGGAAATGCATTCCATGCCCTGTCTGTTAATGAGGAATTCAAAAAGGATGAAGCTTCCATTGCCTCCTTCAAAGATGCTCAACTGGTGGTTCAGAATGGACATTCAGGAGTATGGGGACAAGTGGTGAGTCTGCAAGAGAACAAGAATAGAGATGGTCTGGGATTTTCTGCCCCAGACAAGTCTGTGATGAAGCCTGAATCTGCTTTTCGTCCTTATCAGGAGATGTTCCATAGTGTTGGGTTTCTACATCCGACTCTTCTAGAAGTGAACGCTATTATTGAAGACGAACCAGAGCCAAAAATGTCAAACTTTGTGACCCATGGAAAGATGATTAAGAACTGGATCACCATTGACATTCCTGAGTGTACTCATGCTTCAAAGTAATTTGCTTTTATGTTTTTCAAAAATCCTTTCATTCTGCCCAAGATGAAAGTGAAGTTTGTTGGGGCTTTTTTCTGTTTGTTTCAAACATTAAAATCATCAATAAAAGTCATTTTGTTTCTGCATATACATGCTTTTTATCTTTTTGCTTCTTCTGGAAAGTGGTAACACAAAAAACCTTAAAAATGTTTTCATTTGCCATAATCTGCACGATTACATGTTTGCATATATCTTTCCTTTTTCCTGAAATAATAATCACTTGTGCAGATTAATCAATAAAACCGTTGAAAGTAATGACCCTGCACCCTCTCCTAACTTCGAGTGTCCTGTGTATGAGGCGGAAGAAGAGAGTGATGAATGTATTCCTGATGAGATTTCCCGACTGCTTGAGCACGAGGAAGACACCATTCAGCCATATAAAGAGCCGTTAGAAGTCATCAACTTGGGTTCTGAAGAAGATAAGAAGGAAGTCAAGATTGGGGCACTGCTTGGTCAAGATGTTAAGAAGAGGATGGTAGAGCTTCTTAAAGAGTATGTTGACATTTTTGCGTGGTCCTACCAAGACATGCCTGGGTTGGACACAGATATTGTGGAGCATCGTTTGCCGTTGAAACCTGAATGTCCTCCTGTCAAGCAAAAGCTGAGGAGAAGTCATCCTGATATGGCGGAAAAGATTAAGAATGAGGTATTGAAGCAGATAGACGCAGGTTTCCTTGTCACTTCTGTATATCCTCAATGGATTGCCAATATTGTGCCTGTTCCGAAGAAAGACGGAAAAGTTCGTATGTGTGTTGATTATAGAGATTTGAATAAAGCCAGTCCGAAAGATGATTTTCCTCTACCTCACATTGATATGTTGGTAGATAGCACGGAAAAGTTTGAGGTTTTCTCCTTTATGGATGGTTTTTCAAGATACAACCAGATTAAGATGGCACCTGAAGACATGGAAAAGACAACCTTTATTACGCCATGGGGGACATTTTGTTACAAAGTGATGCCTTTTGGGTTGAAGAATGCTGGCGCGACATATCAGAGGGCCATGACCACTCTTTTCCATGATATGATGCACAAAGAAATTGAGGTTTATGTGGATGACATGATTGCCAAATCCCAGTCAGAAGAAGGGCACGTGGAGGATCTTTTAAAGTTGTTTCAGCGTTTGAGAAAGTATCGTCTCCGCTTAAATCCAAACAAATGTACTTTTGGTGTCCGTTCCGGAAAATTATTGGGTTTCATTGTCAGTCAGAGAGGAATTGAAGTAGATCCTGATAAAGTCAAAGCAATTCAGGAAATGCCAACACCAACGACTGAGAAACAAGTGAGAGGTTTCCTCGGACGTTTGAATTATATATCCAGGTTCATTTCCAATATGACTGCTACCTGTGAGCCAATCTTCAAGTTGTTAAAGAAAAATCAGGGATGTGTGTGGAATGAGGAATGTCAGAAAGCTTTTGACAACATCAAAGAATATCTGCTTGAACCTCCCATTTTGCTCCCTCCAATTGAGGGAAGACCTTTGATTATGTACCTCACAGTACTTGAAAATTCAATGGGATGTGTGTTGGGTCAGCATGACGAGTCTGGTCGAAAAGAGTATGCAATATACTACCTTAGCAAAAAGTTTACCGAGTGCGAAACAAGATACTCGCTGCTTGAGAAAACTTGTTGTGCTTTGGTGTGGGCTGCTCGCCGACTAAGACAGCATATGTTGAACCACACCACCCTATTGATTTCCAAAATGGATCCAATTAAGTATGTATTTGAGAAACCTGCATTAACTGGAAGGATCGCTCGCTGGCAAATGTTGTTATCAGAATATGATATTGAATATCGAGCTTAGAAAGCTGTGAAAGGAAGTGTGTTGGCAGAGTACCTCGCTCATCAACCAATTGATGATCATCAATCTATCAGAATGGACTTCCCAGATGAAGATATAATGTATTTGAGATCTCAAGATTGGGATGAACCAGTGCCAGAAGAAGGACCAGATCCTGAATCCAAGTTGGTAGAAGCTGCTTCATATGCTAATGTGACAAAGCAAGTTGTGGTCAGATTTATCAAGAACAACATCATCTGCAGATATGGTGTACCGAGCAAGATCATTACTGATAATGGCTCGAATTTGAATAACAGCATGATGAGAGAACTGTGTGAAAGTTTCAAAATTGAATATCACAACTCTTCACCTTATAGGCCAAAGATGAATGGAGCTGTTGAAGCAGCAAATAAGAATATTAAGAAGATTGTGCAAAAGATGGTTGTTACGTACAAGGACTGGCATGAGATGCTCCCATTTGCTTTGCATGGGTATCGTACATCTGTTCGTACTTCAACCGGGGCAACCCCCTTTTCTTTGGTTTACGGTATGGAAGCAGTGCTTCCCATTGAGGTTGAGATTCCATCACTGAGAGTTTTAATGGAAACCAATTTATCTGAGGCTGATTGGTGTCAGAGCAGGTTTGATCAATTGAATTTGATAGAAGAAAAGAGAATGACGGCTTTATGCCATGGTCAGTTGTACCAGAAAAGAATGAAGAAAGCTTTTGATAAGAAGGTTCGACCTCGTGTATTCAGATACGGCGACCTCGTGCTCAAAAGGATCTTGTCTTTCACCTCTGATTCAAGGGGCAAGTGGACTCCTAATTTTGAAGGACCATATGTTGTTAAGAAAGCCTTCTCTGGTGGTGCATTAATTCTTGCAACTATGGATGGAGAAGAGCTCCCACGTCCCGTGAATGCTGATGTAGTCAAGAAATACTTTGCCTAAAAATAATAAAAGAACAGCTCGCTAAGTTGAAAACCCGAAAGGGCGGCTTAGGCAAAAAAGAGCGTCTCGGTGGATTGAAAACCCGAAAGGGCGGTCCAGGCCAAAATTAGAGACATAAACAAAATAAAATACCCAGTGGAATGAAAACCCGAGAGGGCGGTCCAGGCAAAAGTTAGGGATTCATGGCAAGTAACTACATCAGACAAGACTTGATCATCAGCAGTCATCTGTTTATCATGAAGAAGTTCAACACATTTCAACGGAAGCCTTTACTCAGGAATTCCAAGTTGAGAGAGAGGATGGGGTCATTACATTTCAATGTACCTTTTCCACAAAATTACCACTTTCCAAACTTTGTAATAATCCATGGGGTCTTGCCTTTTGCAGGCTACCATTCTATTAAAAAAGTTTGAGCCTTTACCTTTTATTGGCAATCTTATTTCTTTCACATCTCTCAAAATGTCATTTATTGTTGATAGTAGTTTTTGAAACAAAAAGAAATTTGATCTTAACAAAATCCTTTTTTGAAATATATAAAAGGAAGTTTTACTTTGATTCATGAGTGCATTACAAGGAATGGATATGTTGATATATTCATGTGCAAAAGCAGAAGAATGTGTTCCACTCAATGCACCTTTGGCCTGGTTCGAAGATGATGTAGAACTCGGTTATTTTGTTCTCTCAGCTCCAATGTTTCCTCAGTGTTGGGTAGCATTTATTCTGAAGCCATCAAAGTTTGTAGCAATTTCTGCTCATGTTTGTCGATGATACCTCTAGTGTTCAGCTTGAGACATGCTTGATTATGTTATCTTCGTACTCCATCTCTTGAGTTAAGTTTTGGCAGCATACGCATCATTAACATGCATCAAAAACAGTCATACATTCACATTCGCTATCATGAAGTTTACTGTCAAACAGACTGCTCTTTCATTTAGAGTGTCTTAAGCAGAAAAAGCTCACTTTCCTTGAAAATTCCCACTGAATTTGTTTCTAGGTGGATAATATGTTTCGGTTATTCTGTTAAGATGTCTACGAACAGAAGACTAATGAGTTCCTCCCTCACTTAGTCCAGTCTTTTTGGCAGCTTCTTTCCATTTGGTCATGGATTGAATTTTGGTTGCTGGACGATGAATATTGAGATTATGCATTTGTGTTTGCATCCTCAAATCATTGAAAAAAGTATTATTGATTGCTCTTCACCGTCATTGGTACAAAGGGGCATCTCTTCATACCTTCAGTGGAACGTTGGTATGTGTTAAGTCAGTGGTACGGCGGTACATCTCTTTCATCGTCAGTGGTACGTCGATGAATTATCTCTTTTTATATCATCAGTGGTACGGTGGTATATCTCTTAATACCTTCAGTGGAACGTTGGTATGTGTTATCGTCAGTAGTACGGCGGTACATCTCTTTCATCGTCAGTGGTACGTCGATGAATTATCTCTTTTTATATCATCAGTGGTACGGTGGTATATCTCTTAATACCTTCAGTGGAACGTTGGTATGTGTTATCGTCAGTGGTACGGCGGTACATCTCTTTCATCGTCAGTGGCACGTCGATGAATTATCTCTTTTTATATCATCAGTGGTACGGTGGTATATCTCTTCATACCTTCAGTGGAACGTTGGTATGTGTTATCGTCAGTGGTACGGCGGTACATCTCTTTCATCGTCAGTGGTACGTCGATGAATTATCTCTTTTTATATCATCAGTGGTACGGTGGTATATCTCTTTTTACCTTCAGTGGAACGTTGGTATGTGTTATCATCAGTGGTACGGCGATACATCTCTTTCATCGTCAGTGGTACGTCGATGAATTATCTCTTTTTATATCATCAGTGGTACGGTGGTATATCTCTTAATACCTTCAGTGGAACGTTGGTATGTGTTATCGTCAGTGGTACGGCGGTACATCTCTTTCATCGTCAGTGGTACGTCGATGAATTATCTCTTTTTATATCATCAGTGGTACGGTGGTATATCTCTTAATACCTTCAGTGGAACGTTGGTATGTGTTATCGTCAGTGGTACGGCGGTACATCTCTTTCATCGTTAGTGGTACGTCGATGAATTATCTCTTTTTATATCATCAGTGGTACGGTGGTATATCTCTTCATACCTTCAGTGGAACGTTCGTATGTGTTATCGTCAGTGGTACGGCGGTACATCTCTTTCTTCGTCAGTGGTACGTCGATGAATTATCTCTTTTTATATCATCAGTGGTACGGTGGTATATCTCTTTTTACCTTCAGTGGAACGTTGGTATATGTTATCGTCAGTGGTACGGCGGTACATCTCTTCATATCATCAGTGGTACGATGGTGTGTTTTCTGTTAATGGAAGATTGGCATTCTGATTTAGGATGCGTACTTTCTCATCCCCAGTGAAAGAGGATACCCCATTTTCTCACCTCCAGCGAAAGGTGATGCTTTAACCTCTCTGGTGCGAAATGTTTTCCCCGTGAATTTCTTGCTAAGGTAGTAAATAGCATGTTCCTTTCTGCCAGTTTCATCCTGTTGCCCCAGTACACACCCCATAGACCTTTCGAGAACTGTGAGATACATGATCAGTGGAGTCCCTGGTACGGGAGGTAGGAGTATCGGTGGTTCTTGCAAGTAACTCTTTATAGTTTCGAAAGCTACTTGACAATCGTCATTCCACTTGATAGGTTGATCTTTCCTGAGCAGCTTGAATATAGGCTCACATGTGGCCGTTAGGTGTGAAATAAACCTTGAGATATAATTCAATCGACCCAAGAACCCACGAACCTCTTTTTCCGTCCTTGGAACAGGCATTGCTTGTATATCCTTCACCTTGTCGGGATCTACCTCTATGCCTCGTTGGCTCACAATGAATCCCAACAGCTTTCCTGACCTTACACCAAATGTACACTTGTTCGGGTTTAACCTCAGCTTAAACTTCTTTAAACGCTCGAACAACTTATGTAGGTGTGTGATATGCTCTTCTTCTGTACAAGACTTGGCAATCATATCGTCTACATACACTTCGACCTCCTTGTGAATCATGTCATGGAACAGTGTGACCATGGCTCTTTGGTATGTTGCCCCTGCATTTCGTAATCCGAAAGGCATTACTTTGTAGCAGAAGGTGCCCCAGGATGTCATGAAGGTTGTCTTCTCCATGTCCGCGGGAGCCATCTTGATCTGGTTATACCCGGAGAACCCATCCATGAAGGAGAAAACCGAAGCTTGCGCTGTATTGTCTACCAAACATCTATGTGTGGTAGTGGAAAGTCGTCTCTCGGACTTGCTTTATTCAGATCCCTGTAATCCACACACATGCGTACCTTCCCGTCTTTCTTAGGAATTGGCACTATGTTGGCAATCCATGGCGGATAGTCAACAATAGCAAGAAACCCGGCGTCGAACTGTTTGAGCACCTCTTCCCTGATTTTACTATCCATATCCGGTCGAACTCTTCTGCGCTTTTGCCTGACAGGTGCACATCCTTCTTTGAGCGGTAACCTATGCATGACGATATCTGTATCCAACCCCCGGCATGTCACGGTATGACCAAGCAAATATCTCTGCATACTCGTGGAGGAGCTTGATTAGCATCGTTTTCACGTCCTCGTTCAGTGTTGCCATAAATCTTGATGTTCTTGGGTTCTTCGTCTGTACCCAGGTTTATGGTTTCAATGGCTTCCTGAGGAGGGAGCATGCTTTTGGATTCCTTATCCATTTACCTTGACAACTCCTCCGGAAGTTCACCGTCTTCCTCATCCTCTTCTTCGGACTGATTAGCGAGAGCCTCGAGTTTGTATAGAGTTTCAGCAGTATTATTATCGGTAGTGTTAGGAGGTGATCTGCACACGTTTTATGTTTTGTTTTTAGTATGCAGATATGAACGTGCTTTTTTGTGCAAGAAATTTATTTGTCATTTTGAAAGAAAAGAAATAGATGTGAGAAAAGACAATGTTTTCAATACCAAATTGTCATACCCCAATTTTTGACCCTAAGATCCTATAACATTCATATCCCAATCATTAATCAAGAGCTTCACTTGGAAGTTTTGTTTGTGGTGTTGCACTCACCTCATCAATAAGAGGGACCATCAAGCACCAATGATTGTTTATCTTGTATGCATATTATACTAACCCAAATACCAAAAATATTGCTTTGTTTCTTTGTAGGCTTTTGTTTTGTAGGTACCAAGCCAAGACATGCAATAAACAAGGCATTTTTCATATTTTGGACTGATGAAATCGATTTCCCTACTGGGTAAATCGATTTCCCTGCAGCAATTTTCAACAAAATCACATTCTGGACAGCATGAAATCGATTTCCCTCCTGGGTAAATCGATTTCCCTAGTGTATTTTGCGCCAAATTCTCTTCTGGAACAGTGTGAAATCGATTTCACTCCTGGGGAAATCGATTTCCTTAAGGCGAAACTCAAAAAAATATAAGGAGGGAAGCTTGACATCATTTTGGCACCTTTTTATTTGATCATTTTACCAATTTTCCACCTCATCAAAATTAACCCCTTCATTAAACCCACTTAAACCTCATTTTACCATTTTTACCATTTAAATGCCACTTTAATTACCAATTAAACACAAGTTAATTACCAAACACAAAAAGACCAAACTACCACTACTCTTGCTCCAATTCTATAAATAGAGACCTCTACTCTCTCATTTCACAAGCTTTGAGAGCCAACAAACCCCTTGCAATTTCTCTTCTCATCCCTACCAAATTCACCAAAGCTCTTTGTTCTTTCATAAAGTTTGTGAGTCACACCTTGAACCTCACAAACTTTGAGCTAAGCCACCTTTCATTTCACTCTTTTTTCTTTAATTGTTGAGAGATCAAGATTTGTGTTGGTGATTCTTAAAGTAGATCTAAGTTTGTTCAAGATTTGGTAATTTTCTTCATCTTTATTCATCCATCATAATGTGATTCTTTTGTGCTTGTGTGTAATGCATCTTAGATGCTACATTGATGATATTTACTGATTTTGTGATGGAAAATTCGTGCTCCAATTGATATGTGATCATAAGGTGTTTGTATATTTGTTCAAATCAAGTTTCATGCCTTTAAATGATGTTTTTGCTGAAATTTACACTGATGAAATCGATTTCCTTAAGGCTGAAATCGATTTCATGCTGTACGTAACTTGTTTTTTTTTTAAATTGCACTATGGAAATCGATTTCCCCCTGCATGAAATCGATTTCCTGCTGGCAGAATGTGGTTTTTTTGCCTTTTTTATGCTTGTTTTGGTTTCCTTCTTCCTCCACTTCATTAATATCATTGGATCTAGGATGTTGATAGGTTTGAAATGACCAAATCCATAATATTAGATGAATGATATTAATGATAGTGTGAGTTGATTATCTTTTATGATTTTTGTCTTCTTCTTCTCCTTTTTTTCTTTTGATCGATGAAAGTCTTAATACTTTGAGAATTCTTATGGATTCTTAGTAAAGACTAGATCGTTACCTATTTTCTTTTCGTGCGGTATTGCTTTCGGAGAATGATCTACATATCATGTCTCTCGCATGCATTAGCACATAAAGTTTTGACCGGCCTCGTTGTAGGGTGATTTCTACATAAATCACTTGGCGATCTGCTTAACATAGCGCAATATTTCGTGTCCCGAATAAAAAAAGATCAAATATGGAAGAGAATTGTATGAGGTTGATTTAAGACTTATGGAGGTTTATCGTGTAGTCGCTATGATTTTGTCAAGCTTCTGATAAATTTCCATTGAATTTAAATCCGAGAACATCCTTCACTCACCATCGATCTTCATTACTAACTTTGATAACATACTTGACAAGTTTCAAGATGGTTATCTTTAACATCTAACAACTAACTTTAATTTCCGCAATTTATTATATCGCTCTTTATATTTCTCGCTTTATCGCTTTATTTTATCATTTCATCATATTTACATTCCGCTACTTTCTCTTTGTCCACTTGGACGTTTATATTCCGCTATTTTCTCTTTGTCCATTTGGACACTATGTTTATATTTCCGCCATTTTCTCTTTGTCCATTTGGACATATGTTTATGTTTCCGCCATTTTCTTTTTGTCCACTTGGACCATACTTTACTTTTATGCTAACACACTAATAAACAACCAAAATCTAAAAAACACCTAAGGCTCTCTTTTGGACTATTGATTACTATCCCTAGCATTTTGGAGATTCGGACTTATGGACTTAGTACCTCTGGACCCTTATGATATTGTTACTCTGCTGTTATTCTGTCTGTCATGCTTTGGATTGTTGTCTGTTTGTGTGTGCAGGTATTTCCTTGAAAGCCTATGATGGTTAATTCCAAGGCATTGATATAAGGATTTTACCCGAAAACAGCCGTTACTCTGCCCGATTTTCGTCAGAATTTTAATGTGCTTAATGCAAAGTGGTGCTAAGATAATAAATTCATCTGGATCCCCAAGTGATAATGTTGGTTTAGTATTGATATTCCAAAGGATGGGAAATCTACCTTGACTCACAATGTCAAGTGTTGGCTTCTTATTTCGGTTAGACCGTTTCTTTCCTTAGCTTTTATTTTACGCAATAGGATAGCCTCTTCATCTCCTCCCATTCTTAAATTTTCAAAATCTTCTCTCTTTTTCCAAAACCTTCTTATGTTTGCAAACCTTTTCAAAACCTTTTCTTTAAAAATATCTTTTGCCCTTAGTGGCTTTTTCTTCAAAAGTTTAGACACTGTTAATTGTCGGAACGAGTGGTTATACCCCACAATTTTGAAATTGATTGATATAATGAGATCTTTTCCGCGTGAGAGAGCTAGTGGCATACTTGTTGATTTTTATCCGAGTTGGAGCCCTTCTTTCAATTGTGATGCAAAGAACTCGTTTGTTCTCACGCTCAAGATCAATGGCTGAGTATTTCTCTCCGACGACGATAAAGTGTTTATTCGTTTTTAAAACATTTTTCCCTTTAAGAGGAACTACATTAGCTCTGACTTCTCCATTGCACTGAGGAGGTATGTAGGCCCAAAGCTTAACGCTTTGCCGAGCTTATTTAAAAATAAAACAAACCCTTTTTAGCACACACGACACAGATTTTCAAAAAGGTTCCTGTGTAGTACCACAGATATGAGGGGTGCTTAAAAACTTCCCCTTGTATAAACAACACTCGTACCTAAGATCTCTTCTTTTTGTTTTAAAAACAAACTTTGGGTTTTATTCGTTCTTTTCCCTTTTCCTTTGGAAACAATAAAGCGTGGTGGCGACTTTCACTGAAATATCGAGTCGAGTCAATTCCATGGCTTCGATCTCATATTTTCCCCGCTACACAAATGCAAAGACAATTTTATTAATAAACTTCAAATTTTGAAAGTAAATGGGGCCCTTACAAACCAACTCTATGCTTCGGGCGAGGCATGAGCATTATTGTTTTTCTTTACTTGAAAGGGAAATAAAACACACAAAAGCAAATTACTTTGAAATAAAAACTATCTTCGGTATCTCCAGGCTTGTCCAATTCTGCAGCTGCGGTCTGACCCTTCGGATAAAATTTGACGTTCCCTCCTTAGAATCCTTGTTGGATACCATAGCCACATGTTCATATCCGCCTTTCACGAAAGTCTGCATAATCGGGGGGAATTGTTGTCCCTCCTTCACAGTGCTTGTGACCTTTGATGGTTGGTACCCCATCCCTAGGCGATCCTTTCTTCTCTAAGATCTCTGGTACTTTGCCCCAGCCTTCCATATTCAGGTCTTGTAGATCTCTCCAGGATGTTACCGCCCTTCGCACCTTCTCCACAGGTAGTGTGACAGCAGTTGCAATCTCCAATGCTTGGAATGCAGTTTCCAGTGCCCCTTCTCCGACCTCAATGTACCTGTATGAATCCAGGTTGCTGACAAATATATCTTCTTCCCCATTGATAGTCACTATAGAATTCCCATCTACAAATTTTATCTTCTGATGGAGGGTGGAGGTGACTGCCCCAGCTGCATGAATCCAAGGACGACCTAGTAGGCAGGTGTAAGCTGGTTCAATTTCCATCACTTGGAAATTGATGCAGAAAGTGTGAGGACCAACTATAACAGGGAGATCCACTTCTCCGAATACCGGACTCTGCGATCCATCAAAAGCTTTGACCACCAAACGGTTTGGTCTAACCACAAGACCCTCTAAAGCTATTTTATCAAGTGTGGCTTTTGGCATTACGTTCAGTGATGACCCTGTGTCGATCAGAACTCTGGCCAGATGAGCTTTTCAACATTGTATGGAGATATGTAAAGCTTTGTTGTGCGCCTTTCCTTGTGGAGGTAACTCATGGTCACTGAAACCCAGACATGCCCCAGCGGTTAAATTAGCCACCATTCCATCAAACTGATTGACTGTAATGTCTTTAGTCACATGGGCGGCATTCAGAATCTTCATCAAGGCGTCTCGATGCCTTTCGGAGTGTACCAGCAATGATAAGAGTGATATCTTAGAAGGCGTCTGTTGTAACTGATCCACCACCCTATAGTCACTCTTCTTGATTAAGGCGAGGAACTCTTCAGCATCCTTATTGGCAGCTTCTTTACCTTTAGGGTCAGCCTCGTTATTTGGTCTCGTAACAGCTTGATCACTAGATTGTGTCAAGTCTCTATTAGGCACTGGTTGCGCCTATGCAGTTTTGAATATACGACAACTACGAGTCATGCCTCCAGGTCCCACAATGCTTGACACAGCAGGATTGGTACCAGAATTGTACTCCCAAGGGACCGCTTTCATTTTATCCAAAGGATATGGATCTTTGGCCGGGATGATCCTAGTATGCTCTTACGTAGGTATCATCAATGGTGGTTTAGAACATGGGATGATTAATGGCTTTCTTGCCCCCTGAGCGGGTATTATTAATGGCTCATTCCTATCCACCATAGCCACATACTCTTCCTCAGAATGTTCTTTCAGCTGAATCAATCCTTGGTCCATGAGTCTTGCAAGGTATCTTTAAAAGCTTCGTTGTGTTCTAAGATAAACCCCTTTATAAGTAGATACCTCTTAAGTGCATCTATGGGGGAGTTTCTTTGTTGAACCAACTCTTGCTCAATAACGACCTCTATTGCATTGACTGCACCATCATGGTGCGGCATAGGATTTGTTTTCACATTGGGTTTGTCAAAGGCGATTGCCCCTGACTCTATCAGATCTTGAATTACATGTTTGAAAGCCCATCATTTCTCCAATGTGTGTCCGGGAGAATTGGCATGAAATTCACACCTTTCGTTAGCTTTGTAGTTGGGTGTGATCTTGCCTGGAGGAGGAGGTGCCAGTGGTTTGATTTCTACCAAGGACTCACTTATCAGATATCTCAGTATCTCCTTTTTGGAAGTAGGTAAAGGATCGAATCTCCTTTGATGACCTTGAAACCGGTTTTGTTGCGGTGGGAATGACATGGGAGGTCTAGCTTCCTGATGCACCACTGCATTAGTCTCTCCTTCCTTCTTCTTTGCGAAGGTGGGAGTGGGCCTCTTTGACTGATAAGATCCCGATGACGCTCCTTGTATCTTCCCATTTTTTATTTCGTTCTCGATCCTTTCACCGATAACCACTAAGTCTGAAAATCCTGAAGATACGCTTCCGACCATTTTATCGTAGTATGGTCCTTGCAAATTAGCCATAAACATGTCTACCAGCTCCTTCTCCAACAGGGGAGGTTGGACTCGGGAAGCCATTTCCCTCCACCTCTGGGCATACTCCTTGAACGACTCCTCTTTCTTTTGTGACAAATTTTGGAGTTGCATCCGGTTAGGTGCCATGTCCAAATTGTACTTGTATTGTTTCAGGAATGTATTAGCAAGTTCATTCCAGCTTCTGATGTAGGATTTCTCCAATTGCATGTACCAGTCAATAGACGCTCCGCTCAAGCTATCTTGAAAAAAATGAATCATCAGCTTTTGATCATGAGCATAAGCAGTCATTTTTTGCACATACATGCGCAAGTGATTCCTCGGACATGTGAGCCCTTTGTACTTTTCAAATTTTGGAACCTTGAACTTGTGTGGAATAGTCAGATCTGAGGCTAAACTCATTTCAAAGGTGTCCACATCAAAGGCATCATATCCTTCAACAGCCTTTAGTCTCTCTTCTAGCGCCTTGATTTGGCCGCTATCCTTAGAATCATCCCCAGAGTTAGGAGAAGTCAGCTTGGGTTGAGGCACTTGGTTTGTGTCATCAGTGTCCCCATATTGTAGATCTAAGCACTGTTTTAAAAACCGGACCGGACCGGCCGGTCGGACCGGTTGAACCGGGAACCGGCCAGGTAACCGGTCTGGTTCAATAGTTGGATCGGATATGCCATCAAACCGGTGGGAACCGGTGAAAACCGGTGAAAACCGGAAAAACCGGGAAAACCGGAAAACCGGTGGTTTAATTGCTTTTTTTTTTTAAACTTTTTTCTAATTTTTTTTTTTAATTTTTCTTTAAACTTTTTTTTAACATTTCACTTAAACTTTTTTTTTTAATTTTTTTTAATGTATTTAGTAGTGTATTACTTAAATAGCATTCTCACATGGTTTTTTTCGTTAGTGACAAATTTAAAAACTTTATTGTCTATTTGTTATCTTTGCTAATAAATTTTCTTAAATAGCATAAACATATTGAATTTTATTTGATTTTCTTTTTAGGAAGATCCTATTTTGAATTAAATTTGGTACACATTAGAGTTATTTTGTTATAAACTATTCAATTAAATTATATTATAATTAGACTTTGTTATATTATAATTAAACTTTGTTTAGATTATGTTGTAATTAGACTTTGTTTGCAATTAGACTTTGTAATTTTTTACTATTTTGTTATGTGTGATACCTTTGTTTAAAATTTGAATTTAAGTTATGAAATTGTGAATTTATGATATGATATTTTTAAAAAATTTAAAAGGTAGTTATATTTTTTAGAGACTGAATCATCCGGTTCGACCGGTTTTATACCTATATAATGACAGGTCTATTCAACCGAGTTATCCGGTTTTATCCGGTTTGGTCGTGCGGTTCGACCAGTGACCCAGTGGTTCGACCGATAAACCAGTGACCCAGTACCCTCACCGGTTCGATGACCGGTCCGGTTTTTAAAACACTGGATCTAAGTAGTCTTCATCCCTAAGAGGATTGTTGACAAGAATGCAAACTGTGCGAGACGTCCCTTCCTACTGAGCAGCAGGAATAAATCCTTCTTGAGAGGCATCTCCTTCTTCATGGGTCGTAGCGACCTTCTTAAGAGAGTGAGCCTTTGTCTTGTGAGGGTCATAGCCTCGAACATATCCTAACAACGGGTTGCCATCGTTTGGTATTTCCTCATACTGGTCTTGAACCTCCTTAGCCTTGTCTTGCTTATCCTTGAGATCTTTCATGAAGCTCAGCATTTGGGTCATTCCTCCTTTGAGGTCCTCAACTGTGCCTTTCAGTTGGGTCATTTCTTCACGAAGGGCGGCTTGGTTTTTCTCTAGTTGTTCCATCGCTTTCTTCTTTTGAGCTCTTGTTTGGTAGGGCGGTATGGTTGCAATGGCGTGACTAGAGATAAAGACAATTTCCCTTTTTAATGCTTTGAAAATAAATATGATATGCATGCTATGAATGATATGTTTATGTTATGCTCATGTCTTATCCACATATATATATATATATATATATATATATATATATATATATATATATATATATATATATATATATATATATATATATATATATATATATATATATATATTGTAGTAGAACCTTCTCTTTTTTTTATAACCCTTTTTGGTGAATAATTGCAAAGAAAATGAATAATGCAGAAATAAACACTCTTTATTAATTCAAAAATACTTGCAAAGAAATACAATTTAAATTGTTCAACATTGCGGAAGGAAATAAACACCAATAGAAATAAAACTTTTAGAATAAAAAAGAAAAAAAACTAAGAACGCCTATGAATATCCTCCTTGAATTTGTCCACCATGTGTCTACAAAGCTCCATAAATTCTTTCACCGCTTCGGGAACGATGATGGGAGAAGACTCCGCTCTTTCCAAACTCTTCGGGATGTCTAGGATTAAATCATTGCACAAATAGACTAGCTTGTCATAATTCTCACGACACTTCTCATATTCTTCAAGCATCTTGGGAACCATGCTCACATGCTCATTTGCCGTAGAAACAATTGTGTATTGTCTTTTCCAATAATCCCCTTCATCCCTTGCCGCTTCATATATCTCCCTTTGCCTTATGAATACTTTCCTAAGCGATGCCATAGCTTGAAGTGCTCTATTGTACTCACCGGTGCGCTGTAAAAGTGCCTCCTCCGTAGTTAATCTCCTTGTGCGTTCTTCTTGTCCAGAATTGCGAGCTTCTTGAAGATCAAATTTGAGATTCCTTATTTCTACCTCTTGATCTTTAGTCCTATCCGTTAATTCAAAGACTACGGCTTCTAGATTTTTCTCGGATTCCGCTTTGTCATGGGAAGCCTTTTCATAACGCCTCCTCCACCTTGCAATTTCTATACCCGCTTGTTCCAACCTTTCATTATGTGCACTTAAATCAAAGTTGGCACTTAGGACTCCTTCGGTTGCACGCTTTCTTTTATTCCTTTGTCTATCATTCTCTTCCTTAGCGGCTTGAAGCTCTTGGCTCTTCTCCTTGAGATCGAATCGTAATTGGCTCTTTTCGTTGGAAAGTCAATGTATATCAAGCTCTAATTTTTCCTTTTCCTTACGGGACGCCTCTAAGACAGCCTTGATTCCTTCTATCTCTTCGATGGATAGAGAAACAGGATTAGGAGAATCGGGCTTGTACGTGGGATCCACGACAAAAGGTAGCAAAATCTTTCCAACTCTTTCTTGAACCCATCTAGTGTAAGGTTCCTTAGCAATAACATTCTTCGGTCCATAATTCTTTGTTTGAACATGCTTCCAAGCTTGAATTATTTTCTTTAATGTTCTTGGATCTCCCTTCCCATTTTCATGCAAAATTAACTCTTCCACTTGTTGGTCGGAAGGCCCACAATCCATAGAATGACCCAATTGGCGCAATGCTAACACGGGGTTGTAATTAATGCAACCCAAAGTTCCCATTAAAGGCACATTATTGAACTCCCCACATTTATAGATAATTCTTTCAGAATTTAATTTCCTTGCAAACCAAAAGATAGAATCCGCCTTAAGAGCTCTTAATTTCTGAGACCATTCATGCCTAGTCAAATCCTTGATCAAGTAGTTAGCTTTGTAAAGATGAGAAGTCAACCAAGAATACAATAAACGAACACAACAGAATAGCGTTCCCCTTTTCTTCTCATATCGATCTTGGATAGTATAATAAATATTAGCGAGAATAGTAGGAGTTGGATCCTCATTTGAATTTCTGAAAGAGGTAAAAACATGAATAGCAGCATCATCAACATACTCCGCCTTGTTTGGCAATAAAACAACACCAAAAATCAAAAGAGCTAAAAAATGTCCACAAATGTCCCATTGTTTCTTTTGAGCATAAGACATAGCTTGAGCTTCTAAATAAGTTCTTTTAATTCCTTGTATTTTACCATCAGTCTTGTGATTAGCTTCTAAATCCGCAGCGGGCACTTCCAAAGCTTTGGCCAAATCAGAAATCTCAACTCTTTTTCCAGCACCTGTATAGAATTCTTTTTTAACCCTTGAAAACCCAAGCATAGCATCCATCTCCTCCAAGGTAGGAGCCAACTGAAAATCCTGAAAAGTGAAACATCTAAGCGGAGGATCATAGAACTGGATCAAAGCGGTGATTGCTTCTTCTTGAACCTTAACCTTGAGCAAATCCAGAATGTCACCATAACGGCCCTCAAACCTGTTCAAAGCAGTTGATGATATTTTATCCCTGATTATCCTTAATTTCTTGATATCAGGCACTGAGACGGTAAGGTGGACAATAGGCTTCTTAGTATTCATTTTCCTGAATATTCACCAAAAATAATTTATTATTATTTTTTATTCTTTTTTTCTTCCTATTTTTTTACCTGCGGATAAGACATGATAAAAAATGCATATGATGTATGATGCATGCATATAGTTATACACACAAAAAAAACACCATATAATAATAATAATAAGTACATACTCAGCATATAATCACGTAGGCCCTAGGTTCATAGGTTCGACGTAACGGCTCGGGAGCCTACCCTTCCCATAGGAATGTTCTAGAAGGTCTCATGGGATCGTTCGTAGCCGCCGAGACTTTTTGTCTCTTTGGATTTTGGAACAACTCATTGGTCCATGAGGCTCGAATTTTAGGGGTAGGTTCTCAGAGAGATCAGCTAAATACCAAGTCCAGCCCTCAACAAGGTCGAGCCTCGTATCAGACCTTTCCGGATATTTAACCCACTCTGAGTGGAATTATAATAAGACTCGTAGGCGATGTAGTTCCCCTCTGGTCTTAAATATAATTCCCACGCTTAGGCTTAACAGCAATTATATATAAACCCAACAGTGCAAATTATATAACAATTAAACATTTAATGCAGATATGGCAAATAAACATTTAATGAAAATAAAAAACAATAAATAAATAAAACAAAAATTAAATATTTATTGAAACACAAACCCTGCCCCAAACCCTAAAAATGGCAAAATTTGCCAAACCCTAAAATTCGCCAAAACCTAAACCATTAACCACAAACCTAAACCCTCTCAAGCCTTAGGAGCATAATAATTCACCTGCAGAGTAGTCCCCAGCAGAGTCGCCAGTTGTAGCAACCTGCCCTAAAATTAAAGGTTTAGAGTCGCCACCTATTCTGAAGGGCGAATAGGAAACCCTACGCAGATACGAGATTCAGGGTAAGTTATTATAATCAGGTTGAGGGAAGGTATTAGGCACCCTCAACCCTTTCCTAAAGGCTGCATTGTAAAGTTAAAGGATATGGCAATATTTACGAGGTTTATAGCTAATGAAATGAAAAGGGTAAAAAATTGAAATTTAAAAATGAATTGAAATTATAGGGGGGAGACTCGCCTTGTTACCAAGTGCCTACGTATCTCCTTATGAAGAATCAGAGTCAACGTAGTTCGGGCACAGGGTTGTACGCCTTAGAATTAGAATTTGTGGTTTGAAATTGTTTAAAGGCTTTTTGAGTGGCCTATCGCAGTTTTGAATTTGATTTGAAGATGAAAAAAGTTTTGAGGTTTGGCATACAACCCTGATTTGCTTTGTTACCGTTAGATGCGATGATCAATAGATTTGATCAGTATAGCTAACGGATTAATGGGGCATTGCTGGTTACTCGGATCGATAGATTCGATCGTCGCGGGCAGCAAATTAAATGTGTTTTAAATTTTATGTATTTTTTATCTCTCGTCTAATGCGACTAATGGATTTAGTCGGGTCGAGGAGAGAATTAAGTTAGAATCAATTATATTATTATTCACAAATAAATTAAGTTAATCAAAACTATTTCTCGCCTAATGCGACTAATAGGTATAGTCGGTTCGGGAAGAAAATTAGCTTTGAATTACCAAGAAAAGAGTAATTAAACAATTAAACCCTTTTTTACAAAAAAATCAATTAGTTAAAAATTATATATTTTTTAATTATGTTGCGTGGGGGGTGTATTTTTTCCATTTGTTAAGTAATTTGGGGTGTGTAAATATTCAAAGGCTAGGCCCACCAAGGCCTTCAACCCGTATGATCAGGTGTGGCGAGAGTACGCAATCTGCAGTGAGATGGGGAGATCTACGCCGTAGATCTAAATCCAATGGCCTGCGTACACCCTAAGGTGAGGGTGCACAAGGAGGGAAGCACACTGGATCATGTCCAGATGTACCAACGAGCGGCCATAGCTTGGCCACGCGTCTCCCACCCAGGCTACACCCTTCGTCTATATAAGCTCACTTCTGAGCCAAGGGTTCGTTTTTTCTTTCCTTTTCTCTCTCTTCGTTTGTTTCTCTCCCTAACACTCTCTCCTTCCTTGAATCAAACCCAAAAAACCTCCGTCCACCACCATAAACCACCTCTTTCTGGTTCTGTGTCAAAGGAAAATTTAGCTGAGGTCTGACCTCGCATAAACAGTTAGACAACAGTTAGAACAGATACAAAACTGCAATGAAATTAAAATAACAGATAAAAATTAAATTTTGGTCGCAGAGCAACAAAATTTCAATTGACTTAAAGTTCGGCTTATAGTTTGGCAGTCCCCGGCAACGGCGCCAAAAACTTGATCGGAAAATAGCAAGTGTACTATTTTTTTACCGATGTAGTTATTAAAGTGGAGGTTTATCCAAGTACGATCACAAGGACTGCGGATAAAATATAAGCCAGGACTAAATTTTAATTGAACAAAAAGCTATGGTTGGTTTTTTTTTGATTGGTTTGATAAAACTGAATAACTGTTTATAATTAAAAACGATAAGTAAATGATGATTTGGTACACAAATGAGAAGACATGCTAGGTTGATGTATAAATCTTACGTAACTCCTTGAGAACACCGTTGTTCACGAAAATATGTGACTACAATTGGGTATCAATTCTATAAAATGGTTTTCCCTAATTCCTTAGTGGAGAACTTCTTAATACTTAAAAGTCAATTTCAATTCCTCAATAATTGAATTTAGTAATAAGACATTATGCATCGTAATCTAGAATGAATGATCACTATAGAGAAATCCTTATTCCTAAGCGATTTACCGGTAATGTTTTGATTCAAAATGCATTAGGGTGGTGTGTCACGCCTAACCCTAATCATAGATCAACAAAATATTTTCCAATATTATGAAGCATGAAAAACTTTGAATCATAAACTCAATTTATAAAAACATCAAATTCATCACAACGGTTTTAACAAGTCATTACATGAAAAGATTTAGGGACATCACCCTAGCATAGTATAGTTTAGCTACTCATAGTGTTTAAGAAAATAACAAGAGTAAATGAAGTCATTACAAGAAATTATCGGTCGATATGATCTCCAATTGCGAGTGCTCTTGAAGATCTCTCCCCAAATCCCTTGATTGCTCTTTCTCTGTAATTCTCTATTCTCAATGATCCAAGATGCCTCAATCCTCCTTCCCGTTAGGTTTTAGTAGTGTTGACTCTCATCCCCAGTATCCAAAAGTTCCGAAATACCCTTAATGAGTTTAAAGCTTTCAAAATCTCAAAAGTTGGAGATCTGCCCGCGCCTGCCAACACGGGCCGTGTGCAGGAACACGGGTGCCCGTGTTGGTC
The DNA here is from genome assembly GCF_029867415.1 of Vicia villosa. Lineage (NCBI taxonomy): Eukaryota > Viridiplantae > Streptophyta > Magnoliopsida > Fabales > Fabaceae > Vicia > Vicia villosa. The sequence continues at coordinate 123,859,186 of NC_081181.1, read as the reverse complement.
AACTGTTCCTTTGTCAAAAATACACTTTCTGCTCATCTTTTCACACGGACCGTGTGCAGGAACACGGGTGCCCGTGTGAAACCTCTGCCTAGCCTTCAAGATGACTTTTCCATCCACTTTTTGACACGGGCCGTGTGCATGCACACGGGTGCCCGTGTTGACCTCAACTTTGGCTCTTTTGGCTACTTTCTCCGCTCGTGCTCGCCATAAGTTTCTACCTTTCCCGTGCATCAACCTGGCCACACGCAAACTAACAACCAACGCATAAAACGGAACTTGAATAATACTCAAAACACACTAACATGCAACAACATCACACAATCGAAAAACAAGAAACTTACTTCAAAAACATATGACAATGCCACTTAGTATTACCAAGATTGCGAATTTCGGTCGGAAAAAGATGCGGAAACTTACTAGAAATGGTGACCGATCAATATTCAACCGGAACCTTTAAACATTCATCTTTTCCAAACCCAGAACCCCTGATTCGCCCAGAATGACGAACCCTAACCCCCAAATTTAACCCAGATCCCAATAATAGTCCCAAATTCAAATAATAAACAACGATTCAAGCCAAACAAACACCACACGAACATGCAATCATATCAATCTTAAGCTAAGTCCCGATGAAGGTTACCTTATAGTCTTGATTTTCTGGATCGTGTAAGCTCCCCCAAGTGCTAATCCCTTCTGTCTCTCCGTGTATCTTGCAGGTTTGAACGAAACTCGACAAAAAAAGCTTGAAAATCTTAAGGTTCGTTCGCGGCGGCTCCAAGGGTTTCTCTCCAGAAAATTCCAATCCCCTTCATCTGATTTCTCCCTTTTCTTTTATAGCCTAGAGTTTATTTTAATTTAGGTTAGATTAGATTTAGATTCAATTAGGTTTGATTGTAAGATTTGATTCGTTCTTTAATAAAAATCAGATTTCGATTTGTTTACCCTTAGTCGCGATTTTTATTTCTGTTGATTTGATTTACTTGTTAAGACTAGATTTTTGATTTTGTTAATGTTTGACTGTTATTGATCTTGCTATGGGCCTGGGTTGGGGCGAATTAGGGTTTGCGTTTGATGAAGCAGCGGCTGCACAGAGATGGAGCTAGGGTTTGCGTAAGGGTTTCGGAGGTTGAAGAAAGTCAACAGGATCCGGGTCGGTTATGACCCGGTCCAAACCTGATCCAACCTGGCACCTGTGTGACCCAAATCCGGTCCACTTTGCTGTTGACTCATTTTTTGGCCCAAACAAAAATTACTCCATTATCCCCTTAATTGATTAATCACCTAATACACTTATATTAAAGATAATAATAGTAATAATTGCTAATACTTATCTAATATTAATAATAACAATTAATAATACTAACACTAATAACAACAGGATTAATAGTAATAATATTAAAAAAGATGGTAAAATGTTAAAATCAATATGATAAGCTTAAAAATGATTAATATTAACATATTAATTTATAAAAAACTTTAAATAAATATTAACTTTCTTTTTTTTTTTTAGAAAAAAAAAATCAATATTTATAAAAGGCTTTAAAGAATGTGAGTGTTATTAAGAAAGATTTGCTATTCATGCCCTTATTTTATTTTAAACCAATTTATACGGGAATTTTATAGGAGAGCGAGTTTAATAATAGGTATATTAAACCCTATGGCTCCTAATTTTTAACACCCTTAATAAATTAAAACGGGAATCGCATCGGGTAAATTTTGGGGTATGACACTACCACCGGAAAGTAATTGTCGTATACACTGAGCAACGTTGATACCTTGTAAATATGAGATACCAGTGATAATGCATCAAAGTGAGTATGTGAACAGGCTGCAATGACATGGGAGCAAGGCATACAATATGCTTGAATTTGGCCGCAGTCGCACCAACGATCTGGTATTATGACCCGATACTCTTGTCTTGGCAGCCCCTGGTTGTGGTCAATTGTTTCTTTGACACTAAAAGTGTGGCCATGGCGGTCGAATTCTGTAACTCGATGGGTGTTCCCTTTAGCATATTCTTGCTGCACAAATTTCATGCAGATATCGTTGTACACCTGTTGTGTCTATAACACTGCATTCCACCGCTTACCTCTTGTCGCGAACAACATTGCCATCCGAAAATAGGTTGCACTCACCAAAGCGGTTATAAGTAGGTTTCGTATGCCCTTGAAGACGCCGTTCATCAATTCCACAAGTTTTATTGTCATGTGGCCCCACCTCGCCCCATTTTCGTACGATCTAGTCCACTTCGCTCTACCAATGTTATCATTCCACCTCCCCGCATATGGATTTGACAATGTTATTTCACGATGATAGTATTGAAATCCTGGTTGGTTTAAGGCATAGTGTTCACCAAATTGTTCTTCAAAAGTTTATCTTTGATCTCTCGCATAAAATTTTGTGCAATATGCCTAATGCAGTAGACATGTTTAGATGGGGGGTCGTGCCAACCATTTTCCGGATTATTGTATGCACTGTCAATAGAAGCATGCATGTCCGAAATCAAACATAAATCAGGTTGTGGAGCAAGTTTAGTTTGGAGATTCTTGCGAAAGAAACTCCAAGAAGCAACTGTTTCTCCTTCTACCAGAGCAAAGGCTATTGGGAAAATATTATTATTTCCATCTTGTGCGACTGCCATCAGTAACGTTCCTTTGTATTTCCCGTACAACCAAGTTCCATCAATTTGAATAATCGGTTTGCAAAAATCAAATCCGATGATGCAGGGTCGAAACGCCCAGAAAAGTCTATGGAATATTCCATTACCTTTGAGACGAGTTCCATCTGGGGATTGTGCCGACAATGTCTCCAATATAATAACCGTCCCAAGTGAATATAATTGAAGTGCAACAAAGTAGCACGGAAGTTTTTTGTAGGATTCCTCCCAGTTGCCGTAGACCATTTCAATTGCCTTGGTTTTTGCTAACCAAGCCTTTCTGTACGATGGTCTATATTTGAACACAAAAACGCAATGGGAGATAATCGTCTTTACCTTCAGTGACGGGTCAGCATCTACGAGAGGTAATATGGTATGGCATATCATATCATGACTTAGTCTCTGATGATCTTGCGCTATATTGGTGTTAACGCAAGTGTGGGCTTGAGAAATGGAACCTATCACCCAAGCATTAACTTTCTTTTTAAATGATGCCATAAGCCTGTACCTACACTCCGGGTTTCTGCATAAAATAACGCATCTATCTGGATTCGCGCGATCAACACTAAATCAACACAGTTTTTTAAGTGCCAGTTTTTTACTGCTAGCATACAATCTTCCTTTGAACGGAATTTGTCACCCTTTTTTAACTCCTCGTCGGACCTCATATATGGGTAGTAGAACATATCCGACGATGGCTCAACCTCGCCCAAGTTCAGGGTTGTGAAGTGCGTTGGCGGTGAGTACGCATGCACATCAGGTATTGGAACTTATTCTTCATCTTCGGAATCACGGTTCACAAAGTCATCAACCACATCTTCTACGCCAGTTTCTTCTTCAAAGACATGTTTGGCATCTTGTTCGTTGTCAACAACGGGATCAATAACCTGTGACTGAATATTTTGAGACGGTGCAATTTGTTCCAACACTATGTACAACTCCATATAATCATAACCATAATACTCATGGTTACAAAACATGTTTTGAACCTCTATATCATTTTGTATCTCTGACAGATAAAACTTGACTGAGTTGTTATCATGAAAATATGGATGTTGGTAGAAAATTTGGGAGACTGTTGTCTAAGTTTGGACTCTATTTTCTTTTTCAGATACGAGAAATCGGCTCTTCTATTTAGAGAAAAACATGTAGAATCAGTGTTTCTAAATAGAAAACTGGTTGTGTCGCATTCGTAGGTCTCACCATTTATGTTAGCTCGAACTTTCTATTGCGGTGCAGATGCCATATTTTTGAGTGAATAAAGATGTGAATATGTGTGTGAATGGAAACAATACTTAGATGTGTATGAAGATGTGTTAATATTTTTGGGAGAATGACATGAATAAATAATGCATGCAAGACACTAAATGGACAAGAAAATACATGCAAGAATCAATTTGGACAAGACAACCCATGCTTGTTGCAAGCCTAGCGAATCTCTTCCACACTAGCCCTCTCTTTTGCATGCATGCATTCTGGCTTATGCATGCTTCCCATGCATTCTGCAAGTCACCAGCTAGAGTGGCGAATACATTCAAAATTTGCATATTGTCGCCACCTAGAGTGGCGACTTTCTTTACATGTAAGAAGACCAACACAACATGCACTTGTCTTGTCATCTTATTTTATACGTTTTTAATTGTAAATAATTTGATTTCTCTTTTTTTATGTGTTTAGGTTTAATGCAACTAGATTGGATAACGACCTAACTCCCAAAAACAAAATAGTCTTTTATCGCCAACTCTTGGATCGTCTTTAACCACAAGATGTATTACCACTAAACTATCCATCTTCTAACTCAATTTGTAATATAAAGCATCCTCTCTAATTAATATAATTTTTTACTTTGCAGTTTACTTGAAGACCATTTTTGGAACTGGACCATGAACCCAACCAATAAGATGCAGTTGTTTGGACAGCAAAAACGCCTATCATACGGTTCACCACTGTGGAGATGCACCACAGTGACCGTGTCAAACTCCAATTCGGCATGCATCAAGAAATCCCGTGCCCCCTGATGTTTTTGGAACCTTGGAATCTCAAAAAGGTCAGCAACCTGTGGTACATACGAAATTGGAAATCATTCGCTAAGGACTGTCGTAAAATGTGGAAATGGCGTGCCCACTATGTCCTAAAATTCCCGGTGGCGCCAACCGAAATGAAGCCAACAAGTGAATATGTGAACTGGTACAGATCGACTACAAATCCTGAAATGATTGTGTCACCCTTTCTATTCGGACGACCGCCGAGCACAACAACCGTATTTTCAACAACAATAACCACAATATTTCCAACAACAACCACAATATTTCCAACCACAACAACAATATTACCTACAAAAACAACCAAATTACGAACAACAACAATATTACCAACAACAACAACCAAATTACCAACAACAACCAATTTACCAACAACAACAACAACCCCAACACATGTCCTCCACCCAACAATACCAACACTACCAACCCCAACCACAAAGTCAAACTCAACCACAAACTCAACCCCAGCCACAACCTTAACCCCACCAACAACATTTCCAACACGGCCAAGACACTGATGTGGTGGGCTCTTCCAGATCACCACTTAGCCCCGACACAGGCATACATGACGAATTCTAGTCATACAACTCATTCATCCATCAAACATCACAATACCCCAACCAACGACCATTGGACTTCAACACACCACCACAACCATTGTATTTTAACCAACCTGATTCGACCAACAACTACCAGAGACCATATTTTGAGGCCGCACCCACCAGGAGCCATCTTGTCCCACCGAGACAAAGCTTTGAAGGCGCCGTGGGCACCCACCTTTCCTACAGCTGGAATTCAAGAGGTCAAGATCGGCTGACAGATTTTGTAGACCCGGATTGCATTGAAGGGCCATCGACCCAAATACAATAGGAACCAGAAAGGGTCGTCATAGGAATAGGGGTACGACTAGGAGAGCAGTACCAACTCAAGAGCCATCTAGACGAGTTATTAGACATCCGCTGTACGGGTCGTACCAGGGTCATCCGCACTAGGTCCGCCAAAAATTTAATTGTAGACCCTATTATGATTAATGTAATTGTAGTTTTCTTATTAATATAAGATGGTAGTTTTTTTATTAATATTATTTATCTATGTAAAATAAGTTAAGTAAAAAAACAATGGTCTTATTTAAGTTAAGTAAAGTAAATAAAATGCAAAAAAAAAAAGAAAACAATGTTGTCGCCACATTGATTGGCGACTTGCCCTATATTTCAATGATATCGCCAATGTGAGTGGCGACTTGCCCCCAAATTAGGTGTGTTCGCCAATGGGGGTGGTGACAATGTGCAAAATATAACAAAAAATGGTCATTTATGTAAATATTTTAAAATATTGATTATTTATGTAATTTTTTGGAAATACTCAGTTAATTAAAAAAAAATCTGATTTTGTTGATCTCCTTCCACTTTTGCATAAGTGGTGGAGATTAAAAAATAATTTTAATAATTTGCCATTAATAACTGAATAATTTATTATTTTATAGAATAAATTAATAATTTTTATTTAATTTTTTAAAAATTGAATCATTAAAGTTTTTTTCAAAAATTCTTTAGGCCTAAAGCTCATTTCCTTTTAACCTCATTCCAATACACAAGTTGGCAATAAATCAAGGGAAAATAGCACTTTGCAGTTGGTTGATAAACCATCACATGTGAAACATAAAGTTGGATACAAGGTGAAACATAAAGTTGATGGATCAATTGAGAGATATAAGGCTATATTAGTAGCCAAGTGTTACAATCAAATAGAAGGGTTGGATTTGTTGACACTTTCTCACATGTGGCAAAATTAACAACAAACATAATTTTGGTAGCTCTAGCTTCTCTTGAGAATCGACATATTCATCAAAATGGACGTCAACAATGCATTATTACATTGAGATCAACAAGAAGATGTCTATTCATGATGGTGTTTTGGCCAAACCAAATCAGGTATGCAAGCTACATAATAGTTTGCACTGTTTGAAACAAGTAAGCACAAAATGGTATGAAAAGCTGACTCATCTTCTCATACAAGAAGGATATCATTAATCTACCTTTGGTTACTTCTTGTCCACTCTCAAACATGGAGGTAATTTTAATGCTCTCCTAGTATATGTTGATGATGTCATCATAGTTGGGACTTCAATTGCAAAATTCACTAGAATCAAAGGCATTCTAGATCACAACCTTAAAATAAAAGACCTTGACATCCTTAAATACTTTCTAGGATTAGAGGTAGCTCACTATAGAACAGGCATATGCATTTCTCAAAGAAAATACTGCTTGGATCTTCTTGAACCATCTGGGCTCCTTGGATCAAAATTGGCTAGTACTCTTCTGGATCCTTCCTTAAAACTCCGCCAGCATAGCATTCAACCTTTTGAAGATGTCTCAACATATAAAAGACTCATTAGCAAGCTTCTATATCTTAACACCATCATACCTGACATCACTCTAGCCATATAACAACTTAGTCGATTTTTGAACTCTCCAACCATCACTCACTTTAAAGTTGCATGCATAGTGATATGATACTTGAAACAAAATCATGGTAGAGGGCTTATGTTCCCTAGAAGTTTTGCCACTCAAATTAGAGGTTAGTAGATGCAGATTGGGCAGGATGTTCTGATTTAAGAAGATCAACCAATGGTCTCATTTTCTTTCTAGAAAATTCACTCGTGTCATGGAGAGTAAAGAAGCAAGCAACTATCTCAAGGTCATCTTCAGAAGCTGAGTATCAAGCTCTATCAACTGCCACATGTGAACTACAACGACTTTTGTATCTCTTAAAGGATTTAAGCATTACATATGACAAACATCCTGTATTGTATTGTGATTCCCAAAGTGTCATCTACATTGCTTCAAATCCATTTTTTCATGAGTGAACAAAGGACTTGGAGATCGATTACCAATTTGTAAGAGAAAAAGTCCAAAAGAATGTTCTTAAGTTTTTACTGATATCCACTCAAGAACAGCTCGTAGATTTTTCTGACAAAAGAATTGACTCCACCAAAATTCAAAACATTTGTATCCAGACTTGGAATGATAGATATTTATCATGGTTAAGCTTATGGGAGGGTGTCAATAAATTGGTCCAGATTTCCCTAAAGCAAAGGAGATGCATGTCACATGATGTGTATGATGGAAATAGGGTAACTTGCTCCATAGCCAATGCTTGCTAGCATATGGTAGTATTAGTGTAGCCTCATGCTGAATTTATAAAGCATTGTAATCTCATTATGGTGAATCAAGTTGCACAAATATACATTGCTTCTTCTTCAATTTTCTTCCTTTCAAGCTTTAACCATGATGTTTTTCGTTTTCGTAACAAACGTACTAGAAAAAGAGCAAAGATCACATCACCAATCTAAATTATCCTTTTATTTAAATAAATTAATAATAACATGTGATCTCTAAACACATACTCCTTTTGGCCATTATTATAAACAAATATTATCTTTTTAGGTTCATTGAATAATGAATGTATCTGATCTTTTATATAGACCAGATACATTTATTACTCAATGAACCTAATAAGAATATTTGCTTATAATTTAGGCTGATCTCTATATATGCCACAGATTCTAAATCTACCATACAAAGCTAGAAGAGAAAAGCACTTCCAAAACCAAGAATGCTTAAAAAAAAAACAAAACAAAACAAAAACTTGCATCTTCATTCCTCAATAAACTTTCCAACTCATCTCCTTTGTTGTTCTGCTGTCATATTCTTCCATCAATTGGATTAGTTTGGTCCCTATGACTGGAATGCACTACTTTTTACAATGCCAATCCCAACCCTTCCATATTATATCTATCCAAAATTCTGCTATACATGTCCAGCTGATTTCATGTCTATTTTATTCATATACATTATCAGCACCTGCAGTCCACTAGTGTCATCATACTTCTAGTATATCAGCACCTGCAGTCCACTAGTGTCATCATACTTCTTCATTGTGTTTATGTGAGCACATCATACTCTTTGCTCAACTATCATATACATTATCATTTGATGCGCTCTCAAGTTTTTATTCTTAACCCTCTAATCTCTTTAACAACACACTCTATCACATTTTATCTTGTAGATTTTTCTCGCCTCCTTACTCCCCCAGAAAAACTATTTACAGCATGATCAAATTTGATTCACAATACATGTCAACATTTTGAAATAATAGAATATTTCAAATTAACAGACATGACAAAAATTAACAGTAGCCCCAAAGAGGTTCAATTCCTCCAATTAGATAGGCGAATTATGGCAATGCCATGACCGGCTTCCAAGTAGATTCCTACTGGGGAGGAATATCCAAATACTTGAAAGGAATAGAGCCAACCTTGCCAGTAAGCACCAATGTTGCCACTTCCGGCCATGATTGGTTGACATTAACATCCCACCATCAAGAAACTTTTATGGAATTCTTAGAGTTCCTGACCATGATTGGTCGACATTAACATTCCACCATCGAGAAACTTTTATGGAATTCTTACTTAGAGTTCTAGGATCAACTCGAGTTATTGCAACTATACTTTAATAGCCCTTATACTTTAATACCAATGCAGGGTACACACCACTTTACTCATCAAGACCATCAAAGATGTCCAACCCTCACCAGACCCACAAAGGTGCAAGCACACCTAGATCAATGCCAATGCAGGGTACACACCACTTTACTCATCAAGACCATCAAAGATGTCCAACCATGATTGGTCGACATTAACATTCCACCATCGAGAAACTTTTATGGAATTCTTACTTAGAGTTCTAGGATCAACTCGAGTTATTGCAACTATACTTTAATAGCCCTTATACTTTAATACCAATGCAGGGTACACACCACTTTACTCATCAAGACCATCAAAGATGTCCAACCCTCACCAGACCCACAAAGGTGCAAGCACACCTAGATCAATGCCAATGCAGGGTACACACCACTTTACTCATCAAGACCATCAAAGATGTCCAACCCTCACCAGACCCACAAAGGTGCAAGCACACCTTGATCAATGCCTCCAAACACCACTTTACTCATCAAGACCATCAAAGATGTCCAACCCTCACCAGACCCACAAAGATGTGCAAGCACACCTTGATCAATACCTATTCCAAATGATTTACAATAAGAGGCTTATGTTTAACTTTGTGAACAGAGATTTTACAAGAAATTTGCATAATTGCAACTTGCAAACAAATCTCTTCCAACTTGAAACAGTTTTGCCAGTGGGGGAGATTTCTATGATGACAGACAGACAAGTAAAAATATTTATCAAATACTAGAATTATTGAGAGCTTTCTAAAAATATTCATCAAATACTTAGATTTACTAAGAAATTTCTATATATTTCCATTATTATGTTCAATGGGAACATCAGAAGTACAGATGTAAAATGTAAATTATGTTCAATCAGAACATTACAGAGAGTAACTTGAGAACAAATAAGTTAAAACACCGAGCAGGGGATTTTCCATTGCAATGCAACCCAACAAGTTGCTCACATCACCCATCCATCCTTAACTCAATTATATTAAAGGGAATTTCCCATTGCAATGCAACCCAACAAGTTGGTCACATCACGTCCGTAACTCAATTATATGAAAGTTAAATGTTTGTAATAAATAATTATTAGTAGCTAAGCTATATATAGCCCTGCTACAACTAGTTCTCTAGAAGAAAACTTGCTGGTTCACATTTTGCAGTAAAGATAAATTTTGATGTGCAATACTTCCGATGTGCCCCTGTAAGTTTCCCTGTCCCAGCCTTCTTGTGAAAATCAACCATTAAACTAGAGCACTCTCTGTAAGTCACAAACAAAGTAGCAGACACTGCTTAGTATTTATTTAGCATAGATTTTACAATAACAATATAGGTTATGGCACTAATTGTGTAAATTTTCTACAGGTACTATTTAGCATAACTTTTGAAGTAAGTTAGAGAAAAAGGTTATGGCACTAATTGTGTAAAACATCCTATAATCATATCTCACAATGAGGCCATTTTGTTAGATATCTTTTAAAGATGTTAACTTTGTCATATATATATATATATATATATATATATATATATATATATATATATATATATATATATATATATATATATATATATATATATATATATATATATATATATATATATATATATATATATATATATATATATATATATATATATAAAGTCATAATATGCTTAAGTGCGAAATATAATCGAATGTTCATATTTTTCAACACAGACGTCTTAATTTGAACATGAAAGAGCAGAACTTAAAATGCTTACAATAGTTGATCTTCTGAGTAGTTGGTGTGCCATTCACATGTCTTACTCCACTGTTTGAAACCATTGGTAGCACATTGAGCGGTATAGACAGCAGCTGCAGCTAGCTGAGAAGGAGGGAACTTCAACATTGCATATTCTACTAGAGATAGCTCTACCAAGAAGAAAGCTAGCAGCTCAAGCTGTTACAGGGTGAGGAATACAGAAAAAATATATTAGTAATTATATGATGACATTGTTAATTATGATAGAAAAAATAGTTGGCAGAAATATGAGCACTAACTTTTCTGTCTGCTTGAGCTGCCTTTAGGAACCTTCTAATGAAAACATATGCTGTTGGCACAGATATGTTAAACTTCAATGTGTTGACCATCAACTTCTCCTGGAATTTTTTTAATAGAAATCTCAATTACTTGACATCGGGATTTGAAATATAGGTTTGTAACTGCAATATAAGATTAATGTTATTTAAGTCTACAATCCAGGCAGAGACAACAACTCATCTGCCTGATATGACTGCACTGCAAGTTGAAGTAGCTCGACAATGCCATTAAAGGTGTTGTTAGTCTCAGCGGAGACCATGATAGGATCGCAATTTGCTAAACCTTGGTTTGTCATATGGAGTGCTCCACAAATTGACAATAAGCAAGCAAAGAATGTTACCATTTCAAGAACTTCTTTCCTACTGTATGCTCTGTCTGATATTAGAATTAGATCTCCAACCACAGGCACAGAAACTTCCTCATACTTGCATGCCAAAAGCATTGCCACTAGACCAACCAGCTGAAGCTTCTTTCTAACCACTGACTGCTTTTCCAAAAATCTGTCTATAAGATTAACTGTGAGAAACAATGTCTCATGAACCAGGTCAAATTTGTCGTGCACCTGAAAAGGGCTCAAGCAAAACAAATGAGCATTATCATTATTTGGGGGAACTGAAATTTATTGGAAATTAATGACACTTATATTCAAGGGTTAAATTTGTTCTGACCCTAAATTTAATCCATGAGGCAATGTAGCATTTTTAAGGCCGTGATTAAGAAGGGTCATTGAGTATATACCTCAACAAGCCAATCAATCAGTATGGCCCTCATTCTTTCATTAATGTCGAATTGATCAGCCATATAATTTGGTGAGACACAGCCAGTACTCTGCAAGTAGTTAATGCTGTTAGTAATTTGAATTTGTTTGGAAAACATTGCCATATTGGTGAGAAAATTCAGGTGCATTCTTATGCTAATTCAATCAATGAGAGAAAATACAATGAATGTTTCTATTGACAGAAGATTCATTAAGACCAAGTATTATATCCTATGGACACATACAAAGTAGCTGAATATAATAATTTGAGAAAAAAATTAGATGAATACAACTTTAATCAGAAGTGTGTGCAAAAATTATATCCCATTTGAAATTTAAAAATAAAAATAACAAACCAAAGGATGAAGTGTTCCTTCCAAACCATTGATTCAAAATGTACCTCAACTTTTCTGTAGTAAGCATAAAGATCATCAATATATTCAGAAACTGCAAGAGGGTCATTTGCATCAGAGATGTCAATGTCCATAACAGGCTCATCCATCATATCCTCCATCTCAACTTCATCCTATAAGACCAATCATTAAACAGTCACAAACTAAAATTTGAAAATGGATCTGAAATTGAAATTGTAATAAACTATAATATATAAACAAGACAATTAAACAAACACCAACAAGGCATTATAATCAACTAATACCATCTCATCTGACTCATTTCGCATAGGTTCAGTTTTCTCTAAAGCCATTGGCACAGGCTGGTCCTCCGCCAGCTTATGCTCATCATCAACAAATATACAATCTCCAAATCCATTCGAACTAGTCAAGTTTGACCTTTTCGTCGTCCCCTATTCAAATCAACCCCAATTCTCATAATCTTATTCAAAATACATCAATCTCCATAATGCAGCAAAATTCCAACATCAGAATAAAAAATTCTACCTCAGCCGCCTTAAGTTTTTGCGTGCTAGCAATTTTCGCAGCAAACCTCCTAAATCCAACATAATCATTCATTATTCTCACTACCAATAATCCATACAAATAACATCAAATCCACATAAAACCATAAATCTTTACCTAGTGATGGGTCGATGCACCGGATCCCCTTGTTTCTTTTCACAAACTTCATTTCTTCTGTATAATCACAAAACAAAATCAATAAATAAAGAAAATAAATTCACAGCACAAATTGTTTATATCATATGATCTGAAGAGGAATTTACTCTGATACAGCCCTCTTGTTAGGAATCATATTATGGTTAATCACCCCCAAAGCTCTTCTATTCTGCCCAACTTTTCTAGCTTCTAACCCTTAAATCAGTACAAAAAATCATCAAGAAAACTCAAAATCTTCAATTCTGAATCAAAATTGAACCTCAAATCAAGATCAATACCTTGAGAAACATCGGATTCAATAGCGTTTGAGTTGGAACATTTCTCAGAATCCTTCATTTTTCGATCTTAACAAAGAATCAGAAGAAGAAGAAGAGCATGAAAATTGAAGAAGGTGCAATAGTTGAGTGAAGAGAGTGAAAGAATTGGGGGCTATTTAGAACTGAGATTTTGTTTTGAAAAATTAACGGCTAGTGATTTTGGAGCGTTGGATCGTTGAGATTTGATAAAAATTGTTATTTTATTATCTTTTTCCTTTTTATAATATTTTCTGTTTCGCTGTTTGTTTTATCATAAAACCAAGAGAATAACTAACGGTAAGAAGATTTCGCATTCGCATGTGACCAAAAGAGGTGTCTCGCTGTAAGCAACCCACCGCTCTAATCTTTTCAAACCATAATTACTTCTTTTGACTAATATTATATCAAATATGATTATATTTTGCTAAATTTATCTTAATTCAATTTTTTTTTGATATAAAAAAAATTAAGGTAAATAATTATATATGGATATTTAATTATATTTGATTGAAAATAATATTATTACATATTTGAAATATATTTGAAATGTTTGTGTGATATTGTTTTCTAGTTTCAATGTATATAGATTTAAGTCTAGTTTTGTATTAAAAACATATTTTATTCAATTTTATTTATATTTAGAATAATTAATTAAAATACAATTTTAATATTTTGTGTATTTGTTATTTATATTAAAAAATACGATTGAGGGGTGCAACAAAGTATTACTTGCCTTTAAATTTTTAGAAGTTATCCATTAGATTTCAAAAAAACTTGAGACCTTGCTTTAAGGAGATTAACCCTCAAGATTAGTTGACTTTCGGTGAGAAGAATAATGTCAATGTAGACAAATTATTTTTGAAAGTATTTTTTGAAGTTTAAATTTATAATACTTTTTTTGCAATTAATTTTAGTTTGAGCGATTAGTCACATTTTAAATTCTTTGCGACTCGTATCATTAAATCAATTTAGTTGATAGTTGTGCAAAAATACTTTATTGTAAAAACTAAAAACACTAATACAAGTCCACGACATCGCATTTATTTTTCTTTAAAGAATAAAAAATATATTTATTAGACTATTAAACAAAAAAAATTATGTCTCTCTCCTAAAATATAATAAGTAGAAATTGAGCTTAAATTCGCCTCACCAATTAAGTAAAAATGTTTAAATTAATTAAATATCAAACATTTATTTAATATAAATTTTTATAATATGTGAGATAAGTACACAAGAACAGGAGAGTTGCATTGTGTACCTGATAACTTTTGCTTAATTAGCCGCTTATGAATTTGACCAGGTTTAGATTCTAAGCAAGAGTAAGCAGCAACAAAATAATTTAAAGTGTAGAAGCAATAAGTAAATCACACGCATAAATTATTCTGATTCCTTTATAACGAGAGTAGTCCAGTCTCTTTGTCACACAAGAGGTTTTCACAATAATCAGAACCTGATTACAACTTGCTTAGACACGCCACTCTAAGACTTCCTGCTCAATCACACTTGAAAGAGACTTCCTTGTCTAAATACACTCGTTCTGAACTTCCTTGCTCAATCACACTGAAAGAGATTTCCTTGCTTAATCTAACCAGAAAGAGACTTCCTTGTCTAAACTCACAGCTCAGGACTTCCTTGCTCAATCTAACCCAAAAAAGACTTACTTGTTCAAACACTCAGTTTAAGACTTCCTTGCTCAAACACACTGTTTGAGACTTTTAAAAATTATAAACAAACCGTTTAGGATTACACAAGATGCACCTAATATACAATCAAATATACAAATAATACAGCACAAGCAAAAATCTTGTTACTTGAGATTTCTTGGATATACAAGTGTAAGAAGCTCTCAAGTCTATGTACAATACAACAACTATGTATGAAAACTTATAGTGCGAAATAGTTCTTATTCTATCTTATTATATGTATTATTGTTACTTCTTTTGAATCTTCATTTCCGTATATAAAGGGAACAAAAGAGACGTCGAAAGCTTCTTGCACAAGTATCTTTGCTGAAGAAGCGGTTTTCAAGAGAGAGACGTTGAAGTAGGTATGATAAAGATCTTCATCTTTTGAATAATCTCTTTATCCATTGTGTCTTTCTCAAGTAAGGCGTCCATAAGTATGTTGGAGTAGACTGAAGAAATCGTGTGACACAGCCTTGAACCTTGCGCTAAAACCTCTAGTTGATTTTCTCCATAATTCTGGAAGTTGACAAAATGGAGCTATTTTTGCACAGAGTACGGGCCAAAAGGCGTTGTACTATGTTTCCATCTTATCATAGGCTGAGTCAATATGGCGCTGAGGTTCTATTTGAAAACCAGATCCTGATTTAGTAGAATCTGAATTATATGCTTCTTCTTTACAAGTTATTTAAGTGGGTCCGAACTAAGTTAAATACTAGCTTGATCCTGCACACTTAAACAAATATTAGTATATCTTATTGTTCTTTAAATACTTTGTTATCATCAAAACCAAACAAATATGAACAGATTTTGTTCCAACATCAATCACAATGATAAAATAAAAAAGTTATAGGTGTGTGATGTATTGATTAATCCCGTATGTCTAACATTGAATTAATAATCAATATCATTTAAAGTTAATTTATTGAATGTGTAACCTAAATCATTCTATATCAAATCAACAATCAAACTTGTTGAATCAAGATTTTTACAACATGAAATTATGTGCACCATAGTAAATTAATAAAATAAAACCACATAAAATTAAATATTATTAAATCTGTTTTTGTGAAAAATAGATTGAATTAAATCAAAAATTTAGTTTCATTTTTAAAAACTAAAATAAAACAAATCAAGTCATCATACACAAATTTTAATATTTATTTTTATTTATGAAATATTGTATTAATAAATTATTTATTTGTAAATTTTTAATTCTTGTTTCGTCTCAAAATAATCGAATCAATTATAGAGAATAAAAAATCATATAAATAAATTAATAATAGAAAATATTTTTTTTTAAAGTATTCTGATTATACATTGATGTATTAACCTTTATTATATATGAAAAAGTAAACAAATATAAAATTTAAAGAGACGCAAGTAATATTATTTTAAAAATATTATATATAATTTAAAAAAGTAAATAATACTATATTAAAATTTGAATAAATAAGTAATTTTGATAAAAAATTATTTAAAAACAAATTAATTATTTTAAAACAAATAGAATATTTCATCGAAGAATCGAGTCTCATATTATAAAAAACAACAAATAGTATCAAAATGAATAAACACATTTATTATTTAAAACAAATAGAATATTACATCCAACCTCTAGTCTCATATTAGAAGAGACAACAAATAACATAAAAATAAGAGGAGTGCTAAACATTCATTTTTTTAAGTGGTTGAATCATGTATGGGTCCTTCACTTTTTTGAAAATAGGTCCTATAAAAAGTGGTAGGATTCACACATGTTTCAACCAATAAGAGAGTGAGTATTTGAGAGAATGTTGAAAAGAGAGTGTCCTTAGCATTTCTCTAAAAATAAATAAACTTATTAATTATTTAATTTTTAAAAAAATATTTATACATATATACTCTCATTGAAAAATTCAAGACATTAAATGCATCCACTTAAAATTAAAAGGAAAAACTAAAAATGTAATGTAAACTATAAATACTCTTTAAAAGTCTTAAATTCATCTTATTCAATGAGATAAAAAAAAATCTTTATCCAAAATTTTCTTATAATTAATAGTAGTAGAAGTAGAAGTTTAATTTATTTTTCTTTGCTATTTTATATATTCAAAACATAATAATTGTTGTAATTTTTAATTTTTAATTTTTTATATCTATTAGTTTACCATGTGTATACATAATTAATATTACAAAAAAACCAATTAAAATTTAAATATTTAAATACTAATCTAAATTGATAGGTATTTAATTAAATTGATTCCAAAAAATTAAAGACATTCAAATACAAGTCACTTGTTATTTAATATTTAAATTATTTGTTTTTCATTGTTTTAGACAACAAACTCACACATATAGAGCGTTTAGTGTTAATTTTAATAAAAGTAGAAACGTGTATAAGATATCTTATACATTAAAAACTTGTGAATTTTTTTAAATTAAATTACGTATTCTTTATAACTTTGTTTAAACAAAAAAAAAACATTTGTATATGTAAAATTATGATATTAACTCCTTCCTTGAACTGAAATTGTTACTATTAACTTTTGGGTTTTCTTTTTGAATTCTTTTTTTCTTATTTTTTTATAGCATCTCAACTTTAATGTTTTAACAATTTGATCAAAATAAATATTAATCCAATTAAAATGAAAATTGGTTTAGATTGGGAATCAATTAATTTATTAATTTGATATTCAAAAATCAAATTTAATTAAGATTGAATTGAGTTGAACTCATTGAACCATAGTTGAATAAAATTATTTTAATTTTATGTATTTTTAATTTATATCTTTTACCTTTTCTTATTTTTTTCTTTATTATTATTATTATTATTATTATTATTATTATTATTATTATATTCATTTGAATTTGAACTGATTCAACCATAATTAATAAGTTTTTTTGATTGACTCTCTAATTCAATTTAAAAATATTCTATTTAATAGGAAAAAAATCATATAGAATAATTTAAATCAAATGAGTTTATAATCTTTTATTGTCAATGCTCTATCACACTAGAAAATAAATCTAAGCTTTTCTCTTTTTATTCTATCATAATATTTTCTCTTTTTATTTACAAAAAATATGAAAAAATATTTTTTTTTCTTTCTATAATCTTATTTAATTGTAATTTATATAGTTCTTGCCAAAAAATTGTTGCCTTTTAAATATATAAATTATCAATTGAAAATAGTTTTATACATGACATTTTTTAATTAGCAATAAATATAAATTCTTTTTTTTTCTTTCTCGTTTTTAATTGGCATCATATGATCAATCTCTTATTTGAAAACTTAGTCGTGTAAGAATAAAAGATACTATGAAAAAAAAATAGGTGAAAATTAAGATATTATCTTTGGTCCTTTTGAAAATAAAGATTATGGTAATCATTCTTGCCTTTCTAAACCATTCTATTCTTTTCAAATCATAGTTACTTCATTTTGATTAAATATATAATAGAATATAATATATAATAATTGTTTTATTAGTTTTATCCTAATTCAAAAAAAAAATTATTATAAAATATTTAAGGTATATAATTTTATATAGACATTTAATTATATTTAATTTTTTAAATATTTGTTTATTTATTTTAGAAATAATATACTTACATATTTGAAATATATTTGGATGTTTGTGTAATATTGTTTTCTATTTTCAATGTATATAAATTTAGCTCCATCTTTGTATCGAAAAAAAAATCATTTACTTATATATATATATATATATATATATATATATATATATATATATATATATATATATATATATATATATATATATATATATATATATATATATATATATATATATATATATATATATATATATAATAATTAATTTAAAATACAATTTCAATGTTTTGTTTACGTTTTATTTATATAAAAAAACACGATTGAGGGCTGCAACAAGAGTAATACTATGTTTAAAGTTTTTCATTACATTTCAAAATTTTGTGACTTTACTTCAAGGAAATTAACCTTTAAAAATTATTGGGTGCGAAGTCTTGCCAAATATAAAAAATCTCTTTTCTCATTATTTCATATAGGATATTAATACTTTTTCTTTGTATGACTAACTTCCGAACCTAAAATTTATATTTATTTTATTAGTTTTGATTTAAAAACTTATCTCAGTCTTACTTCGTTCTTTTCCCCATTTCCTTTAAAAATAATAAAGCGCCGTGATGACCAAAATACGAGCTGAGTCAACCCAATGGTTTCGGTCTCAATTTTTCACCGCTACAAGAACCTCCATAAATCCAGGCGTAGTCTATTTTCCCTTATCTCTTTACTTTCAGTATATTTTCTTTACCTTGTTTTTCAGCTGCGACATTCAAACACTTTCTTGAAAATGTTTTTGAACTCTGATTTAGAAACAATTTTGTTTTAAACAATTATTTTTCAAACCCCCTCAATTCACTCTCCCCTTCTTGTGTATGGAGTCACATGTTCAACACGCTTGGCGAGCATATGCATCAAGTCTAGTCATAGGGTAGTTGGAATTACATAACCTAGAATGAAGTATGTGCGCTTAGCGAGCCTCGTAGTGTGCTTAGCGAGCCTACCCTTTCCAACTCAACAAATAATAGTGACAAACAATTCATTTATATATCGATGGATTCGGGGTAGTTCCTCTATAAAATTAGGTTCTCAACATAAATCATAGCAGGGCCATAAACCATAGCAGGAGAGAATAGAAGAGAAAGATCAAGGGTGGAAGCAATGTTTGAGGAATCATCAACAAATGTTGTTCAACTTATTTATTCTAGGGATTGATTGTAAAGCTAAGATGAGTAAGTGTAGCTAGTTTTCTCTTTTATTGGGTTTAGATATACTCATCTTATTACTTATGTTTTGATCTCAACCATGATGTTCTATGTAATTCTTCTTAAGTTTCAACATTTATGAATTCTTTGTTCTTAATGTTTGTTTTGGATTAGCTTCCTAAAACATATTTTCATGGTATAACTTGATATTCGAAAGGTACTAGTCAGGGCCGTCTTTAAGAGAGTGCAAGGTGCCATACCGCACAAGGCCTCAAATTTTTTACGATTAAAATGTAACTAAAAGGGCCTCATAAATCTTTGCCACTATTAAAATGAGGTTAAATAGGGCCTCTAATTATTCTGTCATGGTTGAACCATAACTAACCTACACAGGGCCTCCAAAAAATTGAGACGACCTTGGTACTACTCATTACTAGATCCAAGTATGTCATATATTGGATGCTAAAGGCTAGACATATGTTTAGGTTTAATATCATTATTTAATGTTGAAACTTAATGCTAAAGTATTAATTAATAGGATGAGAGATCGTCTATTAGGTAATATGGATAATCTCACATTAGTGACTCATACATGAGTTGTGATAAGAGTTCCAGGCAGTAATATTAATAAGGGATTAAAATTGTGTATTACTAGCCAATGATATTATATAAAAATAGGTCAATGAAAGCTATCCCAACAAAGTTTTCTCGTTGTTAAAATATTGAACGTTTATTTTTGCTTTTTGCAAGTTTACATTTCAAGTATTCACCAAACGATCAACCATTTGATAAACCAAACTTAAAATAATAGAAACTATTGAATGATCTTTGAAACATAACTAATCTCTATGAAGACGATAATTACACATTATTTTTATTCTGCAACAAACTCCAAGGGGCGAGTCATAAACCGACTTACTTTGTGAGGTCTAGTTAAGGTTGCATACTATAGAGCATCAAGTATAGACGTGTATAGAGTAATATCAGTCCTATATTTGTTTAACTTGCAATTGTTAACAATTGGAGAACCAATAGGTTTAAACTCCTCCATTTTGGCTATACATAAAATATCTGTAATGTAGTTAGCCAAACATGTGACTAACTTCAACATTAACAACAATCAAGTCTTATCCCACTAAGTGGGATCAACCACATGGATCAAATTTTGTCATAATATTCCAGATCTTTCTTAATAATTACTATTATAGTTTTCTAGATTCTTCTCTATCTTTAATTATTTGACTCTTTTCCAAAAAATAATTAATTTATCCTAACTGCTTCGAGACAAGTTGAAGGTTCAATTTTTGCATTAAGCCTCGAACAAGAGTAGGAATAGGCCCTGTGATCAATATGTCATCTATATAAATTTAAAGCCAATTTATTTTTTCACCCTTATGATGTGGCCCATACATCTGAAAACTCAAAATTGCTCTTAGAAATTTTCGGAGATGCATCTCCGAACGTACCTTTAATCTATTTTTGCCAAAAATTGGATCAAAGATGCATCTTAGAAAATTCTATGGTGAATTCATAGATGTATCTCCAAAAATACCCCTTACCCCATTTACTACATGTTTGTCATTGAAATTAGCGATGTTTCTAGGGACTCTGCCGATTTTAACCAATAATAGAGTCATAGGAATTGTATACTCGCGTTTTAGCCCTTACCTTCATGCGTTTCTAATCTTTGCGCGACCTAGGTAAAAAACTCAGTTTTCAGGAAAATTGACCCTCTTCATTGAAATTTTATCTTGTCATTTCATCAGAAAAAATCAGGGATCAAAGTTTCATATTTATGGAGGAAATACGAAACACCACCCTAAAAGCCCTAAATTCCTTGTTTTTCTATTTTATTTGATTTTTAGTTGTATTATCATATTTTTATAATTTTATTTTAATCATTTTTCTATTTTCCTATTATTTTTTCAATAGGGACATTGTTGGTATTTACATATTTGTTGCATTATTGATGCATGAATACTTGATCTGCCTTTTCGAATACACTCAATACTAAATTAAAAAAATACACAACACGACACTTACAAATATGCATATCCGAAAATATTCTTTTTTGTAAAAAAATAGGGTGTTTTCAAATATGCATCTCTGAAATTAAATATAATAAAGTACCTCACTCATTTGCGTTCAATTTTGTGAGAAATGAGTGCGTTCGGAGATGCATCTTCGAAAACTACGAGTATTTTTGAATTTTTGTCAAGAATTTGTGATAAGATATAGGCTTAAATGCACTTTTAGTCCCCCTATTTTGAGGTTTTTAACTTTTTAGTCCCCTAACTAAAAAAAGTCAATTATTAGGTCCCCCATTTTCAATTTTGGTGAATTTTTTAAGGTCCCCCATCACTTAAGTGCATTTTTAATGACATGGCAATTATTATTTGGTCCAGTCACTTGCCACATCACTATAAAGTGTATTTGGTATGTAAATTCCTATGTTTAGTTTTGCTAGGGGTCTGACAGCTATAGAAAATGATAGGGATGTACTAAGATTTGCTAAAGATGTTGATGGATTTGATATTGTGGATGTATATATCGAGCATGCTATTGATATATCTGAAATAATAGATGTGGCTAAGAATGATCTTAATTTTGAGGGTGCAGACATGGATGAGGATGTCACTAATGTTAATGTTGAGAATAATGCTGAAAGAGTGGATAATGCTGAAGGTGGGAATAATGATGAGGGTGAGGATAATGTTGAGGGTGAGGATATGAATGAGGCTGATAATAATATTGATGGTGGTACAGATGATGATGGTGACTTTGTGGCTGATTCTGATGAGGAGTCTATAGATCTGGACTGGACTACTGTGTTACCTACAGATACATCAACAATGCCAACTGAGAATGTTGTGGATGAGGACTCAGATCAGTTATACACTCCACATGGTAGTGAAGATGAAGAAGAGTATGAACGTTTTCCAAATTTCCAAAGTAGTGAAACAAAAAAGTTCAAGTTAGGGTGGGTGTTTAACAACAAGGATGTCATTAAGGATGTTGTCAAAGAGTGTGCAATGGTTAACAACAAAAATGTGTACTTCAAAAAAATGATGCAAAAAGGATGGTGGTCAATTGTGAAGAGGACTGCATTTATCATATGAGGTTTAGTAAGAGGGCTGGAAATCAGTTTTGGCAAATCACCTCTTTGTATGAAGAACATGCTTGTGCTAGGACTACCTACAACAGGCAATCAAAGACTTGATGGTTGGCAAAGCAATTTGTCCACATACTTAGACATACTCCTAACATGAAACCAGCTGGGTTGATAGCTATAGCAATTGAAAGATGGGGTGTGAAGCTGTCAACAGACCAGGCATATAGAGCTAAGAGAAAAGCTGTGGAATTGTTACAAGGGGCTGGGAGGGATCAACTCATCTAAATATGGTAAATGATATGGTATGATTTTTGCAGGAAATCTAAATATTTGAAGTGTTATGGAAACATAATATACCTAACTAATGGACCACAATTGTGGCCTGTTATGGATGGGGAAGTTGCAGTCAACCCACCCTTGATGAGAATGGCTATTGGACGCCCAAAAAAGCTGAGGAACAAGTCAAATGATGAGTCAAGAAACCCTAATATGCTGCCAAGGACTTTGTCAACAGTTTCATGTAGGAAATGTGGAGCTGTTGGGCATAACATAAGAAGTTGCAAAGGTAAAAGAGCTACAGATATATTCATACCTGTTGGTGGGAACAAGAAGGCAAAGACTGCAAAAGCTAATGCAAAGACTACAGGAAAGGCAAAGACTAAAGAAAAGGCTACTAAGAGTAAAGGAAAGGCTATTGCAAAGGTTAAGGCTACTAAGGCTACAAAGACTAAGACAAATGCATCTGAGATTGCTTCATCATCTCAGGGTCCACCTGCAACACAGCCAACTCAAGAATAGTTCTAGGAACAAATTTATGTGATGTTTATTTTGATTAGAATATGTCATTTTGTTATGTATATTTTGGCAAGGTCATGAACAAGTTACTGTCATGTTTATTTTGTTGTGCTATTTTGTTATGTATTCTTTGACAAGGTCATAAACAAGTTACTGTCATGTTTATCATGAACAAAATATATGTCATGAACAAGTTAAATTCAAGCTATGAAATTGTTATTTTGTCAATTCAATTCTATGATACAAATTCTGTCAATTCAATTATATATTAGAACCGGTCAATTCAAGACAATTTTATGAAATCCAACTTCAATTAAAACACAAGTTTACATTAGATTTGAAACACATAATCCATTACAATTGACAAGAAATAAGAAGTTACAAACAAGTTTACACCAAATGAACTGACAACATAAGTAAAATCACATGCCCTAAAAACACAAAAATCCTACTTCATTACATTTAGCATCACAAGTCCTACTGCCATAACAAATGTCATTGAAACATATAATTTCATCAGTAAGTTCATTGCATTCAACTTCATATTCACTTCTGCTACTTTAGCATTAGCTTCATCCACTCTAGCCCTTTCTTGCTCCATTTTTTTCTACAGTGAAGAAATAATTTCCTTGGCCCTTGAAGACAGTTCATCGTCGTACCAAACAAAGTGGCTACACCTTTTATGGCCCTGTACCTGCAAACAACACATATATAGAATCAAAAATTCCTTCTGCTACAGACATGTGAGATAAAAATGTAATCTTTCAGTTGTAGCAACCATGACATTACCATGTACATGCCACACAAAAAAAAAAACGTCTACCTGGGTTCGAATCGGTCCATGAGGTCATCAGTGGAGCTTCAAGCCCACACATGCACTCGTTTCGAAACAATCATGTACGTGTAGCTCCGATACTACTCGCCTTCGTGCATTGAGACGTCTTCAGAAGAACAAACTGAAAAACAAAAGAAGAAGAAGAAGAAGAAGAAGAAGAAGAAGAAGAAGCAGCAAAGGTGATAAAGGATGAAGAAGAAAACTTTACCCTAGGTCATGTACGCTTGCGTTGAAGGATAAAGAAGACAACCTAATATTTAAAGAGTCTTTTTAATCCATAAAATAAAATGTTTATGAAATTATTAAATTTCAAATTCAGAATTATTCTGTCACTTTCAACAACTTAATGTGAAATGTCAACAACTTAATATTTAAAGTTAATCTAACTCTAATAAATATTAACTTTACTATTGAAATGAATTCAATTAATTGTTTTAAATGTAATGGAGTACTAACAAGTTACTATAACAATGTGATGCAAATCTTGGTGTTTCTTACTTCCCAGATCTTCAAACTTTCATATGCGGTGAATATCATCCATCTTTGGAGCGGATCATAATCGGTTATTACCTCACTTCTCTTTATAAATTTATATCCTTTCTAATTGATATGCATAATCAAGATGTGTTTGGATTTGACTTTGGAACCGTTTATTTTTGCCTATCTATCTACTAGCATACACGCTTTTCAAAGTATTCGGGGCAAGTTTATGAAATATATGAGATGTGCATAGATTATTTTTTAGCTTATTCTATAGCATATCTAATATAGTTTATGAAAATATCTTATAAGTTATAACTCAAAAAAATAATTTAGCTAGATATTCATTTTGATTATAAAAATAGCTTGCCTACCCTAAACACTTAATTAAGTAATTTATCAATGCACTATTTTTTTAATGCACCATTTATGAACACTTAAATTGTTTCTTTCTCCCAATGATGCCAAAATATTCCCCAGGAGTGTCTGCCTTGACAAAATAACAGCATAAGAATAATAGAGAAAAATAATGCTTAGTTTTACTCCACAAATGTGTATGGAGCCAAAACCTACAACACCAAGAATATCTTCTGCTTCCTATTACAACGAAGGAATACAATAGATATCATATTTCTAAACTATGCTGGCGGAAATATATTATCTTCTGTTTTTCTTGAATAAACTGGAGAGTGGAGACAGACCTTTTTTACTTTTTTGTGGCTGCTGTCTTCCTTTCTCGTTGACAACTTTGTCAGCCGACTCATCTGTTGTTACACCCGTGTTTATGTTGTGGTTATTGGCTACTACCTTATTATTCTTAGACGCTGTAGAATGTGATGACGTGCGGTGCTCTTTCAACTTTGGATGCCTAGCACGGTCTTCAGAACTTTTACTGGTACTGACAATTTGCTTCCTATCAATATCATTTATCAACTGTTCTCTATTACTGCATTTATTTACTGGCATAGAGTTCTTCTTAGATAGATCAACCTCCTGGCCCAACTTAACCGGCTTTTGGTGCTCTTCATCAGTTTCCTTGTACTTAAAACTTTCAACCAATCCCTTTTTCTGCTCTGCAATGTCTGTATGCTCAGTCAGTTTCTGTTTTTTGAGTTTTTCTGGCTTATGTTCTAAATTTGGTGTCGATAAAACCTTTCTTTTATCTTTCTTTGCCACTAGTTGCCCAGAGCCCTTTGTGCCCTCGGTGTTAAGGTGACATTTTTCCACCTCAGAACCATCCTTGTCTCCAAGGACTCCACTCCCACTCCGCATAGTTTCAAGAATAATTTTGCCCAAAACAAATCTTGTCTCTGAAATATGGCCACTCCCAAGCATGTCATAATTTATCTTTGCACTTTTTCTTTTACTCTTGTAAAATTTAATATCATTGATCAGCACTTCGAAAATTTCAGACACGGCTTTCCCTGTTTTTCTTGATAAAATTACCTGAAAGCCACAGTTTTCAGTTGAACTGGAACCTTATGAATAACCATAAAGTAACACAGTAAATGATTTACAGATGGGTAAAAGATGAATTAACTGAACATAATGGGAAAAGTTTATAATCAAGTAGTATTTGATTATGGGGAGGAAACGGCAATATCCCAGCAAAATTATCTACTCACACAATTCGCAAGTTTGACAACTATGGTTATATGAAACCAACTTGTCATACAGATTTCTGTATAAAATATTGGTTGCTTTAGACTGAATATAAACCAACTGATCATTTTATGCCAGAATCAAAACTCAATCACAAGTGACAACACATGAAATTGATTTTCGAGATGACAAATAAAGATTGATCTTTAATGAGTTGACATGTCTCAAGCTCTAATTAATGATAGAATCCTAATTTCTATATTAGTACTGTGCATTTTTACCAGGTCATATATATCTGAGAGAAAGAAAGCTATCTGACAACTGCCATTATAACTGCATAAATTTTTTTCAAGAAAATAATAAACTGTCCGAAAATAGCATGCTTTGGGGCACATAAGCTGGAATATCAATGAATTATCTTCGGTTAATTCAACCTCTATATTTAGTATTCAATGTTTATTAACATCATATTTTCAAAGCTCAAACTTTCGATAGTTAACAACTGTTAAGTTAGGGCAATATATGGCCACATTGGACAATATATGGCTTAAACATGTCTTTATAAGTGAGGGCAATCCTCACCCTACAAGCCGGTTTTGTAGGGTTGAGTTAGGCTCAACCACATTTTTAAACATGGTATCAGAGCCTCATTTAAAATCCAATGGGCCACCTACTATCAGGTTTCCGCTATCAGGTCACCCACCATTTATTTCCACGCTCCAGATATCCAATCCTGGGCGTGAGAGGGTGTGTTAAGAATCCCACATCAGACAATATATGGCCACATTTCTTAACAACAACATCTAACCGGACACAAGTATCACACAACCCTAACTGTAGCATGTTTGAAGAATAACCCAATCAATTAGGACACCACTTAATCGTGTGACAACTATTGTGCAGTCTGTCAACCATAATATTCAAATCTTAGCGAAATAAATATATACCAAAATAGATTTACTTACCACATGAGGGCGTGGGACAGATGGATATCTAGACAGAGATTGGAAAAGACGGTTAATATTAACTAGCGCATGAATGGAGCCAATCACCAAAGATGCCAATTTAGTGACTGTTTCTGCAATTTCTTCATCTGATTTGCTTGTATTGGAACTCTTTATTTCCGGTGTAAAATTAACATACATTTTTGCATGTTCTTTAGCAAACGTAATGCCTTCTTGCCACTCTCCGTGATATAGAACAGAAGCAAATGCCCAGACCACAAGAACATCTTGGGGATTATTTACTAATGCCAGGTGAAATGCTAGCAATCCAATCCTGCATCGCATAAAATTATAGAATGATGTTTCAAACACGGAGGGAATACAAATTCAAAAACAACAAATCTGGGCCATCTATTTTACTAGGGAAAATAGCATACAATACAATACAACCATGAAACACCCTAAACTCTTGAACTTTCACTTTGTTCCAATTAACCCTTAAAGTTCAATGATAGAAACTGGTACCCAACAAAAAGTAATAACACAATACTAATACTTTATTGCTAATAATTCTGGAAAGCGATTCAAAACCAGAAGACTACACATAAACACATTATAATAATTATAGGAAATGGTACAAAATAATAGTACACGGACACACTAAGATTCGAGAGCTTGGCCTCTCCCCTGCCCAAGTGTTTGAGAGTTGGACCTCTCCCACTAACCACTCAATAATTCCTCCTATAACCCACTATGCCTTGCTATCTTCCTGTTTATTGAGCATAATAAAATGTAACTGACAGAAAGATAAAACAGCAATTGCTAATAAAATAACAGCATGGCAGAAGAGAAACTGCCACATACAGTGTTCCTAGTAATTCTTAAGGTCTAACATTCAACTATTGTTACACTAGACCCTTTCGTTCATTGTTAGTAATTTGACCCCGAGTTAAGGGAATGATCTATTATCACATTAGAAGGGGTATACGAACTAACTGGGGACGAAGTGAATGTTAAGGTGTTTATTTGCAAAAGACTGAGTTTAGAGTAGTTGTCTGCTCATTTCCAAACAAATAAGAATATAAACTTATAACTAAAAATAAGCTATATCAATGAGTATCTGTTTTGGTCATCCTTGTTGGAAACCCTGGCCGCCTTTATTGTACCCACCTTGAGCTTCCTTCATTCAGCATCCAACGCCGGCATCGTGTTGGACAAGAGTTCAAATCCTACTGTACTGGCGATGTTAGAATCTCGTGGGTGAGCTGTCAATGTTGGGATCTCATTGGTGGATAATGTATAAGTGCTTTTGTACACACTCTTTGAGCTTTGAGGCCCTAATGAGCCTCTTTGACCCAATTCACTTGTATAATTATAAAAATAAAAAATCACTCACCATAGGGTGCAACCAGAAGGTCGATCGCATCCAACCAAATTATCCAGATGGGAGAATAATTTCTGCACAAAAGACAGAACCATAAGAAGAAACCAGAAAAGTTTGATACCAAAAGTATACTTATTAATTGGTATAGTTGTGACTAAAGCAATCCTTGTTTGAGTAGGTAGAAATGAGAAAGATATTTTGACACACTGAAATCCTCATACATGGCCATTTTTACATTTCCATTTAAACTTTTATATGTCCAATTACATGCCAACTTTCCTTCTATTCATACAGGCATAGCCTATAAATATGCAAGAAACTCTTTGTTAGATCGATGCAATATAAGCAACGTCATTTAACCTACTGTCCAATTTATCATTAGTTTTATCAGAAAAGTAGTAACAAACTAACAAACTTTTACCATCTCCCTATAGTCTTGAATTTTTAAGTGGAATTTCAGTTACATATGTAGGGAAAAATAGAATTACTTTCGGTCAAAAAAAGAAAGAAAAAAAACAGGATTGCTAAATGAAGTTCACTGTTCAAATAATTATATTTTGACTAACAACAATCAACAGACAATTCATTACTTTTTGCAATATTTTCTTAAGATGGTCAATAGTGCGCTATAGTGCAGTGGCTTAGTGTAGCGGCTGTCATGTCACTTTAGTGACCGCTAAATTCTTTGGAAAAATGTTATATTAGGATTATTTTACGTATTCCCTTCTTCTGATATAGCATACACTGACCTTCAATACTTTGTTACTTTAAGCCTTAACTTGTCTGATTTTTTTTACTTTTTTTGGTATTTATTTACTGCTATATTTTGCTTAAGACTATGACTTTTTATAGTTATTTACAAATATTTCATGAATTTTGAGTATTATTTTAATTCTTAAACATTTATGTTTTATAATATAGTGTTAATTAAATAGTATGCATAAAAAAAACATAATAGCTACCAATAATCCTGTTTTGCTAAGCATTCAAATAGTGACTATCAACTTTTAGTAGCACATTCCTTCAGCTTCTAATGACTTTAGCATTTGCATTCATTGAAGCAAATAACATCATATAAAGTTCATTGTACAATTATTTTGCCAATTTAACTCACCATCAACATATTGGAAGCCTGACCATCTTCTTTAGTAGCCTGTTCGTCAAGATATGCTGCCTATAATAAACTAATTAGTAAAAGTAGAATGTGGAGGAGAAGCATATTATTAAATTAGAAGACTGAAAATTCAGCAACTCCAATCCACTTACATGCATCGGAAGCCAAAACTGTAGCAATTTGAATTTCCAGAGTAAGCGCAGAGACGGCTCAGAAGCTCCATAAGACAGCATATAGTTTAATTCAATCAGCATTCTATCCTGAAATATATAAAGAACAGGCAAGATGAGTAACTAATTTGACATTCAAAATGGAAATGTTATGAGCATGTAGTAAATAAACAGATTTACTCTTTATGATTGTCAATGACAAATATACTGAAGTGCAAATACAAGGAGAATCAATACCAGTAAAATTAAAAGATAACAAATTTTCTTGTGCTAAACTCGGGCAGCATACCATCATAAAACTCCAAACGGTGTACCTTGTTCAAATCCTTAACTAGGGAAGAACATGTCCAGATTGCTGCCTCAGTCTCCCTGGATAATGATAAACCTAGACGAGCTGCAATTCTGAATCCACGTAAAATTCTCCCTGAAGAAAGATTTCAAAAGCAACTTCATTTTCATAGTGGATGCTTATCAATATGTTCAGAGCTCCTAATTTCAAAACGCTGATTAGAGTATGATACTACCTACCAGGATCATCTTTAAAGGACAGCTGAGCTGGAATCACGGTTTCTAGCTGAATACATATGACCAAGCAGAACACATATATCAGCACACTTTCAATCTTGAGGGCAAAAAATTCTTTGACAAATAAAAAAGAGTTACCTTTAAGGACCTCAAATCAGCAATTCCATTGGCATAATCATAAATTTTATTGGCAAAAGGATCATAAAATAAACTGCTTTCACAATCAGAAATGGATTAACATGACAGTCAGGAATAAATGTAAACCTCGAAGATTAAAACTGATACTTTAGAGGTGGGGGAGACAAAAGTTTGATAATACCTATTAACTGTGAAGTCCCTTCGCAGTGTACTTTTGCATAAATATTTGTCTTCTTTATTACTGCATTTTGGCAGCAGAGAGTGTAAAACTTTTTCCATCCCTTTGGAAGTTTTTGATTCTGTCTCAAAACTTGTTACCTGATCCAATAAATTAACTTATTTAATGAAATTAAATTTAATCAAAGAAGAGCACATGTCACGCAGATAATTTGTAGTTTAAAAGGATAGAGATAATCTTGTATAAACTCCTCATAAACAAACCTCTACTATCGAACCTTTTATATGAACCAGGCGTACTGGAAAACGCCGTCCAACAACGTCAGCACGACGAGCTGAACGACGAAATTGCCTCCTTGCCTGTCAGATATATCATAGAAGGAAAAAAAAAGTGTTTTAAAACTCACTAAAAATGAATAATATGCATCTAATATATTTGATAAGTCGAATGATTGTCAAAAAAACCTCCATAAGCTGTGCTGTGGTGACCACGTCAAAATCTTTTGGAGTTCTATTCAGTAGTAGATCTCTCACACACCCACCTACTAAGTAGGACTTATACCCTGCAACTCACAAAAGGTAAAAGAATATGTTATCCAACAAGAAAATTGGATTATTAACAAAACAGAGAAAAGTGAATGATATTTTATACCACAATTTATACAAAAATAGACAAACAGATATATTAGAATGGTATTTTGAAATATAAACATAAAATAATTCCAAGAGCAGCTGAATCGTGCTATTTCATTTCCCTGGTTCAACTTAGTTCAACCAAGGATAATAAATTGGTTACAGAGCACAAAACTACATCTATTTATTACAGAATCAGAGTACAAAGAAATAAACTTGCAAGGAAACCAATGCACGTCGTTATCATGAACCGGAAACAGAAGTAGGAGGAGGAGGGTGATATTTTACAAGCCTGCACATAAACTCACTTAACTGAGAATGTCGTGGGGAATAAGAAGAATTTTACCTTTATCCTGAAGAAGCTTCAGGACATACTGAGTCGGCTGTGAAATCATAGAACTGGTAATACCAAGCTTCCTTGCATCGAAAGTCTTCCCTTTTGAAATGTCAATGCGGCCTGTCAAACAACCCAAAAGTTCAATCAAATCTCAACTAAATATGACCAATGCCCTTAACATGGATTTCTATAAACAACAAACTTCAAAAACTGGTTTTTGAGTAATCATAGCTACTTCCCCGTAATATATCAGTGATAAAGGCTACAATACATATGTGCTTATGTACATTATGCTTGATAACAGACAAATTGACTCAGTGAGAATTGTGAGATAAATAAACAAAAAAAGGTTTTCTATTTCTAAGTTCCAAGCATAAAATGAAGAAGCAAATGTACCTCGCCCAATTGAGTGATCGGATTCTGTTTCTGAAGAAGGATGATCTTGCATTGGTCCTTCGGGAGAAGAGGAGCAGAAAAGCTGCAAAGAACAATTCAAGGGCGGTTGAAAAGGTAAGTTTAGAAAGAGATATAAATATCCACAAGGTGTTTGATAAATTGCGTGAACCAAAGTAAGAGGAGAGAATGTAGTGTTAGTGCACCCGTGAGTTATTGATGAGGGTTTTCAAACGAGTAAGCACTCCGCGCTTGTTATTGTTGTTAGTTCTGAGCATTGTTGAAGCAAGACAAGAATTGAAATTACTCCAGCGCTAATTAGGAATAGCTATGTTCATTTCGACCGCCGCAAAAGATACACCGTGCTCACCGTGCTTTTCCATTCTTCATTCTTCATTCTTCGGTGTGAATAGCAAAACTTTGCTTAATTTCATAGAATATAAAATTAAACTATTTTGTTTGTTTTATTTTTTTATAAAGGCCTTAATTGTAATTTTGGTCTCTATTATTTTTATTTTTTTTTTGTTTTGATTCCCCTATTCTAAAATCTGGAATTTTAGTTCTTATATTTTAATTTTTTTAAGAATTTTGGTTCCCAAGCAAATTCGAAGACAATTTTAAATGAAATGACGCTCACATTGATGATGTGTTAGTGTAAGTTCAGCAGTGAACTATTTAACAAAGAATAAGCTATTGTTATTTAAAATTTATGTTAAACATGTCATCAATGTGAGTTTCATTTCATTAAAAATTGTCTTCGGATTTGCAGGGGGACCAAAATCCTCAAAAAAACTAAAATAAAGGGACTAAAATTCCGGATTTTAAAATAAGGGGACCAAATTAAAAAAAAACATAATACGGGGACCAAAATTGCAATTAAGCCTTTTATAAATAAAAGGGTGTAAGCCCAAAAGAGAAAGACTAAAGACTAAGTACACTCGGGTCCAGGAGTGGCAAACGAACATGGTCGTCCCGTTTAGATCTGTTACGTAAAAGTCCTAAAAGAACGGGATGGGCGTGGCGAGCATAGTTAAAGGTGCGGGTCTAAAATCTTGTCCGCCCTGCAAAAAAATTAGGGCGGGAAATGTCTGTGGGCTTTGCATCTTTTACGCCTAAAAAAATAAAATTTTATGTAAATTCTCGTGCACGCAAAAACCCGGAAAAAAAAAGGGGCGGGACAAACATATTAGAGGTTGCAAGCCTACATTCTTGCTCCGCCCCGCGTAAAAGTGTGAGCAAAACGTGCATGCCCAACGGGCTGGGCCCATTTTGCCACCCCTGCTCGGGTCATTATGTTTTATCGAATTCAAATGTAAAGCTAATGTTGGATCAATTTGACTGTCATCAAAATAACAAATATTAATTCAAGACTAAGGCTTAGTTTTGCCATATCATCAGCATAATTGTTTACTTCTCAATAGATGTGTCTAATGCGAATCTCTCAATCTCGATTGAGTGGGAACTTAAGTCTTTGAAGAAGTCCTCATCCAAAACCTGAATTTGGCTTCCCTTTTGTGATAGCATTACAAACCTCCTGGTCGTCTGTTTGGAGCTCCACCTTGGTGTAACCTTTCTCTTTTTCTAAGTTCAGCCTCTCATAAACTCCTCATAATTCAGGCATAATAATTTTACAAGTGCCTATGTATTTGGTGAAACCTCTAGCCCAATCTCCATTGCCTCTAAGCAAGCCCCCACAACTAGCTTTCTTGTTTTTGCTAACATCAACATTTGTGTTGAGTCTAAGTCAGCCTGATGAAGAAGGTGTTTTGTTGTCTGCTGGTTATTCCTCTAAGTATTAGTGTTCCTTTTCTGCCATCTCAGACTATCTTAATAAGTTGTGACTTTTATGAATATATTATTTTCCAAATGAGTGGGCATGATGAAGTCTTCTACATGGTTCCTACGATCTCTCTAGTACCATAATGTGTGACATGTTGTAGCCCGTGTAGCTTGCCAATTATCTTGACCTCCACGCCCAAGATTTTCCCGCAAATTAAGATCAATCCAGCAAAACATGTTATTGTTAAAGAACTTCTTATAGTGTTCAAAAGCCATTGATGGAAACCACACACTCTTAGCAACCTCATAGTCCCTAAGAGCGTGAAGAATGGTCTCGTTACAACCTGGGCAATTATAGTAGTATGGTTCCTTCATATTCCTTTGTTGAAGCCACTAGTTTGTGATCAGGTTGTTGTGATTCATCATCCAAATAAAAGATCGAATTCTTTTAGGGACTTATAACTTTCAGATGAGGTACCACATACCAGTGTTCTCTAAGCTTCTATTGAAATGAATTATATGATCAAAGGCACTAGCAACACTAAAACTTCCATTTTTTTGTTCCTTTCCCCATACATATATCCTTTCCTTGATTAGGACATGGGAGGGTAATGGTTTTCACAATCTCCAATATATTGTGGGGAATAAACCTGCAAATCCAATCCATATTCCAATTACCATGAGTATGCACAAGGTCACTGACTTGGTTATTCTAGTGAACAATTTTTGGGTCTAGTAATACACTTGACAATTTAAGACCAAGAGCCACCCAGCAATCCTGTCAGGCACTAACTTCGTGCCCATCTCCAATTTCCCAATAAGCCATCTCTGTCATAATTGGACATAAGCTAGTAATGTTTTTTCAAGCTAGAATCATACACATTGGCTTCTATTTCCTGCCACATGTTTCCTTGCTTATCATATTTTCCTTTCATCACTTCACGCCATAAAGATTTGTCTCGACTTTTGACCGTCCAACTCATATGTTTCCTTGTTTATCATATTTTTTTTTAATTTCATTCAGGAATACGCTTAGAAGAGCACAGTTCATCATTGGGTAAGGTGGTATGGCCTTTATGTCTGACTTGGCTAGGGTAGCCCTACTTGCAAAAGATAAAAGTTTCCCTTTCGAAATTGCTAGCTTGGCTTTAGCTTCTTCTAAAATATATTGATAGTTTTTCAAATTAGGTATCCTTCCAAATATTTTCCTAGATCTTTAGTTTCCATGAAACTTGACAAATGTGTTACTCTTCTTCTTATATGCTCTGTTGTATTTTTTTAGAAATAGATCTTAGTTTTCTCAACATTAGTTCTCTGACCTGACGTAGCATAAAACTTGTTCAAGACATCAATTACATATACCAATTGTTTACTAGTGGATTTTCCAAACATTAAAGGGTCATCAACAAACATTAAATGTGAAAAATTAGGTCCCCTTGTTCCCACCCCCATACTTTCCCATTTCCTTTTATCCACTGCCTCATTGATTATTGGGATAATTTATCCATGCAAAGGACAAAGACATGGAGAGATAAGATCCCCTTGTCTCAATCCTTTCTTGGGAAAGAATAAATCATTTCCTGCTCCATTCCAAAGAACATTCATAATGACTGAAGTTATGGATGCTAGTATCACTTTCACTAGTTTATCACGAAATCCTACTTCTATCATCATACTTCTCACAAACTTCCAGCTCAATTATCATAAGATTTTTCTAGATCAACCTTAATTACAAAAGTATCTTTCTCACCCTTAAGTTGGTTCATGTTATGAAGCATTTCTTGGGCGACCACTATGTTTTCGTGAATGTTTCTACTAGGGATGAATCCAGTTTGGTGAGGTTACACAATTTTGTTAATGCATATTTTGAGTCTGTTATGCCTGCATGTATTGTCCCACGAGTTCCTGATATGCCTGCATGTACAATCTTCAATAGTACTCCATGTATTTTGATAAAATCCAGTAGGAAATGCATCAGGTTCTGGTGCTTTTCAGAGCATCATGTCATATGTTTCCACCTTGATCTCCTCATTTGAGATATCCCTTCCCATACCTTAGATGAATATTCTAGTCAGGGATAAGTGATTGTGGTTTGCCGCCAGTCACCTATTCTTATGTTAGTTGTAAATAAATTCTGGTAATAACCTCTGAACATGCTTTTAATTTTCTCTGCCTCTTCAATCCAAGAACCATTATCATATTTAATCATCTTAATCATGTTGGCTCTTCTTCTTTGAATTTTTTGGGTATGATAATATATTGTGTTTCTATCCCCCTATAAATAATTTAGCTCTTGATTTTTGGAACCAAGCTAACTCGTCTTAATGGCAAGCTCCTTTTAAATTTTTTTTTTAATGTCTTGAGACTATGATGACCCCTACCACCCTGACCTCTACATTTTCCAATCTTCCACTTTAGTTTTCAACTCATTCAAATTTTGATGCAAAGTTCTGCTTTTATTCCAAGAACTGTCCATCATGTCTTTATATGAATCTTCTATTAACCAAGAATTTTCAAACTCGAACCTTCTAGCATGCCTCATTTCATCATCTTCTTCGGTGTTAATTTGAAGGGGATGGTGATTAGAGAAATGAAGTCTTGGAATGACTCTAACATAAGCATTAGGAAATTGGGCCATCCAAATATACTTATACAATCCTCTGTCTAGTCTCTCATTGATTCTAGCACCAGTATGAAAGATGGAACCCCTCCAAGCTTACCTATGGCCAACAAAACTAATGTCCATAATCTTGCAAGAGTCTATTATATTTTTAAATATTTGATACTTCTTATGAAAAGCCTGGGTTCCTCCTATTTTTCTGTCATGCTCATTATTTCATTGAAGGTTCCCCCTACAAACCAACCTCTATCCACCATAACTCTCTTATACCTTCCTCTCTGGAACTGGCATACACAAGTGTAAAAAGCCAATCATTCTCTCAATCGAACTTAATCTTCACATGTATATATTAAAAGTGTTTCTCAAGAATCGTTATTTCTACTTTATCTTTTATTCAGGCAAACTATATTCCTCCAACGTAACCCCTAACCTCTGTGTACTCGTAACCATCAACCCTAGCAAATTGAAAGTTCTAGAGAGCTTACCAAGATCAATTCTAGTCTCCAAGAATATTTGGTTTGTTCTCCCTTAGATAATGCTTGCAAACACACGCAAAAGATTTATTCGCTGCTCCTCTGCAATTCCTCATGAAGATTTTATGGTTGTAGATGCCCATAAATAAATAAAACTAATGATTTCTACCAAGCTTTTGAGCCTGAGCCAAGATTGCGTCATTTGTTCCCAATTCTATTATTTCATCTTTCCTTTGTGAAAGACCTCTATTGTATTAACCCTGATGGTCACTGAGTGTCATTCGTTCGATTATATCTATCACATCTTCTGCACTCTTAAACATTAAAGAACCTTCTGCAGTTGCATCTAATATAAGTTTTGGTTGCGATTGAAGTCCATTGCAAAAAATATGAATCTGAGCGAGATCATTGAAACCATGATTTGGACATTTTTGCAACATAGACTTGTAATGCTCCCAATATTCACAAAGTTTTATGTTGAACCTTGAGAAAATACGGCAATAGTGGTCTTAGCTTCCATGAACTTATTATGTCGAAAGAACCTGTTAAAAAATTCCTCCTCAAGCGAATTTCAATTGGTGATAATTTGAACTGGTTAAACTAGATACCAATATTTTTTTTACCAATCAACAAGTGAGGAAATAATCTCATAAACACGCCTTCTTCTATTATTATTATTATTATTATTATTATTATTATTATTATTCTGCTTTAGATGCTCCAAGTGTACTGACAAGCTCATGGAACTTGGTAAGATGAGTATATGGATCTTCGTGGTCAAGTCCAGCATACGAATTTGCATAAATAATTTGAAGCAATACAGAATTCATCTCTGTTTTTTTGGTATTGATTGGAGATATGACAATATGAGCTAACTATCTGTTGCGGTGAAAAATTGGAGACTAAGCCATTGATTGACTTAACTCGTATGTTAGTGAAAGTCGTCACCGCGCTTTATTGTTTCCAAAGGAAATGGGAAAAGAACGAAGTAAAATCCAAAGAAGCTTCTAAAATAAAACTAAGAAAACAAACAGAGTTCTTGGTTTGGGGTTAGTTATACAAATGAAAGGTATTAGCACCATATGTATCTATAGTACTCTATAGAAACCTTTTTGAAATATGTATAGTAAACTTTATTGTTATTATTGCTTGTTTGTGAAAAAGAGTGGGGTGGTGATAAAAGAATTTATTGTGCTTGGTAAGACATTGCATCTTGTGCCTACATACCCCTTCTGTGCAATAGGGTAGTTGGGGCATCTATAATTCCCCTTAAAAGGAAAAAAGGGCCAAAGTGGTAAAAATGTTTTTGGATGCTAAATTTTACAAATACAAAGCATATTTTTGGTTTGCTAAGTTTAGAAATGCAGAGCAAGTTTTAAAACAGGGCTAAGCTTTAGAAAGGCAAAACATAGTTGAAATGCTAGGTTTTAGAATTACAAAGCATATTTGAAAAGGGGCTAAGCTTTAGAAATGCAAAGCAAGGTTAAAAAAGGTGCTAAGCTTTAGAAATGCAAAGCAAGGTTAAAAAGGGTGCTAAGCTTTAGAAATGTAAAACATAGTTTAAAATGGATAATCTTTAGAAATACAAAGCAAGGGTTTGGGTGCTAAGTTTTAAAAATACAAAGTAAAGGTAAATACAAGAAAGAGGTGAGTATTTTGACAATTTTAGTCAATACTATCACATTCCTTTGTATTGATGACACAAGCAATATCAATAAACATGACATACATCTCAAGCAAGCATCAATAGTAAGCATCTCGAATAATATTTTTTAACACTACTAGTACCCTTTTGAGGAAATATTCTAAGATGCATTGGCTCATTGTGGCTAGTGATACAATTTTATAAAAATGATAAATATTTAAAAATATTCATTACCAGGGACATTAATTTTGTGTTTGAGATTTAAAATATGTGTCTTTCATAAATTATCTAAAAAAAGGCTTGTCACAAAACTTATATATATTTGCTTCTATTATTTAATAAAATTATGTAGTCGTGTTTGTTTACAATTTATTAAAATAATTTGCATAAGTTATAGTATTCACAAACATAATTGTTGTATATTATTAATTTATTATAATCATGTTCTAGTGTTATAAGTTTTATATTTTATTTTTATTAGAAATGGAAATTTTATTTTTGATGTTTTAGTAATATAAAAATTCAGAGTTGGAAGTTTTTATATATTTGAATTTATTTTGTCATTATATATATATATATATATATATATATATATATATATATATATATATATATATATATATATATATATATATATATTAAGGTTAAATAATTTGCATAAGTTATACTATTCACAAACATAATTTTTTTTAACAGTCCTCACCAAATAAAGATTCTATCCAATATGACCCTCCTTGCCAAATTGCATCTAAGATTCTATCATTTTGACACCGTGAGAAAACTGGGCCTAAGCATACTTCACTAGCCTTTTTAATTTATCAAAATATTAAAATGGGCCTAAGCTTACTTCACTAGCCCAATCAGTTTCCAATCAATGTGACCCATTTAGTCTCAATCTATTTTCAATTCAAATAAACATTTATGTGTATGGTATATAAAGACTTACATTGTGTCTGTACTAATCGATGTGGTACTTACTGGTCCAAGCCTCAAATCAAGTAGTTAAGAGACTGACTTTGAAGTTAGAGTGAATGAGGTTCCAAACCCCAATTTAGGTTATGTCCAACATCAACACTCCTCATTTTCCTCCCCTCTTCAAGGTGGTATCCAGATTTCCCCATTTGAACCAATGTTTCATCAAATATGTGCATATAACGTGGGGTATATGGGCACTGTTGTTGATGCTCAGAATGGTGAAGGACACTTGTGTTGTTGTTGGTGTTCAGTGTTGTTGCTGTATGTATATTAAGAAGTCACACATCGGTTTTTACAAAGACAAATCGAGAGATAAATTTTGATTTTCAATATTGTTACCATGTAAAGAACTCCCACAAACCATTTTGAC
Organism: Vicia villosa; assembly: GCF_029867415.1. NCBI lineage: Eukaryota > Viridiplantae > Streptophyta > Magnoliopsida > Fabales > Fabaceae > Vicia > Vicia villosa. The sequence continues at coordinate 123,818,854 of NC_081181.1, read as the reverse complement.
CATCATTCAGCCATAGTCTCAATTGTCCTATCTGCACATGCACAATCAATGTCATCAACCAGATAAGAATATCTGCATTTGTGTTGTTTCCTTTCTTTTCTTGCATTTTACTATTTATGTCATATATTTTGTTATTTTTAATATATTTAATGCTATATAAAACTGGGAGAGGAAATTTGGTTAGAGAGAGGAAACATGCGAGTGTTTGGTGGGATTATATTAGTAGCAGGCCATCTTGGAAGAAGGTTCTGGAACTATATAATTGTCGCACCCCAATTTTTGCCCTACAAATTTCCTTCATTTTTAGTCATGACGCATATGTATTTTAATCGTCGCATTTTTGCATATTTTGAAACTAAATGGACTTTTACTAAAGTCAGCAAAAAATAAATTTCATTCGCATTTTCACATGGTTTAATTTTTAGTTAAATTCAATTAAAAAAAATATTAAAAAAAAATAACTTTAGATAGTTTAGATTAAGTTTTAATATTATTTTATTTTTAATTTAGATTTAATTTAGATTAACTTTTAGTTTTAATATTATTTTTACTTTTAGTTTAGATTAATTTTTATTTTATTTATTGTTATTATTATTATTATTTGTTCAAATGGTCCCAATTCCAAACATTAGAGTCCAAAGTTGCTGCAACATCACTCTGCATCTTTCTCCAACAAACAAAATGCTCCAAAAATCTGTTCCATAACTGTCTAAAACCTGTTTAACTGATGCCTCTTGCTGCTCTGCACATCACTCCAAATCTTGCACCAAAATGATCAGAGGAGTGCTAGCAACACTCTCTTTTCAACACTCTCTCCAACACTCACTTTCTTATTGGTTAGAACATGTGTGGGTCCCTCACTTTGAAAATGGATCCCACATAAAGTGGTAGGGCCCACACATGTTTGAACCAATAAGAATGTGAGTGTTGGAGAGAGTGTTGAAAAGAGAGTGTTGTTAGCATTTCTCAAATGATCAAAGCCAAACCTGCATAAAAAAGGCCAGAGATCAGTTAACCAAAAATGTTCAAATCTCACCAAACTTTCCCCCCAAAATCATTTTCATCTATCTATAAAACAAGAGCAACAGCAAGCAAGAAAAAAAAATGAAAATTCTGGGAGCCACCAAAACATAATCGTTCCAGCCTCTCACTCAAACATCCTTACAAAAAACCTCACACTTATACAAATCAACTCGTTTCCATCACAACTTGAAACCACACAAAACCCTACAATAATACTCTGATTCTCATAACTCACACCACCAATAACACTCTCAAATCATATTAACCCTCAGCCTCACCATTCATAACAAATCGCAGAAGCAGACACAGCAACAACACGAGAAAGAAGCTAGAAAGGAACACACACGCAGAGAGTCAAAGAAAGAAGAAGATTCGAGCAGAGTAACGAGTACTTACTTTTATTTGATTTTTGTTTCATGCTTGCAACACAGTATAACATCTCTGTAAATTTATGAATCTTCATGGATAGGGGTTTATTTGGGGTTTTTCTGTGGGATTAGGATAATGTTTGAATGTTTAACTTCACCGTGTCCAAATCGTGTGCGCGAGAGATCGAGAGAAATTGAGTATGTTTTTGTTTCTTCGTTGTTCGTTCGTTCCTTCATGTATGCACTGCGTGTGAGTTTGAGTTCCTTAAAGCTCCCTTCCATGGCGGTTTGAGAGACACAATAGAGCGAGAGAGAAATTTGTAGGAGAGTTTTAAGTTTTGTTTTTGTAGCAGAAGCATGTTCAGAGTGAGGCAGAAAGATTAGAGGCGCTGCTGCCTCTATGTGTTTTAGGTTTTTGTTGTTGTTAGAGTTGGAGCCGGATCCGGTTTACACTTGACCCGACCCGGGTCGGCCCAACTAATTGTTTTTTTTTTTAATTTCTTACTGGTAGTTTTTTTTAAAATATCTTGGGCCTTAACCCCATTGCTTTTTTTTTTATTACCACCCCTTTTTATTTATCTCTTTTAGCCCATTAGTAATTTTGTTTTGTTTCTATTATTTTTGTTTAATATTCACGTTATTGTTTTTATGTTAATTGAAAAAATACAAAAATATTTAATCATAGTTTCATTTTTGAGGTTAAAGTTAGTGCACTGACAGTGTAAAAAAGTTTTACACTGTCATCCAATAGAAACAAATTATTTTGCCATGTCATATAAATTTTTTTAAAATTACAGTCTGACTTGTCCTGATTCATGATCGTGATTGGTTGACAGTGTAAAACTTTTTTACACTGTCAGTGCATCACCCATTTTCTCTTCATTTTTTATATTATATTTGAATTAGACTTTTATTTTCTCTTATTTTATTAAAACTAAAAAAATATTAGATTAATCTCATATTCAAAAATCAATAAACCTTGGTCCAACGCCAAGTCGTCAAATAATTTCTCGATCCAACGTCGAGTTTCTTCTTTTAAAACTTTCTTTAAACCATATCGAAAGATCGAGTGACAAGAAGTGTACACCTCTTGAATACCCTGATTCTTTTGGATTAACACTTTTTAATCAAATCAAAATGACCAAGTGACAAGAAGTGAACACCTCTTGAATACCTTGATCTTTTGAATTTAAACACCTTAATCAAATCAAAGTGATCAAGTGACAAGAAGTGAACACCTCTTGAATACCTTGATCTTTTGAATTAAAATACATTAATAAAATCAAAGTGATCAAGTGACAAGAAGTGAACACCTCTTGAATACCTTGATCTTTTGAATCAAAACACCTTAATCAAATCAAAGTGATCAAGTGACAAGAAGTGAACACCTCTTGAATACCTTGATCCTTTGAATCAAAACACATTAATCAAACCGAAAGATCGAGTGACAAGAAGTGAACACCTCTTGAATACCTTGATCCTTTGAATCAAAATACATTAATCAAACCGAAAGATCGAGTGACAAGAAGTGCACACCTTTTGAATACCTTGATCATTTGAATCAAAACAAATTAATTAACAAGGACAACAAGTGACAATGGGGCTCGCTCCTGTTGAATACCTTGGGTAAAGACGCGCTAGGTGAACACCTATGCTCAATCCTTTGCTAAACGTCCGCAAATATCTCCTTACCATTTTAAAACTCTTTTCATAAACGAGATACTTAATCAATTTTCAATACGAACATACTTCCACATGTGAAGATCGAATATCTTCCACTTGAATGCGATGATGGCAAAAATCTCGTCTCACTCTTGATTTAGTCATCCATTCTTGTAGTGATCTCATATCCATGTGCGAGTAGTATTTCCATTTGAAAGCGATCGAGTACCTCTCGCTAAAATCAATCAACAAACTTTTCGTGGTTCTTAGCCCGAACTACGATTGCTCTGACTTTCCCGTTGCACTAGGAAATACGTAGGCACAAGATACAAACGTCTTGGCGAGCATAAAAATAAAAAATCTTTTCTTTTTCTTCATAATAATAAAAGCCCTAAAAATCCTTTCTTTTATCTTTTCTCGATTAATAAGCTAAAGAACGCAAACATTACACTAACACTCAAACACGAAATAACTAAATGGGTCTCATCGAGTACGATGGAGGTGAGGGGTGCTAATACCTTCCCCTTGCTTAACCGACTCCCGAACCCTAATTTGGTTGCAACGACCATCTTATCCGTTTTCTTTTTATTCGTGGGTTTTATCGATATTTTCCCTTTCCTTCTTGGAATAAATAAAGTTCGGTGGCGACTCTGTTGTACTTCGAGCGCGTGATAACGCGTCGAGTCACATTTTTACCGCTACAATAACTACCATGTGTAATGGTTTACTTTGTAAACAACATTGCAAAGACACTGAATAAGAGATTTTTCGATGATTTAAGTTACTTGCTTTGAGAATAAAATAGAGTGCAATGCACCGAAGTTCTATTGTACTTAAGTTATATTTAGTTTTGAGTTCTATTCAGTAATAAAATTTGATATTTGGTCATTTTCAATATTTGAATAAATTTGCAGTGGCTCCACATTTTCAATTAGGGATGGCAATGGGCAGGGTTTGGGCAGGGTACTATAGTACCCGTCCCCATACCCGCAGTTTAAAAAAATCCCCGTACCCGAGCCCAAACCCGCGTGGGTATCAATATTCATGCCCGTACCCGTATCCTATGGGTACCTCAATGCCCATACCCGTACCCGTTTACCCGCATTTATAGTAAAATTAAATCGTTTAATTACAAAATATCATATAATTTAAGTTTTTTTAACAATGTTAAAAAAATTATGTATGTTATTGTTGAGTTAAGAAACAAATAAACACTTTTATTAAAATGTATAATGATTTAATAGCGATGTATTTTTAAAAAAATTTAGAATCATGCATTTTTATATAACAATATAAATGACATTATAGAAATATGTAGTGTGGGTATGGGGCGGGTTGGGTAGTAAGGTACCCGTGCCCGCACCCATACCCGCATATTTTAATGGGTAATTACCCGTGCCCGTGTCCATACCCATTTTTATGGGTATTTACCCTACCCGATATGGGGTTTTTTGTGGGTACCCACTGGGGATGGGCCAAATTGCCATCCCTATTTTCAATACAAGCACACTTCAAAGTTCAAATATTAGTGGCTCCACATTTGCAATTATGAAAACGGGGCTACACCAATATGATATTGTCTGGTTTTGGCCGGAGAAAGTGGCAATATTTGAGAGTGCATGAGATGGTTGGTGTTGTTGTTGTTCAGAGTTGTTGCTGTATGTATATTAAGAAGTCCAACGTCGGTTTTTACAAAGACAAAATAAGTCTTTATAAAGCAAAGACACACACACTTATGAATAAAAATTGCCTCATACAAGTGGGTTTTAATTGCAACAAGTACAGGTTTAGGCTCAAACATTAATTTTTAGAATTCATAAAAACTAATAAATATTCTATAAAATAATTTATAAAAATTATTAAAAAAAAATTAAAAAAACGTAAAAAAATTAAGTAAAAAAAAATTCATAATTAAAAAAATGCCACTTGGATTTAAAAAATATTTTAAAAATAAAAAATGCCACTTGGATTTAAAAAATACTTTAAAAAAAAAAAACATGTGGACTGCCACTTTGACAAAATATTAGAATCTTTGCAATCAAGGTCATATTGAGTGGAATCTTTATTTGGTGAGGGTTGTTTTAAAATATTTTTTTTAAGGGGGGAAACCAAAACACGCTTATATGACAGGGGGGTCAAAGATATTTAACCCTATATTCTAATTCATAATATTGTGTAGTCAAAATGTATATATTATTTGTAAGCCCCCATCAACATATATATTTGGATCCGCCACTCATTGCTACAAAATTATATTGATATAACATAGAAGAAGGATGCATAGGAGGGTTTCTTGGTGGACCCATTGGCACTTCTATTCTCACAAGATATGAGGATCATGTGACTTTCATATTATGGCAAAGAAAGGTATGTATATGATATGTCAATTATGTGACTTTATTTATTAATGATACTTTTAAATTAACTGATATTTTTTCCTTTTGTTTATTACAGGATCGTATTCTGCTTAAGGTGCCCACCCATGGGTTGAAGGTGAAGAAGTTCTCTGATGTCGTGTTGTCACTAGAGGGGAAGGTGATAGTTAAGGAGTGCGGTCTCCTTCCACTGGTGGACTGTTTTCTTACCATGCTCGATGCTCATAGAATAGGTTTGGAAAAGGATAAATAGATGAAATTTGCATGGAAAAAAAGCACATAGGCGTCAATACATACTGACATATGCTTTAAAAGAAGAATATAGGCTTCGGTACAACTGACGACTTGCAGATTTTGTAAGTTTTTATTTCTCAAGAATCACTTTACATTTTCCTTAATAATTTTTTAAGCAAAATTATGCATGATTTTTTTAGGATCCAAAGAGATTTTGTTGTTGTCTGCATGAATATATCCCACGTGACGTGTTAATATAACCGTATTTACTACATGTTGGTTTTGGTAATGTCCTCAAAATCTTTTCCTACTCCGTTGGTTATAAATTTACTCTCACATTACTAGAAAGACAGAGATCCGAAACACACATTTTTCATCTTCCAACCGGTGAATATACTGTCACACTAGAGGACATGTACATGTTGTTGGGTCTATGTATCAAAAGTAAAATATTAATAGAAAAATTAACATAGATAATGCAATATGTGAGGAGCTTTTGGGTGCCAATTTGTTTAAAGTAACGACAATGGGCTAAGGTATTTATCTAAGGCACCTTAAAAATCATTATAGAAATTTGGTATTAAACGAAAATTCGATTGAGGACAAAAAACTAATTAAAACTAGATGTTATAATATGATACTATTTGGTCACTTTTTATTTCCCGAAACTACTGGTATTAATGTAAACATTGTGTATTTACCTTTGTTAAGAGACATAGATAAAATAAGAACATATAGTTGAGGTTGATCCGTTTTGTCCTATCTATATAGTTCTTTGTGTAAATACGCACATAAAGATACTTGTTCATTTTATTCATGCGCTCTTTTGCTCAAAGCATGAGCTTGCTTGAGAATGTCGTCCCTAGCCCCCGTCACTGACAACGACTTCACACTCCCTTACGCGGCAAAGTAAGTTTATAACATTATTTCTATTTACTTGCTTTATACTATAAATAACTCTAAATAACTTATTTTCACTCTTTTGGTTTAGGTGGTCCACTCGAGGGATGAACACTAAAAAATATCCAAAAAAAGTGTAACGTTCTATCAAAATCTTTTGGATCACCTTGGACAAGACAATGTATTACAACTAAACTATTCATCATCTTGGTAATTTATTTTAATATCAACCATTTACTAATCTAATAATATATTTTCCTCTACTGTTTATTTGGAAGCCATATCTGGGTTTGAACCATAAAATTAACCACAAAAATGTTGTTGTTTGGACTGCAAAAACAACGATCATTAGGCTCACAAGTGTGGAGATGCACCATAGTGACCGTCTCAAAGTACAGTTCAGCGTGAATCAACACAACCCAGATTCTTGAACATGTTTGGGACAATGGCATCAACTTAGAGTCGATGCCCAATGGAACTTTCCCGATTGGAAATATTTATCTATGGATATGTGTCGTTAATTGAAATGTTGTCTTCAACGAGTCATAAATGAAGTTGTCATGCCATCCAAATCTAAACCAACTCATAATTATATGAATTTGTATAGATTGTTTACAACAACTTAGTTGGTGTCTAGACCGAGGTATTTGATCAACCCACGGCAACGAGCTTTGTCATCAAATGTCCAACATGATTACTAACACATCTACACCTAACAACCAACCTAACAAAATTTTCAACCCATTTACATCCAACAACTAGTCCAATAACATTACCAAATCACATACACCCAAAAACCGACCAATCTACGATGACATAGGCATCAAACATTCAACAAGCAACCCACCTACACTAAACAAGCAACCCAACAACATTACTAAACCACACACATTCAAACATGCGACCAATATGTGCCACACATCCAAATACAAAACTAAGAACATGAACCATACCACCAACAAACATATGTCGCCACCACATCTTACCATAGAATCAATGAGACTTATGATACCACCACATCTTACCATAACACCCAAACATCACACCATAAAATCACCCAAACATCACATCACCAAAGCACCCAACCAACACATGCCTAGCAAACATCACGACAATCATTGCTTTTTTCCAAAACAAATCAATATCCCAATTTAACTGACCAACCAACATGACCAAACTACAACAACATGGGCACCAAACTCGATTACGGCAACACATCCCAACTAACCTGGAAAGAGATGCGAGTATGGATGGATGACACTAATATCACAAGAGTTTAAATATTAGATATAATCCAAGTTGAGTAATCCAAACCCAAGCCTAATTAGGATTTGTTAGCCTACTTAGGGTACAAGTTAACTGTATTTAAATACACATAGTTTATAATTCAATTTGTACAATTCAATAATATAATCTTTATTTTCTTTATTCTCTCTTTTCCTCTCCTCACAAAAAGTGTCACACACATTCACAAATTGGTATCTAGAGCTCCAATTAAATTCTTGATCGTGTTTTCAAGAATCATATGTCAGAGATCGTGTTTTCGGGATCGTGGGTTGTTGTTAATCAATCGTTATGAAGATGAATGGTACAGAAATTTACGAAACTCCTTTCCAATACTTGACAACAAGAATTGGTTTCAATGGAAAAAACAAATGCAATTTTCAGGGGATGGTTCCATATATAGTGTTTGCTAGTTATGAAATTTATCCATGCGTTTATGGCCATGATTGTGATTTAATCTCTTGTTACCTAACTTCGAGCAGCCTTTTAATATTGTTAAATACACTCTTTAAGGGTGTTGTCTGGTGTGACTAGATCTTGGCGGGCTGCCAAGCGGTTCAAATAAGGGCAGTTTCATCCTTTAAGATTCAGGAAATACATAGCCCCTAAGCGTGAGACATGGAGGAGTGAAGCGCTTAAGTCAAGTCGCTTTGATTTTCTGGAGGTACATAGCCTCCCAAGCGCGAGACATAAAGGGGCGAAGCGCTTAAGTGAACATGTGTTCGGGACGGCTGGATAGGGAGACATAAAGATTATTTAAATATGTCTAAAATAAGCTTTTATGTAGATTAACAGACTAATCAGACATTCGAATAAACCAAACTCAAATCTAAAAATAAACCTACAACTAAGTACAAGTCAAACTTAAACTTCAATTTTTTTGACATGTAAGACTTAGGTTTGACAAAGCCTAATTCGGCTCCGCCTATTTCTACCCTTAGTGGCCGGTAAAAGAGATAAATGAAGAGCATTTGATTCCATTCCAATCCATGATAGCTGGCATCTAAATGCAACGCATAAATTGATCCTTTATTACTCACCAACTTCTAGACTTTTTGACCTATGTGCAGACTTTTTGACCCAAATGCAAATACAGAAGCAGTGCGCCATCTTGAATGGAGGAACCAAACTGTTTTTTTTTTAAATGTAAGGCGCCATTTCAGATGGCGAACTACTGAGTAATTAAAGCAAAAGGGGTCCACCATCTTGGACTGGGTCTGCATGCATCCTGACTGGGTCACTATTCACGTCTGGTCTTTTCATAAACACTATAACGTCAGTCTTGAACATAACCAAAGATGCAGAATTTTTTTTCATTGGCTCTCTTAATTCAGTTGAATTCTTAAAAAAAAAAAAAATTGATTCTTGCATTACTCTATCTGTATTCCCAACTACATTTTGTCCTCTAACATTCTCAAATATCAACCTCTGCATTCTCAATCCCCATTCAAAACGAAACCCTCCCTCACTCTTTCTATCGCCGGCCATTCAGATCTGTCTCTACATTTTTGTATTCACTTCCTACTGGTATGTATTTTTCCACTGCAATTTGTTATTGTTTTCTTTTTATTGCTTCTATTTTTTTAATCATTTTCTGCTGCTTCATATTATTTCTAATGATTTTATCCCTTAATTGTATTTTTTTTCCTTGCAAACTAGGAGTTTGAAAATAACTTTCCAGCCCAACGTGAATATAGTTTGAAAATACATATTTGAGAATTAGATTAATATTTTTGGAGATCTTAATTTAAGTAGAAATGATTGAGGTTAGTCGGTCACTACAAATTATCAAGAAAAAAAAATAAAATTAAATATCAAATATCAAATATCAAATATCAATCTTCAAATATCAACAAAATATCATGAATAATGAATGATTAGAGAAAAAATAGTTATTCATATAATTATGTTAATAGAATATTTGATTTGATTTGATTTTTTATTTATTGATAACACCAACTATTGATGAAAAAATTTAAATAACAATGTTTATAAAAAAAATTACATAAAAAACAAGGTTTTCAGAAATTTTACCAAAATGTCTAGGTTTCGTGGGACCCCTTAGTGTATGCGCCAAACCATTTGGCGCATTAGTATAAAATTTTTTGAATTAGCCAAATGAATTGGCGTATATGTGTTATGAAAAGTAAAAAAAAAAAAAAAAAATTCACATTTGCGCCAAACCATATGGCGCATACTCCTAATTTTTGTACTAATGCGCCAATTCATTTGGCGCATACTCCATGGGGTCTTCAAAACCTAGACACTTTAGTAAATTTTTTGAAAAACTTGTTTTTTTGGTAATTTTTTTTTTAAACCTTGTTATTTAAATTTTTTTTTTCCCAACTATTGTCAAACTTCAATAATTTTTATTTAAATAAGTATACCAATAAAAGTGAATCTAGTTCTGAGATTTAAAAAACTAAGTTGATTTTGGTGAAATCCTTATGAGAAAAAGTTATAGTATTTACACTCTGACTAACACCTACACCCAGGGCCGTCCCAACCCGTTTAGAGGCCTAAAGCAAATTTTAAAGTGAGATTTTTAAAATGTATTTTAAAATATTAATTTTGTGCTTGTTAAGAGTTGAACTAAATACCAATAGGAAAAGAGGCCTATATATTAACAATTCAACTACAATAATATATGTAATTCAAATGTCATTATATATTTTTATATCTAAATAAAAAAAAATTGAGGCCTTTTTTAAGCCCAAACTTGTGAGGCCTAAAGCCCTAGCTTTAGCAGCTTGGCCCTTGGGCCGGTCCTGCCTACACCGTATAAATATCCAATATATATATATATATATATATATATATATATATATATATATATATATATATATATATTTTATATATATATATATATATATATATATATATATAATTTAATCAATTTTAATTTATGTGCCAATATATTTAGGATGGAGGAAAAGTGGTGTATAAATAGCACACCTCAATTCTTATTCTATGTATTTCATACTTTGCAAAGTTTGTATGGCCATATGGTGGTTTGATTTCCATGTTGTTCAATTAGTTGTTGGTGCTTGTTATACATTATTTTATGAGCTGTTTAAATTATTAAAAAATCAATACAGTAGATTGTATGCATACTAGTACTGTGTAGTATAAAAAACATAGTCAAAATATCTTTTTTCAGTTGAAATTTTTTTTTAATTTTCATTTATAATTTTTTCTAGAAATATCACATTCCTGAGATTTTTTTATTAATAACTATTTTTAAAAAAAAAAAAAAAATAATCAAGTTTTCAAAATATTTATGCAAATAACCACTTTTTTGCTATTTTAACACGTTGTCGCCAGGGGGGTGGCGACAACACTTTCTGTGAAAAAAAAACAAATAACCATGTTTAATAAAAAATTTACCCCAAAAACCAAGTTTTCAAGAAAATTACCTGTATGACCAGGTTTGGGAGGTGGCCTACACGTAGGAGCCACCTCCCGTGGCGCCAACAAACTAAACCCTCTTCATATGCGCCACCTGGGGTGGCGCCATAGTTCATTTTGAACTATTAAGCCACCTGGGATGGCGCCTTAGTGTCCCTTTTTTTCTTTAATATGTTTTAACATATTTATTTTATTTATTTTTTAAAATTGTTTTAACATATTTAAAAAAAACTATTAAATAAATAATTAGACAGGTAGTGTTTAATGATATAAATAAGGAAGAAACATTACAAATACGGGAAATACAGGAAATACATTACAAATACGGGAAGTACGGGACAAACATTACAAATACGGAAAAAAAAAGAGAATATTTTAAAACATTAAAATTATTCTATTCATGACCCTTCTGACCGCCAGTTCCGCAATCTGGAATTGTTCGAATCCGTTGGGAAGGTTCTCGACGACCCCCTTCTCAACGACCCCCTAGCCCGACCCCCCTAGTCCTTGGTTGTTCTTGTTGTGTTTGGGTAGGTGGGCCTCGGATTAGCCCCTCCATGCGCTCGTTGGACATGTAGTCTTGTATCATGCTGTCAAATAGTCGGGTCCCCATGCCCTCAAAGATTGGTCTTGGTTGTGGAGTTGCGTCATATGGTCGGTAAAACCCAGCGCTTGATTGGCCTTGGAAAAAAGGCATTGTTTGTTGGGATGTGGTATAGCCATATTGTTGGTGTTGTGATTGTTGGGGTGTGGTGTAGCCATATTGTTGGTGTTGTGATTGTTGGGAGGTATGGTAAAGTGAGGATTAAGTGATCATTTGCTCGTTTGGGTCATATTCGTCATCTGGACCCATGTCGGGGCTGGGTTGCCTATTGGAGGGGCCGGCGTCGTGGTGGTGTTGGGTGAAGCCCCATGATTGTTGTTGGATGGGTTGCCTAGTGGAGGTGGAGGGGACGGCGTCGTGGTGTTGTTGGGTGAATCCCCATGATTGTTGTTGGATGGGTTGCCTAGTGGAGGGGTCGGTGTCGTGGAGTTGTTGAGTGAAGCCCCATGATTGTTGTTGGATGGGTTGATTTTGGCAGGGCGTTGGCAATGTTTGATATTCTTCATGGTAAGGTTGTTCGGAGGTTTGACGTTGTTGGCGTTGTTGGCGTTGTTAACTCTGTTGGCGTTGTTGGGGTGGATGTTGGTTGTATTGCTGTTGGCGGGGGTCGTGTAACTAGTAGGGGTCGGACACATACATATCGGGGGTTGTGACTGTTCTATACCAATTCACGTAGTCAGCGGTTGGACACATCGGGAGTTGGGCAACGGGGAAATATAGTAGACGGCGGCGATGCTGCTTCCACATCTCACAAAGTTCAAGTGCGAATGAATGATAATCTGTGTGATCCCATTGGTGATTGACTCTTCTCAGATGCCAACAACCCAGATCAGTGGGGGGATCCAGGATTGGTTGATGCATGCCAAACTGGAGTCTCACACGGTCAGATTGGTGCATCTCCACGATGTTGAACCTTATTATAGGTGTCACTGCAGTCCAAACTTCTTGGTCACTCTCGTTGGGTTCATGGTCTAGCATCAAGTATGGTCTCCAATTAAACTGCGTAGGAGAAAAGAATAATATATTATTAAAAAAGAAGATGGATTGTAATACATCTATATGATCATATAAAAGTTTAGTGGTAATACATCTTCAGCTCGGAGGTGATCCAATAGTTGCCGATACAAAATAATATTCCCCCTCGGATTCTTGCTGTAATTCAATTTAGGACCACAAAACCTAAAACAAAAAAGAGCAAACATGTTATTTCAGATTTTTATGTAAAAGAGAGTTAGCATTCAAGGGATAACGTTGAAAAAGACGTACCTTGTTGCATAACGGAACGTGTAATTGTTCCTGCCTGCAGGGGATAGTGTCGGCATTCTCCACCAACCCCATACTTGTAGGAGGAACGCGTATCCATAGAACGTGCACTTGTCGACGTATGCGTTCTTACAAAGTGATTGGTATAACATCGCCAAAACGGCAGACCCCCAACTATACTTCCTAATCTTGCTAATGCTATCAAATTTACTTAAATAAAAAAAGTTGACAGTGTTACCTGTCGACTCTGGGAATAAAAGGTTACCAAACATTAGCATGATATAGACCTTAGTCTTTAACCAAACATCATCCTTGGTAGAGTTGTCGTTCAATCTGAGTTCATCATAATAAGATTTAAGGGAAGCCAGACTGATGCCCTGGCCTCTTGAACCTTGATTAGGCACAATTAGATCTCTTCCTAACACTCTCTCACATAGTGAATTAGCATGTTGAACAGATCCATTAACAGCCTTCCCATCAATGGGCAGACCAAGCAACATATAAACATCCTCTAGAGTTATTGTACACTCACCTATTGGAAGATGAAACGTGTGGGTTTCAGGCCCCCATCGCTATTGTAACGCAAGGATGAATTTTCTGTCGATGGTGTTGTTGTGCATTTTTATGACATGTCCGAAGCCACATGCTTGTAGATTCGGAATAATCCTCTCGTCAGGTTCAACATAGGCGTGACAACGTGTACGAAATCGTTGAACATCCTAAAAACCACCAATAAATAGATTAAACTGGATATCATATAAGTATAGATGTTTAGAAATAAATAAGTATGAACTTACATATGTCGCCAAGTTCGCTCTAGTTCCTCTGTGGTTTTCACCCATGGTAAGAAGTTGAGCCATTTTAAAGAACTCTGAAACTTTTCTGCAGATTTGAAAATGATAAGTGTTTGTGAAGATAACAGAAGAAATGTTGATGAAAAGAGAGTATTCTATGAGAGTATTTATAGAGGGGATGGTTGTTGCTGATGTTTAGTGCATGACAACCAAGTGGCAAACATGCATGTGATACAGATCTCAAAGTAATAAAGAAGGGTTCACATGCATACAGAATGCATGCACGCCTAGTCTATTCTGCCCAGAACACTGTATGCATGTGAACCCTTCTTTATGACTTTGAGATTTGTATCACATGCATGCTCGCCACTTGGTTGTCGTGCACTAAACATCATCAACAACCATACCCTCTATAAATACTCTCATAGAAAGTGTTGGGAAGAGATCTAATTGTGCCTAATCAAGGTTCAAGAGGCCAGGGTATCAGTTTGGCTTCCCTTAAATCTTATTATGATGAACTCAGATTGAACGACAACTCTACCGAGGATGATGTTTGGTTAAAGACTAAGGTCTATATCATGCTAATGTTTGGTAACCTTTTATTCCCAGAGTCGACAGGTAACACTGTCAACTTTTTTATTTAAGTAAATTTGATAGCATTAGCAAGACTAGGAAGTATAGTTAGGGGTCTGCCGTTTTGGCAATGTTATACCAATCGCTTTGTAAGAACGCATACGCTGACAAGTGCACCTTATATGGATGTGCGTTCCTCTTACAAGTATGGGGTTGGTGGAGAATGCCGACGCTATCCCCTGCAGGTAGGAACAACTACACGTTCCCTTATGCAACAAGGTACGTCTTTTTCAACGCTATCCCTTGAATGCTAACTCTCTTTTACATAAAAATCTGAAATAACATGTTTGCTCTTTTTTGTTTTAGGTTTTGTGGTCCTAAATTGAATTATAGCAAGAATCCGAGGGGGAATATTATTTTGTATCGGCAACTATTGGATCACCTCCGAGCTGAAGATGTATTACCACTAAACTTTTATATGATCATATAGATGTATTACAATCCATCTTCTTTTTTAATAATATGTTATTCTTTTCTCCTACGCAGTTTAATTGGAGACCATACTTGATGCTAGACCATGAGCCCAACGAGAGTGACCAAGAAGTTTGGACTGTGGTGACACCTATAATAAGGTTCAACATCGTGGAGATGCACCAATCTGATCGTGTGAGACTCCAGTTTGGCATGCATCAACCAATCCCGGATCCCCCCACTGATCTGGGTTGTTGGCATCTGAGAAGAGTCAATCACCAATGGGATCACACAGATTATCATTCATTCGCACCTGAACTTTGTGAGATGTGGAAGCAGTGTCGCCGCCGTCTACTACAATTCCCCGTTGCCCAACTCCCGATGTATCCAACCGCAGATTACTTGAGTTGGTATAGAACAGTCACAACCCCCGATAAGTATGTGTCCGACCCCTACTACCTACACGACCCCCGCCAACAACAATACAACCAACAACCACCCCAACAACGCCAACAGAGTCAACAACACCAACAACGTCAAACCTCCAAACAACCTTACCATGAAGAATATCAAACAACACCAACGCCCTACCAAAATCAACCCATCCAACAACAATCATGGGGCTTCACTCAACAACTCCACGACGCCGACCCCTCCACTAGGCAACCCATCCAACAACAATCATGGGGATTCACCCAACAACACCACGACGCCGTCCCCTCCACCTCCACTAGGCAACCCATCCAACAACAATCATGGGGCTTCACCCAACAACACCACAACGCCGGCCCCTCCAATAGGCAACCTAGCCCCGACATGGGTCCAAATGACGAATATGACCCAAACGAGCAAATGATCACTCAATCATCACTTTACCATACCTCCCAACAATCACAACACCAACAATATGGCTACACCACACCCCAACAATCACAACACCAACAATATGGCTACACCACACCTCGACAAACAATGCCTTTTTTCCAAGGCCAATCAAGCGCTGGGTTTTACCGACCATATGACGCAACTCCACAGCCAAGACCAATCTTTGAGGGCATGGGGACCCGACTATTTGACAGCAGGATACAAGACTACATGTCCAACGAGCGCATGGAGGGGCTAATCCGAGGCCCACCTACCCAAACACAACAAGAACAACCAAGGACTAGGGGGGTCGGGCTAGGGGGGTCGTCGAGAACCTTCCCAACGGATTCGAACAATTCCAGATTGCAGAACTGGCGGTTAGAAGGGTCATGAATAGAATAATTTTAATGTTTTAAAAATATTCTCTTTTTTTTCGTATTTGTAATGTTTGTCCCGTACTTGTAATTTTTTTCCTGTATTTCCCGTATTTGTAATGTTTCTTCCCTATTTATATCATTAAACACTACCTGTCTAATTATTTATTTAATAGTTTTTTTAAAATATGTTAAAACAATTTTAAAAAAAATAAAATAAATATGTTAAAACATATTAAAAAAACAAAAAAAAAAAAAGGGACACTAAAGCTCCCCCCCCAGGTGGCTTAATAGTTCAAAATGAACTATGGCACCACCCCAGGTGGCGCATATGAAGAGGGTTTTGTTTGTTGGCACCACGGGAGGTGGCTCCTACGTGTAGGCCACCTCCCAAACTTGGTCATACAGGTAATTTTCCCGAAAACTTGGTTTTTGGGGTAAATTTTTTATTAAACATGGTTATTTGAATTTTTTTCCACTTTTTGCTTGATGAATTCGCCAGGCCCAATGGCGACTATGTGTAAAAAATGGGTGTTGTCGCCACCCCATGACGACAACACCTCCTTTCTTTCTTTTTTTTCAAATTATTTTATTTTGTGCATTATATTTATTGACTTTAATTTTTTTTACCTTCATGTGTGGGCCCAAGTCGCCTCTTTGGGTGACGACAACACTAAATTGAAAATGTTTTTGCCTATAAATAGCAACTCATTCCTCCATTAAAATTCATTAATTTCTCCACAAATTTTCTCATTTTCTCTGCGCATTAAATCATTGTGCCAAACTGTTTCCCCCTCGTACACAGGCCAATGTGCCTCCATCGCTACCACCGAAAAGTAATTGTCGTATATGTTGAGCAACGTTGATACCTTGTAAATGGGTGATACCAATGATAATGCATCAAAGTGAGTATGTGAACATGCTGAAATGACATGGGAGCAAGGCATGCGATAGGCTTGAAATTGACCACAGTTGTAACATCCCGATTTTTATTAATATTTTTATTAATTATATTAGTAATTATATTGTTTGGTGTTTTTAATAATAACTTATTTATTTAGTTATTATGTGATATAATAATTATTTAAGTATTTAATTATGTGAGTGTTTGTGTTGTTTGACTTAATTGAGTTATTAAAGAGATATAACTAAATGGGCCTAAGTGATAGAAACATAATGGATGGATTGGTGGGTTAAGCCCAATTGACATAAGTGAGATAGTAAGAGAAGGTTAGGGTTTTAGAGGTTACTATTTTAATTTGGGGGAAAAGATAGGAAGAAGAGAAAAGAGGCAAAAGGGAAGAGAACAATGGTGGAAGAGAAAAGCTAGAAGAAACCTCATTTTCACAGCAAGTTTCAGCATTGAGTCACCTTAGCAAAACGGATGTATCTCTCAATCCAACCGTTGGATCGTCGCGTGGTTTTGACACAACGTTCCTGACTCATAGAGGTAAGTTCTGACCGGAGCGATTTTGATTTTGAGGATTTTAAGTTCGTCTGATAAGCTGATTTCCAAACTGGTTTTTAGGTGTGTCTCCAAATTATGTTTGAAGGATTTATTTTGGAGAAAAGCTTAGAGCTATGGTGAAAGATTTCATATTTGCCAAGGTAAGGGTGGGGTTCTTTCATGCTAAAGGGTTGTATGATAGTATGTTATAGTGGGTTTAATTCTATACTTTGATATCCATGTTCTTCTATGTTGCAATTTTGGGTATTTGATGATTGTTGGAATGTGATGATATAAATGTGATAAGTTGTGTGCAATTGATAATCTATGTGTATTAGATTGTTATGTTTGTTGTGAGTAAACCATTGATAGTGAAATAATGGGTTTTGTTATAGAATTGGAAAATAATGGAATAGAAATATAATAGTTGAATTGAAATTAATATAGTTTAATTATTAATTGGACAGTTAAATTATTAGTTGAATTGATTCCAATAAGTCTATGTGATTGGAATATACTTGAACTTGGACCAATTATTCGGTTCATCGGTAAATTACGGTATTTTGAGAAATTGTTTGTAATTGTGTTTTGGCTTGAATATGTATGTTGAGAAATATATATTGTCATGCCAATGATGTTGTTTTGATATTGATTCTTTATGGTTAGTTGGTTAGCATTAATTCTAATGACTAATTGCTTGATGTTGAAAATGTGTGTTCATGTATAATTGACAAAAATGAGAATTAACATGAGATAGTATGATTACTAGTGTTAATTGGATTGTGTGAATCGTAATTGATTAATTGGCCTCTCATATGTGAATGATGTGTGTGTGTTGTGAATGTTGTGTACAATTGGTGGATAATTCATAGAGTTGAATTGTTGTGATATGTGGAAAGTTAAGATGGTAGAGATGATCTTAATTGCATATATTTGTGAGATTGTACATACATTCATATCATAGTGTGCCTTGAAACATATGTGGAATTGCTTTGAAACACAAGCGTGGCTTGGATTCTAGAGTGAATCGGAAAGCGGTAAACTATATGTTTACATTTGGTGGCTTTGGTCTTGTCCGGATCTGAAGCGTGGCTAGATTCTATATGAATCGGAAGCGGTGGAACTTTGGGTCCATATTGGGTACCACATGCATAGAGTCACATGTCTTGCATTGAGTTACATTGGAGTTATGTGATGTTTGAATATATGTAATTATGTGATTAGGTGATTGTTATGTGTGCATGAGATGTGATAATTAAATTTGGTGATGTTTGATACATGATTTTGGTGATATATGTAAATGAAACGTATATGATGAGAATGCATATATATATATATATATATATATATATATATATATATATATATATATATATATATATATATATATATATATATATATATATATATATATATATATATATATATGTACTAATGATATATGTATATATGTGGAATATATGAACCATGTTTTGCCATTGTTGATAGTTGTATTAATTTACGTTGTGATTATGAAGTATATGTTATTATGTGCTTGAATGACATACTTGTAAACTTGAATACATTGTTATAGTTGATAGTTAACATTATTGTTGTGATGCAAATTGCTTATATTGAGAAGTGGTGAGTTGTGTATGATTTTATCTTTGCTATATGTATTATCATACTTTCCTTTATAATGTTTGATATCTCACCCCTTCTGCTGATGTTTCCCCTACCATGGGAAATGAGCAGGTACTCAAGTATAGCTGTGGAAGTTTGTAGATTCACCGTGTCTGGTTGGTGTGCCGCTCTGATACGTAGCACTCGGGGGTTGTCTATATTGTTGTTTCTATGTTGTTCATGTTTTAGTTGTTGAGTTCCAAATTGGATAATGAGAAGTACTATGATGTTTGAAGTTGTTTCCGATTAAATAAGATGATTTGTTTATAAATTCGAATGTTATGATTCCGCTGCATATTAAAATGAAGTTGGTTTGTCTAAGAGCTGTTATAGGTTGTTTTGTGCTTCTCTGAGATTAAAGTGCTATGTATCTGTTTATGAGTTGTTTATAGGAAGTAAATGTGATATCCCAAATGCATTGTTGATAGTTTTTAAAATACTCTGATTTCTCGCATGATATTTTTGGGTAGAATTTGGGGTGTTACAACAGTCGCACCAACGATCTGGGATTGAGACCCTATATTGTTGTCGTGGCAGCCCCTGGTTGTGGTCAATTGTTTCTTTGACACTGAAGGTGTGGCTATGACGGTCGAACTCTGTAGCTCGATGAGTGTTTCCCTTGGCAGATTCCTATTGCACATATTTCATGCAGACATCGCTGTATACCTGTTGTGTCTGTAACACTGAATTCCACCGCTTACCTCTTGTGGTGAACAAAGTTGCCATCCGAAAATATGTTGCACTCACCAAAGCCGTTACAGGTAGGTTTCGTATGCCCTTGAAAACGTCGTTCATCGATTCCACAAGATTTGTAGTCATGTGGCCCCACCTCGCCCCATTGTCGTATGACCTTTTTCATCTTGCTCTATCAATGTTATCAATCCACCTCCCCGCATCTGGATTTGACAACGCTATTTCACGGCGATAGTATTGAAATCCAGGTTGGTTTAAGGCATACCCCGCGTTCACCAAATGGTTCTTCAAAAATTTATCTTTGATCTCTCAAATAAAATTTTGTGCGATATGCCTAATGTAGTAGACATGCCTTGATAGGGGGTCGTGCCAACCATTTGTCAGATTGTTGTATGCGATGTCAATAGAAGTGTGTCTGTCCGAAATTAAACAAAGATCGGGTTGTGGAGCAACTTTAGCTCGGAGATTCTTTAGAAAGAAAATCCAAGCAGCAGCTCTTTCTCCTTCTACCAGAGCAAAGGCTATTGGAAAAATATTGTTGTTTCCATCTTGCGCGACCGCCATCAGTAACGTTCCTTTGTATTTCCCATACAACCAGGTTCTATCAATTTGAATAATCGGCTTGCAAAAACAAAATCCGATGATACATGGTTGAAACACCCAGAAAATCTATGGAAGATTCCGTTACCTTTGAGAGGGGGTTCCGTCTTAGGATTGTGCCGGCAGTGTCTCCAATATAGTAATTGTCCCAGGTGAATATAATTGAAGTGCAACCAAGTAGCGAGGAAGTTGTTGGTAGGATTCCTCCTAGTTGCCGTAGACTATTTCAATTGCCTTCTGCTTCGCTAACCAAGCCTTTATGTACGACAGTCTATATTTGAACACAAAAACGCAATGGGAGATAATCGTCTTCACCTTAAGTGACGGGTCAGCATCGACTAGAGGTATTATGGTATGACATATCATGTCATGACTTAGTTTCCGATGATCTTGCGCCATATTTGTGTTAACGAAAGTGTGGGCTTGAGAAATGGAACCTATCACCTAAGCATTAATTTTCTTCTTAAATGATGACTTAAGCCTGTATCCACAATCCGAGTTTCTGCAGAAAATAGTGCATCTTTCTGGATTTGAGCGCTCAACATTGAAATCAACACAGTTTGCTAAGTGCCAGTTTTTTATTGCTAGCATACAATCGTCCTTTGAACGAAATGTGTCACCCTTTTTTAACTTCTCGTCTGACATCATATATGGGTTGTAGAACATATCAGACGATGGCTCATCCTCCCCCAAATTAAGTGTTGTGAAGTGCGTAGGAGGTGAATATGCATGCGCATCGCGTACTGGGTCTTGTTCTTCATCTTCAGAATCACGGTTCACCAACTCATCAACCACATCTTCTACTTCAGTTTCTTCTTTGACAACATGTTCGGCATGTTGTTCGTCATCAACAACGGGATCAATAACCTGTGACTGCATATTTTGCGACGGAACAATTTGCTCCAACACTATGTACAGCTCTAGATAATCATATCCATAATACTCATGGTTAAGGAACATGTTTTTCACCTCTATGTCAGACTGTATCTGTGATTGATAAAACCTGGCTGAGTTGTTAGGTTGAACATATGGTTGTTGGTAAAACAATTGAGAGAATGGTTCTCTAATTTTGGACTCGATTTTCTTTTTTAGATACGAGAAATCCGCTTTTCTATTTCGATAAAAACATGTGGAATTAGTGTGTCTAAATAGAAAACTGTTTGTGTCGCAGTGGTAGGTCTCACCATTCATGTGAGCTCGAACTTTATATTGTGGGGTGGATGCCATACTTTTGAATGAAGAAATATTTGTTCAATAAAATGAAGTAATTGATAAATATGTGTTAATATTTGTGAGAAGTGGTGTATAAATATCATACATGGAAGACATTAGGTGGAGGAAATAATACATGCAAGAATCAATTTGCACAAGACTTATGCATGCTTGCTGAACACCTATGAAATCTTACACACTAGCCTTCCCCTTTTGCGTGCATTCAGACTGACCCATGCACTAGCCTACCCCTTTTGCGTGCATGGGTCAGTCTGAATGCATGCAAAAGGGGAAGGTTAATGTATATGAGATTCCATAGGTGTTCAGCAAGCATGCATAAGTCTTGTCCAAATTGATTCTTACATGTATTATTTTCTCCACCTAATGTCTTGCATGCATGATATTTATACACCACTTCTCACAAATATTAACACATATTTATAAACTACTTCGTTTTAGTAATCAAATATTTCTTCATAAAAAAGTAAGACATCCACCCCACAATACAAAGTTTGTGCTCACATGAATGGTGAGACCTACCACTACGACACAAACAGATTTCTATTTAGAAACACTAATTCCACGCGTTTTTTTCTAAATAGAAAAGCGGATTTCTCGTATCTAAAAAAGAAAATCGAGTCCAAAATTAGAGAACCAGTCTCTCAATTTTTTTACCAACAACCATATGTTCAACCTAACAACTCGGTCAGGTTTTATCAATCACAGATACTGTCTGACATAGATGTTCAAAACATGCTTCGTTACCATGAGTATTATGGTTATGATTATCTGGAGTTGTACATAATGTTGGAGCAAATTGTTCCGTTGCAAAATATGCAGTCACAGGTTATTGATCCCGTTGTTGATGACGAACAACATGTCAAACACGTCGTCGAAGAAGAAACTGAAGTAGAAGATGTGGTTGATGAGTTGGTGAACCGTGATTCTGAAGATGAAGAACAAGACCCAGTACCCGATGCGCATGCGTACTCACCTCCAGCGCACTTCACAACACTTAATTTGGGGGAGCATGAGCCATCGTCTGATATGTTCTACAACCCATATATGAGGTCAGACGAGGAGTTAAAAAAGGGTGACACATTCTGTTCAAAGGAAGATTGTATGCTAGCAATAAAAAACTAGCACTAAGCAAACTGTGTTGATTTCAATGTTGATCGCTCAAATCCAGAAAGATGCACTATTTTGTGCAGAAATCCGGATTGTGGATACAGGCTTAAGGCATCATTTTAGAAGAAAGTTAATGCTTGGGTAATAGGTTCGATTTCTCAAGCCCACACTTGGGTTAACACAAATATGACGCAAGATCATCGGAAACTAAGTCATAACATGATATGTCATACCATAATACCTCTCGTCGATGTTGACCCGTCACTGAAGATGAAAACGATTATCTCCCATTGCGTTTCTGTGTTCAAATATAGACCGTCGTACAGAAATGCTTGGTTAGCGAAGCAGAAGGCAATTGAAATAGTCTACGGCAACTGGGAGGAATCCTACCAACAACTTCCTCGCTACTTGGCTGCACTTCAATTATATTCACCTGGGACAACTACTATATTGGAGATACTGCCGACAAAATCCCAAGACGGAACACCTCTCGAAGGTAATGGAATCTTCCATAGATTTTTCTGGGCGTTTTGACCATGCATCATCGGATTTGGTTTTTGTAAGCTGATTATTCAAATTGATGGAACCTAGTTGTATGGGAAATACAAAGGAACGTTACTGATGGCGGTCGCGCAAGATGGAAATAACAATATTTTTCCAATATCCTTTGCTCTGGTAGAAGGAGAAACAGCTACTGCTTGGAGTTTCTTTCTGAATAATCTCCAAGCTAAAGTTGCTCCACCACCTGATTTTTGTTTGATTTCGGACAGGCACGCTTCTATTGACAGCGCATACAAAAATCCGGCAAATGGTTGGCACAACCCCCCGTCTAGGCATGTCTACTGCATTAGGCATATCGCACAAAATTTTATGCAAGAGATCAAAGATATATTTTTGAAGAACCATTTGGTGAACGCGGGGTATGCCTTAAACCAACCTGGATTTCATTACTACCGCTGTGAAATAGTGTTGTCAAATCCATATGTGGGGAGGTGGAATGATAACATTGAAAGAGTGAAATGAACTAGGGCATACGACAATGGGGTGAGGTGGGGCCACATGACTAGAAATCTTGTGGAATCGATGAACGACGTTTTCATGGGGCATATGAAACCTACCTGTAGTGGCTTTGGTGAGTGCAACATATTTTCGGATGGCAACTTTGTTCGCCACAAGAGGTAAGCAGTGGAATTCAGTGTTACAGATACAACACGTATACAGCGATGTCTGCATGAAATATGTGCAACATGAATCTGCCAAGGGAAACACTCATCGAGTTATAGAGTTCGACCGTCATGGCCACACCTTCAGTGTCAAAGAAACAATTAACCACAACCAGGGGATGCCACGACAACGATATAGGGTCTCAATCCCATATCGTTGGTGCGATTGTGGCCAAATTCAAGTCTATCGCATGTCTTGCTCCCATGTCATTGCAGCATGCTCACATACTCACTTTGATGCATTATCATTGGTATCACCCATTTACAAGGTATCAACGTTACTCAACATATACGACAATTACTTTCTGGTGGTTACGATGGAGGCATATTGGCCTGTGTACGAGGGGGGAACAGTTTGGCACAACGATTTAATGCGCCGGAATAAAAGCGGTCGACCAAACAGCAAGCATATTAGAACCGAAATGGACGCCACTGAAAAAATGCAAAGGAAGTGTAGTATATGTCGTGAGGTAGGACATGATAAGAACAAGTGTCCAAATCGTGGAGCTAGTTCTACAACATAGTTTTTAGGTTCAATGTTATTTGTAATTTATTTTACCAAAGAAATGAACTTTTTTTTCATTAGTCAGATGAGTTACAACACACATGAAAAACAACATCAACAATAACTAGAAATAAAATTTGGGTTAATACCTATTTTCCCCCCTGCCATATAGGCGACATTTGAAAAACCCCCCTGCAAAATATTAATTAATATTAATTAATATTAATATTATTAGTTAATAATTATTAGTTATTAGTTTATATTTACGAGTTAATGTTAATGTTATTAGATAATATTAGTTATATTATAAAATAATAATTAATATTTATTTTACTGTTTAACTTAATTAAATTATAAAATATAAACTAAAATAATTAATTTTAAATAATATTAGTTTATATTAATTTAATTTAGTTTAATTTAATTTATATTTTATAATTAATACTATTTTAGTTTAAATTTTACGGTTAATATTATTAATTAATATTTGTTTATATTATTTTAATTTAGTTTAGATTTTTTAATTAATATTAATTTAATTAAATTTAATGTTTATATTAATGTTTATATGTAATTTAATTTAATTAATGTTATTTTACCTTTAACATTATATTTAACTTAATAAATTTAATTTAAATATTTTATATAAATGTTTATATCTAATTTAATTTAATTTATTTTACTTTTAACGTTATTAATTAATATTTGTTTATATTAATTTAATTTAGTTTATATTTTATATTTAATATTAGTTTAATTTAATTTAACATTTATGTTTAATTTAATTTAATTTATTTTTATTTAATTTATTTAATATTATTTTTCCATTAATGTTATATTTAAGTTAATTAATTTAATTTAAACAATTTATATTAATAGTAAAATAAATATTAATAATAGTAACTTTATTATTTATATTATATTAATTTAATTTAATTTAATTTAGTTTATAATTTAATTATGTTTAACAGTAAAATAAATATTATTATTTAATATTAATAGTAAAATAAATATAAATATTAAATATTAATTATATTAATTTAATTTAGTTTATAATTTAATTAACTTTAACAGTAAAATAGATATTAATTATTATTTTATAATTTAGTAATATTAATTAATAATATTAACTATTAACTATTAATTATTAACTAATAATATTGTTATTAAATAATAATGAAAATAGTAATTAAACAAAAACTAATAATGAGACGTTACACTGTCTATTATAAAGTAGCTAAGTCAATACTACAGCATAATATGAAGCCCAGCGCAGTGGTTAAATGTTAGTGTAGGATGCTAAGGTTCCTGGGTTAAACCCTTGTTGGGACCAAATTTTTAAACTTTGATATTTATGATTTTAAGAACTAAACAATATAATAATATTAAAAATGCCACGTGGATAAAAAAGTTGCAAGAAAAAATATAAAAAGCCACATGGGCTATCTAGTCAACGAAAAAAATTAAAAAAATCAAAAAAATACATGCCACGTAAGCTTTTTGGATGACTGGATCTGACGAAGGTTTAAAATGAGAGAATCTTGAAATGTTAGGGAAATTCTTGCAACTTTTTTTTTTGCAGGGGGGTTTTTCAAATGTCGTCTATATGGCAGGGGGGAAAATAGGTATTAACCCATAAAATTTTAACTAAAAGCAACAATTGAAAAAACAACACAATGACTAAAATAACAACACAACAAACAATTAAAATATAAGAAATTACAACGGTTAAAACAATGTCATCTGTTCCATCCATTATTTGTTCAGAATCAAGGTCGGTTTTCACATCAACCCACCAACGTATCGTCTCTCCGGTCATAAGCGACACCCTTGTTCTAAGCCTCTGGATCCTTTTGATTTCTTCCTCGGGACTATACCTCCCCTCTAACTGTGACATCAGAGTCCTCTTCAGGTTGTTGAAGGTACGGATGTTCCAAAACGTCACCGACATAGGGGGTTTGACCGGAGAGAAAATAACATGCCCATAACATCTTTTGTATTTCGGTGCCGGCACGGGACGGCTGGATGATGTTCGATGCCATGAGTCCGACCTTATGCAAGACATGAACAATAATGTGCAGGGAAAATGAGAAAATTTGTGGAGAAATTAATGAATTTTAATGGAGGAATAGGCTGCTATTTATAGGCAAAAAGAATTTTCAATTTAGTGTTGTCGCCACCCAAGGAGGCGACTTGGGCCACGCATGAAGGTAAAAAAAAATTAAAGTCAATAAATATAATGCACAAAATAGTAAAAAAATAAAATAAAAAAATTTGAAAAAAAGAAAGAAAGGAGGTGTTATCGCCAGGGGGTGGCGACAACACCCATTTTTTACACATAGTCGCCACTGGGCCTGGCGAATTCATCAAGCAGAAAGTGTTGTCTCCACCCCCTGGCGACAACGTGTTAAAATAGCAAAAAAGTAGTCATTTGCGTAAATATTTTAAAAACTTGGTTGTTTTTGAATTTTTTTTAAAAGTGGTTATTAAAAAAATTCCATTCTTGAAACCAAATTCCAAAAATGTCACGATTTATTAAAAATTCCTGAATTCCACACTTCTGGATCTTAAAAGGTTCACTTTTTTTTTCATGCCCTTTGATAACACGATTTTATATCATATATTTAGCTTGAAATCCATAAATATTGATAGCATTTTCCTTTAATTATATTGTTTTATTATGATATTATGCGAGTATTTGCTATGTTTCAGGTTTTACGCTCTTATTGAGACTATTTGTGAAAAGGAAAGAAATGGAGCTAAAATCACTGCTATTTGTGCCTAAAAGATGGAAAAGGGGTGCTGAAGCAAGAAAGGGGTGCAAAGAAGGCCCAATTGTGCATACTACAAGTCCAGCCCACGAAGAAGTCAATTGCGCGTGGCCCAAGTCATCCCAGCACGTGGAGACGCACGTCTCCAACGTCCCTATGCCACCTCACCAAAAGGAGACGCACGTCTCCAGCTACCTCCTGGATATTCTCCACTTGAGACGCACGTCTCAAGTCGTTCAAAGGGTCTCCCCAAAAAGTGGAGACGCACGTCTCCAAGTCCCAGTCAAGAGAAGCTCCTCCTTTCACGCGTTCCAACTGCAGACCCTCAGCTATAAATAGAGGCTGCTGCTTCAGTGTAAGGGGTCCGATTTTCTGCTAACGAAGTGCTGCCGAAATTATTCTGCGACCATCATTTATTTTCCTGCCTTCAATTCAATTGCTTTAATTTTCTCACAACAATTTCCACACGGGAGATTGTTGTGAACCTTTTATAAATCTAGCCTTACGTTAGATTTATCTTTTATATTCCATGTTTTAAATTTCTGCCCAATAATTTCCGAAGAACGATCCAGCCAACCTGTGATGGAAGTTCGAGTACTTCAAGATTCAGTTCAATCGCAATTTATTTTATTCAGATTTATCATTTACTGCTTTAATTATTATTATTATTGTTGCATGATATATTATATGCCATTTAACATGCCTTTTATTATAAATCAAATTAATTTATGCATGTTTAACCGTATTAATATGTCTGGCTAATTAATTAAGATATCGATATGGAAAGTAAGTTAACTTTGAGATCCGAAATAAATTGGCTTAATTATGTTTTATTAACTATCACTTGTTTTTGGTTTGTATGTCTAATTTAATTAGTAAGTCTTAAAATTGATAGAGCGAGAGTTTGAGGTTTTGAGACGGTCAAAGGTTAAAATCAATAGAGCGAAAGTTTGAGATCTTTAACTGGATAGTAGACACAGGACATTAGTTTTAAGGATGGCGAAAGCGTATTAAAACCAATTAGAACTTATTTATTTTCAAAAAGTGTTTTTAAACCCGCACGGGATAGCGAAAGCGTACGTTAGGGATATTAGCATGTTCCTAGTCAACAGAGCGAGAGTTTGAGATTAGGAGATTTAAATAGGTAACAACTTCATAAAACAAGCATTTTATTAATTACGTTGTTTCCAAAAAGCTTTTCTAAATCTAATAGGATGACGAGAGCGTACATTACGAGTTAGAACGGTAGTCTAAATCAACAGAGCGAGAGTTTGAGAGGAGGACTTTTAATCAATAGAATTAATAAAGATTTTTAATCGAATTAATATCTTAGCCAATGGACTTTCGGATCACCTAAGTTAAACGAAATACATACTGATATCCGTCTATTATTATATTTCTTAGAATTCACAATCACTTTCCCTTAGAAACAATCGAAAAATATTAGCAGCCTTAGCTTTACATAGTAACCTTAGATAACGGTAGATCGATTCATAGTCCCTGTGGATTCGATATCTTTTAAAACTACACGACACGACTGTGCACTTGCAGTCATCAGATTTATAGACACGTAAAGTCGCGATCAAGTTTTTGGCGCCGTTGCCGGGGACTATTTAAGTTGATATCGTAACTCACTGTTACACCGTAGAGACTAGGGCAATTCTTTCCTGTCTTTTTGAACGATTGTATGCCAAATACTTGTTCACAAGGAGGAGATTTAATACAACGAATTAACGAGATCGAACGTTTTATTAACGTCAAACGTCGAGCTCGCAATCTTCCCGAAGTAGCACCAATACCGATTAATCAGGAATTGATATTTACTGATCAAATTAACCAAATCGCCCCGAAGTTAGAGATGGCTGCCATTCGTCCTCTTAGAGACTATGCCGCTCCTTCACGCGCTGAACCGCACTCAAGTATCGCACCACCTGCGATTGAGGCAAACAATTTCGAACTGAAACCTTCGCTGGTACATGCTGTTCAACATAACCAATTCTCTGGAAGCCCTACAGACGATCCTAACCTCCATTTATCCGTGTTCGTGCAATATGCCGACACTGTCAAAGCTAATAACGTTAGTTCCGAAGCTATTCGATTACGTCTCTTTCCTTTCTCCTTGAGAGATAGAGCTAGAGCGTGGCTTCAATCCCTGCCCTCTAATTCCATAACTACGTGGGACGAACTGAAGAGAGTATTCTTAGCTAGATATTTTCCGCCTAGCAAAACTGCTATGCAAAGAGGTCAAATCAACGGATTTACCCAAAAAAATAACGAATCACTCTTCGAGGCTTGGGAACGATACAAGGACATGCTTAGACTATGCCCTCATCATGGACTCGAACCATGGCTGATCATCCATACTTTCTATGGTGGTCTACTTTATAACACGAAAATGACTATAGATGCCGCTGCTGGCGGAGCATTAATGGACAAACCCCATGATGAAGCATACAACCTCATAGAGAACATGGCACAAAACCATTACCAATGGGGAGGAGAACGAGCCGCTCTAGAGAAAACCCAAACCAAAGGAGGAATGTACGAAGTAAGTGGTATAAACCGTGTAAACGCTAAAGTAGACGCTTTAACTCAAAAGATCGAAAACTTAACCATCACTCCTTCAGCCACCGCGGCTGCTGTAGCACCTAACTACGAAATTTGTGGGTTAACTGGGCACGTAGTTGCCGAATGTCAACTCTTGACCGGTGTCCCATCTGATCAAGTAAACTACGCTCAAGGAAACCCTTATTCTAACACGTACAACCCTGGATGGAAGAACCACCCAAACTTTTCGTATAAGAACAACAATGCGTTGTACGCGCCTGGACAAGCACCTGCTGTCCCACCTGGCTATCAAAAAGCGCCTGTAGCTGCTCAAAATGCCCATAGGAAGTCGAATCTAGAAATCATGATGGAAAACTTTATAGCCTCCCAACAACAAACCAACAAAGACTTCCTAAATCAAAACATCCATAATAGTGAGCAACTAAAACAATTATCGAACAAAGTAGATGCTTTAGCTACACATAAAAAAATGTTAGAAACACAAATCTCACAAGTAGCTCAACAACAAGCACCTACTGCTGCCCCTGCTAGCACGTTTCCTGCTCAACCACAACCTAATCCTAAAGGACATGCAAACGCGATTACATTGCGAAATGGAACGAATTACGATGGACCTATCGATCCTAGAACTCAAAACGCACCCATGTCACAACAAGAGCCAAAGGAAACCAAAAAGACATCGACCGATGATCACACTGCAAAGACTAATGAGAACAATACCGAAGTGGAACCTGAAAAAGAAAAACCTTACGTTCCACCACCACCTTATAAGCCACCAATTCCTTACCCTTAGAGATTAGCTAAATCTAAAACCGAAGCGCAATTTAAAAAATTTGTAGAACTTCTGAAACAACTAAACATAACCATACCTTTCATAGAAGCTATAACTCAGATGCCTTCGTACGCTAAATTCTTAAAAGAAATTCTATCAAACAAAAAGAAACTCGAGGATAACGAAACTGTAACACTTACCGTTGAATGTAGTGCTATCATTCAAAACAACATGCCTCCCAAATTAAAAGATCCTGGTAGTTTTTCCATACCCTGCGTAATAGGAAAAACTATTATAGAAAAAGCCTTGTGCGACTTAGGAGCCAGTGTTAGTTTGATGCCTTTTTCAACCTGTAAGAAACTAAACTTGGGTGAGCTTAAGACAACGAGAATGTCTCTTCAACTAGCTGGCCGTTCAGTTAAATATCCTGTAGGAATGCTAGAGAATATCCCTGTGCGTGTAGGCCAATTCTACATCCCAACCGACTTCATCATAATGGATATCCAAGAAGATTCTAACATCCCAATCATATTAGGAAGACCATTCTTAGCAACTGCTAGTGCAATTATAGACGTTAAACGAGGAAAACTTACCTTCGAAGTCGGAGAAGAAAAGATTGAATTTATCCTTTCTCAATTCCTGAAAGCACCCTCTATAATTGACACATGCTGCTCCGCTGACATCATCGATTAGTGTGTGAATGAAATAGAATCCGAGCCACATAAGGAAACCGAGATCCTAAGAATTTCTATACCGCCTATCTTTGAAGATGACAACTGGCGTGGGGAATATCAAGATAACCACCTGAGTGAATGTCTAGCATTAACTCCTGATCCTATGCTTGGACCTAAGAAACCCGCTATAGAACTTAAAACACTACCTACTGACTTGAGGTACGAATTCCTAGACGAAGAACTAAACCGACCCGTCATAGTTAATGCCGATTTAGGACGAACCGAAACTGAAAAATTACTCACTGTCCTAAGGAAATACCCAACTGCTCTAGGATATAACATATCAGATCTGAAAGGAATAAGCCTTCCCTCTGTATGCATCGCATTATGCTCGAAGAAGATTGCAAAACCTCTAGGGAGCATAAAAGACGAATCAATCCCATTATGAGCGATGTTGTTAAAAAGGAAATTCAAAAACTATTAGAAGCCGGAATCATATACCCAATATCTGATAGTAAATGGGTTAGTCCTGTTCATATTGTACCTAAGAAAGGAGGGGTTACCGTAATAACTAACGCAAAAGGCGAATCTGTAGCACAACGTACCCAAACTAGATGGAGAATGTGCATTGACTATAGGAAACTAAACAAAGCCACTCGCAAAGACCACTTTCCTTTACCATTCATAGATCAAATGCTCGAACGCCTAGCCAAACACTCGCATTTCTGTTATCTGGATGGATACTCAGGATTTTTCCAAATTCCTATTCACCCTGACGACCAAGAAAAGACTACATTTACATGTCCTTATGGTACGTTCGCTTACAGGCGAATGCCTTTCGGACTTTGCAATGCACCTGCAACTTTCCAGAGATGCATGATGGCAATATTTGCCGATTTCCTGGATGGGATAATGGAAGTCTTTATGGACGACTTCTCCGTCTGTGGAGGAAGTTTTGAATCATGTTTAGAAAACCTTGAATTAGTGCTAAAACGATGTGTAAACGTCAACCTTGTCCTAAATTGGGAAAAATGCCATTTCATGGTTCGACAAGGAATCATACTTGGACACATCGTATCCGATAGAGGAATCGAGGTAGATAAAGCGAAAATTGAAATTATCGAAAACCTTCAACCTCCCAAAACAGTTAGAGAAATAAGAAGTTTTCTGGGACACGCCGGTTTTTATCGACGTTTTATTAAAGATTTCTCAAAAATAACCAAACCCTTAACTGAACTACTAATGAAAGATGCCGAATTCATCTTTGACGAAAAATGCGCTGAAGCATTCCAAACACTTAAAGAAGCATTAATCTCTGCGCCGATTATGCAACCTCCCGACTGGAGTGAACCTTTCGAAATAATGTGCGACGCAAGCGATTATGCTGTAGGAGCTGTTCTAGGCCAAAGAAAAGATAAAAAACTCCATGTCATATACTATGCAAGTAGAACCCTAGACAAAGCTCAAATGAACTACGCCACAACAGAAAAGGAACTATTAGCTGTCGTGTTCGTATTAGATAAATTCCGTTCCTACTTGGTAGGAGCCAAAATCATCATATACACTGACCACGCCGCTATTAGGTACCTCCTAACCAAGAAAGATGCCAAGCCTAGACTGTTGAGATGGATCCTCTTATTACAAGAATTCGACTTAGAAATTAAGGATAAAAAGGGAACCGAAAATGTCGTAGCAGATCATCTCTCTCGACTCGAAAATCTGAAACCCGAACAAGTACCAATAGATGATGACTTCCCTTACGAAAGACTCATCGCTCAGTTGGAAGCTAACGAAATAGAACCATACCGACCAACCATTGGATCCAACAATTTCATAGAAGTAGCTTTAGCCCGCTCCGCCACACCTTGGTATGCGGATTTCGTAAATTCCCTAGCCGCTGGTGTACTTCCCCCTGACCTAAGCTACCAATAGAAGAAGAAATTCTTCCATGACCTCAAACATTACTATTGGGACGACACCCTCCTTCTCAAAAGAGGCCCCGATGGAATCTTTAGACGTTGTGTACCTGAGGAAGAAATAGGAAGTATAATAACACATTGCCATTCAGCCCCTTATGGAGGACACCATAGCACATCTAAAACCTGCGCCAAAATCCTTCAATCTGGACTCTTTTTGCCCAACCTATGGAAAGACGTTTACTTTGCCGTATTAAACTGTGATAGATGCCAACAAACTGGAAATATCTCGAGACGTGACGAAATGCCTCAAAAGGGCATTCTAGAAGTAGAAATATTTGACGTCTGGGGAATAGACTTTATGGGTCCCTTTCCATCATTCGGAAATAAATATATACTCGTAGCTGTCGACTATGTTTCGAAATGAATAGAAGCTATCGCTTCTCCTACAAACAACACACAAGTAGTGATCAAACTTTTCAAAAACGTTATCTTTCCTAGATTTGGTGTACCAATACTGGTAATTAGCAACACCATACCATCGAAAATCCTTGAAAAACTCCTTCGAAAATATGGGGTAAATCATCGAATAGCTACACCATACCATCCACAAACAAGCGGACAAGTAGAAGTCTCTAACCGAGAAATAAAGCAGATATTGGAGAAAACTGTTGCTATATCTAGAAAGGATTGGTCATCCAAGCTAAATGAAGCTTTATGGGCTTATAGAACAGCTTTCAAAACTCCAATTGGAACCACCCCATTCAAACTAGTTTATGGAAAATCATGCCACATTCCGGTAGAATTAGAACACAAAGCCTATTGGGCCATAAAGAATTTAAATTTAAACTACATTACTGCTGGTGAAAAACGAATTCCAGACATAAACGAATTAGACGAACTTAGACAAGACGCTTACGAAAACGCTAAAATCTACAAAGAAAGAACGAAGAAATGGCACGACAAACGTATATCTAGGAAAAAATTTAGAATAGGCGATAAAGTACTATTATTTAATTCTAGGCTGAAATTATTTCCTGGAAAGTTACGATCCAGATGGTTTGATCCATTCGAAATTACAAACATACTTCCGAGCGGTGCGATAGAAATTAAAGGAGAAACAGTCGAACCTTTTGTCGTAAATGGGAAACGTCTTAAATGTTACCATCGTCTCGAGCACGATGAAAATATTGAAATTTTAAAACTTGACGAGCTCCCCGCTCATTCGGAAAAATGATTTTCGTTTAATCGTCGAGCTTACGACATAAAACAAAGCGCTTGGAGGGAGACAACCCACATTTCTATTTTTATTTTTTATTTTTTTTTTTATTTTTCTTGTTCTTATTTTATTTATTTAAAAATATTTTATGTCGTTTTGACTTTAATTTTTCTATTTTTTTAGTTTGTATGCCTTTTCTACCTCTTATAATGATTATTATAATTATAACCGCTATTTTAAAATTATAAAAATCTCTCCTTTTTATAATTATAATTATTATTATAAGTTGTTACATCTTTTAATTTTTATTTTTCTTCTTATTTTTCCTTTTAAAAAACACTAGCCTATTTCTAACTAATTTTCATACTTTTCGACTTATAGGCATATTTAGTTACTAACTCATCAAGATGCAAGAAGTCGACAATATGGAAGTTGTTTTCCGTGGTAGAGGACAACAAGCAAGATATGCTAAGCTAGCTGAGAGGCAAATGGGTTTGACTCTCTACCCTCATCCTCCGACTGTGGAGAAGTTAGGAATCGACGAAAGTGTCATGTACCTGCTGAACCAAATCGGTTGGACCGGTTCTCACCTGTTCCGCAAATTCTATACCTTCCGAAAGCTCACTCTGGAGTTCTTGAGCTCATTGACTTACCTGCCTAACTGTGGACACGGACTAAGGAAAGGAATTATCCTTTTTCGAATCTTTGGATTAGATTATCAGTTTTGTGTCCGTGACTTTGCTGCTTTGTTAGATATCCCTCATGGATCGGATGCATACACCACAGTTGCTGAGGAAAATCTTGCTTACTGGGAGTTGGAAAATTTCTGGGGTAAGATTACTGACAACGATAACCCTGAAGAGCACGAGTTTCAATCTGAGAGCATTCATAACCCTGCCTTCAGATACCTGCATAAGATTATTGCTCACTACATTTTCGGTAAGCCCGAAAATATCACTGAAGTTTCCAGAGAAGAGTTATTCATCATGTTCTGCACCTCTCAGAATCGTCCGATTAATGCTGTTACATTTATGCTAGCAAACTTCGAGCGCATCACGCAAGACGAAGTTTCACCTATTCTGGTCGGCGGATTCGTCACTATGATTGCAAATGCTATAGGTCTGAGAACACCACTGCTTATATTGACACCTTTTGGTAACTATAACTCCATGGACATTCAGTTTTGCTTTAATAGAGGTATCATTAGGAACCTTGGTCCTGACCAGTTCGATCTCCTCATTGATAATAAAGTGTGGACCAGTTCACCTTACCGAATCCAAGGACGAGTGTGCCCAACCCTGCCAATTGGCTTTACTATGGTCAGATTCCTGAGAGAGAATCATCTCCTGAAACCCCACAAGCCTATGAACATTTTGATGATGACATGCACGTATCGGAATCTGAGCCTGACACTCCTCCTGGATATTATGACATGAATCCTCCCAAGGACGATCCTGTTCCTGAATATGAACCTATGCCTGAGAACGATCCTGAGCCTGAATATGAACCTCTACCTGAAGATGAACCCATTCCTGAGTATGAGCCTGAGACTCCTACTGGTTCACAAGAAGATCATTCTGAAGATATGACCGATGTCGAGCTTGAGCAACAACAACCTGCTGCATCCGCTGAATTAGTGGCCCCAAGAAATGCTCCTCCAAGGATCGAGCACACTCCTAATCAGAACATACAAGGCCAAGCGATAACTGCACTACAACATGAAGTTCAACATATGCGCAACGAGTTGCACACTCTGCAAATGCACTTCTTCAATTTCATCGACACTGTCAATGCTCAATTCGACGAAGTTTTCAAACACATTTATTCTAATGTGCACAACAACAGAAGTGGCTAGATGTTATCTTTTAGGATATTAGATTTTATTTCTAATTTTAGCAATTTCCAATTCCTAGTTTAGAAATTAATTTTCTGCATTTTTTACATTCTGTTCCTATCAACACTCAGTACCAGTTTTAATATGAAATGCATTATTTTTACTCATTACTGCTACTGTGTTACATTATGCTGCTATTAACTGATATATATTTATGAATGCATATAATATACTCAGCCTGGTCACAATTATTCTTGCTGTTTATAGTATTAAACAATGAGACTGTTCTGAACTATTATTCACTACTTAATGGTATATGTCAGAACCTGCCCAAACCAGTGCATGCGAGAAAATCACTTCCCTAGGCTAGGAGACGCTTGTCTCCACCCCTGTGGGACCAGAACTCTGCATGCAAAGGACAGGAGACGTTCGTCTCCAGAGACTGTCCCCCAGCAGACTGCATGCCTGAGACTCGCGTCTCCCAAGGGCAGCAGCTGCTCTGCTTCGTTGACCACGCAGAGGCATCATTTCTCCCTCTTTGAATTTTGAATTTCAAAATTCATCATTCAATTCTCTTCCTTCTCCCCATTATTCCTTCCATTTAAACACCATAAACCACATTCATCCTCCATCACCACCTCTTTAACTCTACATTATTCCCCATTTTTCCATTCTATTCAAACTTCAAACACTACCATAAATCCCTTTCAATTCTATATTTAATCCACCATTTTCAAACCTCACTATAAAACCACACCACCACCATTCTCTTTCTTCACAACCTCCAAACCATTCTTCTTTTCTCCACACTATCTCCTTCCAAACACACGATGCCTCCGCGTTCAGTCATCCGAAGTGTACGCCCTGAGAGACCTCCTCCCAACCTTGAACATATTATCTTTCGAGAGGAAGACGACAACGCTCAACAAACCAAATACCTTGCTTTCTACGAACGTTCAGTTGTCCCCACGAAATTCGTGAACACTGAATGTTTAGAAACTCTGGGTCTTATAGATGGTGTTACCCGTTTACTCACAAAATCTAGCCTACACCACCTCTGTACCGAACCCGTACCCACATATGAGCCGCTCGTCTTAGAGTTCTTGAGCTCCTTCCACTACGACACTCCTTCTAATCAACCACTCTTAACCGGTAGCATCCAATTTCGGATGTTTAACCGTGAATTTAATTTGGATCAAGAAGAAGTTGCTACGTACTTGCATTTCAACAATGCACCAAATGCTCACTGCACAATTTTTCAAGAACTCAATGGTCGCCCTTGGGAGCAACTCGCTTTTGAATTTTGGTTTAATCTCACTGGCGAAATTCCTACCGGTTGGAGGACCCTTCATGCTTCTCATATTCAAAATCCCGCTAAACGTTATTTTCAACGTGTTTTGGGTAACACTATTTTTGCAAGATCCAACAACCACAAGGTAAACCAAAATGAATTATTTTTCTTATACTGTGCGCTAAATAATATCCGCTTCAATGCTGCACCATTTATGCTCCAACACATCCAAGGCTGCATCAACGCTCCCGCTACAAACCCCTTCCTGTTTGGCGGTATTATTACCACCTTGGCCTGTGCCTTAGGTCTCACTGACGACCTCATCTCACTTTCCCATCTCATGATGCCTGCTCAATCCCTCGATCTCACTTACTGCCGTGACTCCCATCTGGTTTCACCACGTCATGATGGCCGATTCACTCTGGTCGTCAACAAAGTTCCGATTCCACATGTCATCCTGCCATGCCCCGAGCAAATCAACATCCATTATATTCAGCGTTGGAGGCTTATTAATGAAGTTCCTCAAGAAAACCAACTTGAACATCCTAATGAGTCGGTGGATGAAATGGAACAAGAGTTCAACCAAGCAAATGCCGATTTCAATCAACCTCCTCAAAATAATCCTCCGCCTATCACTCTCGAAGCCATGTATGCTGCAATTCAACGACAAGACCAACTTTTTCAAGCTATGCAGACAAATCAAGATGAAACATTAAGGCTTATTCGAGAAATACAACAAGAGCACCGCGACAACGCTATTAGGAACAAAGGTCAATACACCGAAATTGCTACACAATTGAATGATCTTAAATTCCGTGGACATGGCTCTCCTACTAACAGACGTCGACGTGTTCGTACAAGAGGCGCAAGCAGTTCTCGCAACCGCAACAACGAGGGGTAGTTCACATGCATTGAGGACACTGCATCATTTAAGTCTGGGGGAGTCGTATTACTCGCTTTAGTATCATTTCTTTTTATTTTATTTCCTTTCCTTGTAATGTTTGTTTTCAAATTCAATAAAGCATATTTATGGAATTTTAAGTCCTATATGTATATTTCCGTGGCTATTACAATTTTTTCCATTTTCTTGAGCCATAACAAAAATTTCATTCCCAAACGATAAACGCATAACCCTGCATGTTTGAGAAGTACGAAGTTACTTGCCTTATACATTGAAAGATCCGAGACAATACCCTTACCGTCCCGACACTCTAAAACCCCCGAGTGTGCATAACCGATTTGAATACCCTTTATACCGAAACCATCGACTTTAATTTTTGAAGTAACCCTTATTAGTTTATTCTAGGAGTCGGCACCGACTTGAACACCAACTACGCAGAGAGTCGATGAATATAAGTGTATGATCCTTATAATTATAAATATATGCTTAACTGCCAATAGAAATGTGCCTACTAAGTAAGGTGATCCTCACACGATCATTTAACCTAACGGTCACAAATCTCAAATACAAAGAAATTAAAAACTCATTGTTGATTGGTTCAGAAGTTACCTGGTACTGAACGTGGTAGGAAGGACTATTGTCCGATTCCCCACAATCCACAAATGAGCACTAAGGAGTATACCACGTAAATGTGCCAGAACTCCATTAAAAGGATCATAGTCACTAATCGGCTACTCTGATATGTGTGTGTCAAGATAATGGGCTTAATGTGATTGCGCACGAATGAAAAGGGTAAAACAAGATGATGAGTCGAGGTCAAGCTATAATGGCATGATTCAGATTGGTATGCACGCTGGTAGTTGTCTAGTGTCGCTACTGTAAGTTTATTGCTAGGGTCTGCCGCATAAGTTTCAAACGAAAACGTTCTATAGCTGAGTACGACCCGAATGATGTGGTGGAAATGTTTTTCATTTCACGGTCCTCTGATTTTTCTATCTTATTATTTGCTTGAGGACAAGCAAAGGTTCAAGTCTGGGGGAATTTGATAACACGATTTTATATCATATATTTAGCTTGAAATCCATAAATATTTATAGCATTTTCCTTTAATTGTATTGTTTTATTATGATATTATGCGAGTATTTGCTATGTTTCAGGTTTTACGCTCTTATTGAGACTCTTTGTGAAAAGGAAAGAAATGGAGCTAAAATCACTGCTATTTGTGCCTAAAAGATGGAAAAGGGGTGCTGAAGCAAGAAAGGGGTGCAAAGAAGGCCCAATTGTGCATACTACAAGTCCAGCCCACGAAGAAGCCAATTGCGTGTGGCCCAAGTCATCCCAGCACGTGGAGACGCACGTCTCCAACGTCCCTATGCCACCTCACCAAAAGGAGATGTAACACCCTGGATTTCCGCTTACCCCGCAGGGCTTCCGGCCTACCAAGCATGTCACCAGCTTAATCAATAATCCCCCCTAGGTCCGCTTACCGGCTGCCCAGGAAATATTGTTTTTGCCTTCCGCAGGAATCGAACCATGTACCTAGGGGTTAAGTACATATTCATAGCAATTCCTGCTACCACTTGACCATATGGTCAATTGGTAGCAGGAATTGCTATGAATATGTACTTAACCCCTAGGTACATGGTTCGATTCCTGCGGAAGGCAAAAACAATATTTCCTGGGCAGCCGGTAAGCGGACCTAGGGGGGATTATTGATTAAGCTGGTGACATGCTTGGTAGGCCGGAAGCCCTGCGGGGTAAGCGGAAATCCAGGGTGTTACAGGAGACGCACGTCTCCAGCTACCTCCTGGATATTCTCCACTTGAGACGCACGTCTCAAGTCGTTCAAAGGGTCTCCCCAAAA
Source organism: Vicia villosa (assembly GCF_029867415.1). Classification (NCBI taxonomy): domain Eukaryota; kingdom Viridiplantae; phylum Streptophyta; class Magnoliopsida; order Fabales; family Fabaceae; genus Vicia; species Vicia villosa. The sequence continues at coordinate 123,778,377 of NC_081181.1, read as the reverse complement.
AGTGGAGACGCACGTCTCCAAGTCCCAGTCAAGAGAAGCTCCTCCTTTCACGCGTTCCAACTGCAGACCCTCAGCTATAAATAGAGGTTGCTGCTTCCGTGTAAGGGGTCCGATTTTCTCCTAACGAAGTGCTGCCGAAATTATTCTGCGACCATCATTTATTTTCCTGCCTTCAATTCAACTGCTTTAATTTTCTCACAACAATTTCCACACCGGAGATTGTTGTGAACCTTTTATAAATCTAGCCTTACGTTAGATTTATCTTTTATATTCCTTGTTTTAAATTTCTGCCCAATAATTTCCGAAGAACGATCCAGCCAACCTGTGGTGGAAGTTCGAGTACTTCAAGATTCAGTTCAATCGCAATTTATTTTATTCAGGTTTATCATTTACTGCTTTAATTATTATTATTATTGCATGATATATTATATGTCATTTAACATGCCTTTTATTATAAATCAAATTAATTTATGCAGGTTTAACCGTATTAATATGTTTGGCTAATTAATTAAGATATCGGTATGTAAAGTAAGTTAACCGTGGGATCCGAAATGAATTGGCTTAATTATGTTTTATTAACTATCACTTGTTTTTGGTTTGTATGTCTAATTTAATTAGTAAGTCTTAAAATCGATAGAGCAAGAGTTTGAGGTTTTGAGACGGCCAAAGGTTAAAATCAATAGAGCGAAAGTTTGAGATCTTTAACTGGATAGTAGACATAGGACATTAGTTTTAAGGATGGCGAAAGCGTATTAAAACTAATTAGAACTTATTTATTTTCAAAAAGTGTTTTTAAACCCGCACGGGATGGCGAAAGCGTACGTTAGGGATATTAGCATGTTCCGAGTCAACAGAGCGAGAGTTTGAGATTAGGAGATTTAAATAGGTAACAACTTCATAAAACAAGCATTTTATTAATTACGTTGTTTCCAAAAAGCTTTTCTAAATCTAATAGGATGGCGAGAGCGTACATTACGAGTTAGAACGGTAGTCTAAATCAACAGAGCGAGAGTTTGAGAGGAGGACTTTTAATCAATAGAATTAATAAAGATTTTTAATCGAATTAATATCTTAGCCAATGGACTTTCGGATCACCTAAGTTAAACGAAATACATACTGATATCCGCCTATTATTATATTTCTTAGAATTCACAATCACTTTCCCTTAGAAACAATCGAAAAATATTAGCAGCCTTAGCTTTACATAGTAACCTTAGATAATGGTAGATCGATTCATAGTCCCTGTGGATTCGATATCTTTTAAAACTACACGACACGACTGTGCACTTGCAGTCATCAGATTTATAGACACGTAAAGTCGAGATCACCCTTTAATTTCACCACCTCAATTGACATAAATCCTTTATTTAATTTTTTCTTATTTTTAATATCTGATATTATTTTAAATAGATTTTTATTATATTAATTCGATAATTAATTTGAAATAGTTAAAAGTCTATTAAATGATTTATAAATAATAAAAAAAATTAATATTAATTATAAATACTAGTTTTGTTACATTTATATTCATGTAAAAACAATTCATACATATAAAAAGTTAATGAGGACCCAAAAAATCATTGGTACCACAATTATGATGTCTTGGTACACGAAAATCACGACTATATTGTTGTTCTTGTTGTGTTAGAGCTAGTGTCGGAAGATCGTCTTGTGTTTCTTGTGTTGGAGTTGAGGCGGAGGAAGGGACCAAATAACATTTGTTAAATCGTAATCATTAACATTAAGATCCAAGTCTAAATTAATTGTGGATTGTGTGTATGGGTCTGACTGGCACACAGTTGGAATATAATCGATGGAGGGTGGTCGGATGTTAAAGGTTGAAAGGTTATGTTGGATGTAGGGGAAATCAAAATTTGGTGGCGGGAGAGGTGAGATATGCATGGTTGGACGAATGAATGTTTGTTTGTGTTGTGTTTCATAGTTGTAATTTGATTGAGAGTGAGATGGGGTGTATTGAGTGTAAGAAGTTTGTTGTGGGTAAATGTAGGGGGTAGGAGTTTGTTGTTGGGAATAGTGGGGGTTAGGATTTTGTTGTTGGAATGGTTGGGGAATAGGAGTTTGAGAATAATGAGATTGTTGTTGGAAAGTTTGGTTAAATTTTTGAGATCAACTTGCCATGTTGGGGGAATATTGATGTTGACGGGGGTTAATGAGAAATTGTTCGCGTATCTAAATGGAGGTGATTTATACCATTGCATGTACTCTGTGGATGGTTTAGTTTCTTGTAATTTGTTTCCTACCCACGTAAAGATTTCTCGATTCAACCAACAATGTTGCTCGTCGTTGTAAAATTCTGTATACACGTAGTTACGCGATTTGATCATGGTCATTTTGTGGTGTTCTCGGAGGCATTGAGGTTTTTCGGGTATAGGAACAATCTTGTAAATGGCCAAATTGTAGTTTTACCCTATCCGATTGCATTTCAAAATATAGAAACATATGATATAAGTTGTTGCACTCCAAATCAAGCTATCCTCATGGCGTTGCGACTCAAATCCTAGATACGACCTCCAAATAAGTTGACAAGTAATAGAAGAAATTTCTTAATGTAACCAAATTGAATTAAAAATATATATTAACTAGTAAAGTGAGGAATAAAAATCTGCTGTGACTCCATGTGATCAATTCTTAATCGGTATCCTTGGAGATGGTAGCGGGGGTGTTATGGTAGTCAAGGTTCTTGATACACCACCTAAAAGCAATTAAAAAAATAAATATTATTTAAAAGGACTTAAAAAAATTAAATTATGAATTAAAATTAAAATTTACCTTGCAGTATAAGGATATAGTGATGAAAGTGGAGATACCGAGGATAGACATGCGTGTAAAAGCCCAAACTTGAAGAAGTAAAATGCATCCTGACAATTCTGTATCGTTGTAGTTTACAGCTTTGCACATCTCACTATATAAGCTTGCTAAAAGCGGAACCCCAACTATATGTTCTACAATCTTCTAAATCCACAATGAATTATGTACATTTTGCGTGGATATATTTACCGCTTTTGTCAGGCATCAATACTTGCCCAATGAGGAGTAGGATATAAATTCTAGCAGACTTCACTTTGTGCTCTTCGGGTGATGCAACTGTTGAGACATTATCATTATTTTGGTAAAGTTCCTTAAGCCATACCAACTTTAAATGCATTCCCTTTATACAATTTTGTGGTGGTTCTATCCCTAAAATGGAATACCATGCACCATTACCTAGCTCGATAGGACCATTTATAGTTTTATTGTTAACAGGAAGCCCCAATAACATACTAACATCTTCCAACGTGATTGCGTATTCATCGGTTAGAAGATGAAATGTGTGAGTTTCAGGCCTACATCGTTCTAGTAATGCTATAATTGATCTTGAGTCTATTTATGTGATTTTTTTTAAATAACTAAGTATTTCAAAAAAAATCATAAATAACAAAAGACTCAAATTAATTACGCAAATGGCCAATTTTTCACATTGTCACCACCGTAGGTGGCGACTACACTTAATTTAAGGGCAAGTCTCCAATGCAAGTGGTGAGCGCGCGCGCACACACACACACACACACACACACACACACACACACACACACACACACACACACACATATATATATTTTAGGGCAAGTCGGCACTAGGAGTGGCGACTACATTGATTTTATTTTATTTTATTTATTCAAATTAATGTTTTTTATTTTATTTAATATTAATAATAAAAAAGACTACTATTTAATATTAAGAAAACTACAATTACATTAATAACAACATGATCTACAATTACGTTAATCACATGCCTTTTCCTATTTGACGGCCTTTGATGACCCTGGTACGATCCACACGGCGGAGGTGTAATAACTCGTGTAGATGGCTCACGAGGTGGTAGTGCTACCCTAGTCGTACCCCTATTCTTACGAAGGCCCATTTTCGGTTCCTGTTGTGTTTGGGTCGATGGCCCTTCAATGCACTAAGGGTCTACGAAATCAGTCAGCCGACCTTGACCTCTAGAATTCCCGATGTAGGAAAGGTGGGTGCCCACGGCGCCCTCAAAGCTTTATCTTGGTGGAACAAAATGGCTTTTGGTGGGTGCAACCTCGAAATGTGGTCTCTAGTAGTTGGCGATTGAATCGGGTTGGTTAAAATATAATGTTTATGGTGGTGTGTTCAAGTCCAATGGTCGTTGATTGGGATATTGTGATGCTTGATGGATGAGTGGGTTATATGACTGATATTTGTCCTGTATGCCTGTGTCGGGCCTAAGTGGTGATCTGGAGGAGCCCGCCACACCGATGTCTTGGCTGTGTTGAAAGTGTTGAGGTTGAGTTTGTGGTTGGTGTTGGTTGGTATTATTCTTGGTATTGGGGTTGAGTTTGTGGTTGGTGTTGGTAGTGTTGGTATTGTTGGGTGGTGGACATGTGTCGGGGTTGTTGTTGGTAATTTGATTGTTGTTGTTGTTGATGTTGGTAATATTGTTGTTGTTGTTGGAAATATTGTGGTTATTAATGTTAGAAATATGGTTGTTGTGCTCACGGATCGTCCAAATAGAACGGGTGAGACACAATTTTTTTAGGATTAGTAGCCGATTTGTACCAATCCACATATTCCCTTGTTGATTTTATTTCGGTGGGCACCACCAGAAATTGTAGGACATAGTGGGCACGCCAGTTCCACATTTAACACAAGTCCTTAGCGAATGCCTTCCAATTTTTTACGTACCACTGATTGCTGACTTTTTTGAGATGTCAAGGTTCCAAGCACATCGAGGGGCATGGGGTTTCTTGATGCATGTCGAATTGTAGTTTGACACGATCACTATGACGCATCTCCACAGTGGTGAACCGTATGATAGGCGTTTTTGCTATCCAAACAGCTGCATCTTCGAGGTTAGGTTCATGGTCCAGTTCCAAATATGGTCTCCAAGTAAACTGCAATGCAAAAAAAATATATTAATTATTAGAGAGGATGCTTTATATTAATAGTTTAGTTAGAAGATTGATAGTTTAGTGGTAATACATCTTGTGGTCGAAGACGATCCAAGAGTTGGCGATAAAAGACAATTTTGTTTTTGGCTGTTAGGCTGTAATCGAGTATGGGAAGACAATACCACATACATAAATAGACTCAAGATTAATTATAGCGTTACTAGAACGACGAAGGCCCAAAACTCACACATTTCATCTTCCAACCGGTGAATGCACAATCACGTTGAAAGATGTTAGTATGTTATTGGGGCTTCCTGTTAACGGTAAAGCTATAAATGGTCCTATCGAACTGGGTAATGATTCATGGTATTCCATCTTAGGGATAGAACCCCCACAAAATTGTATAAAAGAAATGGGTTTAAAGTTGGTATGACTTAAAGAACTTTACCAAAATAATGATAATACCAAAATAATGATAATGTCTCAACAGATGCATCACCCGAAGAGTACAAAGTGAGGTTTGCGCGAATTTATAACTGACTACTACGATTATATTATATATAAGTAAGTGTATTCAGCTTTAAGTATAATTTTATTAGTTGTCTGTATACATGACAGTAGAGCTACATTATTTTCAAAGCTTAAACTCTTGATAATTTCCAACATCTAACCAGAAACTTAATTATGACATGTTTGAAAAGAACCCAATAAATTAGGACACAACTTAATCGTGTGTCATATAGTCAATCAAACCATACTATTCAAATCTTAGCTAAATAAATATATACCAATACAAATTTACTTGAATAATGCTATCCTTACACCCCAAACTTACACCAATACTTACACGAAACACTGTTCACCGTATTTATACGGTGAACCGTGTTTTTTAAAATAAAATAATAATATTTATAAAAAATATTTTTTATTTTTAAAATTACGAACGACACTGTTCATGTAAGGACGTGCATTAACCAACTTCATTACTGCATTAACCAAGTTTGTTAATATTAACTAGCACATGCACGAAGTCAATCACCAAAGATGCCAATTTAGGGACTGTTTCTGCAATTTCTTAATTTGACATGTGTGTACATTTTTTAATGTTCTTTAACAAACTTAATGCCTACTTGCCACTCTCCATGCTAACAATTCAATCATGCATTGCAGGAAATTATAAAATGATGTTTCAAACACCGTAGGAATACAAATTCATAAAAAAAAATTGTGTTAAAATATTTTATATTTAAAAATTATTTAATAATTATATTTATGTTGGCAAATATATTTATATAAATTTAGCTATTTATCAAATTCAGAGCCTTAACAGATTAAGTGGTCAAATAAAATTTAAAAAGTTAATTAGATTTTTATTTAGTAATTAATTAATTAATTGGATATGAACTCAAATATGAATGAATGTTAGGACGGTCTATTTTAGAATAATGGAAATCCTAATTGGACATCACCATCTATATAGGATATGACCTTTAATACATCGTGCACGTTTACGTCTTTTCCTCGTCTAAAGAGTGTTTAAGGCATTATGAGTACAGTACCGGTTGAGAAAAATCTACAAGCCAACAAGTGTCAGTCACTTGTCTCTATACTTTTGTGTTTCTATATCACAATTATCATTGCAAAAAGACTTTTATCTCATGGATTCAAATATTTCTGAAATCTCATCTCTCATGTAATAACATGTCGTAGATTCTGTAGTTATATTACATGTTCATATTTATTTATTTTATTTTGCACTAAAGTATATGGTATAATATGTAGAACATGCATATGTGAATAATTGTTATTGATTTAATTTTCACAAGTGGTATCAGAGCATATCTTCATGTTTAGTTTATTGAGATTTATCCTTTAAACATCCGTGTTTATTTATTTTTATCATGAAACATATGTTTGAAATTCATGATTTTTTCTTCAATATTGATAAATATGTTTTATGAGGGATGAAGTTTTAATGATATTTTTTTACATTTACTATCCAGTTTAAGGTTTGTGTGTTATATTTATTTTTAAAAGATTTATATATATATATTTAGGATCTTCCATATCTTTTGTATGAATTCTTGAAAATAAATTTGATTACAGTATATATTTAAATGATTTTTAATTTGGTGATCACATTTAAAATTATGATTGTGATTTGAAAAACTATAATATTATGATAAAGATCTATTTTAAGTTATAATTTCTAGAATTATATTTGTGATAACGAAAAGTATTTGTGAAAATTGTGGTTTTCTTTGGAACATATGTTATTTACTAGTATATGTTATGTTAAATATATTTGGAATCACATATATATGATTATGATCGATGATTGTGAATCATAAAAGTATATTTTCTTTAAGAATTTTGATTTTCAACACTTTATTTGTTGCTTGAGAAAGATAACTATTGGATTTAAATCTTATTTTGGTGATTTGATTTTTGGTTTTGAATTTTAAAAAAAGGTTTCATTATCAAATTCTTTAATTTAATTTTTTAATTATTGTTTTATCTTTTAATTTGATTCACATAAAATTTTCACATGAATTTATGTTTTGAGAGATAAGAGAAATGCTAATTTGTTTAATATATTATTATATATTATTTATGATTTTTTTAAAAATATTTTGAATCTCTATCAAAATTATTGATAAGGTAAATCTAAAGATTTGGTTCTTTAAATTTTGGATACTTTGGATTTTTGAATTGATTTTGTTGATTCTAAAACAATTTATTTTAAGAATTGTTTGGTGTATATGTGAATTTGTTTGACATTTATTTTGGATATATAAATATTTAATATTTATCTGATTTGAAATTATACATTTAGAGTGATTATGTTATTTGAGTTTATTGTTAGTAAATTTTATACAATAATATTATTTTTTTTTTTTCATGCCATTTGTATATATTCATAAAACTTAGTATGTTTTATTGTGAGTTTGTTCTCACATTATGGGTCACTAAGTAATCTTATGATTATGAGGAATGCGCAGTTTTGATTGAGTTGGTTGAAACAACAAGTTCCAAAAGTGACATCTGATGCGTATATTAGATTATTTTAAAATTACAAAAGATGTAGTATGGAATTGTTCATGCGAGTTGTTACAGTCGGCCAAAAAAAAACACAGTTTGGTCGGATAATTGCATACATGTAATGCTGAATACGTGGTAATTATTAAGTTTTTTTCTCCATGTTGATAATGGCTGGTGTCAAAGACGCACATTATCCAACATGACTTATTATCAATGTTTGATCATTACCTTGAGAGTACCGCTTACATTTAATTTTTGGCTATCAAAGATTTTGGATTAATGGTGCGTTTGGTATCTTATTTTATCTTATAAATTTACAATTATAAAGGTGCATGTCTCTATAATAATTTATTGACGTGTCTGATAAAGTCGTGTGAACGTAAAATTATGAAAGTATTCAGTGAATTACATTCACACCTATAACGGGGACTGCAGTAGTGTGAATTTAGAATTGGACAATTGTGACACTTTGAAATTGGACAGTGGTTACAATTTTGGACTGTCTTTGGCACATGAGTTTTAAAAAAATTATTAATTCATGTGCCAATATTATTTTCACATATTTTTAAATATTTATAAAAAAAGTATTCAATTTAGTAATATAGTAGTTTTTTATTTTAATCTGTATCCATTTTTGTGTGAAATATTTCTACTTATATATTTTAATATTTTATTATTTTTAAAAGTATAAATATTAATCAGTACTTTCACTCCAAAATATTTTACATCAAACACTTTACTAAATTTGGATGAAAAATCATATTTTATTATTTTTTCACTTTTTTATATTATTTCAGCTATATATTAAATAAAATATTTTCATAATAGATATATATCAAAGATTTAGTTTAATATTATTTTTAAAGTTGAAAAATTATAAATATTATCAAACAACTTTAACTTTATTTATAAAGCTCTTATTTTTAACTTCAGCTTAAAAGTAACTTTTACAACAGAAAAAAGACCGGTCAGACGATATCTTAGAAATTATTCTCAAGGTATCATCTGATTATCACAAAAGATATATATATATATATATATATATATATATATATATATATATTATCCAGAAAATAATATTCTGGATTATCAACTAAAACGCCATTACCTTAAGCGTTTCGACCCTTTAGGTCTCGTGCTTAGGGGGCTATGTACATTCGGAAAATAATATAATGGATTATCGCCTAAGACGTCAATACCTTAAGCGCTTCGACCCTTCAGTCCTCGTGCTTGCGGGGCTATGTACTTCCGAAAAATAAAAGGTGGTCTCATGCTAGGGGGCCATGTACATCTGGAAAATAATATTATGGATTATTAACTAAAACGCCAATACCTTAAGCGCTTCGACCCTTCAGGCCTCGCACTTGCGGGGCTATGTACTTCCGAAAAATAAAAGGTGGTCTTGCCTACCTAAACCACGAAAGCACTACAAGTCGGCCAACACAGCTAGCCCACGAAGGGACATTAGAGTGGCTCAGCGGAGCTAGCTCGCGGATCTAGTCCATAGAGCTAGCCCATGAAGGTACCAAGTCGGTCAATAGAGTTAGCCAACAAAGGTACCAAGTCGCCCAGCAGAGCTAGCACACATGCAAGTTAGCCAGCACAATTAGCCCACGAAGGCATAGCCAAAGTCCAACAGAGCTAGCCCACGAAGGTACTAAGTCGGCCAATACATTTAGCCTATAGAGCTAGCCCACGAAGGTACCAAGTCGGTAAATACAGCTAGCCCACAAAAGTCTCAAATAGTATGAGAATTTTACCCATTCAACAGAGCGATGAATCAAATATCATAGAAGCAAAGGCCTAAGAGTTGGACGGACTTGCCTTTACGAAGTCTCATTTGAAGGACTTGACTATTTAAGTCTCTCTTGAGGAAATTGACTATCCAAGTCTTGCTTAAGGGACTCGACTATTTAAGTCTCGCATGAGGGACTCAACTATAGAAGTCTCACTAGAGGGACTAAATTATATAAGTCTCGCCTAAAAAAACTTGGCTATTTAAGTTTTGTCTGAGGGGCTGGACCATCTAAGTCTTGTATGGGGGACTCGATTATCTAAGTCTTGCCTTAAGGACTTGACTATCTAAGTCTCATCAGAGGGATTCAACTATCTAACTCTCACTTGAGGGACTAAATTATCTAAGTCTCACCAAAAAATAAAGTACCTTTTGCTTGAATTAAATCACTTCCCTCTTTCCCAAGCCCCGTGCTTGAGGGACTGCGTACAAAAATAATTTTATTAGGCCTTAAGATGGGATAATCTAGGAAAAATAATGAAAATCCAAACACACTAGGTTATGCGAGTATAAGGATAAGACCTTAGGTCTCCAAGACTTTTCCCCACAACACCAAGTAATAGACGATAACCGCCCGACATGGGTAACTAGGCGCCAAATTAGGATCGGGCCATCCGAATTAGCTTCACTCACGCGGTGAACATGGGCAATGACATGTCATGAATACCAACTTATTAGGTGAGAATATGGACTATAAATGGTTCTTACGCTCAACTACACCATTTTGTTGTGGAGTTCTCAAACATGAGAAGTTATGAGTAAATCTGTTTTCCTCGCAAAAGTTTTCAAATTGATGGTTTATAAACTCACTACCATGATCACTACAGAGTGTGACAATTTTCAAATAAAAAATATTTGGACACTCTTAACAAATTTAACGAAGGCGTTAAAAGTTTCTTCCTTATGGGTTAATGATAATGTCCAAGTAAATCTAGAATAGTCGTTCACAATTACAAACTCGTAATAATTACCGCCTAAACTTCTTGTCCTCGAAGGTGTTGAATGCAGTATAGGGCAAGCAACAAAAAAGATTTAGAAATATTGATCCGGGAATTATCGTCCTCAGAGATGGAGGGATGTCATTCAACAATTTCTACGGTTTTGAACTTTGGATTGAATGAGCAAAAAATAAACAAAGATATAGACAGGAAAAGAATAAACACATTCTTAGAAGAGAAATAACTTATCAGGAATGTAAATATATTCACTCTTCACAAACATACACTTACCAACCCGTTATACTCAACCTACGATACTCATCTATGTCATCACATATCTCTCACATAAGCGTCCATCTCTGGAGCACCAACGAGATCATCTCACAACTAAGGTTATCTCTAACGCGAAGTCGCGAGAACATCCGCATTCTCGCGTCGGCGATCTCTCGCGCCGCTCAAACACGAAAGCATTAAGTACAGATACCTACAGTGAATGCTAGCTCTAAATCTATCTCTAGAGTTCAGAAACTAACAGATAATCATCCTAGATAAGGATTCAAGAAGTTTATCTCTAAAGCAACCCAAATCCCCAGCATAGAGCAAAAATCCAGAACAACATCAACACAGATTTATAAAGCAAGTTAAACATAACATTATAATCGGTAAATATACATAATATTAGAGTAACTATACAAACAAACCCAACACAAAGAAATACACAGAGAATAGAAGAGATAAACCAAACATCTCGCGGGTTGTGAGCTTCGGTTGATGAGAAATCCACCTCCGATCTTCCAAGTGCATGACCCGGTGTTGTTTTCTAAGCTAATCCTACTCTAAGAATGAAGTTGATGGTGTTGGGACTCAAAAATACCCAACCCATAACCTAAAAAAGTGATTTTCCCCTTTTTAACAAGTCTGAAAATTCGCCAGCTCGCTTAGCGGCACAGAGTCCGCTTAGCGGATTCTGCTAAAAATCAGATTTTGTTTTCGCCATAACTCGAGAACCGTAACTCCGAATTGCGCCCGGTTCAAAGCGTTGGAAAGCTTATTCAATGATCTATCCAATAATGAATGAATAGGAACCAAAATTATGATTTTGGTCATCCTTATTTTGAGCCTATGGAATTCCGCTTGACGGTGGGTAAGCGGGCTTGCACCAAAACTGCGCAATCGAAGCCGTGCCTTTGACACTTTATTCCTCAAGGCTCCAATATGCATAAATACCTACAAAACACATGAAAAACTATCAAATGGTATAAAGTATATTAAAGTACAACTATTCACAAAGTATACGTATTTATACACAAAACGGGGAATTATTCAAACGGTATTAACAAAAGTATCGATAAGTGCCACTATTTACATACACAAAATAAGTACATTTTGGCACTTATCAAACTCTCCCCAACTTGAAACTTTGTTTGTCCTCAAACAATGTCAAATAAATCAAATAATTGAAAGTAATAAACCAAAGAATTGTGAATCAACAAGTTTAGAAAACCAAAAACAAATGTATGACTCAATACAAAAACGTATAAACAAAGTAAATACTTACCACTATCCTACAACGACAACATGTAAATAAAACTAATCCTAAATACAAAAAGCATACAAAAAATTCTAACACAATACAAGCTCACACCATGAATCACACTTAGCAAAAATTCATCAATGGATGAAGAACACACAAAGGTGAGGGACTTTTAACACTCATCCAACAATCTTGCAAACAAAAGATTAAATTATGCATTCATCCAAAAATCACATTGAAGATACAAAAGCAAGAATCACAAGGACTTTTCACGGTTGAAATGTGGCTTGGTTAACAAACAAGGGATAAGTCCTAAGGCTAATCGAAACAAAAACTTGCCTAAACCTAAGGGAGTGATCAATCCACAAAGTTCTAAGCAACAAAATCTCGATTAAACTTCTTCCTTAACCACAAGTTTCTCAAACCAATCACAATACTTATTAGCACAATTATTCACTTCTCTTTTCTTTTTCTTTTTCAAAACTTTTTCTCCTTTTTTTTTTATTTTCTTTTCACATTTTTTTTCTTTTCTTTTCAATTTCATAGCAACAACCAAATATGTACACAATCATTTTTCTCCCCAACTTGAATTCAACCACATCATCATGTGAATACTCTCTACTTTCTAAGGCAAGGTAAAAATTCATACAAAAAATCATGGTTGAGGATTCAAGAAAATAAAGAATCAATCATCCATGCTATAATGAGAACTAAACACTCAAAGATAAGCATTTAGCAAAAACAACATGGACATTGACAAAAATATCAAAAGGGTTAACAAATGATCACACACTCACAAGGTGAATTGACTATTTGGTTATGGTGGTTGTGCTCAAAATGAAACAAAATACCTTGATCCTTTTCATGCTTTCATAAAATCAACATAAACAAAAGATTAAGCATAATAAAATCCAGTTAAAACAAAGATTGTGGCCTCCAGCATATGTAAACAATGGAAAGCTTCCTCACATTTATGGTTGGGAACTAAAAGTGATTCAATCAACAAGCAAGTAATGCAAAAGAATGAATGGTATGGTAATTGTACAAATGAAAAGTTTCCTAAATATGTTATGCTATAGAAAGCGATAAATGAGTACCTTGAATGATACACTTCAAAAACAATATCCTACCATACATCCGCAAGTTGAAACACTCAAGCTTTGGAAAATCACCTCAAAATCTTCGAATTACCAACAAAATTCGAGTATAAACAACCAATAAAAGAATTAGAAAAATAAAACTAGTATCTACTACTAAATAGCCTTGGTGAAAGTGGGAAAAATGAGTGAACCAAGTGGAATGGGAACCCCACTGGTACAGAGCAGAAAAACAAACTTCTGCTATGCTCGCTTAGTGGGCTCTGATCCGCTTAGTGGACACAAAAAAAAACAGAACAAAATTAGGTGTTCCGGCCCTCTCCACTTCACCTAAATACCTCTTAAACATACAAATAAACAAAATTTTACAACCGTTGGGGTGCCTCCCAACAAGCGCTTGTTTTACCTTGTTAGCTCGACGCCTTTATTGTTTCGGTGTTTGGAAAGTATCCTCCTCTCGTCATGCCATGGTAACGTCTCACCGCACAAGCCTAAAGAAAGTGTCCTAACCAACCACTTAACAAACATTACAGGTACAAATATATACAACGATTATACAAACATAAAAACGAAAATATACAACTATATACACAAACAAACACATATGCACAAGTATGGAACACAAACAACTATTATTATACAAAAATGAAAAATTTGTGAATGTAAACAAGTAAACATATACAAGTAAAACTATACAATATATACAAAGCTCAAGACCACGGAGACTATTGCGATGCAATTTAACAACCATCCCCGGCAACGGCGCCATTTTGTTGAATGCAGTATAGGGCAAGCAACAAAAAAGATTTGGAAATATTGATCCGGGAATTATCGTCCTCAGAGATGGAGAGATGTCATTCAACAGTTTCTACGGTTTCAAACTTTAGATTGAATGAGAAAAAAGTAAACAAAGATATAGACAGGAAAAGAATAAACACATTCTTAGAAGAGAAATAACTTATCAGGAATGTAAATATATTCACTCTTCACAAACATACACTTACCAACCCGTTATACTCAACCTACGATACTCATATATGTCATCACGTATCTCTCACATAAGCATCCATCTCTGGAGCACAAACGAGATCATCTCACAACTAAGGTTATCTCTAACGCGAAGTCGCAAGAACATCCGTATTCTTGCGTCGGCGATCTCTCTCGCCGCTCAAACACAAAAGCATTAAGTACAGATACCCACAGTGAATGCTAGCTCTAAATCTATCTCTAGAGTTCAGAAACTAACAGATAATCATCCTAGATAAGGATTCAAGAAGTTTATCTCTAAAGCAACCCAAATCCCCAACATAGAGCAAAAATCCAGAACAACGTCAACACAGATTTGTAAAGCAAGTTAAACATAACATTATAATCGGTAAATATACATAAGATTCGAGTAACTATACAAACAAACCCAACATAAAGAAATACACAGAGAATAGAAGAGATAAACCAAACATCTCGCGGGTTGTCAGCTCCGGTTGATGAGAAATCCACCTCCGATCTTCCAAGTGCATGACCCGGTGTTGTTTTCTAAGTCAATCTTACTCTAAGAATGAAGTTGATGGTGTTGGGACTCAAAAATACCCAACCCATAACCTAAAAATATGATTTTTCTCCTTTTTAGCAAGTCTGAAAATTCGTCATCTCGCTTAGCGGCACAGAGTCCGCTTAGCGGACTCAGCTAAAAATCAGATTTTGTTTTCGCCATAACTCGAGAACCGTAACTCCGAATTGCGCCCGGTTCGAAGCGTTGGAAAACTTATTCAATTCTCTATCCAATAATGAATGAATGGGAACCAAAATGATGATTTTGGTCATCCTTATTTTGAGCCTATGGAAGTCCGCTTGACGGTGGCTAAGCGGGCTTGCATCAAAACTGCGAAATCGAAGCCGTGCCTTTAACACTTTATTCCTCAAGGCTCCAATATGCATAAATACCTACAAAACACAGGAAAAACTATCAAATGGTATAAAAGTATATGAAAATACAACTATTCACAAAGTATACGTATTTATACACAAAACGGGGAATTATTCAAACAGTATTAACAAAAGGATCGATAAGTGCCACTATTTACATACACAAAATAAGTACATTTTGGCACTTATCAGAAGGGCCAAATAAGTTTAGAAGGAGAAACTCGAGAGGTTTTGAAGTTGAAATAACAACTCTCATTTGCTTTCACATTCGTCAAGCATAACAAGGTTTATTTTTTGAAAACTTTATTTTAGGTAGACCAACTACTAGATGCTTAGATGATATCTTATTCAATAAGTCAAAGTGTATATTTTCTAAACTTCTATGCCATAACAATGAATCTTCATTCTTAGTTACTAAATATTTAGTACCATACATTTACACATCATCCAAGTCACGCAAACAAATATTATCAACCTCATAACCACTTAAACACTAAAATTTTACTTGCCTTATTTTCAATTAAACAACTTAAGGTATAAAAAATGATAGAATACCCCTGGTCACATAATTGACTAACACCAAGTACATTGTGTTTAAGCCTTTTAACTAATAAAACATCTTCAATGCTTAGTGTGGGGGGATTTCCTACAGTACATTCCCCTAGAATGTTACCTCGTGCATTATCCATATACTGATGCGACTGTTTTCTTTGTGATCGAATTTGATAAGCATTAAAGTGTCCTGTCATATGTCTTAAGCATCTGCTATCTAGGAACCTCAGCCTTTTCATTGAGACAAGATGTACCTACAGATAACCAAGCAGGTAATTTAGGTACCTAACTAGTGGGTCCATGCGGGTTAAGGTATATAAGCCATGGTACCATTGGGAACTTTGACATTCATAACGTGGAAAAGAGGCCTAATGTGAGTGACCTTTATCACAATAATAATGACATATATATTTATATGAAATGCGCTTCCTATTTTTTCTTGTAGGTCGAGAGTTTTTCTTAAAACCAATCCCTCTTTCACTTGAAGGAGTAGAATTAGTAGTAGATAGAAAAATAACTTATGCTAATTTTCCTTTGAGATTTTCATTTTCAAGTTTCAAAATTGGACAAGTAGCGCAATCCATCTTTACTATCTTTTTAGCTAAAGTATCAAAAAAATTAAAATGCTCATCTACGAGAGATGCATATCCTTCTTTTAAAGACTCTAAGGCACTATTAAGATCATTAATTTCCTTTTCATGTTTTGAAATAAGTTTTCTTAAAAATATATAGAGCATCTTCATGCATTTCACTAAACATTTTCGAAAGTTGTTTATAAGAAGACTTAAATTCAGGGTCAAAAGTATATACCTCGGAATCTTCACTTTTCTTATGTGCCATCAAGCATAGGTTAACACATTAATTATCAGAACTTGAACTGTAAGCTGAAGAAAAGATCTCATCTTCTTTTTCCCAAGTGATATAGGTTCTAAGACCTTTAGCATGTTTGGCTTTTGTCTTGTAGGACTCCTTATCATTTTTCTTATTATGTTTGTTGAGTATCAAACACGTGGTTCTATAGTGAACCAATTTCCCGCATTCAAAGCATGTGACATCTTCTTCTTTTCTTTCACGTTCCTTCTTGTGCGGATGAGACTTCCTGAAATTAATGAGATTTTTATCGGAATGCTTGAGCTTATTTTTTCTCATACATTGATTGTAGCGCTTGACGAATAACCCCATATTTTCTTCTTTTGAAGAGTCTTCGTCAGAACTATCACCTTCGTCTTTATTTTTCTTTGTCCTTGATGACAAAGCTTTCAAGGATAAATCCTATTTTTCTTCTTTTACATTCTCTTTCTTTTTCGATTTTACTTCGCTTTCAACAAGTCATTTAAGTTCATTCTCATGTTTAGTAAGCTTTCCAAACAATCTTGTGATATCCAAAGAACTAATATCATTTGATTCTTTTATGGCCGCTACCTTTGGTTGCCATTTCTTACACATATATATTAGAATTTCGTTAGCACAATATTGGTTAGAAAAGGTATTTCCCAAATTGTCTAGCTTGTTGATTAAATGGAGAAAATGAGCTTGGATGGATTCCACTGATTCTCCAGGTTTGATACAGAAAAGTTCATACTCCTCTGTCAACATATCGTCATCACCCATATTCCCAAACTTTTGAGTCGCTTAGACCTAATCAAAAGACGAGATCTAAGGTCAATTATTTGGTGAGAATATGGACTATAAATGACCTAAGAAGGGGCGGGGGGTGAATAGACCTCCCAAGTAAAAATTCGTTTGAAAATAGTTTAAAATATTTTTTCTTCAAAGTTTCAAATGTAAAATTTATTTTGCATGGCGGACGTTGCGTAAAATAGACTATGCTTATCGGTTGGAAGTTACACGAATATACTTAAATAACTCACAACACAATTAGTTGGACAATTGAATTAAATCAAATGAACAAACTAATTATATTGGATAATCAATCAATTACATGATAAGTGTTATTGCACAATTGCCAATACAAATAAGATTCTACAACCACATTTTGAGGTTTAATCGACACTGAGACAAAATTGAATTACCAATTCTAACAAAACCTACACTTTCACAATTAATTGCTAATAACATAAAATCTTAATGACATGCAATTCTTGAAAGCAATAATGAACAAACAAATTATGTAATCAACTATGAAATTAAATCAGAGAGAGTACCTAGGATTTATAGTGGTTTGGCACGTTTGTCCTCACTTTGTGCTTAATTCACTATCCAATGTTTTCCCATTAAAATTTTGTTGGTCTTCCAATAATATTTGTGACAAGTTACACGACTTCGTACAATCTCAATATCCTCAATAAACGCTAAAAATAAATTTATTCTTTCTAAATATTTGACTTGTACACAGCTCCACGAAGTGAACTCTATGCGAATTCTTTATTTGAATTCGCTTCTTGAATCTTCCAGCCCTAACAACCTGCTCCTAAGTCTGCATCTGTGGTAACTTTTATACAATTTCGTCGATATCTTGAACGTTGGTATCTTGGAAGATTGAGAAGAACTCCTATCATGTTCGTAGGCTTCCACACATCATTACCAAGGTCAACTTGGAGAGAAGAACCTCCTTATTTTCCACTAGAATTTTTAGAACCAGTCACAACACTACACAATCTTGCAAGCCTCTGGAATCTTAACCAGATCTTCAATGAAACTTTAAATTCAAAAAAGAATCTCCTTAACAATCACGAATCTTTAAAGATAAGATTTCGATCCATGCAATAATGTAAAAAGAATGAGGTAGAAGATGAAATAAATCAGTTGCAAGTGTTCACAAAAGAGCTAAAACTCTTTTGAAAAATGAAAGAACAAGTGATTTGTGAATTTACAAACTAATTGTGGAAGAATGTGTTTTTTAAAATTGTGGATGATTTGAGAGTAAAAATTATTTATAGTTGCTGGAGATGAAACATAAAATTAGTGAAAAATCATGTTTGATTCGATTCACAAACACTTGGTGTTTTGAGTCAAGTGGCAAAGTAATGTGAAACAAGATCTACACACTATATGAGAAACCCATTTTCCTATGATTCGAGTCAAGTATATACCGTGATTTAACTCATGTAAGTCGTGATTCAAGTCATGAAAAAACCATGATTCGACTCAAACTTGGCAGGGACTGACAAAAGGTTCATGATTGAACTCATATGTAACTTGTGATTCGAGTCATAGAATTACGTGATTTGAATCATGTGTAACATGTGATTCGAGTCACAACATCACCACATTCTTGTTTCCCCTATTTAGTTTGATTAGACTTATAGGGTTGTGTGATTTTACTTATGACATGACTTGAACCAATCTCAAATATGATTCTTGTTCCAAGAACTCGACTGATTGACTTAAAGCATAATGTTAATACTCAAACACAAACAATTTGAATTATGCATACTAAAACGTAGATAAAAAACTCAATAAAAAATTGCACAATTGAAGAGGAGACTCAATCATATAAACCAAAATTGAAATAAACCTTAAGAGACGAACAACAAAATCATATAGAGGTCTCTCCCTCAATATATCAAAGACATTTGACTTAGGGTCAGTCAAAGAGAGAAAGCACTCTCTCCATGATTCTAAGAGATCAAATTCTCTAACGACCACGTTTCTTGGTCGTGAAGTTAAGAGAAGCCATCGCGTTTCATGGTCGTAAAGTTAAGACAAGCCATCTCTGGCTCTCTACCCCAAGCCAAAAGAACCTCTATAAATTAAATATTTCATTTCCTGGATGATTTCAAAAAACAACATACAAAACTTTTCACAACCCTATCCGAATTAATCCAAAATGCAACGAAACACCAAATACAATTATACAAATGCATGATACTCCAATAAAAATAAGGTAAGCTACGTTTCTTCCAAGGTTGCTTATGCAAATGATCAATCTCCCGACTCCCATACTTAATTTAGGTAGCAACCCTACCACCATTGTTCATTACTTCTTTCGGACTGTATTTTTCTTTTAAAAAGTCATACTGTTATTTTCAACCAATCGACTATTTATCATCTATATAATTATATTATATAACTTCTGGTCCCATAACAATTAAAAATAGTAAGACCAAACTTACCACAGAAAAAATCTCACGCGCTTAACAAAGAGCGTGCCATTTTCGGAATGGAAGAGGTTAAGAGAAAACCCTTCCACGTTTACTTACGCGCTAGTTGAGCACGTGGATTTCCTATAAAAGCCCAACATCAATTCTTTGCCTGCGTAGGTGGGTTAAGAATCGTAATTCCTCACTCTATCTCTTTCTCTCTCTTATTTTTATTTATTCATACCAATTAATTAATTAATTTATTGATTTCATATAAACACAACTCACACTTCGAAATTTCTTATTATTATTTTCGTCAATATTTTTCCGTTTCTCTCTCAAATTCCCAGTTTTCATTTCTTCCACAACTCGCACGCACGCTTCCAATTTCGTTGTCAATCAATCGTTCTAGGTTAGGGTTTCGATTCATTTCTCATTCGATTCGATCCGCGGGTTCAATTCACAACTGCAGATACCCTATTTACCTCCCACCGACGACGCTATGGGAGGTGACGCTGCTGAGAGTGCGACGGAGCCACAAACCACCGACGGAGTTAAGATCAACATTCGTTGCTCCAATGGTTCCAAGTTTTTCGTTCATGTTAGCCTCGATTCCACCGTTCGTTCCTTCAAGGATGTCGTCGCTCAGAACTGCGATATCTCTGCTGACCAACAACGGTTGATTTATAAGGGCCGGATCCTCAAGGACGATCAAACCCTTCAAAGCTACGGTATAAACCTGATCTTTCAATGATTTGTATATTTATGTGTTGTGAATCAACGATTTTATTTTTTATTCGAGTTTTGTTTGGTTTTCGTGTAATTGAAAAAACAAAGATGCATTTGTAGTTTTAGAGTGAAAATACAAATGGAATTAAAATCATTGGTTATGTTGTCAGGAATAGATATTGAGAGAGTATTTCCTAAAAGAGTGAATATATGATTTTCTTTTGAATTTGGATTTATAGGTTTGGAGGCAGATCATACTGTTCATTTGGTCCGTGGTTTTGCGCCTGCCAATACAACTGGTGGGACTAATACCAGCGGTGCGAATACCACAACTACTAATGCTAGAGCTGCTGGTGCTAATGAGGGTGGGGGATTAGGAGGAGCTGGACTTGGAGCTTCACTGTTTCCAGGACTAGGTATCAATGGGATGGGTGGAGGTGGTGGTCTCAATAGCTTATTTGGAGCGGGACCTCCAGATCTTGATCAATTGCAGCAACCATTGATGTCAAATCCTAATTTAGTGAGAGAAATTATGAACTCGCCTGCCATGCAAAATTTATTAAATAACCCTGATATAGTGCGCAACCTTCTAATGAGTAACCCACAGATGCAAGAGCTAATGGATAGAAACCCTGAGCTGGCACACATACTTAATGATCCAAGCACACTTCGCCAGACACTTGAGGCTACAAGGAACCCTGAGATCATGCGTGAAATGATGAGGAATACGGACAGAGCAATGAGCAATATTGAATCTTCTCCTGAGGGGTTCAACATGCTGAGGCGCATGTATGAAAATGTTCAAGAACCATTTTTAAATGCCACCACAATGGCTGGTAATACAGGAAATGACAGTACCAGAAATTTGGGGACTCAAGGTGGCCAAACAAGGAATCAATCGACCAATCCCTCAACTACCAGTGCTGAAGCAACTTCCCCTGTACCCAATACTAACCCACTTCCTAATCCTTGGTCATCTGCTGCTGCAAGTAAGTATTCATACCATGATATTCTCCTTATAACCATGCAACTTAATGCCCTCCTTTCGTCCCATTTTGAAGTTCTTTTGTTATTTTAATTTATTTGTCATGCTCTAAAGCTTTTAGCTATACATAAGTGGTTTGTGACTAGTACTAGGCTAACACGTCTTGAGTATTTTAGCTGGAGGTGCCCAAAGTAACGTCAGGAGGTCAACTACTGGTGTGGAAGCTCGGCAGCAGACACCCACTGGCTTAGGTGGGCTTGGTATACCAGATCTTGAAGGCATGTTGGGTGGTATGCCAGATTCCGGTTCATTGTCCCAATTTATGCAAAATCCAGCTATTTCACAAATGATGCAAAGTATCCTTTCCAATCCTCAAACAATGAATCAGGTATTTTCTAAATGTGCATATAAGTTGTGCATGTTTTTGAACTGATTTCTCTAACGTCTTAGTTTCTCTTAGATTCTTGGTATGAATACTGATCAACGTGGGGTGCCTGATCTAAATTCAATGAGAGAGGTGATGCAAAACCCAGAGTTTCTTCGCATGTTTTCCTCACCCGAGACTATGCAGGTAGATAGATTTAAAATACTCTTGCCTGTTGATGAATTTGAGTTAATTTGCTCTCCCAATTAGTGTCGAGTACATAGCTGATAGTTATTCACATGTTAGTAAGTTTTTGGTCCAATGCTGAAGTATTTAGTCATATGTTTATTTTGGGAGAACATTAGTTTTAAATGCTTTTACGGCTATTTTCAGTTTTGTTTCTCCTGTCTTGTGATGAGTTGTTTGAATAATAGGTTTTCTGCATTATAAAAAAGAATAATGAGTATCATAGTCAGACCTGATTGGACTGAGAGCTGCCTAGATCAAGTGGTCGTATAACGGCCTTCTAGCATTTGGGAATTAATGGGCTGAAACAATTTGTGATTAAATTTTGATGAATTGTGTTTAAAAAAAAGATTTTAATAAATGTATCCCATGTTTTCAAGTAGCAGCTATAGCATAAAATGTGACAAGCCATTATTGTTGTTTTGCGATACATGGTTTAATGTCAAGTGTTGTCAAATAGTAGCTATTGCAGTGCTATCACACTGTAGCATATCGTAATTTGAACAGAATGCTATTTTCCACGATCTACGGTTGACAATACTAATGTAATCTAATATGATAGGAGTTAGTGTTGTTGTCCCAAGATAACTTAGTAAATTAACTCTTGTGTATTTTCAATTATGGCAGCAACTCTTGTCTATGCAGCAAGCTCTTATGACTCAGCTTGGTCAGCAGCAATCAACACAGTAAGTAATGGAGCAATCCTGACATTCTTATTCTCACAATCATTAATTTTTGCTAGCTTTATTTATACGTATACTTGATTGTTTAATTGTGTTGATATATCTTAATCATATACTATGAAATATGAATGCACCAAAATTGTAGGTTCTAATGTATCTGATACGTACTGGGTACATGTATGCTTGGTTGGGTATGTACAGTTTTTATAAAAAAATAATGTAAAGGGGGTCTCAGGCTTGGATATGGGTGGCTTGAGAAAAAATGTCGGCATTTTGGGTCCACATGTGAGGGTTTTTTCTTATTTCATTTGACCTGTGACACTGCCCCCTTTCTCACAAGTGAGTGTGAGAAAGGCTAATCTTCACCATTTGATCTCTTATGGAGGCTTTATATTTATTTTGAGCAGAACCATTCTTGGCCATCAATTTGTATGGTTCTAGATTATCATAATTCAACGCTGGTGCTATTTTGCCTCCATAATGATAGCAGTTTCCTTGCACATCTGTTGATAATAACCTCTTAGGAGTAGTTAGATGAGCTTTCTTGCCTCCTCTTCTTTTTGGTTATAACTTTTCTGTTAATATTCATTGTTGTAGCTTGTTTCCTTTTGCCAATCATGATTGTCTGATGCCCTATGATAATGACAATATTTGTGGAGTTAATACAATAAAAGTCCTTTGAAGAGCCTATGAAAATAATTAATAACAATATTTTTGGATTTAGTACAATAAAAGTCCTTTGAAGAGGTTTTATCCTGTCTAAGAAAAGATATACAATTGTGGTCTAGGTCTACATAACTATCACGCTATAAGCACATATTTAAATATAAATATGCATACAGCCATATACAACCAATTGGGGGTATGACTCACCAGAATGGCATTTGCACGAGTGTCGAGTTGGGCTTGAATCCAGGTTCTTTCATTCAAACCCTCTATAAATCCTTGAGTATGTGATTTCCATTGGGGCAATCCTTCTGCCACCCTCAGCTTTCGTTAACCCTGCTCCCAATGCTTACAACTTTAATGGAAGTTAACCCTGTGACTAATTAAGTAGTGAAATTTGAATTTTGTTGCCCCTTTTGATTTTATTCTGTTCTCTATTTGCTATTGGTTGGATCGTCTAATATGATACGCTTTGTGCAGGGAACCAGGTCAAACAGGTGGAGCCACCGGTATGCAAGACTATTCTGCATTCTTTTATGGTTTCTATTTATAGAACTATGCTCTGGTAGTCTGTTTGAAATATTTCACCTGGTTTTCATTGTACTTAAAGTTGTGTGTGATCATCTCCTTAAGCCACCTTTCCAAAATTTATTATTGTGGATCATAATGTTTTGGAAACAGTTAATTTATGCGATTGTGTATCCTCTTCTACATGCTCTCTGCTCCTATTTGTCTGCTATGGGGGTTTTTCCTAAGATCTCAGCTTAGTCTTTATTAGGTGGGTAATAAATCATTGAGGTTGATCTGGGTGTGTTTAAGTGGCCCTTGAAGTAGGTGAGTGCCTTAAATTCTTGACCTAATTTAAGCTGCTCCAAACAGAATCTTCAATACCATTAGACAATGAAACCATTTCCACGGCCAACCAAATGGTATGACCAATAAAAGCCAAATGGCATGGGCTTTGAAGGTCCCATGCATCTATGGAATGGCTATGATGGGGGAGATTTAATGTGGCTGCTGGATGATGCAATCTTCATTTGCCTACACATTAAAAATTTATAAATATATTTGGTAATTGTTATAATTTGTTTGTTTCTAGGACCAGCGAACAATGTGGGGCTGGAGATGTTATCGAGCATGTTTGGTGGACTTGGAGCTGGTAGCCTAGCTGTTCCCAACAGATCAAATGGTAAGGATTGCTATATTGTTTTGTAATTTTCCATGTTCATTTTATACTGCATTATTGATGTCTTTTACGATTCCGAATTTTTAAACTGCTCTCTCCTTGATGTCTTTCCAGAGCCACCAGAACAATTGTATGCTACCCAACTCTCTCAGCTTCAAGAGATGGGATTCTTTGACACGCAAGAAAACATAAGGGCTCTCATTGCTACATCAGGGAATGTTCATGCAGCAGTTGAGCGGCTTTTGGGGAACTCCGGACAGTAGCAGGTAAACTTGGCTGATTTCCTTTCGAGAAGCTTCTTCTGTGGATTGTGTTTGGTCCCTCCAAATTCGATTGCATTCAAGCGCCTTTGGCATTTAAATATAATTTCCAAATTATAATGGTCGAGACTCAACTGACAGATGACATAAGGTTATACATGGACTGCATCTGCAATTATCACTTATCCTTGAGATCTGATGACATGTTTTCTTCATGTACATATGTTAATAATAGTTTTAGACACCCAGCAGGAGAACTTAAATGTTTTTAACTGAATCATTTTTAATACCGTTCATGTATTACTATATTTTTTGGTTATTGATTTATTAATTATTGAATAACTTCATAGCTACTGATTTGGCAGGTGGGAAGGGACACAAGACTAGCAATTAAATAGCCCAAACGCTAAAGTCTGGTGCGAGATATTATCAGATTAGTTTCGATTTTCGTCATCGGAATTATATGTTCAAACAAATCTGTTTATTTTTTTTACATCTATAATTACTAATCATACATTGAACTACAAGAAAATACAAGGGCCTTTTGTACAATACGTGTTTTTAACTTATACGTTTGCAATGATTGGCCTCAATGTATAATCAAAAGAAGGGGTTCTAGTCGGAAGATCTCATTATAAGACAATTTTTTATTTTCCTTGGTGCTTTCATTTGAGTTGTAGTCTTGTTCCAAATTCCTTGAGACAGGATTAACACTCAAGTGACAAACGAATATCTTTTTTCAACGGATACATTTTTCTTTCTTTCAAATTTCCACTCCAAAGAGAGTATGCAATGTTTTACCACCTAAATGTATTCACTCCATTTTGGAAACAGATTATCTCCTGCCCCTCACATATGTCTCACGCCGCTCCCCTTCCTAGCCGTTTATGTATTAATTAATGTTATTGATTGCATGTATTGAACTAATATAAGTGGCATGTATTTTTTTTGTTTTGACAAAAGCAAACTTAACTTCTTTCATTATTCAAAATAGAGAAAATACAAGGAGGAATCTCATCAAATAACATGCGTCGAGTTCAGGAATTGGCCGCCTTAGCTAAAGTGTGAGCAACCATATTCGCTTGACGCTTTACAAACTTCACCTCAAAGCGGGGAAAATCTAGTAAGAACAACTTAATAGCGGAGATAATACAATTAAACTCAGAATTGCCACAAGCGGTTGATCTTAAGCTTTGAACAACAACCTGAGAGTCGCTTTCGAATACAACATGGCCAAGGTGAAGGGTACTAACACCATGGATAGCTTCCTTGAGGGCTAAAGCTTCCGCTTCTAAAGTAGATAAAGTACCACCATCCCAAGCCGCTCCCGCAACAACAAAATCACCATGATCATCACGAATACACCATCCACGGTTTGTTGTACCTAAACGACGGTTAAAACCTGCATCCACATTACACTTAAAGGAGCCACTCGACGGCGGATGCCATTGTAAGAGATTCTCCTCAATTCGTTCAGAGTGCCGAATTTGTTGAGCAGAAAACCATTCTTGCCACTTGTGCAAGGCTAACCATCCTAGTTTAGTAGCTTCTTCTTTCTCATTATTCCAAACCCAATCATTTCTATTCTTCCACAAATTCTCTATCATTACCGCTACTCTACCAGCAAGATTATTATCTTCCTTGCAGCAAATGTCAAAAATAACAGATTTAACATCTTGGAAAGAATGGAGACGGTGAAATATAACATCATACAAACCTGCTGCCCGCTAAGAAGAATTTGCCTCTAAACAACCAAAGAAGACATGCCAATCGTCTTCATATCCGTTATCACAAGACGGACAATTAGTAGCACATGGAACATGATGTATTAAACTAACATAGATAGAAATGTTTAACTAACAAATAAAAATAAAAGCTAACGTGTGGTTGGCTGAAAAGATTGCTTTGATAATAAAACAAATCTGATATATTTCTCGGGATTTTTGACCACCCCTTTGAAAAAAAAATTCTCCAAAAATTTAAATACCAAAATGCCACCTTTTTTCACCTTTTCAGATTTTTTTTCAGATAGTTTTTCAGAGTTGCTGCATGTGGCCGCCGTTTGAAACGGAGGGCATGCACCGACCTTCATATGGCCGCCGTTGCAAACGGAGGGGATCATTTTTTTTCTTCGTTTTTTGTATTTTAAATGTTTTATTTTTTTTCTTCGTTTTTTGTATTTTAAATGTTTTTTAAATAATTGTTATTATAAATAATTATTAAATAATTATAATTTAATTATTTAAATTATTAAAAAATAAATGTTGTGAATAAAAATTAATTAGTTTAATACATAAAGTTAATTTTATATTTAATAAAAATATAATTATAATACATAAAATTATCTTATTAATTTATATTTAATAACAATAACAATATAATTATAATTTAAAAGAAAAAATTATTTTATTAATTTTTATTTAACAATATTACACCATGATAATGTGATGAAAAAAAAACTAATTTTGTCCGCGACGATTATTATCTTGTGGCTGTTGTAACATGTGACTTCCGGTATAACACATTGTAGGTATATGTGTACGCGTACTTCGGCGGAGTGGTTGATCAGTTGCGTTAGGCATGGGAGGGGGGCAGATGTTTGCAGGAACGAAGATGTATCACAAATAGGGACCTCGTTTGGAAAAATTTCAAAAGGGTTGAAATTTTCGAAATCTAAATTTGTTGGAAAGGTGGTTGATTGATGTGTTGTTGAGGTATGATTCATGGAGTCTACGGTTGCGACATAACAGTCGGAGAAATTTGAGCTAGATGGATGTTGAGTTGAGTACGTTTGGGTGAAGTTGGGATTAGATATTGGAGTGAATTGGAGGGGTGGACGGAGATATTGTTCTTGTGTATGTTCATACATGAACTATATTGGTTGTTGTGGTGTTTGGAAAGGGTAATTGGTTTGTTGCGATGGGGTGTACTGAGTTTGATGTTGGGTAGGATTGTATGAGGATTGTTGTTGTTGTTGTTGTTGTGGTGTTTGGTAATTTTGGGATGGTTGGTCGTATATGTTGGACGAGGAGGTTTGTGCGAATGGTTGAGTTTGTTCTTGGTTAAATGTGTCGTGACTTGGTGGGTTGGTGAATGTTTGTGGTTGGGTAGGTGGCATTTGGGACGAGGAAGGTTGAGTGCGTGGATCAACCAGCCATTGATTTCTAGAAACGTACATATACAATAGTGATCTATACCAAGTCATATAGTCGTGAGTTGGCATAGACTGTGGGTCAACCATAGGTCCAGTTAGGCAGTTAGGCAATATCTGGCCACATTTCTCCATTTTGTTGCTCTATGCGGTACAATCGAGTATACAGTGTTCTCCAAGATTCTTTCATTGTCATCTCATGGTGTTATTTTAGGCAAAGTGGTTGGGGCGGTACTTGTTGATGGAATCCAAATTGCAACTTCACCCTATCAGACTGTTGCCATTCGACAATCCAGAAGCATATGATCGATACGGTCGCATTCCAGATTGTGTGGTCGTTATTTTCCAGGGGCGGTAAGTTTATACATGGTCTCCATATAAACTGTTGCAGAGTAAAAATAAAATTTAAGTGTGTATAAAATTGAAGTGATTTACGGTGGAAACAAAATAGAGATAGATAGATAGATATTTTACATTTCCATGGACCATATGATCGATGAGATTACGGTATCCAAGGAGACAATGTCGAGGGGTATCTTTTATTTTTTTCTTCTTTGCAGCCCACCTATGTAAGAATAAATTAAATGTAATAAAATATAATGTTAAAAAATTATAATATAATACATAATAAAAAAAGATCGTAAAAAAAATGAACCTCGCAACGTATGGATATGATGGTAGTTTCTGAGTGATGGGTGCTAAAAAAGGCAATCGAGTATATCCCCAAGCTTGGAGCAGTTCAACACACACTCTCATTCCATCAACTTCCACGTTTACCGACTTACACATTTCCCTATATAGATAGCTTAACTCGGATGATCCCCAACTATATGTATTGCATTCCTCCAAATTTTGAAGCAATGGCACCCACATAATGTGCACATGTTTACTACTTTTATCGGACATTAGGGATAAGCCAATTAAAAGCAGATTAAAAATTCCAGTGTATGTTGTTAAGTATGCCACAGTTGAATTTTCATCTACCAGATTATTAGCTAATAGTGATTTAAGCCAAGAGATTAGATAAATAAAAATATAAACATAAATATAAATATATTTAAACAAATACCACAACATGTTCGGGCGTTCCCCTATGTTTATCACCAAACCAGAAGAAAGACATTTTATATGGAGAATGAACTAACTAGAGAGTATGAATTTCAAGGAAGCAGATATGTGATGAGAGTGATGAGAGTGAGATGATGAAAATGAAATATGAACTACCTATTTATAGAAGAAATTGGTAGGTTGTTGTGAAGTTATAATATTTAATAATATGGTTACATATTTATTGCAGTTGGTTGGATCCATTAATTAGGATTTTTACACAATGATACAATTTCTTCAACTGTTCTACAAAATTTTACATACAATTCCATAGGACCTATGTTGATGAAAAATAAAAAATTCGCAAACATTTCACGTACGTCTTCATCGGTTCCGATCTTCATATCTGAATATAACAACAACCCATTTGAATTCAAATAGGTTTTCTGTAGCAAATTTCAACAATTTCTCTGTCAATTGCAATGACTTGATGTATCTGAGACTTAATGTCAGAAAAATTGAACGACTCCATCAACCGCACTGATATAAGATCAGATAAAATATTACCGGAAACAATATCATTTGAACAATTCAGAGTAATAATGTGCACCACTCTAACAAAGAGAGCCATATGGAGAATTATTGTATAATAGGTTGCATGCAACATCTCTGCATTTATACAGATTTGGATTAGACTTGGCATGCACGTGCACTCCATTCAAAACGCCGCAACCCAACATCTGTCTAATATCAGACAGACATGTGCCCATAAAAAGCGCATATGATAACCCAGAAAATGGCTGGCAATACCCACCGTCTACCCATGTCTATTGCATTAGACATATAGCCCAGAACTTCATGCGAGAGATCAGAGACAAAGAGCTTCGCAAAAAAGTCGTTAACATGGGTAATTCTATACATCCAAGGGTTTATTTTTACTTGATAATGTTGTTTAAAAATATTGTGCAATTACTACAGGGGAGAGATACGTATTTCAAATATGGATGCATACAACTGGGTAGAAAATATTCCAAGAGAAAAATGGTGTAGAGCTTTTGATGGAGGGCAACGGTGGGGTCACATCACTACCAACCTGGCAGAGTCAATGAATTTAGTCTTGAAGGCCACTCGTAATCTACCCGTTACAACATTGGTAAGATCAACATACTTCAGGATGAGTGAGTTATTTGGAAGAAGAGGGCATGAATGGACCAAAAAATTGGGTTCTGGACAACGATATACCAAAAGTTGCCTGAAAGGTATTGAAGAGGAGGCTGCCAAAGCAAGCAGTCATCACGTTAGGCAATTTGATCGTCTAAGGTTCTGCTTCTTGGTGGAGGAAACTATGAACCATAATGAGTGTCAACCTACCCTTCATTTCAGCGTCGACCTTAAAAATCAAACTTGCGAGTGTGGAAAATTTCAAACATTCCATGTGCCTTGCTCGCCTGTCATTGCAGCGTGCGCGAGCATACATCAGGACTATTCTGTGCATATAGCCGATGTCTTCAAGGTCGTTAACGTGTTTAAGGTCTACGAAGAAAGTTTCATAGGGGTGGGGACTGAGGCTGATTGGCCTTGATACGAAGGAGACACTCTTTGCCACAATGACGCCATGAGAAGACGAAAGAAAGGCCGCCCAAACAGTACCCGCATATGAACAAAAATGGATGATTATGAGAAGGAAAAAAGAAGATGTGGTATTTGTCACGAATTCTGACATTATCGCAAAACATGTCCAAATTGAGCTGGACATTCTTCTTAGTTGTGTTTGAATTTTTATGTTTATTTCTTTTCATCACTACCTTGTACTTTCTTTCAACAACAATGACAACTCTAATTAGAATATTCAACTTCTACTAACATCATAATAACGTTTACAACAACATAATTTAAAATTAGATTACAACAAGATAAACAAAGCAGCAAAAGACATACTTCAAACACAGTTACATCATATCAGGACTCACTCATCATACACCATTTAAACTACTCAAGTATAACTGCTAGAACGAGTGGATCCTGAACACCTCGATTAACTTCTCCACTGTATGTCCAAAACATTAGATCCACATCGACATCATTTTTCACACGATCTCAATAATACATGTAGGTGCCTTCTGGGCTTGCGTCCATCAAGGTTATGTATGGACAACGATAATCTATTTGTTTAACTTTGCGGGTAGGACCATCAAGTTGTCGAAACCCAGTGTTGATGGCTCTAACAACTCTACTAAAATCTCAATGCGGGTTCAGACATACCCTGTGTGTTCGCCTTCCTCAAAAAACACTACAGCCCAAACAGACATGATTTGTAACTGTTGGAAGTAAGAACAACACAAGAATTGATAATTCAATATTCACACACACACACACACACACACACACACACACACACACACACACACACACACACACACACACACACACACACCTCTATTTATAGGAGATCAGACCTCTTCTACCAATACTTTTGGAGGGAAAATATAGTACAATATTTTACTTTTGGCGGGAAATATTATTAATAATTTATTTTTATTTTATAATTTATTTTAAATTTTATTGTTCTTTTACGTATTAAATAAATTAATTTTTATTCACAAAATTTATTTTTTAATTTTTTAATAATTTAAATAATTAAATTATAATTATTTAATAATTATTTATAATAACAATTATTTAAAAAACATTTAAAATACAAAAAACGAAAAAAAATGGTCCCCTCCGTTTGAAACGGCGGCCATATGAAGGCCTGTGCATGCCCTCCGTTTCAAACGGCGGCCACCTTCCGCATCTCTGAAATATTTATTAACTTTTGCCAAAACGCTTCTTCTTCCTCTCTCTCGTTCCAGAAACACAATTCCTCTTCTTCTTCCTCTCTCTTCTTCCTCTCAACCCATTCTCTCCCATTTTCTCTCAAATTTTCTTCTCCCATTCTCTCAAATTCCATCCTCTTCCTTCCCAATTGTAAAATAGTTAAGGTAATATTCAAATCTTTTTTAATTTTCTGTTATTTTATTTAATATTTTTCATTTTGGTATATTTTATTTCTTTGTGTTTTAAATTTTTTTTTAGGTGTAATATTTGTGATTGAAGGAGCATTTGAAGAAGATATTTGAAGATTGTTAAAAGATTAACAGAGGAAGATAGAGGTATTTTTGGCATTTTATTTTTTTTAGGTTTTTTTTATTGATGAATGTTAGATTTGTAGAAAATTAGATTGAAGGTTAAAAAAATTGATGAATGTTAGTTTTGTAGAAAATTAGAGTTGAAGGTTAAAAAAATTGATGATTAGAGTTGAAAGTAGATTGTTAAAATAGATTGAATATTGAATTTTGATGATTAGAGATGATGAAAAATTGATGAAATATATTAGGTATAATAAGTTTGTATATTAGGTATAATTGAATTTTGATGATTAAAGATCATAAAAATTGATGAAATATATTAGGTATAATAAGTTTGTATATTATAAATAAAATGTTATTAGAAATGAAATATATTAGGTATGTATATTTAAAATAAAATATATAGAGTAGAATTATATTTTATATTTCTTAAAAGGAATAATAAGTTTGTTAAGAACAAAATAGTGTGAAGTAGTATTTTTTAAACAACATTTTAAAAGAAGGTTATTACATAGTTATTAAAAAATAATATATTATTTTGTTTTAAAAATGTTTATTATAGTGCGAAGTATATTATTTTGTTTAAAAAAAATAATATAATAATATTTTGTTTATAGTTGATATAAGTAAATGTTTAATTATTTACTTATAGTTGATATAAGTAAATGTTTAATTATTGTTACTAAAAAGAGAATGATTGGATATATGTGCAGTATGGAATATTATTTGTATTATCGTAGTTGGATGTACGATAGATTGGAACCAGGAAGACGTGCACTTAAATCCAATTTTATAGAAGGAGTTAACGGGTTTATCACGTGGGCGCCCACTTCCCACACAGATTAGTCCCTCATTTTTCCAGCAGACTGGAGGATCTAATTTTCCACCTCCCACACAGACTGGTCCCACCCCACCATCTTTCCAGCAGACTGGAGGATCTAGTGATTCACCTACCACACAGACTGGTCGCACCCAACATCCCCCACATGTGCCCCCACAAGATGATGATCAGGCGGAGGATGAGACTGCGGATGATGAGTTGGAAAGGAGCGATATTCGAGGGGATGATGATCTGAGCCAGATTCATATCATTGACGGGAGATTTTTTATTAGGCCCGAAGGAAGCTCGTAAGTTTCTTATTTATCAATTTTTATTTAAGTATACGTTTCCATTTTTAATAACTTTATAATTAATGTTAATTCAATTAATGTTGTTTAGATTCACGCCGAGTCGGACTGCTGCCAAATTTATAAGTTATATAATTCAGCAGAATTATAAAAAACTTATAAAGACTTTTAAAGATGTTCAGGGCGATGATAGAGAACATTGGTTTAAGCATTTTCAGATATAGTTAATTTATTGTTTAAGTTATTGTTATTTAAATGACTTTTTCACTACAGTTATCTAACTTTTATTTTATCTACTTTTATTGCAGGGAAAATGTGTGCGGGAACCAATGAAAGAGAGACTGATTAAAAAAAATTATTATGGCAGAACTGCAAGACGACTTTCTGACATGCTACGACGTGTTAGAAAGCGTTGGGAACTTCATGGCATCTGTCCCAGTTGGATAGGAGAAGAAATCTTTCAGGAACTTCTTAAATATTGGGAGAGTGATGAGTTTGCGGCCAAATCTGAAAATGCAAAGAAGATGAGAGCATCTGAAAAAGGGGGTTGCCTTAATGCTGTTGGAAGTATAAGCACTGCTGAGCATGTTCGACGCCTGGTAATAATTATTACCACTTCTTAAAGTTATAATTTCAATTAATAATTGATATTATTAATTATAGTTTATTTTGTTATTTAGACTAAGGAATTAAATAGACCACCACTTATGACCGAGCTGGTTGCGAGGACTCGAAAAAAGAAAATAGGAGCTTTTGTTGACGATCGTACACAAAAAGCTATGGTAAGTTATTTAAGTTGGGTATTATATTTGGTTAAGCTATCGGTATTATTTTTTTAAGCTATCGGTATTATTTGGTTAAGTTGGGTATTATATTTGGTTAAGCTATCGGTATTATTTGGTTAAGTTGGGTATTATATTTGGTTAAGCTATCAGTATTATATTTGGTTAAGCTATCGGTATTATTTGGTTAAGTTGGGTATTATATTTGGTTAAGCTATCGGTATTATATTTGGTTAAACTATCGGTATTATTTGGTTAAATTGGATATTATATTTGGTTAAGCTATCGGTATTATATTTGGTTAAGCTATCGGTATTATTTGGTTAAGTTGGGTATTATATTTGGTTAAGCTATCGGTATTATTTGGTTAAGTTGGGTATTATATTTGGTTAAGCTATCGGTATTATTTTTTTAACCTATCGGTATTTCTTTAAGCGATGAATTGTGATGTATTTGGTGGCGATTGTGAAGTGCCGATAAAGTGTTGATATATATGAATTAAATTGGTGATAAAGTGTTGATATATATGAATTAAATTGGTGATAAAAGTGCCGATTGTGAACTGATGTAAATGCTTATATATGGCATAAACGATAATGTATCCTCTGCCGTGTGCATATATATATATATATATATATATATATATATATATATATATATATATATATATATATATATATATATATATATATATATATATATGCTTATGTGATGATTGATGATATGATCAGTATATCCGAATGAATATTAACTTGATGATGCAAAAAATATTGCAAAGTGAAAACCATGAATATGTGATTCCTCAATTTGTTGATGAAGTTTTATTTATTCTGATTTATTAATTAATTCCGACAGGTAGAATTGGGGTGTTATAATTTTCATGTGGCATGTGAGATGTTGTGGCGTGAAAATCATGTGGCAACTAAATTTGTGGTGTGTAGGGGTGTGCAAATAAACCAAAAACCATAAACCAAATCTATATCCAAACTAAACCAAATTTAAAAAACCAGCCCAAAATAAAAAATTAAAACCAGAGGCCCATTTATCAAAACAAAAAAAAAAACCGGAAACCATTATTGAGTTTGGATCACGTTATCGGTTACCCACTTGAAAAATTTGAGAAAAACCCTAATTCCCAAACCCTCTCTTCTATCTCTTCTCTTCTACTATCTGAGATAGCTGTCGCTGACCCTCCGCCTAATTCTCTTCCACCTTCTACTATCTAAGATAGTTGTCGCAGACCCTCCGCCTAATGCCTCGCGATTGAACCGTCGTGTCGAAAACTTCTTGAAGGTACGTGAAACTCTAACTTGGATTGCTATGCGTAAACTTGATTTTTTTTCTACTGACTATTGATGATTGTGTTTGGTTGTTCTATACAAATAATGCTCTTATGGGTTTTGAATTTTGATTTTCCAGTATTTGAATTTGAACCATAGTTATCTGATTCATATTTTCTTACCAAGTTTATGTTTTCTCATTGCAATTTTTTTGTTACTATCTGATTCATCTTTTCTTACCAAGTTTATGTTTTATTGGAGTTTAGTGTAACTTTGCCATTAATGGAAGAGAATCAATGGCTCATTTTTATGGTTTTATAATGACTACGATGTTATGTTAGCTATGATTCTAGACTCAAGTGCAAAAGTTTTCTTTTTCTGTTTTAGTCTTATTTTTCTATGATTATGCAATGCCTTTGTTTACTAGATAGTTTCATCATGCAGTCATGTGGGATTGAGACTAAATAACAAGTTCTCTATATAAGTTGAAACTTTAGTTAAGCATCTGTAGAGAATAACAGATAAATTCTGTAGTTAAGTAACTTAATTTTCAAGATTTGTGAATTTTAGTAATGTATACTGGTAATTGACATTGTGTTAATTGAAGTACAATGAGATATTTGTTGGATAAGAGGAATCTGATGTACAGGTTGAAAAATGTTTGGGAGGTCAAATTAAGTTTGGATTCTCTCTAAGATTTATTGTGGTGATTCTAGTTCCAGAACTTTTCATGAATGCTTCTTTATTTTTAATATGTGTTTGGTCTTTTTAACAGATTCAAGATGACTAATGGAAGTTATGCAACATCCGAGAATACGGTTTCAACCCCTCCACCTACCGTCTCTAATGAAATGCCACCTCCTCACACTAAGAAGCGAAAGAATCGTTCAGAGGCTTGGAATCATTTCATTGTATCGTCAGAAGAAGAACAAAAAGCTTCGTGCAAATACTGTGACACAAAGATTAAGTATAATAATGGAACTAGTTCCATGCTTGCTCATTTATCGAGATGTCTCGCTTACAAGAAGCAAAAGACATCATCTTGTATAACAAGTGAAGAACAAGTTGGCTCTCCTATAATTGTCAAGTTTGACCCAGAAGCTATTCGAAGAGCAATGGTTAAGATGTTCATTAACATGGAGATTCCTTTTCGGAAGGTTGAACATGAGTCTTTTCATGAATTTATGAGTCTCGCTTCACCAAGATTTCAGATTTGTTCGCGCACAACATTGGCACGTGATGTCTTGAAACTATGGGACACCGAAAGAATGATTTTGAAAGATTTTCTCTCTATGAATTGCCGAAGAGTTTGTCTCACCACTGATATGTGGACTTCTTGTCAAAAGTTGAGCTATATGTGTGTGAAAATCATGTGGCAACTAAATTATATTTAACTTTTTTTGTATGTGTAGGATGATTATCAGGCATTGCTTGTACAATTTCTGAATATTAATCCTCAGCATACTCCAAGACCGGGAGAGCCGCTTCATCCGGATGTGGATTTTTATCTTTGGAGTGAAGTCATTGGCGGCAAGGGGCCTAACGGGTGTTTTTTTGGTGGTGGAAATTTGGCAGGCACCTTGAGACCTGATGATAGAACTCTATATCAAAGAGTTATCGACGGGGAAGGAGGTTCACGTTTTGTAACTTTGACACCTGAAAAGAGAGAAACCATAAGACAATTGGCGGTAAATGAGGTGAGGCGGCGGAACGTGAAGCGGCACTAAAAGCCCAAATGGAGGCCCAAATGATGGCAATGCAGAATGATCATCAGCGGCAAATGGAGGTCATGGCGAAAAGACAATCGGATATGGAGGCGCAAATGCGACAATTTATGCAATCCTTTGGTGGAAACCAAAATATGGGGGGTTCTGCGCCGACTGATCAGGAAAATCTAAATGATGATGAGTTTCTCGACCCGGACTGATTGTTGATTTAATTTAATTTTTATTTTGTTGTTACTTTTCATTTTGAATTTGTGTAAACTATTAATTAAACTATAATTACATTTAGTAATATTAGATTTATAATTTTAGTTTCTTAATTTTTATATTTTAGTATATTTAGTTTATTGAATTAATTTATAAATTTTATTAATTAATTTTATTAATTTTAATATATTTAGTTTATTAATTTAATTATATATATATATATATATATATATATATATTTATTTGGTTTTTGCAAAAAAAAAAATATTATTGACGTGATTTTCCATGTCACTAAGTAGTGACATGTAAATCACGTCGCAACTTCACACATATCAATACGCTTTTCATTTACTCCTAGGCAAATTTAGTGACATGATTTTTATATCACTAGGTAGTGACATGTAAATCACGTCACTAATGAAGATGCTTTTTCTGACCAAACGCTGCTACGCCTGCTCTGACTGAAAGTGCATGAATCTCTGGTCCAAATGTTGCGACGTGATTTTAACTTCACTAAATAGTGAAGTGAAAATCACGTCACTAAAAGTTGCCACCTTGCCTCCTGCGACGTAAATGATCACGTCGCAAATATTGGTTTATGAAGTGTTTTTTCTGTTTGTGGCGTGATTTTCACGTCACTACTGAGCGTTTTTTTTGTAGTGTAAGTAACCTTCTAACTGCGAATTTTGATCAGAAAATAGGTGTCTAGATTATCCAAAATGCTGTAAAGGTCTGTGTTTTATGCACTCTTGATTTTTGGTTTAGGCCATCCATATTCTATAAAAATTTTCTCCTTCATTACTTATTCCATTCATGCTAAATTCTGTAATATATCAATGCAGACACCTGTGCACACTATTGTATCTAATGTTGGAGTTGAAGGTGTTTTTGTTGCTGGCAAACTTTTGGAACAGAATAATCCTAATCTTGGTTATGATGCCATCAAAGGTCAGTGTTCCACATTTTCTTTTTCGTTGTCGTGTTTAAATAGTTTCTTTTGTTTGTGTTATTATTGTTGATTATGTTGTCAACTATTTTTCTTGCTGCTTTGTAATTAGGTGAATATGTAGATATGGTTAAATCTATAATTATTGATCCATTGAAGGTGGTTAGGACCTCCTTGGTTGACACAGCCAGGTAGGATATTAACAAATTAGCAGTGAATACTAAAGTATTTGGTATGTTATATAACCACTTTGCTTACCATCATTTTTCTGCAGTGTGTCGTCTTTGATGACAACAACCGAAGCTATTGTGTCTAAACTCCCAAAAGAAGATAAAGGCAGTCCTACAATGCCTGGCGGCATGGGTGGCATGGATTATTAGCTGCTATAAAGACCTGGATTAAAGTGGTGCTTCGCCACTATTATAGCCTCTCTTTTTTTTATTTGACATAAGACATTCATGTAATCATAGTGAGAGATGAAAGTTGTAGGTAGGAAGATTTGTGATTGTTATTGCATATGATATGATTGAGACATTTGGAACAATTTGCAGTCCAAAATAGTTAGGAATTGTTCCCTCAATAAGTTGTCAATTGAATCCAAGGTCTCACTAAATCCTTTCCCAACAAGGTTGTTTTATTTATACTTTTAAATTGTTGATTTTTTAATTCCGACTAAGTATTAAACCATAAGTTGTTGATTTTTAGTTTATGTCTTTTAATATTTATTTATTTAATATTCTTTAAATAATTATTTTTCTTTATATTTTATTAAGAGTCATAAATATTCTTTAATTAATATTTTTTATGTTATATTAAGAGTCATAAATATTAATTTTTTAAAAATCTTCTCCACCTTTTTTTAGACGTAACACCCACTTTCCATAGCCACTTAGTTTCTTTGCAACGAAAATCAAATTTTAAAATAGTCTCTAATATTAATAGTAATCTACCATATAAGAAAACAAGATGTTTTGGAAATCACGCTATTGTCCTGTTTTCTGATTAGCCACAATTATCGAAATAAGGGATAGAAATTTCTTTTTATTTATGGCCGTAAATTATTTATTGTTGTGGAGGTAGAAATTTTATGATTGGCAGAAAGAATAAATGTGCTACTCGATAACCTAATTTTTGCTTCTGTCTAATAGGGAGGGAAGGTTCTGTCATAAATGTAAAACCTTTCCATGCTTACAAATCATTTTCCCTTCCACCCTATAAATACATATGGATCGTTGATGACCATATATTTGTTGTGTAAGCTGTTTTGTTTGAGCCGTCATTTTTTATTTTCCTCCACGTGTTCTGAATTTGTGTGACCAATATTATCTTCTTCAATCTTTATAGGTTTTACCATGATTTGTATCCCACTTATTTATTGTTTCCATGTGATTCTTCCTGATGTTTTTGTAAATATTGATTTATGCTATTTTTGAAGGGACTGATATCCATGTCGGTGTTCCTTCATTGTACAGTCAGACTTTCGACTCGCAATTGGTTGTTGATGTTATTACTTAATGTATTTGAATTGGAATATGGCAACCTAATGTTACAAGTATGTGTGTGTTTTACATCTTTTGGAAACACTAACATGGATTTTGTGGGTTTATTTAGAGGGAAAGGTTCGAGGGCGTTGTTGAAAAAGCTCAAACAGGTGCTGGTACACAATGCAAGCTATTACTTTGATGTTCAATTAGAGGGTCTAGAGGTAGTTTATAGTTATTGTAGGCTCAGCCTTTGAAAATAATGGTTTAGTTCTCATAGCTTTATTTAAGGTTGTTCTTTTTTACAGGCTTCGTTAGTTTCAGTATTAAGGATGGTACTTGTGCCCTCTCTCATAGAAGCAACACATCCCATAAATCACAGTGGTACTGGTCAAGTAAGCTTAATTTTTATTTTGTTGCTTGTGTGTGTATATTGGTTTCACTGTTCCTTGTGGGGCTAAATGCATGTAGTTGAATAAACTTATTTGATAAAAACAACTTTTTCTCCTATTTTTTATTAATGAATCAGCAGTGAGAGTGTCAGAGGAACTTATTTGAATGAACTTTTGATCCTATTTTTTATCAATGAATCAGCAGTCTAATTCGCCCAAGAAAGGAAATGATGGACACAATCCTAGCTCTTCCGCAAAACTGCAAGTACCCGAGGAATCTCGTGGTAACTAATTCTATGCTATTCCTTCATTGTTTATCTTGATTTGATTGTTCAATACACTAAATAGTTACCTGTGTAATTTATATTACTTCTGCAAATATATTTTGATGGTAGAACCTGACCACATATTTGTCAATCCTTTGCCTAATTTGGCTTCTAGCTTCTAAAAATGATCCAGCGGGGTATCCGGTTTTGATCAATTGGTTTCTTTTATAAAAAGGTTTTTGTATGTTGTTAGATTTTGAGAAAGGAAGATATAATATTTTACGGACAATCCATTGGAAGTGGACTAACTTTGAAAATCGCGGCTTGGTTGCCTCAATTACGAGCCACAGTCCAATACTTTCTGGCTTAAGGGTTGTTTATCCAGTAAATTTTTGATAAATTCTATCAGAGTGTTTTTTACAATAAAGTTTTATGTTTCTTAACATTTATTTATGTAGGTGCTGTGGAAAGGATTGAAATAATTTATAGGCTAAGTACTAAACTATAAGGAAGCCTTTTGTGTTAGAGGTGCACGCATATGCCTGAATTGATCTACACTAAAGGATCTGTTTTATTTGGTTCCGATCAAGCTGTCAAATCCACTAAACTGCATATTTGCTCACAATAACAAAATGTTAGCATGAGATATTTTGCCATATAGTTGCTTGAGTATGGTAGTCAGTAATTTTTAGTGTGTACTTAGGCATAAAACAAAATATGTTTGTTCAGCAGAAGAGAATAAGAACAAAATTGTTAAGGCAGTAGTTAATTTTACTCTCATTTTCTTAATTCATAAATTCAGTGTAATATTGTTTTGAAAATTAACATATTTCAGTTTCATCTCATTTGGTTACGATTTTGGAATAGAATTTGAGGAAAATTAATCTCACTTATCGATATCTTTTGTCGAGGAAAATTTAATTAATTAATCATTGACTCATTTGGACATTTGGTATATTATGATGACTCATTGGACATTTGGTATATTATGATGATGCTCATCAGTTTATCAATCTAGAATAACTTACCTAATATAACATTTATTTGTTTTTACGGTTGATCCAAATATTTGTATATATTGAAAAATTATATTTATGGTCTAAATTTACATTAAAAAAATGTTTTTATAAATTATACTACCAAAACAGACAAAATATAGGTTTGATCCAAATATTTATATATGTGAAAAAAATTATATTTATGATCCAAATATAAATAAAAATATTTTTTCTTTTTATAATAATAAATTCTTTTGGTTAAAGTACGCGAGCGAACGTACAGATATCCATATCATAATCCGTGTGAACTAACGAGTTATTATGTTTTTGTACAATTAAAGAAAATAAAAGTAAATATATTTAAAATAATGTTTGAATCCGAACACGGACATAGCATATTTATATATGTTACTAAAATTTATTTATATAATTAAATTAGTATTTTCAAATACTATGTTATTATTAATGTTTATAAAACTAAATGATTGTATAAATAATATCAAAACAAATTTTATATTTTCATACGAGAAAATACACAGCTGATCGAAATATTGGTTAAATATTTTTATCTTTATGTA
Organism: Vicia villosa; assembly: GCF_029867415.1. Lineage (NCBI taxonomy): Eukaryota > Viridiplantae > Streptophyta > Magnoliopsida > Fabales > Fabaceae > Vicia > Vicia villosa. Next base: position 123,736,307 of record NC_081181.1, on the reverse strand, counting down.
CGAAGCACGAGTGCCCATATTAGAATTCGTATGAATCTACGGGTTATTACATTTTTATAAAATTAAAGAAAATAAAAATCTATGAATTCAAACACGAAAAAAATATTATTTTTTAATTATTTATGTTACTAATATTTTTATTTGAAAATTAGTTACAATTTAGGATACAATATTTTTTAAGATAATATTTTAAAAAAATTAAAATATATATTATTGAAGTAAAACAATTTTGTTTTTAATTCAAAAATACGTCTTTCTTTTAAAAATAATAATTTTTTTAAGAAAAATAATTTTGTTAAAAAATCATCCGAACCGCAAGAGAAAAAAGTGTGTGGTTCGGTTTGGTTCGGTTGACTTTTAGAAATAAAAACAAATCAAACCAATGCGGTTTGAATTGGTTCGATTGGTTCGATTTTTTTTCTTCAAAAATTTATTTAGCCATACATACACATATTAATGACAACATAACTTTGTATTTAGTCATTTACTCCCTCCATTCTTTATTATAATCAAAATTCCACTTTTTAGATACATTGAATAATTAATGTATCTAGACTACATAAAGTCCTAATACATTAATGATTCAATGTATCTAAAAAGTGGAGTTTTGCTTATAATAAGGAATGGATGGAGTATGTGTTATCAAATAACAACAAAATTCATCGTATTTAGATAATAATGTTCTATTTAATATAAAAAAATAATATTAGATAAAAGTGGAATCAAACACATAAAATAGTAGCATAAAATAATATCAAAAACATTATAATGAAATAGAAAAAAAAAGGAGATGAAATATTATAGAAGATGAAAAAGAAAGAGTAGAAGAGATACGATTAGATAAGAAGAGGAACATTAAAAACGTAATTGTAAGAGAGAACAGTAGAATAAAAATAATAAAATGAAAAAGAAAGAACTTAAGAGATGAAAGACTATAAAAAAAATATGTGATATGTATTTGGAAAAGAAGATGATAAGAATGTGCAATACTGCTAGCAGAGATTTGAAAAGACTTAAACTGAAACCTTAAGTGGGAGGAAGAGAAAATCATTCGTAATCGTAAGGTTAAGGCATAATAGGTTTGATTTTAGATTGGATATAAGTTAATTGAAGTTTGGGGAGTTGTAACATAATGCAGTTTGATTCGGTTTGTAACCGCAAACCAAACCAAACCGCGCGGTTTGTTAAAAAATGGCCCAAACACATCCGAACTAAATGCGATTTTTTACGATTTAGGTTTGGTTTGGTTTAGTGGTTTTCTATTGGCCAGTTTGGTTTTGAACACGCCTACCAGTACCGTGCGAACGTACGAGTATTGATATTAGGGGTGGAAATAGACTAGGCTAGGCTAGGCTTTATAAGGCCTGGGCCTGGCCTATGATAAACTTGAAAGGCCTGAGCCTGGCTTGTGGTCTATAATAGGCTCTCTTTTTTGGCATGGCCTGACCTTTTTAAAAGCCTGACTTGGTCTGGCCTGAAAGCCTATTTAAAAACCTATTTTTCATTATGGTTTTCAATTAATACATATTATTTAAGAAATCTTATAGGTCGTCTTATATATGCATATATAGGCCGTAGCCTTTATTCTAATATATGCATATATAGGCTTTTCTATTTAGCCTTTTTTTCTAATATACGCAAATATAGTCCGATCTATTTAGCCTATTTTTAATATACATGAAAATATAAGCTGGCCTATAAGGTTTTATAGGCTTTTTTAATAGCCTAAGTCTGACCTATTATATTAAATAGGCTTTTAAAAAAGCCTAAGCCTGTCCTTTTTGTTAAATAAGTCTGGCCTGACCTTATATAGACTAGGCCATAGGCCACTGTAGGCCGGCCTGAATTATTCCCACGCCTAATTGATATGATACGCGCATATGGTACTATATTAAGCTATTGATTTAAATTTATTTTTAAATATTTTCAAAACAAAAATATTTATATATAGGAATAATTATAGTGTTGTTTTCAAATATTTTTATATACGAAAGAAATTATAAAAAATGATTTATTATCTCTTTTAAAAATAATAAAATATTTGGGTTCGTCAATTTTGAAAATAAAAAGTGTGTGTGTGTGTGTGTGTGTGTGCGTGTGTTGTACAAAAACCGTGTGTACCACATCAGTACTCATGCGAACGCACGGGTATTCCACTAGTTAATACTAATATTTGTAATAAAAGAAAAGAATTTTATTGAGTTTTTCTTGATAACTGCATTTTTATAATACGTTTTAATATTCTCTAATACTAATTATAATTAATACCAATAGTATTTAGTCTAATAATGTGTCAAATGTTTGCTATCTGTCAAAGTCAAATCTATTATTAATCAAAATATTTTTGATCTAAATATAAATCTATTATTGATCAAAATATTTTTATATAAGAAAGATACCTAAACATAAATAATATTTGTATACGGGAAAACATCTATTATTGATCTAAATATTTTTATATAAGAAAGATGGTATTTATGATCCACAAATGGGATACGGGAAATAATCTATTATTGATCTAAATATTTTTATATACGAAAATTTACGATTGATCCAGTTATTTTTTAAATGATACATAAACATAAATAATATTTGTATACGGAAAAAATCTATTATTGATCTAAATATTTTTATATACGAAAAATGATATTTATAATCCACAAAATTTTGATTAAAAAATGGTATACGGGAAAAAATCTAATATTGATCTAAATATTTTTATATACGAAAATTTACTATTGATCCAGATATTTTTGTAAATGATACCTAAACATAAATAATATTTGTATGTTGGAAAAAATTTGTTATTGATCTAAATATTTTTATAAACGAAAGATGATATTAATGATTCAAATATTATGATCTAAAAATGATATACAAAAAAAAAATCTATTACTAATTTAAAAATTTTTATATACAAAACATTTATTATTGATTTAAATATTTTTTTCTTTTTTAAATTTCTATTTTAAATAAATATATTATGTAAACAAATGCATGTACCAGAGCAGAACCCGTGCGTATGCACGAGTTTGTTACTAGTTTTAAATATAATGATACACTTTAAATATTATATTATTTTTTAAAAATACTTTAAATAATTTTAAATATGTATAAGTTTAAAATTGTTTAAAATAATACACAAATATCAAACATAATCCAAACTAACAGAGTATGAGATTTTTTTAGTGAGACAATATAACAATTAGGGTAATTTTTAAAAATTTAGTTATACAGGTCAAACCATTGCCTATAAGTCATACGAAATAATTCTAATGGATAGCGGATTTATTTATAGTCGTGTTAAAAAGTTAATACAAAATTTGGATTCTAATTGTTGAGGTCTAATCCCTATATTTTACTAAATTTGACGGATTTATACATAAAGACTAATCTATTTTGACAATTTTAATATACTTTCTACATTAAACAATATTTTGTTGGAACATACAAATCAAATTAAGGTTTCTTTAATGGGGAAAATGATCAATTGAAGAAGATGAAGATTGAAGAATGAATAGAAAATAATAGAGAGAGAGAGTAATTGAGGGTGAGATAGTGAATTGGCATTAACCACAACATAGGAGTAGTGAGCTCCTTATATAGTACAAGTTACAAAAAGATTGGAATGATTTAAAGCACCCTAAAACAAACAGAAAAACAGTTGAGCTTCAGTGTAACCGGTTACGGCAAACAGCGTAACCGGTTACGCAAACGCAACATCTACAGTAAATCTGTTTTACGGGTTCGTAACCGGTTACGGTAACAGGCGTAACCGGTTACGCCAACTGAAGTGCTAAAAACAGCAGTTTCAACACACCACCTCACTTCAGTTGGTCCAAGTCCACCATGCTCAGCTTCCTTCTCAGCCTCTTGAACACCTCATTGGTCACACCCTTGGTCAATAAGTCAGCTACTTGATCTTCGCTTCGACAATACCCCAATCGTAACTTTCCATCGCTCACTAACTCCCTCAAGTAATGAAACCGCATCTCTATGTGCTTGCTTCTTCCATGTGCAATTGGATTCTTCGCAAGGTTGATCGCGGAGACATTGTCGACAAGGAGAGTAATAGTCTCACCCTCACTACTATTAAGCTCCTTCAATAGATTCATAAGCCACATGGCTTGGCAAGCACACAACGATGCCGCAATATACTCGGCCTCACAAGATGAGAGTGCTACCACCGGTTCCTTTTTCGAACACCAAGAGATTGGAGTTCTACCTAGCATAAAGATGTATCCAGCTGTTGACTTTCTATCATCCTTATCACCACACCAATTGGAATCGGTGAAACCAAGTAAATCACACTTTCGGCTCGTATCCGATGCCGGAAAAAGAATTCCACAACCAAGAGTCCCTTTAATATATCTAAGGATCCTCTTGACAGCTGCCATATGAGATACCTTTGGTCTCTCCATGAATCTACTCGCAATACCGACACTAAATGCCAAGTCCGGTCGCGTATTGCACAAATACCGCAATGATCCAATCAATCTTCGATATTGAGTTGGATCAACATCTTGCTCATCCTCACTTTTGGACAGCTGTAGCCTTGCTTCACATGGTGTAATGGCAACATTGCAATGTTCCATTTCACACCTCTTCAAGATCTCAAGTGCATACCTCCTTTGGTGCATGAGCAGTCCCGTTTTTGACCTTTGGAACTCTATGCCAAGGAAGTATTTCATGATTCCAAGGTCCGTCATCTCAAACTCGCTCATGAGTTCCTTCTTGAACCTTGAAATACTCTCCTCACAGCTGCCGGTAATCAAGAGATCGTCCACATATAAGCAAAGAATTATCACACCATCCTTAGCATTTGATCTCACATATACACCATGTTCGGACACACACCGCTTGAAGTCAATGTCAACAAGGAAGCCATCTATGCGTTTGTTCCAAGCTCTTGGAGCTTGTTTCAAACCATACAAGGCTTTATGCAACTTGTAGTATCTCATCTCTTGATTCTTTACTTCAAAACCAGGGGGCTGTCCAACATAAACTTCCTCATCAAGTGGACCGTTCAAAAACGCAGATTTGACGTCCATTTGATAAACGCTCCAATTGTTGTTGTTTGCAATACCAACAACCAATCGGATGGTCTCAAGCCTAGCCACAGGAGCAAACACCTCCTCAAAGTCTATTCCTTCACGTTGCAAAAACCCTTTCGCTACTAATCGAGCCTTATACTTGATTATCTCGCCCTTCGGATTTGCTTTCACTTTAAAGACCCAACGGACACCAATTGGCTTCTTACCATGAGGTAGATCAACTAACTCCCAAGTACCGTTTTTCTCGATTGATTCCAGCTCCTCTTTCATTGCACAAATCCATTTTGGATCCCTTAGAGCCTCCTCCGTATTCACCGGTTCGGATTCGGCCATAAGCGCAAAATGAACGAAATCACCTTCATTATTAACTTCGTTATCTTGGAATCTCTCACATTCTTGGAGTCTAGAAGGCAACACTCTTTGCCTTGTTGATCTTCTACGGTGTCCTTCAGTTTGAACATCATTCGGAGGCTGCGGAACTGTTTCGGGACTGACTGGATCATCAAAAAATACAGCAGTTAGGACTCTGTTCTGCTCGTAACCGGTTACGCCTGTATGTACTGCCTGGCCGTAACCGGTTACGCTGTTCCCTGCAGAATTCTGACTCTGTTTTTCCTGTCCGTAACCGGTTACGCCAGTTTGTACTGGCTGGCCGTAACCGGTTACGCTGAGACTGCTGCTGTTATTTTCTTCAAAAATAACATCTCGACTAATTTGAATCTTCCGATTTCTCGCATCGAACAGTTTGTAACCGCCTGTAGAGTGATATCCAACGAATATCATCTCTTCTCCTTTATCGTCCAACTTCTTTCTCAATTGTCCCGGCACATGTTTATAAGCCACCGAACCGAATACACGCAAATGACTTAGATTCGGTTTGAATCCACACCAAGCCTCTTCCGGTGTAAGCTTTTCAAGCTTCTTTGTAGGACAACGATTCAATAAGTATGTGGCTGTAGAGACCGCTTCTCCCCATAGTTCCTTCGGTAGACTTTTACCGCTTAACATGCTTCGAACCATGTTCATAATTGAACGATTTTTCCTCTCGGCAATACCATTTTGCTGCGGCGTATAGGGTGGCACAACCTCACGCACTATACCCTCATCATCACAATACTTCCCAAACGCAACCGAGGTATACTCACCTCCACCGTCCGTTTTGAGAACTTTCAACTTGCGACCGCATTGCCTCTCCGCCATGGACTTAAACCTTTTGAATACATCAAACACCTCATCCTTTCTCTTGATGACGTAAGTCCACAACTTTCTACTAAAATCGTCAATGAACGTGACAAAATATCGATTGCCACCAAATGTGTCCACTTGCATAGGTCCACAAACATCGGAATACACCACCTCAAGGTGTGCATTGGTCCTATGACCCGCATCCTTGCTAAAACTTCCTTTGTGTTGTTTTCCTTTCACACATTCCTCACACAACTCAGCTGGAACGTTAATGTGTGGCAGCCCGGTAACCATACCCTCTTGTTGCAACGCTTTGAGATCACGAAGATTCAAGTGACCGAGACGATAATGCCATAACCACTCCTCTCTACTTGCAGCTGTAGCTAAGCACCTATGCTCCAACACTTTCAGCTCCACTTTGAAAGTCCTATTGGTAGCCATGGGAGCCTTTAGGATCAACACTCCACTAGCATCAACAACTCGCAAGATCTTATCTTCCAACCGTATATTGTAACCTTTTTCGAGCAATTGACCAATACTCAAAAGATTACACTTAATACCTGGAATATATAGCACATCCTTGATCATAGAATGTCCACCATCCTTTTTCTCGATCAACACATCACCGACACCTTCGGCCATGAGAGTGGAATCGTCCGCAAACTTCACTTTGTTTTTCGCCACTTGATTGATTTGCACAAACCAATCTCTTCTTCCAGTCATATGCGTTGAACATCCGGAGTCTAAGTACCACTCCTCTTTGCCTTGAGTTCCATCACGAACCGAAATCATCACATTTTGTTCCGAACTCAAAACTGTCGCTTTTTCTGCACTGCTGCAGCTGCTGTCCCGTGACTTGCAGCTGCTGTCCAGCACCTCTGTCATGCCTTCGCACTCATCGGTAATCATCATTAAGAGTGTGGCTTCATCATCCACCTCTTGCCTAGCAACCTTGGCTTCATCCCCTTTAGTTTCAAGCTGTTTAGCACCACACTTTGCTTGAAAATGCCCAAGTTTCCTGCATTTCCAGCATTGTACCTTGCTCATGTCTCTTGGTTTTCCACCTCTCGCGTTGCTTCGATCACCATAACCGTTTGAGCTGCTGCTCTCACCCTTTTGTCCCTTCGAATGTTTAGGTTCACCATCGCCTTGCTTCCCTTTCGAAGGCCATTTCCCTTTCGAACCTTTACTCCTTTCATTGAAACGAGCTTGCAAAGCTAATTCCGCCTTTGCTTTATCGCTTCCTCTCTCGTCCATTCTTTGTTCATGTGCTTCTAGGGAACTTTGAAGCTCATCCTTGCTCAGCGACGTAAGGTCCTTGGACTCTTCAATAGCAACCACAATGTTGTCGAATCTTGACGTCAACGAACGTAAGATTTTTGACACAACATTCTGCTCTAAGATCGTTTCCCCACACGACTTGATTTGATTCACTAAGCGCGTAATGCGCGTCACATAATCGTTGATCGTTTCCTTCTCTTCCATTTGCGTTAACTCGAATTGCCTCTTGTGAGTTTGTAACCTCACAACCTTCGCCTTCGCAGCCCCAGCATATGCTTTCTCAAGAATTAACCAAGCTTGCCTCGCGGACTCGCAATCACCGACCTTTTCGAAGTTATCACCATCGACGCAAGAGTGTATCAAGAAGAGAGCTTTGTAATCTTTCTTCTTCTCTTCCCTGAAAGTGGCTTGATGTGCAGCTGTAGGTTCAGCCCCAAGAGGTGTGACTCCATTGTTGACGATATCGAGAACTTCTTGATATCCAAACAAGACCTTCATTTGCTTAGACCACTTGTCGTAATTCTTCGAATCAAGAATCGGTAAATTGGATGGGATTCGATCATTGGTACTCATTGTTGCAGCGGAATCGGATCAGAACCAGAGCTCTTGATGCCAAATGTTGGAACATACAAATCAAATTAAGGTTTCTTTAATGGGGAAAATGATCAATTGAAGAAGATGAAGATTGAAGAATGAATAGAAAATAATAGAGAGAGAGTAATTGAGGGTGAGATAGTGAATTGGCATTAACCACAACATAGGAGTAGTGAGCTCCTTATATAGTACAAGTTACAAAAAGATTGGAATGATTTAAAGCACCCTAAAACAAACAGAAAAACAGTTGAGCTTCAGTGTAACCGGTTACGGCAAACAGCGTAACCGGTTACGCAAACGCAACATCTACAGTAAATCTGTTTTACGGGTTCGTAACCGGTTACGGTAACAGGCGTAACCGGTTACGCCAACTGAAGTGCTAAAAACAGCAGTTTCAACACACCACCTCACTTCAGTTGGTCCAAGTCCACCATGCTCAGCTTCCTTCTCAGCCTCTTGAACACCTCATTGGTCACACCCTTGGTCAATAAGTCAGCTACTTGATCTTCGCTTCGACAATACCCCAATCGTAACTTTCCATCGCTCACTAACTCCCTCAAGTAATGAAACCGCATCTCTATGTGCTTGCTTCTTCCATGTGCAATTGGATTCTTCGCAAGGTTGATCGCGGAGACATTGTCGACAAGGAGAGTAATAGTCTCACCCTCACTACTATTAAGCTCCTTCAATAGATTCATAAGCCACATGGCTTGGCAAGCACACAACGATGCCGCAATATACTCGGCCTCACAAGATGAGAGTGCTACCACCGGTTCCTTTTTCGAACACCAAGAGATTGGAGTTCTACCTAGCATAAAGATGTATCCAGCTGTTGACTTTCTATCATCCTTATCACCACACCAATTGGAATCGGTGAAACCAAGTAAATCACACTTTCGGCTCGTATCCGATGCCGGAAAAAGAATTCCACAACCAAGAGTCCCTTTAATATATCTAAGGATCCTCTTGACAGCTGCCATATGAGATACCTTTGGTCTCTCCATGAATCTACTCGCAATACCGACACTAAATGCCAAGTCCGGTCGCGTATTGCACAAATACCGCAATGATCCAATCAATCTTCGATATTGAGTTGGATCAACATCTTGCTCATCCTCACTTTTGGACAGCTGTAGCCTTGCTTCACATGGTGTAATGGCAACATTGCAATGTTCCATTTCACACCTCTTCAAGATCTCAAGTGCATACCTCCTTTGGTGCATGAGCAGTCCCGTTTTTGACCTTTGGAACTCTATGCCAAGGAAGTATTTCATGATTCCAAGGTCCGTCATCTCAAACTCGCTCATGAGTTCCTTCTTGAACCTTGAAATACTCTCCTCACAGCTGCCGGTAATCAAGAGATCGTCCACATATAAGCAAAGAATTATCACACCATCCTTAGCATTTGATCTCACATATACACCATGTTCGGACACACACCGCTTGAAGTCAATGTCAACAAGGAAGCCATCTATGCGTTTGTTCCAAGCTCTTGGAGCTTGTTTCAAACCATACAAGGCTTTATGCAACTTGTAGTATCTCATCTCTTGATTCTTTACTTCAAAACCAGGGGGCTGTCCAACATAAACTTCCTCATCAAGTGGACCGTTCAAAAACGCAGATTTGACGTCCATTTGATAAACGCTCCAATTGTTGTTGTTTGCAATACCAACAACCAATCGGATGGTCTCAAGCCTAGCCACAGGAGCAAACACCTCCTCAAAGTCTATTCCTTCACGTTGCAAAAACCCTTTCGCTACTAATCGAGCCTTATACTTGATTATCTCGCCCTTCGGATTTGCTTTCACTTTAAAGACCCAACGGACACCAATTGGCTTCTTACCATGAGGTAGATCAACTAACTCCCAAGTACCGTTTTTCTCGATTGATTCCAGCTCCTCTTTCATTGCACAAATCCATTTTGGATCCCTTAGAGCCTCCTCCGTATTCACCGGTTCGGATTCGGCCATAAGCGCAAAATGAACGAAATCACCTTCATTATTAACTTCGTTATCTTGGAATCTCTCACATTCTTGGAGTCTAGAAGGCAACACTCTTTGCCTTGTTGATCTTCTACGGTGTCCTTCAGTTTGAACATCATTCGGAGGCTGCGGAACTGTTTCGGGACTGACTGGATCATCAAAAAATACAGCAGTTGGGACTCTGTTCTGCTCGTAACCGGTTACGCCTGTATGTACTGCCTGGCCGTAACCGGTTACGCTGTTCCCTGCAGAATTCTGACTCTGTTTTTCCTGTCCGTAACCGGTTACGCCAGTTTGTACTGGCTGGCCGTAACCGGTTACGCTGAGACTGCTGCTGTTATTTTCTTCAAAAATAACATCTCGACTAATTTGAATCTTCCGATTTCTCGCATCGAACAGTTTGTAACCGCCTGTAGAGTGATATCCAACGAATATCATCTCTTCTCCTTTATCGTCCAACTTCTTTCTCAATTGTCCCGGCACATGTTTATAAGCCACCAAACCGAATACACGCAAATGACTTAGATTCGGTTTGAATCCACACCAAGCCTCTTCCGGTGTAAGCTTTTCAAGCTTCTTTGTAGGACAACGATTCAATAAGTATGTGGCTGTAGAGACCGCTTCTCCCCATAGTTCCTTCGGTAGACTTTTACCGCTTAACATGCTTCGAACCATGTTCATAATTGAACGATTTTTCCTCTCGGCAATACCATTTTGCTGCGGCGTATAGGGTGGCACAACCTCACGCACTATACCCTCATCAAGTAGAGCCATGTGACCTTTTCGAAGTTATCACCATCGACGCAAGAGTGTATCAAGAAGAGAGCTTTGTAATCTTTCTTCTTCTCTTCCCTGAAAGTGGCTTGATGTGCAGCTGTAGGTTCAGCCCCAAGAGGTGTGACTCCATTGTTGACGATATCGAGAACTTCTTGATATCCAAACAAGACCTTCATTTGCTTAGACCACTTGTCGTAATTCTTCGAATCAAGAATCGGTAAATTGGATGGGATTCGATCATTGGTACTCATTGTTGCAGCGGAATCGGATCAGAACCAGAGCTCTTGATGCCAAATGTTGGAACATACAAATCAAATTAAGGTTTCTTTAATGGGGAAAATGATCAATTGAAGAAGATGAAGATTGAAGAATGAATAGAAAATAATAGAGAGAGAGAGTAATTGAGGGTGAGATAGTGAATTGGCATTAACCACAACATAGGAGTAGTGAGCTCCTTATATAGTACAAGTTACAAAAAGATTGGAATGATTTAAAGCACCCTAAAACAAACAGAAAAACAGTTGAGCTTCAGTGTAACCGGTTACGGCAAACAGCGTAACCGGTTACGCAAACGCAACATCTACAGTAAATCTGTTTTACGGGTTCGTAACCGGTTACGGTAACAGGCGTAACCGGTTACGCCAACTGAAGTGCTAAAAACAGCAGTTTCAACATATTTAATTTTTTTTTTATAAGAAGAAGGACCTAAGTTCAAAAACAAAAAAAATTAAAAAGCAACAACTCTATCAAAAGAGCTCGTAGCAGAATTTTTTGAAGAAGAACCATGATATAATCAGGAGTCTCTTCAAAGATTTGAAATCTATTGTTTAATAAGTTTCACGTCTCTAACAAGTTTATCAACTATAGAATTGACTTCCCAAAGCGTATGCTAATTTAATATTTAATTTTGTTCAAATGTGAGTTGAGTTTTTATCATAAATAATCAATTTAGTATGACATCATCATATACGAATATATCACGAATATATCGTATTTTTGTAAATCCTTTCGTTACAAAATTATAGATTTCCAAATCCTTAATAAATTTTGAATATTCAATCTTTCCACACATTTCAATTTACATAGCCATATTATTAAACTATGACAACTTTGTCATTTTAGTATATTCGGTCGTATACAAATTATTGCACCATCATAAAATAGAAGGAGATAACTAACTGTTTTGTATATGTAATATAGTTAGTTATCTGTTAGTTTTAAGTAGTTATGGTATTGTATGGAGTTACCATCATAGCTATCCTACTACTCATGATATATATATATATATATATATATATATATATATATATATATATATATATATATATATATATATATATATATATATATATCATTTGTACCAGCTTTATCAAAGTAATGAAGATTAGATTTCATCTCATAACATGGTATCAAGAGCTCTCTCTTGGAGAGAAATTCTCTGATCTTCATTCACCTTCTTTGCAAGCATCTTGAGCGATTTTTTTTCTTTCTTCCTCAAGTTTCTTGGTTTCTTTCATCGTTGATTTTCTTTGCTCGCTTTGTTTTTCCTTTGGCAACCTTTTCTGTGTTGCGTGATTTTGAAGCTATATGATTTCACCACCAGTTTCACTTTGAAACTCTGCTATTCTTCGATCCGTTGCACCACCTTCCGTTGATTCTTGTTCGCCATGCCACCTAAAGCTCCTCCTCCGATACAAACCGATTCTCCTCTCCATGTTCATCCAAGCGATGGTCCCAATTCTGTTACAATTGCATCCAAACTCGATGGCAACAATTACGCAATTTGGAGTCGGGCAATGCGTTGAGCACTTGGCGCAAAGAACAAGCTTGCCATCATTGATGGATCCATGGAGATTCCAGAATATGATGATCTGAATCGTGCAGCATGGGAACGCTGTAATCATCTGGTACATTCTTGGTTAATCAATGCTGTTTCTGATTCTATTGCTCAAACTATTATGTTTCATGAAAATTCCATTGATGTGTGGACTGATCTTAAAGAAAGATTCTCCAAGATCGATCGTGTTCGTATCGCTTATTTGCGCTTTCAGTTGAATAACATGAAACAAGGTTCTAAAACTGTGCTTGCATATTTCATCGAGATGAAGGCTCTTTGGGATGAAATCAATGCTTATCGTCCCATACCTTCATGCACTTGCCACCATCCATGTCGATGTGATGCTATGCGCTCTGCAAGACAATACATTCTTGAAGATCAAGTTATTCAGTTCCTTACTGGATTGAATGATCAGTTTTCTGTCGTCAAGACTCAGGTTCTGCTTATGGAATGTTTACCTTCCATCAATAAAGTCTATTCCTTAGTGGCACAAGAAGAGAGTAATTGCAGCTCTACACCTGTCATGGATGATTCCATTCTTGCTAATGCTTCTGATTCAAAGCGACCCTTTGGCCGTGGTAGAGGTTCTAACAATGGTAGAGGTAACTCCAGATATTGTACACATTGCCACAAGTATGGTCACACCATTGAATTTTACTACCAGAAGCATGGACATCCAAATATCAACAAACCTCATTCTTCCAGCAACAACATTGAGTCTCAATCCAATAATTTTGAGAACATTCAACAAGAAACCACATCTGGTCTTACTCAAGAGAGGTATGATCAGCTCATGACTTTACTCCAACAAGCTAACTTGATTCCTTCAGCAGGTCCTGAAACTGGCTCAAGCTCAAACCAAGTTCACACTTCCATTTCCACTCATGCTGATCTTTCATCAGATGAGACTCACCAGTCAGGTACCCCTAGTATCATTACTTGTTCTGTAAGTCATAATAAAATTGTTTGGCTTCTTGATTCTGGAGCAAATGATCAAATTTGTTCATCTATCTCTTATTTCACTTCTTTCTATCGCATTAAACCTCTTAAGGTACATTTACCTAATGGCAATTATGTGTTAGTCAATTATGCTGGCAATGTTGAATTTTCACCTCAGTTATATATTACAAATGTCCTATACTCTCCTGAATTTCAACTAAATCTTATCTCAGCTTCCAAATTGTGTCAGTCTTTAAAGTGTCAACTTATCTTTAATGCCTCTTCTTGTCAAATACAGGATATGAAAACATTTCAGATGATTGGTTTGGTTGATTCAGTGAATGGATTATATCAACTGCAAGTACCTCAAGCTGCCAACCACCAAACCAACCAATTATCTTCCCTACAGAATTCTGCCAATCATTTAGCAGCTCCTTCTTGTGATGTTACCATTCCTTCTACTTCACTTTGGCATTTTAGACTAGGACATTTGTCTAATGATAGGTTGTACAAGATGACACAGTTGTATCCAACAATTTCTCATAATAAAACTCACATTTGTGATATTTGTCATTTTGCCAAGCAAAAGAAATTACCTTTTTCTGTTAGCACTTCTCATGCTTCATCCAAATTTGAACTATTGCATTTTGATATTTGGGGACCTATGTCCATCCAATCTGTTCATGGTCATATATTCTTTCTCACCATTTTAGATGACCATAGCAGATTCACTTGGATTATTTGTCTTAAAACCAAAGCTGATGTTGCTACTTGTGTCAAAGAATTCATCACCATGATTGAAACTCAACATCATATTACCCCTAAAACTGTCAGGTTTGATAATGGACCAGAGTTCATCATGCCACGGTTTTTTAACTCTAAGGGCATTCAGCATCATAGGTCTTGTGTTGAGACACCTCAACAAAATGGCCGTGTAGAACGAAAACACCAGCATATACTTAACATAGGTAGAGCTTTACTTTATCAATCTAAGTTGCCAAAGCATTTTTGGTCCTATGCTCTCCAACATGCTATTTTCCTAATGAATCGAATACCTTCACCATTACTCCACCAAAAATCACCTTACCACATTCTATTTGACCAACTACCTGATATTTAGGATTTCAAGGTGTTTGGCTGCCTTGTCTATGCTTCCACCCTCCAAAATCATCGATCCAAACTTGATCCTAGAGCTAGAAAGGCTGCTTTCTTGGGTTACAAGGCAGGTTTTAAAGGTAGTGTCCTCCTTGATTTACATTCCAATGAAATCTTCATTTCTAGACATGTGACATTTCATGAAACTATTTTACCTTACACAATTCAAAAGTCCACACCTACATCTACATGGCAAGTTTATCATAATCCTAACCTTAAACTCACATCCAAGTCTGATTCTCCAAGCCATGTTCCTTCACCTTCTATTCCACCTACCACTGAGCTACCCATTACTAACACACCACCACCACTTCCTATAGTCCATTCTTCATCTTACCCTAAACCTCATGACCCCACCATACATGTCCCTGCACCTGCACCACCAAAACAACATCCTGAGCCTGATGCCCCCAACATTTCTACTCCTACAAACCAACTTCCAGCCAGAACTAAACAAACTCCCACCTACCTCAAAGATTACTTGTGCAATTCATTCACTAATCAGGTCCATCAACCATCATCAGGTACCTCATATCCTATTTCTAACTATTTCTCTTATTCTTCTTTATCTCCTTCCTTTCATCATTTTGTCATGTCCATTAATACCCTCCATGAGCCAAGGACCTATGCTGAAGCCAGCAAGTTTGAATGTTGGAATCAAGCTATGCAAGCTGAACTGTCAGCTCTTGAAAGAACAGGTACGTGGCAACTTGTTGATGCACCTCCTAACATCAAACCAATCGGGTGCAAATGGGTCTACAAAGTTAAATTTCACGCAGATGGCTCAGTTGAAAGGTTTAAAGCGCGTTTAGTTGCAAAAGGCTTTAACCAGATTGAAGGCCTCGATTACTTTGACACTTACTCCCCTGTTGCAAAAATGACCACAGTGCGAATGGTGATTGCTCTTGCATCTATGCACAACTGGATCATTCACCAATTGGATGTCAACAACGCGTTCTTACATGGGGAATTGCAAGAGGATGTACATATGTCTCTTCCACCTGGTGTCACACCAAGAAAACCCAATCAAGTGTGCAAACTTGTTAAGTCTCTTTATGGACTCAAACAAGCCAGTCGCAAATGGCACGAGAAGCTCACTACTACACTTCTTGCTCAGCATTACAAACAAGCCAATTCTGACCACTCCTTGTTTACTAAACAAGACAATCATTCATTCACACTTCTCTTGGTGTATGTTGATGACATCATCGTTGCTGGCAATTCATTATCTGAGATTAATCACATCAAATCCATCTTGCACCACTCATTTCAAATCAAAAATCTTGGCCAACTTAAGTACTTTCTTGTCCTAGAGGTAGCGCATTCATCTAAGGGTATCACAGTTTGTCAACGCAAGTATTGCTTAGATCTCATTTCAGATACTGGATATCTTGGTTCCAAACCTGTATCCACACCTGCTGATCCAGCTATCAAGCTTCATCATGATAATGCTTCATCTTATCATGATATTTCCAATATAGACGTCTGGTTGGTCGCCTCTTATATCTTTCAGCCACGCGACCCGACATTACATTCATTACTCAAAAACTGAGTCAATACCTTTCCACTCCCACAGTCACTCATCACAAAGCAGCTACACGCGTCATTCGTTATCTCAAAGGTTGTCCTGCTCGTGGTTTATTCTTTCCTCGACAATCTTCCACTCAGTTGATTGGCTTTTCAGATGCAGATTGGGCTGGCTGTGCAGATACAAGACGTTCTATTTCAGGCCAATGCTTCTTCATTGGCAAGTCACTTGTTTCATGGCGCACGAAGAAGCAACTCACCGTTTCTCGTTCATCATATGAAGCTGAGTATCATGCCCTAGCAGCTGCCACATGTGAAATACAATGGTTAATATACCTTCTTCGTGATCTCCATGTCTCTTCACTCAAGCCTCCGGTTCTATACTGTGACAACTTAACTGCCATTCACAGTGCTGCCAATCCGGTGTTTCACAAACGTACCAAACATTTGGAAATCGATTGCCATATTGTTCACGAAAAACTCCTTGCTCACGTGTTCAAACTCTTACCGGTTTCATCCAAAGATCAGCTGGCCGATTTCTTCACCAAAATGTTGCTACCTCTTCCTTTTCATACTTTGCTATCCAAGTTGGGGATGATCAATATCTATCCTCCAACTTGTGGGGGGATATTGCACCATGATAAAATAGAAGGAGATAACTAACTGTTTTGTATATGTAGTATAGTTAGTTATCTGTTAGTTTTAAGTAGTTATGGTATTGTATGGAGTTACCATCATAGCTATCCTACTACTCATGCTGTATATATATATATATATATATATCATTTGTACCAGCTTTATCAAAGTAATGAAGATTAGATTTCATCTCATAACACAAATCTTAGTATATAATTTTATCTAATTTTAGTATATTTAGATTTATCTAATTTTAGTATACAAAATCTTGTATACATTTTTTATAGTAATATAATTAGTTATCATATAGATCAAGACGTGTCATTTGACCATTATGCCATATGGCATATACACAATTTTTATGCCATTTTGAACAACTAAAAGAAAAATACTTAGATGAAAATAAACTTACCTAAATTTATATTCTTAAAAACATCTAATAAAAAGATATACAATTTTAAATTTATTTAAAATTTAATTTTTTTTAATGAATTTATGAGATGGTGTGATAGAATAGGAGAGAGAAAAAATTATTTTTGTTTTTTAATTAATAAAAACTTGTGATTGGTTGTTTACATAGGCGTTTCAAGTTTTTTAGAGGTCTTGTGTAGATTAGTTGTAGTTTAACTATGATAAAACACATAGAGATCCTATTTAACCACAATTTAACTATTATAAACATTCTATGAAACCCTATTTAATCATGAGTTAGTCGTGACAAATTTGAAGTCTGGTGTAATAGTCCGCCTTGTAAGTCCGCAAAGACGGTTCTGATTGTTAATAAAATCACATGTTTTATGTAATTATTTTTCTAGACGTAAAGCTTCATTATTTGCTTACAAATTCACTCTAAAATATTGATTTATCAACGCGTCGTTCACATTCTATAACGCAAAATTATATCATTTATTCGACTTAACTCTCGTGCATTTTAGTACCGTTTTTATTTAATTATGTTATATTATGCCAGTATTTCTATTATATTTCGGGTATTTCCATTCCACTAGGCCTGCATGAGAAAAAGAATAGAAACTGGCGCAAAAGTGAGACAGAATTGGATTTTGCAGAAAAGAAAATAAATTTCCAACACAGACTACTATGTCGGTCGCCACAGGAACCTGTGCCGGTCGCCACAGGAACCTGTGCCGGTCGCCACAGTAGTGTGACCCTCGTTACACAATTCTGTGACCCTCGGCACATTATTATTTCAGTGGCTTTATAATTCCTCCACTTTCTCCACGTCTGCAACAAACGAACCCAGTCCACCTATATTTTCTCAAATCAACCAAGTCTCTCCTAATTTCTCTCCACGAGCCACGCCTCTTTAATTCTCGTGACAAAAGTTACAACAAAGAGATATAAAGGAAGCAGTTGACAACTGAGAGTCTCTCGCCCCTTCGTTCCACCAATTTACCGTTTTGAAGCCAAAATTCTGTTCTTAGTTATGTTTTAGGCATAAATTATCATTTGTAAAAGTGGTAGCTTCTCACATTGAGGAACTACCACACCATTAGTTTTAGGTACTGTTTTCTTTCATTTCAATTTTGTATCTGATTTTCAAGTATGCTAGTATAATATGCATTCAGTTCCTGCTAATGTACGCGAAGTTTATTTCAGAAGTTAATTCCAATTTCGTTTATTTCTACTATTACATGTTTCTCTTTTTCGCATTTGTTATTTCTATTGTTTCATTTGTTTAATTTAATTAGCATGCTGTCTTTAATTGCAATTACCATGTTTAGTTTGTTTAAGTTTAATTCCATGTCTAGCTAAATAGTTTAGAGTCCGGTATGTGAGGACCGTCGTCTCTGACGGAAGTCAATAATTATTATGTTGGCTTAAATTATTATTATTAAATTTTGTTTTGGCTTTTGTTCCTAAGTTTAATTTAAATAACCTTGTCACGAGAGTGAGAGGTTACTTACCACGATTTCTTCACGAGAGTGAGAAATCTATTAAGGTTCGAACAGGCACTGCGAGAGCGTGGGGGTCAAACCAGATAGTAAAAACTAGACATTAATCCTAAACACAGCGAGAGAGCTTTAGGATTAATTAGAACTTGTTTAGTTTTCAAAACGCGTTCCTAAAGTTAAGTGGGCGAGCGAGAGCAAAATCCTACGGTTAAGGAGCGTGACTTTATTCAAAACCACGAGAGTGTGAGGTTTAGTCTTTAAGCTAATATTTTCTACTAAATATGTTTTTGAAATTTTTATAAGCCAATGAGTTACAGAGTCTCTGACGTACGCGGAATACACATTCCTGTCTCTCTTTTTCTATATTTAACTAAATATTTGTTTTATTTCAGTTTTAGTCTTAGTTTCCCCTTAATCAATCCTTCATTAGCCTTAGATTTACATAGAGACAATAGATTACACTAGGTTGACATTGGTCTTTATGGGTTCGACAATCTTTTAAATTACTTCGATATTTTCGTGCACTTGCGGATGCATCAGATGGTGAAAGTGCTCCACTAGTTGCAAGACATTTTCAAAAGACTGCAAAACTACCACAAGGCTGGCGATTTTATAATCATTAAATGTTGAGCCAAAGAAGAATTCTTGAGGCGTAGGTTTTCTAATTCTCTTTGAGCTTCCAGAAGAGACGCTTGGGTAGATGTCAAAGTATCAGAATAAAAGCTAGAGAATTATTCGTCCTTGCTACACCCCTCATCAAAAGAGACACCTGGTAGGTAAGAGAACTAGGGACATTAAGGGGGTCTTAAAGCATCACATATTCCAGTAAAAAAGTGTAAGCTACATGTATCTCTAGCACGTACGTACCAAAGAGCTTCCTAGCGACCGGTTCCACTAAGGGCTAAAACAGCAGAGGCGTGCCGAGTATACCGCGCCAGAATCGTTAGTTCTTCCTCTAGGGAACATCCGGGAAGATTGGCTAAGTATTAGCAGTCCTCCTCTGAAGGAGGAATCCAATGTTCCCTAGAGAAGTGTGGGCCCGCCCCATCAACGACGTAAGTGTCAGAGGACCCAAAGCATGCATCGGTCTTTGAAAAGAATTTGAAGCAACAATACCCTAGAGAGCTCTGAAGTAGTGGAATGGTCTACTACAGCTCTTCATGGACATACTCCCCGCTTTAAAAGCTGGAGCGCTACCTCGTCTTTCATTGAATATGCATGCAATCATTACTAAATAAATATGTTGTGAGTAAGTGAATTAAAGACGAAGAAGCCAAAGCTTTCAAGATTTACCAAAAATAATCTTTCTTTCTCCCATAAGCCTCTACCCCGGGTACAGGTCACAGGGTCATAATGAACTTTGAAGAGATGAAAGAAAAGGGTCAGAGAAGGCTTCCTATTCAAGTATTCACACCAATACTTGAAGACTTTCACATACGCTCAACTCACAAGATGAAGTTGCAATAAAACCACTATCATATGCTTAATAACTTCCATATTAAAAGCGTTGAAAGACAGTCGAAGATTCAGGATCGAGAAGAGGCATTCATAAAAAAATGGCACAATAATCATACTCGCTACATATTTTGTCATTTTTACGAGGGCTCAAGACACTCCAATCTGAAGATGGATCAACATCAAGAAAGGCTCCATCAAGAATAGCCTCTCTAGAAAAGACATAAACAGTTGAAAAAAGAGCAAAGTCAAACCTTGAAGATTGAGCATTCTTCTATGATTTTTGACTAATGATGTATACTACTTTTTCTAAACATTAAAAAGTAGAATTTCAAAAGAAATTAGACAACAATAAACTAAGAAAGATAACTCCGATAAATGCAAAGCCGACTTTTCAAGAATCGTATGCTACTATGCAAGCATACAAAGGAAAATAAATCTTATCAACGCCTCAAATCATTCACACGCAACACTCAAGTGTTACAGTTTCCAAGGATGAAATGAGGAAGCCTCCGAAAAGACGTCTGAAGTATGTGGCATTAAAGGTGCGAATTTCCCAAAAAATGAAACACTTATGCTCTTCCAGGATAGATGAAAGAATGACCCACAACCGAGGTTGATACGATAAACCCTTTCCTTGCTACGTAGAAATAAGGGTTTGAGGAACAACTGTTCCAAGCCAACCATTTTGATCCCTGACCGATCACTCTAAAGAAGCTGCAATATTTCTAGAACCTTCTCAACACACGAGAGCTACCCTACAAATGAGTGCGGAACATTAAAACTCTTGATACATCCAACAACTCTTTGCGCTTTACCCCTAACAAATCACATTGCATATTGTTATTTTCTCTTCAATATATATAGAAAGTGCACCAGTTCAAATATTTAATTTCAATTTGTTCTTCTAACTCACATACTAACCTTGTAGGTTATCCCCTATCCTCCACACGTGAAGCTTAGAACTGTCATTATCACCGATCTTCACTCTATTTCTAATTCAACTACGGAACACAATCAATCACGCTTTGCACACCCTATTATAATTATGTTTCTCTCATGCATAATAATGAATATGCCCACCTTAACTTTGTAGGAAGTTAATCCAATCTTTGTAGATACTATAACTTACATATTATGGATTTTGAAAGTACAAATATTAAAGTGACTTTCACTCCAACAATGAGAAAAAGGGATATGAGGGAGTAGTAAAAATATAATAATAAAAAATAAGAATCTCTAAAAAAATCATGCTTTGATGAGAGACTTTTTCATGCTAAAAATTCACTAAAAAGTTCCACAAGGTTCGTTGAAATCTAATCTATTAAATAATTCATTAAAACTAAAATTAGTTTTTAATTCAACTTTTTTTAAAATTGTAAAAAGTATTGACTGAATTTATGCTCACTTTGAAAATCAGAACTATCCCATTGCTTATAATCCCATTAGTCTTTGTAGTTTGACAATAATGATATGAGTATTCAAACTCAAATCAAATTGATTTTTTTTTAGTGTAAGCAAGAAATTCATTAAAAGGGAGAATTAAGGGTTCTCCAACCTTGATACACAATAACGGTTCAAAACCGACAAAACAATATTACAAACCAAATAAAATTTACGACATAAAAAACAAAGGGTCTTTAATAAAATCGTAAAATCTAATATTTGGGTGGGCAATATCGCCAAAAAAGGACCACCTCCAAACCAAAATCTTAATGTTCCAAACAATGTTGTTTATGTTCCAAACCTCATTCCTAAAGCAAAAACCATTCCTAGTCAACCAAATGATCCAAGAAGTGGCTAACCATAACACCCCCAATTTGCCATCTTTAATTCTTTTTACACGGCTCCAAGTGTACCATTCCATAAAAGACGAGATACACGAGTCCTCAATCCTTCCCGGAAAATCCGAAAAATCCACCCACAAAGCAATTTGTTTCCAAACTAAGTTAATCACTTTACACCTAAAAAACATATGGTCCCTATCTTCCGTATGCGATTAACAATAAATACAATTTGAGAGGAAGAAGAAGAAGATAAGGAAATACCTCTTCTCAATAACAGATCTTTTGTTGGCAATCTATTCACAAGAAGTCTCCACCCGAAAGCTTTTATCTTAAAAGGAACCGCCATTTTCCAAATCCATTCCAAAGCTTCATCATGCCTATTTAAAGGACCATAAGGAATACGCGACAAAGCATACGAAGCGTAACAAGAAGCTACCGAATAACCTTTGTCCAAATCCGACTTCCATTCCACGGTGTCCTTTTCTCCGTTCAAGTCACCAAAAGCTTCTAAAAAAGTCCTTAATGCCGTGAAAGAAGGTAGTAAATTTGCCGCGTTCATCTCGGTCTCCGAAATCCCTAAATTACTCCAACTCCAAACACCTTGACACCAACCTCCCATAGCCGCCACCGAGACTTTTTTCAAAGACGATAACAAATAAAGATCCATAAAGTTTTTCTTCAAGATAAGATCTTGTAACCATCTTACTTCCCAAAAAGGTGTGTTGAAACCATTTCCGACTCTAAAATGACAATTAGAAACAATTGGATCCTTTGAAGAAAAGGAAGAAAGACTAACCTTTTGAATATCGCGCCACCAAAAAGAGGATGTAGACGAACTAGTATCATTTCCACCGCAAGTGACTTGCAAACAAAGATCTCCATAGCGGGCCTTTAAAACATCCATCCATAAAGAATCCTCCCCTCTAACAATCCTCCATCTCCACTTATTAAGGAGAGCTAAATTGAAGTCGAAAATCCCCTTTCAAGTAAGGTAAAGTCACCACTTTCCAACTAACCCAATGAATGTTTCTTTTCTCCTCCACACCCCCCCAAAGGAAATTACTTTGTATCTTTGTAAATTCCTTTACCACTTTAACCGGCATCTTGTAAAAAGACATGGTAATTATTGAATGGTTTTATAAAAACAGTTTAAATAGGATTTTATAAACAATAGTAACATATTAAAACCGCAAATTAGATATGGTTTTATAAAAACAGTTTAAATAGGATTTTTAAAACCAAATTAAACTACATATAACTTAATACTTCCATTTTTATTTTTTATATTATTATGATATATTATATTATTTATCATTATTAATTAGTTTTTATTTTTTTAATATAAATTATTAGTTTAAATTTAATAGGTGTGTGTGGACCTCCTTTTTTTTTTCGGGCCATACCTCTGAGCGTGAGAGATACGTGAACTGACTCTTTTTTATCGCTTATGCTTTCGCATTTTTTTTGAAAATTCACAGAGTCGCCACCGACCTTTTATTTTATCCAATTAAGGAAAGGTTTATAAAAGAAACAGAAAAAAGACCTTTAAGAAATTCTGGGTAAGGGGGTAGGTTATACAAAGGGAAGGTGTTAGCACCCTTTGTATCCATGGTTATCCATGGGCTCTTAAGTTTGCTTAGCTCACTTGTTTTTCGATTACTTTTCAATTGCTTTAGAACGCTCATATGTGGTTTCAAATACCTTTGTAAACTAAATTTGTAATGATCCTTGTGCGGATGTATACAAAAATGTTTGTTTATCTTTCGAAAGATGTTTTGAAAAGAACGTTAACTTTGTAATGATCCGTGTTTGGATGTATACAAAGTATTGTCTTTTTGGAAAGTTTTGTTTTGAAAAACAACAGTGTATGAGAATTTTGTTTGTTTTGATTTGAGCAAGCAAACTAGGAGGTCTACCCTGAGTTGTAAGGTCTTTATCCTTATTTCCTTTAAAAATCTATCCTTTCACCGGATACAAACAAAAGGTTCGATTTTGTACTCGAAACAGTAGAATTTTGACTTTGATTTTGAAAAGAATGAGAAGGGATTACCTTAAAAGGTGCAAGTGTGATTTGTGTTTGAATTCAGATATTTTATCTTTTGGAGTTAGTGATCTAACGGTTCAATTTTATCTTTGACATACACGCAGTTTATATTTGCTGGAAATTAAAATGCGGAAATGTAAAGTGCGGAAAGTAAATCTACGCTATTACATTGATTGTGCAGGAAATGTAAACTAGCCTATTTACATGAATTTGACATCCTATACATTTATCTAGGAATTTTAAATTGCAGGAAAAATAAAAGGCATATTTTTGGATTTTTTATGATTGATTTTAATTATAATTAATGCATGATTAATTAAATTAAAATGAAGAAAAAAAAGATGAAAATATATTTAAACCTAGAAATTAAGTTTAAAATATGTACAAAATATTTGTCAATTAATTTTAAAACAAAACTAATTTTTTTGGAATTTTTGAAATTGATTTGAAATTGATTAAGCTAATTAATACATAATTATACAAATAATTAAAACTCAAAGAGAAAATTATTCAAAATATGTACAAAATTAGTTTATAATATATAAACAATATTTTATATAAAGAACAATTTTTTTTATGATTTTTTGATTGGTTAGAATAATTAAAAAGCAAATATATAAATATATACTAATTAATTATGCAAAATATTGAAATTTTGAAGAAAAATAAAATATTTTTATTTCAGAAAATAATATATTATTTTAGAAGTCTAAAAATATTTTTTGTGTATTTTTTGGATTTTTAAAACTATTTTTAATTAATTTTGCAAAGAAAATTAAAATAAAATAGAAAATAAAAGGATACTAATCAGATGTGGTTGATTGGAGAGTCCATGGTATGGACTGGCGTGTCAGGTGCGTTGGATGAGCTGAGATCATGATCCAATGGTTTAAATTGAAGAGAACATGGTGTACTTGCATTGATCAGTCACGTGGGAGCACAAAGACTTTTAATAAGTCTGACTGGTCCCACCATGCATGCGTGGACGAATAGAAACAAGGGAGAGAGCGCTGAAGATTGACCAGCCAACCAGGGACGCACGCGTGGAGGTCAATAAGTCTTGGTCACTGTTCATCATCTTCTTCACAGCTATGGCAACGGTTTTTTAAGGTTTTTGGCAACGGTTTTGATGTCCGATTTCCTCCTTCTTTAAACCTGCATAAACACGAAAATAAATGGATGCAAACAACCCAGATAGCCTAATTAAGACCCTCTGAGTTCATTAGTGGCATTAGTTTTTGCTAAAAGTGTTTGGAAGAGGCAACTCGAAGCTTTTCAAGTTTAGACACCCAATAATGGTGGATTGTGTTAGAGGCGTGAAACCTTGCATGATCTACATTGAATCTACTCTAAATGATGTCAGGAACTTAAATCAAAGATTAGATTAAGTTGTTTCACGTGAAAATTTGGAAAACGAAAGTTATGAAGTTATGAGCATGAAGATTATGATACACGTGTTTAAAGCATCATGGGACTTGTTTAGTGCATCAATCTTACTCTATATGACCTCAAAGGATGATTTGAATGATTGTTTTGTATTGATATTGATTGGAAATATGAAAATGAAAATTACATAGTTTGGAGATTTTTGTGAGAATTATGATGTTTCTATGCCATGCTCTCTTGCTATTTTTCGTTCTCCTTGATTGTTGGAGTATGCTAGCCTATTTATAAGCCATGGAGTGTGTAATACGGTGAACTGACTTTTTATCGATCGAAATGTGCGGTTGAGCAAGAGTCGCCACCGACTTTTATTTTATCCAAACAAATTCAGAAAGGCTAAAAGAAACAGAAAAAAACCTTTTAAAGAAATCTAAGTTCGGGGGGTAATTTATGCAAAGGGAAGGTGTAAGGCACCCTTTGCATCCATGGTTTTCCATGGGCTCTTAATTGCTTTGCTTGCTCGTTTTCAGAAAATGTAGATGAAAGAGGAAAAAATGGACTTTAGCTCGTAAAATGAGCGTAGCCAGTTTTTTGAAGAATTTTGAGAAAGAATATAGAAAATAGAGTATGGCAAGGCAATTAGGGGCAATTACCTTAAACTCAGATGATAGGTCTCTTTTTAGCCTTTCAGAATGAAAGGGTCAGTCCTTGCCATAAGAGGGCAGGAAGCCTTTCGTTTGGAGGTAGAAGGGTCATCGAATTATCATTCGCTCAAAGACTGACCCATACCATAGAGAGGCAGGTAGTCTAAGGGGAAAGATCAGAATAGCCTTTCGTAGGCAACCAGAAGATACCTCATCCTTTTCCGTAGGCAACTTCCGAGGGTCGAGGTCATGTTAGTGTATCGAAGGCAGCATCATTAGGGACCATGACCTTTAATCGAGGCAACATGGCTGAGGTATCCTCGTATTCGAGGGACTGGCTATTCTGCACAAAATACAAGCCAACAAGGCAACAGGCAACAAGGCAACAGGCAACAAGGCAACAGAGAGGTTACCCCAAAAGAGTGCGTGTGTGCATCAATCATGTGGTTCAATTCAGTTATTTACCTTGTAATTAGTGACTCTAATCCAGTTTAAATTTGCACTCCCTAAATTACTAACCACGCAGTATATAAAGCAATAAAGGGGAGGGGAAAGTGAAACCAGCGGATCCCCAACAGGGTTTGGCACAAGTAATAATAAAAGCCATAAAATAAAATAGGGTTTAGGGTTACCAACGACGTAGCTTTGGCATTTGACAAACCCTGGAAAGGAAAAAGAAGAGACAGAAAACAGAGAGTGAGAGTGAGTGCATTATCGGTTCGAAGGCGAACTATATTAACCATAAAAGACAAAAGAATAAAGAAATTAAAAGTAAATGAATGAAGAGTACTCAGCTTGGCATTTGCCCTGACAGGGTTGGTGGGCAAAGGTTTGCCTGAAGCATTGACTCTGACCATTAAGAACTGAAAGAAGAAACATCAAGGCGTGAGTGTATAGGCAGTTCAGAAATATAAGGGCAAACCCTAAAATCAAAAGGAAACCAAATAGGCTTTTAAAATAAAATAAATTAAATACTTAGCTTTGATTGGAAGGTTGATGGGTAAAGGTTCGCCTCGAGCCTCAAGTAGTATTGAACCTGATCATTAGAGAATTGTAAAAATATAAGTGTAGGAGGAGTTCTATTGACGAGGAAACTAAACCCTAATTACATGAAATAAATAACAATAATAATAAAAGAAGGGTTTAGAACTTAGCTTCGTTCTTTTGACGTGACGCGTAGTCGGAAGAAACTCTGTTGCTAACCCTGAATACTGCACAACAAAGAGAGCCTGAATACTGCACAACAAAGAGAGTATTTTTCAGTGTAGGCACGATCTTCGTAAACCCTGATTAGGGCACAAGTTAATCATGATTAATAGAATAAATAATTGATTTAATTAATTATTGGTTTTTCAACCCAATTAATTAAATCGATAAAAAAAGAATAAATTTCGATTAAATGCGCGACTTTTAAATATATTTTAATTAGTTAATAAAAAATTTACGATTAATTAAACAAACAATATAAGTAGATTAATTTAACTAAAAAACCATTTAACAATAATTTGATTATGTTTTATTAAAAAGGATAGAAAATTAAAAAGAACATATTTTCTAAAAGATTTTAACAACTAATAATGTATAAATAAAGAAGTTATATAATAATAAATAAAAAAAGAGAAAAGAAAATAAAACAAAAAAAAAAGAATAAAAAAGAAAAGGAGACTTAGCTTAATAATCTGGTGTGGCACGTCCGTGATGGTCTATGGTGTACTTGCATCTTGGCATTCGTTGGATCACGCTGGCAGATGATCATGAGGTTTGGAGTGGGGATGTACCATGGACCTGCATGGGAGCGTGCGCGCTTGATCTGCAAGTGGAAGCTCTTAAAGAAAAATAGAAAAAAATAGTTGCAAGGGGTGTGGATCGATCCCACGCCCTTGCCCTCCATGATGTTAACGTGACTCCGCTTGCCACTACGCCACTTTCAACTTGCTGTTAACATAACAAACATGCAGTCATATATATGAAACGCGAATAGTTGAAATTTTAAAACCAGAACCTGCGCGCCATCCCCATCATCTTCCTCGATGCTTTTTCCAGAAACATATAACCTTTAGGCAACGGTTCATGTGCGTGGCTGTAGCTAATCAATTCAGAAACCTGCAAATACTCATCAACAAACATAAAACGATAACCCAGATCGACCCTAATCGAGCCCCTGAACAGGAAAATGCAATCAATTTGGGTTAATTTGGCCTGTATCCATGGTTCCCAATTTCAAGAAACCGAAACCCTAGCCATGGCACACGATGACACCTGCGTTAAAACTCAAATCCAACTATCCAGACATGTTCTAAACATTGATACAAACCATAATATGCAATCAATTGATATTTATAATGCTTATATGATGATAATCGAATTTAAAGAAAATTGGCTAAACCGTGAGTTAATAGGCTTCGATCCAGGGTGCGGCAAGCTTTGATTCTGATTGGGATACGATCAACAAGACTCCAACAACACGTTTGATCCTTCAAAAGCCTTTGAATCGCTTCAAACTTCGACTGATGCTTCACTTGGATGTCACGGTTTTTATGAGTTTTTTACAGAGTTCTCTTGCGGCCAAATCCCCCTTCTGTTTCTGTTTCGGTCCTTGTATATATATGCCTTCAATTAGGTTTTAACAGAATTTTCCAAATCTCTATAAATCAAGAGATTGATATTTGATTTGGAATCCATATCAAATCTTTCCAATTGGACCTCCATGCTTTTTCACGTTTACAGCCCTTTCAGCATGATCATGTAATCCCCCTTTTCTTATTTAATCTATGATTTTATTTTATTTAGTTTCCATTCAAAAATAAATAAAATCATAAAATAAATGGGGCTTAGCACATGGACCTCAAGGATTATTCTTTGGGCCTTAATTTGATTAAGCCCAAAATCATGTCCATTAATCCATTTCCTTTGTATTTTATTTATCTTACTTGATTTTTGAATTGAATAAAAATCAAAATAAATATAAATAAGGGTTAAAAATAAATGAATCGATTTAATGGTCTTTTTTAAGATCATGGGTCCATTAGTGAATAATCTCTAAATTCTTTGAATTGACACTTGTGTATTTTTCAAATTTGAGCCGATTCGCCCTTTTGTTGATTTCTGATCTTTCCTTGATGAACCATGATCAATTCTTGATCAAATGGTGAATGATACTTCAAAATGAGGATCTTGACAAAAAATCAGGAGTTTTGACTTTACTTTGACAGCAGTTGACTTTTAGGTCAAGATAGTCGACTGTTGACTTTCTGAACAATTGAGTAACCATTCCTCTGAATTGAGCTTTGATACTTGTCATAGAAATAGTGTGAGATATATTGAGCCATATGAGATGCCTTGGAGCCGTTGATTCACTGAATTTCCTTTGAATGAACCAAACCATAGTTTTAGAGCCTTGTATATGAGAGTGTGTTTTGGAGCTTTATGTATTGATTTAGATTTGTATAGGAGAAAATGTATGGGCAAATTTTGGGGTATGAAAGCTGCCCCTGTTCAATTATCTTAAACCTGAAGATGTTGAGTGGTTTGTATGCCAGTCAGTATCTGAAGGTGGAAGATGATTGAACACTAGAATACCAAGAAATTTGCCCTAGCTGAAGTAGGGACTTTTGTCGGAGATGGGCTTGAAGATGCCATCCAGGTGTTTCGAGAAGATGTATGATGGAGATGGGCTTGAAGATGCCATCCGACTTGATATACTTGAGAGTCAGAATGTGTCGTACGTTAGACTGTTTCTGAGCCTTAGACTTAGGTTGAGTCATACGTTAGACTGGGTCTAGCTTGCATCCTCAGATGTCTGGAAAACCGTGCGTTAGGTCGAAGAATAAATCGTGCGTTAGACTATTCTCAATTGCATCCTCAGATGTCTGGAAAACCGTGCGTTACGTCGAAGAATAAATCGTGCGTTAGACTATTCTCAATTGCATCCTCAGATGTCTGGAAAACCGTGCGTTAGGTCGAAGAATAAATCGTGCGTTAGAATATTCTCAATTGCATCCTCAGATGTCTGGAAAACCGTGCGTCAGGTTGATGGATGAGTCGTGCGTTAGACTAATCCAAATTGCATCCGTAGATGTCTAGAATGCCGTGCGTTAGGCTGATGGATGAGTCGTGCGTTAGACTAATCCAAATTGCATCCGTAGATGTTTGGAAAACCGTGCGTCAGGTTGATGGATGAGTCGTGCGTTAGACTAATCCAAATTGCATCCGTAGATGTCTGGAATGCCGTGCGTTAGGCTGATGTTTTTTGCATTGAGGAATATTTGTTGGAGAACCGGTAGTGTTGAAGATGTGAACTCTGTTGAGGAGCTATGTCTTTGTTGGGACGAGAGCATTTGAAGATATCTTCTTGAGGATCGCTCTGTGGGGATATGATCTTGTAAAGTCAGGAAGGCATGAATGCCCTGAACATTGCCCCCAGTATTATAGTAACTACCATTCCTGGATTTATATTGATTAGGACACACCACTGAGTATTGATCAAGATGTCAAGCTGGATTTGCATAGATTTGCCCCTACTAGTAGGGACTTTGGGAAAGATTTGCCTTGGAAGGACTTTATGAGATGTGCACTATGGGCGTCATGCCCCTAGTAACCATAGGCCCAAGACAATGCCCCATGTTGATTGGGAAGTTGCTTCAGATCTACTTGGATGCATGCCCCTGATTGTTTTGGCATCCTTGAGAGATTCTCGGAATCTTGACTTGATTGCCCCAGATTGATCGGGGAATAGTTTGAAACCCTCTTGGGATGTATGCCTTTGATTGTCTGGCATTTGAGAGATTCTTGGAATCTTGACTTGATTGCCCCAGATTGATTGGGCAAAACGTGTCATGCCCCTTGTGTACGTAGGAGACATTGCTTCTTGGAGTAATCTTTGTTGGTCGGGATAACTTTGAGTCATTAGTCATACCCTGTGCAAATTCTTTCTGTTGCTAACATTTGAAATTATGTAGCAGAATATGTTTAATAATACATTCATGAGATGCAATGCATATGTCTGTCTTGAGTTTTTGAAATACATTAAAACTGGGGATGTAAAATCACTGATATTTATAAAAACATGATGTTTGTAAAAAACAGGATATCAACCTAGCATTTGTAGTAAACCTTAAGGAGTCAGGATACCTTTTTAGTGACAGTATGCTTTCGAACTAACCATGCTTCAATTAGGACTTTCAAGGGTTGTAACGTGGCTTGGTTCACGGTTTAAGAAACAAAGGATAAAAGCTCAAAATTTATTTATACCCATCCCCTTCTTCGTGATGTTCTTCAGTCCTAAGCTCAGTTAATTCAACTTATGCATTCAGGTTCCAAGAGACTTTTGGATTTGCGTCTTTGATAATGATGATAGTTCACCAGCACAGAGAACTTTTGAGATGGCAGTCACTTCTTCCTTTTGGTAGTTACAACTTTGTGCTTTTCAGGAATTTATTGACAAACCTTTCTTTTATTTTTTTATTATTATTTATTTTTTTATTTTTTTTTTATATCCCTAACTTTTGCCTGAACTGTCTATTTTGAGTTTACAGTCAGCGGGATGCCTTGATTTTTGCCTAAGTCTTCTTTTTGATTTTTGACTTAGCAGGCTTTTCTTTGTATATATGTTTCTCCATTCATTCATTTTTGAAAGATATTGACTGCCTTGCTTAATGATTGATGAGCCATTATTGGCTTTTGATTGACATCTCCAACACTTCTTGTATGTGTGCGGATGAACGCTTGTGATTGAAACCTTTGTTGAAAGGTGTACTGAATGATTCTCTTAAAATAGAATGCCCAACCAAATTAACTGAGAACTACCCTGCCCCAGGTTATGATCAAGGGTTTTAATTAGTACAAGAAAGAACTTCTACTTCTTAGGCTCAAAGGGGTTGACGAGGGATTAACATCCTTATATCTCCACTGTTTAGGAATTGAAACAATGCCTGTACATCGTCAGCATAGTCTGCTCAAAAGCATACTGTATGAGGTTGCGGTATCATTTTCGTCATCCTCCCTCAAAAGGCTTACAGCTTAGCAGGAGTTAAATAGACATAAAACATATGCGAAGTAAATACGAAATTTAAAATAAGTGATAACGAAATAATGTATTCAAGACAAACATATGCAATGCATTGATGATAATTATTAAAACAGATAATGTCTATCATAAGTCGAATGTTTAAACAAACATAATAGAAATTGCAAATGAAAGTAAATCTAATGATCTAAAAAGTTCATCCTTCTAGCCATCCATAGTATTAGCAATCTTGTTGTGATTAGGCATGGGAGCAGTGATCACATTAGGAGTTGCAGGAGGGTCAAACTCAATTTCACCAGCATCGATCATATCTTGGATCTTATTCTTCAACGGCCAACAATTCTCCGTGTCATGTCCAGGACTGTTAGAATGGTATGCGCACCTTGCGTTGGGCTTATAACTAGGAGCAGAGGTGTTAGGATTCTTAGGAGGATCCCTCAGGGTGATCAAGTTTGCCTTTAGCAGATGTTGTAAAGCTTGAGCTAGCGACGTGTTGATCTTTGTGAATTGACGTCTGGGTGTAACTTGTTTGTCTTGATGACCTTGTTGAGGCGCCGGTATGGAGCTCAGAACCGCCCCAATATGTTGATCATGGTTTATCCTTTTCTGCCCATACACAGCATTGGAATCTGACCTCCCATTGAAATGCTTCTTTGTAGTACTTGAGGATGTAGCCACTTGAATCTTACCACTTCGAATGCCACTCTCGACACGTTCCCCAGTCAGTATGAGGTCAGTAAAGCCAGACGAGGAGCTACCCAGTAAGTGACTATAGAACGGCCCAGTTAGCGTGCCCATGAACATGTCCACCAACTCTCTATCATTCAAAGAAGGCCGGACTCTTCCAGCTAGATCTCTCCACTTTTGTGCGTACTCTTTGAAACTTTCTTTAGGTCCCATAGACATGCTTTGTAGTTGCATGCGAGTTGGTGCGAGATCGGAATTATATTGGTATTGCTTATAGAAGGCAACAACTAAATCTTCCCAGGTATGGATGTTGGTACTTTCCAGTTGATAGTACCATTCGAGTTGAGTTCCAGATAAGCTTTCCTGAAAGAAATGGATCCAGAGCCTCTTATCAGCAGTGTGAGGCTGAATCTTCCTTACATAAGACCTCAAGTGTAGTTTAGGACAATAGACTCCATCATACTTAGCAAAGGCGGGAGTTTTGAATTTTGGAGGAATAACGACCCCAGGCACAAGTCCAAGCTCTTCAAAATCCAACCCAGGTACTTTCTGAATTTCCACACTTCTCAGACGCTCTTCTAACATCTTGTATTTGTCATCGGGATGTTCGCCCTCATGGTAATAGTCCTCTTCTTCTTCAGAGAGTTCGGCAGAATCGTGGTTACTTTTTGCATCGGTTTTGATACTAGCATCATCATCTTGCTCATCCTCATCACTGTCTTCAGAGGTTTCAGCATCCCTGAGTTGCAAGATTGGTCTAAGCTTTTTCACTCGAGTCTTCTTACCCTCTTTGGGAGCTTCAGCTTCTTCAACCTTTTTGAGAGGGCCTTTGAACCTTCTTCCCAGATTGAGAACACCTTTAGGTTTCTTGGTCTTCTTTTCCTTCTTAGTCAGAAGGGATTTCAGCTCATCTTGCCCCTTGGACAAATTCAGAATCAAGGCTTGGAACTCAGTGTTTTGAGTTTGGAGATCCTTAACTGATTGTTCGAGATTCATGATGCTGAAATAAACAGCGAGGAAGGATGAGAGACCTATTGTAAGAAACCTGTTATGCGATGTTATGAATGTAAATGCAATGCTTTCGAGGATCTATAGGAAATTTAGTTTGCAACGTTTAGACATTGAATCAAACACAACTATGTCTAAAGAATTCTGGCTTTCGTCTTTGGACGTCCTTCTTTGAGAATCAAGCTCACCATATCGAGTGGGTCATCGCCTCTGATTCGGGATACTTCTGAATTTGAAGGTACATGGCTAGAGGAAAATAAATCCTCTTGCCCCTTGATAGGTATCGAGTCTCTGAATTGGAAGGCACGTGGCCAGAGGAAAATAAATCCTCTTGCCCCTAGATAGGAATTCAGTCCTTGATAAGAGCACCTGAAATTGTGCGCCCTAAATTCCTAAGATCCTTGAAAGGGTTAGTTGATCATGTTATGCTTATGATGTCATGATGTTATGCAAATGCAGTTCATTAGTCATAGTGTGAGATAGTAAGGACAAACAAGTCCTTTCAACAAAACCTGCGAGGAAACGAAGGTTAGTAGCAAACACAAGCAAGTCGCACAAGTCACATAAGTCACACAAGTCACAAGATTTTGGCTTAAGGTTAGGCTTGCATGTAGTCCAGAGGTGCGTACCCTCTCCCTGAAGTTTAGTTGGTTCAAACCTGTCCTATATAAAGATAGGGTTCTAGGGAGCTCATATCATTGACCTTTCTCGAAGGCGCTTATCTCAGTTCGGCAATCGAATCGCCAACCGAAAAGGTCCTGAAAGTCCAGTCCATATGAGTGTAGCTTCGAGTAT
Source organism: Vicia villosa (assembly GCF_029867415.1). Taxonomy (NCBI): domain Eukaryota; kingdom Viridiplantae; phylum Streptophyta; class Magnoliopsida; order Fabales; family Fabaceae; genus Vicia; species Vicia villosa. Next base: position 123,701,599 of record NC_081181.1, on the reverse strand, counting down.
CAGCCAACTTCAGTCGAAACCAAAGCCAGCCATCTCGCTACTTTCTAAAAGGCCAAAGTCAAGTTCGACTAAGGTTCTAAGGGCGAATTAGTGCTTAATGACACCACGCGGCAGCCAAGCATTTCCTCAGGTCGGATCCCAAGGAACACCAGGACAAACCAATGTGTCACACTAACGACGGCCATCAGATCAACCACATCAGTATACGCTGTGCAGTCTCATTGATCTCATGCCATTTACCTAAGGTACTCAGATCCGGGTTAGGATCTTTCACACAGCAGAATACCCAAAACAGCCCTGCAAAAGTAAAGCAAACAAAGCAAACAATAGAAAATATTTAAGTGATTCCTAAACTTTTAAGATAACCCCTCTTTTATCGAAATTTATCCCCAGCAGAGTCGCCAGTTCTGTAATACGGTGAACTGACTTTTTATCGATCGAAATGTGCGGTTGAGCAAGAGTCGCCACCGACTTTTATTTTATCCAAACAAATTCAGAAAGGCTAAAAGAAACAGAAAAAAACCTTTTAAAGAAATCTAAGTTCGGGGGGTAATTTATGCAAAGGGAAGGTGTAAGGCACCCTTTACATCCATGGTTTTCCATGGGCTCTTAATTGCTTTGCTTGCTCGTTTTCAGAAAATGTAGATGAAAGAGGAAAAAATGGACTTTAGCTCGTAAAATGAGCGTAGCCAGATTTTTGAAGAATTTTGAGAAAGAATATAGAAAATAGAGTATGGCAAGGCAATTAGGGGCAATTACCTTAAACTCAGATGATAGGTCTCTTTTTAGCCTTTCAGAATGAAAGGGTCAGTCCTTGCCATAAGAGGGCAGGAAGCCTTTCGTTTGGAGGTAGAAGGGTCATCGAATTATCATTCGCTCAAAGACTGACCCATGCCATAGAGAGGCAGGTAGTCTAAGGGGAAAGATCAGAATAGCCTTTCGTAGGCAACCAGAAGATACCTCAGCCTTTTCCGTAGGCAACTTCCGAGGGTCGAGGTCATGTTAGTGTATCGAAGGCAGCATCATTAGGGACCATGACCTTTAATCGAGGCAACATGGCTGAGGTATCCTCGTATTCGAGGGACTGGCTATTCTGCACAAAATACAAGCCAACAAGGCAACAGGCAACAAGGCAACAGGCAACAAGGCAACAGAGAGGTTACCCCAAAAGAGTGCGTGTGTGCATCAATCATGTGGTTCAATTCAGTTATTTACCTTGTAATTAGTGACTCTAATCCAGTTTAAATTTGCACTCCCTAAATTACTAACCACGCAGTATATAAAGCAATAAAGGGGAGGGGAAAGTGAAACCAGCGGATCCCCAACAGGGTTTGGCACAAGTAATAATAAAAGCCATAAAATAAAATAGGGTTTAGGGTTACCAACGACGTAGCTTTGGCATTTGACAAACCCTGGAAAGGAAAAAGAAGAGACAGAAAACAGAGAGTGAGAGTGAGTGCATTATCGGTTCGAAGGCGAACTATATTAACCATAAAAGACAAAAGAATAAAGAAATTAAAAGTAAATGAATGAAGAGTACTCAGCTTGGCATTTGCCCTGACAGGGTTGGTGGGCAAAGGTTTGCCTGAAGCATTGACTCTGACCATTAAGAACTGAAAGAAGAAACATCAAGGCGTGAGTGTATAGGCAGTTCAGAAATATAAGGGCAAACCCTAAAATCAAAAGGAAACCAAATAGGCTTTTAAAATAAAATAAATTAAATACTTAGCTTTGATTGGAAGGTTGATGGGTAAAGGTTCGCCTCGAGCCTCAAGTAGTATTGAACCTGATCATTAGAGAATTGTAAAAATATAAGTGTAGGAGGAGTTCTATTGACGAGGAAACTAAACCCTAATTACATGAAATAAATAACAATAATAATAAAAGAAGGGTTTAGAACTTAGCTTCGTTCTTTTGACGTGGCGCGTAGTCGGAAGAAACTCTGTTGCTAACCCTGAATACTGCACAACAAAGAGAGCCTGAATACTGCACAACAAAGAGAGTATTTTTCAGTGTAGGCACGATCTTCGTAAACCCTGATTAGGGCACAAGTTAATCATGATTAATAGAATAAATAATCGATTTAATTAATTATTGGTTTTTCAACCCAATTAATTAAATCGATAAAAAAAGAATAAATTTCGATTAAATGCGCGACTTTTAAATATATTTTAATTAGTTAATAAAAAATTTACGATTAATTAAACAAACAATATAAGTAGATTAATTTAACTAAAAAACCATTTAACAATAATTTGATTATGTTTTATTAAAAAGGATAGAAAATTAAAAAGAACATATTTTCTAAAAGATTTTAACAACTAATAATGTATAAATAAAGAAGTTATATAATAATAAATAAAAAAAGAGAAAAGAAAATAAAACAAAAAAAAAGAATAAAAAAGAAAAGGAGACTTAGCTTAATAATCTGGTGTGGCACGTCCGTGATGGTCTATGGTGTACTTGCATCTTGGCATTCGTTGGATCACGCTGGCAGATGATCATGAGGTTTGGAGTGGGGATGTACCATGGACCTGCATGGGAGCGTGCGCGCTTGATCTGCAAGTGGAAGCTCTTAAAGAAAAATAGAAAAAAAATAGTTGCAAGGGGTGTGGATCGATCCCATGCCCTTGCCCTCCATGATGTTAACGTGACTCCACTTGCCACTACGCCACTTTCAACTTGCTGTTAACATAACAAACATGCAGTCATATATATGAAACGCGAATAGTTGAAATTTTAAAACCAGAACCTGCGCGCCATCCCCATCATCTTCCTCGATGCTTTTTCCAGAAACATATAACCTTTAGGCAATGGTTCATGTGCGTGGCTATAGCTAATCAATTCAGAAACCTGCAAATACTCATCAACAAACACAAAACGATAACCCAGATCGACCCTAATCGAGCCCCTGAACAGGAAAATGCAATCAATTTGGGTTAATTTGGCCTGTATCCATGGTTCCCAATTTCAAGAAACCAAAACCCTAGCCATGGCACACGATGACACCTACGTTAAAACTCAAATCCAACTATCCAGACATGTTCTAAACATTGATACAAACCATAATATGCAATCAATTGATATTTATAATGCTTATATGATGATAATCGAATTTAAAGAAAATTGGCTAAACCGTGAGTTAATAGGCTTCGATCCAGGGTGCGGCAAGCTTTGATTCTGATTGGGATACGATCAACAAGACTCCAACAACACGGTTGATCCTTCAAAAGCCTTTGAATCGCTTCAAACTTCGACTGATGCTTCACTTGGATGTCACGGTTTTTATGAGTTTTTTACAGAGTTCTCTTGCGGCCAAATCCCCCTTCTGTTTCTGTTTCGGTCCTTGTATATATATGCCTTCAATTAGGTTTTAACAGAATTTTCCAAATCTCTATAAATCAAGAGATTGATATTTGATTTGGAATCCATATCAAATCTTTCCAATTGGACCTCCATGCTTTTTCACGTTTACAGCCCTTTCAGCATGATCATGTAATCCCCCTTTTCTTATTTAATCTATGATTTTATTTTATTTAGTTTCCATTCAAAAATAAATAAAATCATAAAATAAATGGGGCTTAGCACATGGACCTCAAGGATTATTCTTTGGGCCTTAATTTGATTAAGCCCAAAATCATGTCCATTAATCCATTTCCTTTGTATTTTATTTATCTTACTTGATTTTTGAATTGAATAAAAATCAAAATAAATATAAATAAGGGTTAAAAATAAATGAATCGATTTAATGGTCTTTTTTAAGATCATGGGTCCATTAGTGAATAATCTCTAAATTCTTTGAATTGACACTTGTGTATTTTTCAAATTTGAGCCGATTCGCCCTTTTGTTGATTTCTGATCTTTCCTTGATGAACCATGATCAATTCTTGATCAAATGGTGAATGATACTTCAAAATGAGGATCTTGACAAAAAATCAGGAGTTTTGACTTTACTTTGACAGCAGTTGACTTTTAGGTCAAGATAGTCGACTGTTGACTTTCTGAACAATTGAGTAACCATTCCTCTGAATTGAGCTTTGATACTTGTCATAGAAATAGTGTGAGATATATTGAGCCATATGAGATGCCTTGGAGCCGTTGATTCACTGAATTTCCTTTGAATGAACCAAACCATAGTTTTAGAGCCTTGTATATGAGAGTGTGTTTTGGAGCTTTATGTATTGATTTAGATTTGTATAGGAGAAAATGTATGGGCAAATTTTGGGGTATGACAGAGTGCTTAAAAACTAAGCTAAGAAGCCTTAATTGTCTTTGTTGGAATCTTGACTTTTCAAGCTTAAAATTTAAGCCACCATTGCTTGATCTCCACACCTCTTGCCTTAGGCTTTCCTTGCTGCATAATTAAGTCACATGTGGAGGCTTTAGCTTAGAAAATAAGCTATGCTTTATCCTTCCTTTTTTTTCCTTTTTTAATTTAATCTTAAATGATAAAATTAAATCAAAAAATTGAGAAAAATGTTATGGGCTTGGTCTTGGTCGTGGGAGGCCCATAATATTGTGGAAATGATGTTTGAACCATGAAAACTTGGCCCCATTTGGAAAAAATACATTTTTGAGCAATGTTGATTTCATGCATTTTCCCAAAATTTAGCCAACTTCAACAAGGTGTAAATCCCTCAATTTTTGTCATGTGAAGGAGATCTTGCACTTTTTGGAAACCTCAAAGAGTCCTCTAACCAATGCCTTTGGTCTCATGTCAAAATGATTTTTGATGCTCCTTGTGTGTCCTTTTGAAAAAAGTGTCTTTTTGTTGAATTTGAAAATGACCTGTAATGTTTTTGGTCATATTTTTCAAATGGTGAATGCAATGACCATGGGATCAATTGCATTTGAAAGATAATTGAATTTCCTTCAAAATGAGCTTTGGTTTGAATTTTTTGGATGAAGGATGAGAGAGTTATGACCAGTCAAAGTTGAGTTGACTTTTCAGGCAAAAACCCTAATTTTGAATCTCAGGGTTTTGTTGATTTTTGATCTTTCCTTGATGAATTATGATCATCCAATGATCAAATGATGAATCCTTTGACAAAATATGGACTTTGACAAAAAATTTCATTTTTGACTGTCTGTTGACTTTTTTGGTCAAACGGGTCGTCTGTTGACTGTTTGAGCTGCTGACGGTGCGTCTGAGTGAATTGAAGTTTGAAAATTTGTATGATGGTACTTTGAGATATATGGATGTGCATGAAATCCATTTGAGGTCTCAAAAGCTTGTTTCTCCTGTAAAAACAAGAAAACCCTAGTCAGAGACTGTTTGTGTAGGAGACAGTTAAGCGTACCTGATTTTTGTGCAGTGTTGAGTCTCTGCTAATCGCGTGATATTCAGAAGACTTCTAGAACAAAAATCTTGGAATTTTGAATTGTAAAAGATTGATTTGATTGATGGTACAAAACACTGAGAATTGTACTGCCAGCAGTTTGGCTGTCAACTGACAGTACAGTCTGAGTTTCCTGATTCTGCGCCTGCAAAAAGATTTAACTCTGTACCAATTGTGTCAGTACTATTTATCTGTAAATAAATAAATAGCATGTGTGAGGTAATAAACAGTATTTGGCGTTTGCGTAAGAATAAATTCAACTGCAAGCCAAATTACTGTATTAGAAAAATTCTAAAAACTAAGTATTTCATATGTCAGTATATTTGTTGAAATAAAAACCCATGATTATATGAGACTCTTAATTTCCAGATTGGAGTTTTCTTGAAAAAAGATGCGGGCAAATTTTGGGGTATAACAGTTGCCCCTATTCAATCTTCTTAAACCTGAAGAGATTGTCTGAAATCTGAAGGTAGAAGATGATTGAATATTTAGATGCCCTGAAAATTTGCACTTACCTTGATCATAAGAGATGTTGGAAGTTGCATTTGAATGTCGTTTGCGAAATGTTGTTGGCAGATTGAAACATTACCTGAGATGGGCTTTCAGATGCCACCTGGAAAATGTGTTGAGGGTTTGTTCATCAGAATGAATCCATTGATTATATCTTGATGAAGGATTTGAAAGTCTTTGTGTTGACTGTTTCGAACCGTCCAAGGTTACCGCTTTAAGTCTAGGAGGATGATTGCTACGGAACTTGTCCAAAGTTTTTCCGCTTTAGATTTTGATCATTGTGGAACCGTCTGAGGTATCAGCTTTAGATCTTTGATGTTAGATCGTTCTTGAACCGTCTGAGGTATCGACTTTAGATCTGCAATGTTAGATCGTTCTGGAACCGTCTGAGGTATCAACTTTAGATCTGCGATGTTAGATCGTTCTGGAACCGTCTAAGGTATCAACTTTAGATCTGCAATGTTAGATCGTTCTGGAACCGTCTGAGGTATCAACTTTAGATCTGCAATGTTAGATCGTTCTGGAACCATCTGAGGTATCAACTTTAGATCTGAAATGTTAGATCGTTCTGGAACCGTCTGAGGTATCAACTTAGATCTGTGATGCTAGATCGTTCTGGAACCGTCTGAGGTATCAACTTTAGACCTGCAATGTTAGATCGTTCTGGAACCGTCTGAGGTATCGACTTTAGATCTGTAATGTTAGATCGTTCTGGAACCGTCTGAGGTATCGACTTAGATCTGTGATGTCTGTTTTTGAGTTGATAAGTGATCAGAATGAATCTTTGGCTTGATTATATCTGAGAGAACCGTTCATGGAATTCAGGTGAACACTGCATGTGATTGAGAACATCTTTGTTGAAGATATCCGTCTACCTGAAAAATCAAGTTAGTGATATGCAATGTTTATGATGTATGTAAATGTGAGATATTCTCGGAGAAATATGCATGTGATGTTGTGTATGAATATGCGCATGATGCATGATGTATGATGTATGATGTATGATGTATGAATTTATGAATGTATGAATGTATGAATGTGAATATGAATGTGTGATGTATGAATATGATGTCAAGCTTCTATTTGGGAAAATAAATTTCCGCCAGTCATCTGGATATGACTATATTGTGATTGATGATCTTTTGAGTACCCTCGGCTGGGGAAATTCTTTGAGAACCATGGTACTCTGTTGAAGGATCTTTGACTATCACTTGGGAATGAAAGGTAGCTGGAAGTTCTGATGCCCTTTCAAATGGGAATGAGGAAGATGCATAATCCTCCGATGCACTATCTGACCAAGTCCGGGTGCGGGGATCACACCTTCTGAAGATAGCAATCTGGAACAACCCTGCTGGGGGATAAGACTTCTTTTGAAGAGAAAATCTTTTTGAGGAATTTGCTGAGAAATGTTTCTCTTGGGGATTTTCTTCTGATGGGATGATGTCCAGATAATTGGGACATTTCCTGAATGCTATTCCTGTTTTTCCTGGTAAACATCAATCATATTCAGATGCACATGTTCATTCAAAATTATCATTGGGACGTTTACGTATTCAAAACAGAAAAAGTGAAAATAGTGATTTTGAGCCTAAGCTGCATTGATTTTTTTGAAAAAGAGCCATGATAGGCTGATTCGCACAGGGAGACAACAATCCTAGAAGTAGGAAATTGTCAGAAAGCTTTGGAAAATATTTATGAAGATAAATAGCTATGTGAAAATGATCCAGTCAAGTTTCAATTCTGCTATTGCCAATCTATCTTCGAGCATCTCATCCCTCACTTGTTGGAAGAAAGTGATTGGACTGATCGGTGTCTTTGAGGTGTTGAATCTTGATGGTGAGTAGGTAGTTGAACGGTACATAGTTGTATGCTTCATTCCCTAACTTTTGCCTAGGCTGCCCTTTCAGGTTTTCAGCCTACCGGGATAGTATTTGTTTTGTCTCTAATTTTTGCCTGGACCGCCCTTTCGGGTTTTCAATCCACCGAGACGCTCATTTTTTGCCTAAGTTGCCCTTTCAGGTTTTCAACTTAGCGAGCTGTTTTTTTTCTTTTTAAGCGAAGTATTTTTTGACTATGTCAGCATTCACAGGGTGTGGGAAATCCTCACCATCCATGGTGGTAAGCAACATGGCTCCGCCGGAGAATATTTTCTTGATTATGAATGGTCCCTCGTAGGTGGGAGTCCATTTGCCTCTGGGATCACCTTGTGGTAAGATGATGCGTTTGACAACCAAGCCACCAGTTTGGTATGCTTGACTTTTGACTTTTTTGTTGAAGGCTTTGATCATACGCTTTTGGTATAGCTGACCATGACAAATAGCTGCGAGCCTTTTCTCATCAATCAAGTTTATCTGGTCCAACCGTGTTTGAATCCAATCGTCTTCGTCTAGATTGGCTTCTTTCATAATCCTTAGGGAAGGAATCTGAATTTCAATTGGAAGAACTGCCTCCATACCATAGACTAAGGAGAATGGAGTTGCCCCTGTTGAAGTACGCGCAGATGTGCGATAACCATGAAGAGCAAAAGGTAACATCTCATGCCAGTCTTTGTAGGTTACTGTCATTTTTTGTATGATTTTCTTGATGTTCTTGTTGGCAGCTTCCACCGCGCCGTTCATCTTTGGTCGATATGGAGAAGAATTATGATGTTTGATCTAGAACTGTGTGCAAAGTTCAGTAATCATTCTGTTGTTTAGATTTGTGCCATTGTCCGTGATAATCCGTTCAGGGATGCCGTACCGACAAATGAGATTGTATTTGATGAACCGGGCCACCACATTCTTGGTAACAGAAGCAAATGAAGCTGCTTCTACCCACTTTGTGAAGTAGTCAATAGCGACCAGGATAAAGCGATGTCCGTTGGAGGCAGTAGGTTTGATTTCTCCAATCATATCAATACCCCACATTGCAAAAGGCCAAGGAGCCGTCAGGACGCTTAATGGAACTGGAGGTACATGTACTTTGTCAGCGTATATCTGGCATTTGTGAGTTGTGACATGTTCGGGAGTGATGATGGCAGTCTGTTTCCATGGTAGACCAGTAATAACCTGCTCTCAGGATCTTTTTAGCCATTGTATGTCCACTGGAATAAGTACCGAAGGCACCATTGTGTATTTCTTCCATGATCTGTTCTGCTTCCTCCTTGTTTACACAGCGAAGTAAAGTCGAGTCATGGTTGCGTTTGTATAGGGTTCCATTGCTTAGAAAGAATTTGACAGCAAATCTCCTTAGAAACTTTCTGTCGTTAATGGATGCCCCTTCAGGGTACTCCTGAGCTTCGAGATATCTTTTTACTTCATGGAACCATGGTTTTTCTTTTGTTCCCTCGGTATTGATCTCATTGCAATAGGATGGTTCATCTTGCCTATAAATGGTGATCATAGGCGCCTCGTTGTCCCACCTGACTTTGAACATGGATGACATGGTAGCTAAAGCATCAGCTAGTTGATTTTCCTCACGTGGGATGTGTTCGAAAGTGATTTCTTCGAAGTAAGGAATCAAACTCAGCACATATTCTTTGTAAGGAATTAGATTTGGGTGCTTCGTGTCCCATTCCCCTTTGACTTGGTAGATTACCAAGGCCGAGTCTCCGTAGACTTCCAGGAATTTGATTCTTAGATCGATTGCAGCTTTAAGACCCAGAATACATGCTTCGTATTCGGCTATATTGTTAGTGCAATTGAAGCATAATCTGGCAGTGAATGGTGTATAACCTCCTGCGGGGGAAATGATCACAGCTCCGATGCCATTGCCAAGTGCATTAGAAGCTCCGTCAAAAACCATAGTCCACCGGGATCCTGGCTTGGGTCCTTCTTCTGGTCCTGGTTGTTTGTAGTCATTGACTAGCATAATGTCTTCGTCTGGGAAGTCAAAGTTCAATGCTTGATAATCACCTACTGCTTGATGAGCCAGATGATCAGCTACCACACTTCCTTTGATTGCTTTTTGTGAAGTGTATTGAATGTCATATTCTGTTAAGATCATTTGCCATCTCGCTATTCTTCCAGAGAGAGCAGGTTTTTCGAACACGTATTTGATGGGATCCATCTTGGAGATTAGGAAAGTGGTGTGATTTAGCATGTACTGTCTTAGTCGGCGAGCCGTCCAAGCTAAGGCACAACAAGTTTTTTCGAGTAGTGAGTATCTTGTTTCACAATCGGCAAACTTTTTGCTAAGATAGTAGATTGCGTGCTCCTTTCGGCCGGATTCGTCATGTTGTCCTAGTACACACCCCATTGAGTCTTCTAACACAGTTAGGTACATTATCAGAGGTCTGCCTTCCACAGGTGGCAACAAGATTGGAGGTTTTTGGAGATATTCTTTGATTTTGTCAAAGGCTAACTGGCATTTGTCATTCCACCTTTCCACTTGATCTTTCTTCAACAGTTTGAAGATCGGCACACAAGTAGTAGTCATGTGGGCAATAAATCGGGCGATGTAATTTAGACGTCCCAAGAATCCTCTGACTTGTTTCTCGGTACGAGGTATAGGCATTTCTTGAATGGCTTTAACCTTGGCGGGATCAACCTCAATACCTTTGCTGCTGACAATGAAACCTAAGAGTTTGCCGGATCTTACTCCAAAGGTACACTTGTTTGGGTTCAGTCGCAACTTGTATTTCTTGAGTCTGTCAAACAACTTGTGTAAATGACCCAGATGTTCTTCCTCGGTGTTGGATTTTGCAATCATGTCATCGACATACACCTCTATTTCTTGATGAATCATATCATGAAATAGCGCTACCATTGCACGTTGATAGGTTGCTCCTGCGTTTTTCAGACCAAAGGGCATTACTTTGTAACAAAAGGTTCCCTAGGGTGTTGTGAAGGTTGTTTTTTCCATGTCTTCGGGTGCCATCTTGATTTGATTGTACCCTGAGAATCCGTCCATAAAGGAGAATACCTTGCATTGTGCGGTATTGTCAACCAGTACATCGATATGTGGTAAAGGGAAATCATCTTTGGGGCTTGCCCGGTTCAGATCTCTGTAGTCCACGCACATTCTGACTTTCCCGTCTTTTTTAGGTACAGGCACGATGTTAGCTATCCAAGGAGGATAACTTACAACTTTTAGGAATCCGGCATTGAACTGTTTTTCAACCTCGTCTTTGATCTTTTTTGACATATCAGGCCTGCTCCTTCGTAGTTTCTGTTTGACTGGAGTGCTACCTTCTTTGATTGGTAGGCGATGAACTACAATGTCCGTGTCAAGGCCTAGCATATCTTCATAGGACCAGGCGAATATCTCGACGTAGTCTCGCAGCATTTGAATCAGTCTTTGCTTGATACTGTGTTCTAAATCAGCCCCTATTTTGACTTCTTTCTTTTCTTCGTTGCTGCCCAAGTTGATGACCTCAATTGGCTCCTCGTGAGGCTGTATGGCCTTGTCTTCTTGTTCTAGCAGCCTTGCAAGTTCTCTTGGCACTTCACAATCTTCCTCACTTTCGTCCTCAGTTTGGTAGATCGGACTTTCAAAGTCATGACGGGCAATAGCAGAATCGTTGTTGACTGGATCCAGAGTGTATGTGAATCTGCATGTTAGTTATGTGAGTGTGTGTGAAGAAAAAACATAGCTATTTGAAAGCGAAGAAAGAAAGAAAAAGGATCACAAAATTTAAATATGCAAGCGTCCCATGATTTTATTGAATGCACATGATCATGATATGATAAGCCCTTATAGAAGGACCAGTGTGCTAAGGCACACGGCTTTCAAGCTCATGGTTCGATTGTTCAGGAACCATTTTTATCTTTGCACAATATACACAAAGAGAACAGGAAATGGCATTTACTCCTAGTCAAAGGAGATCACATCCTCAGCTTTCCAGTTGTTCAATCCACTGTTGTGAGCAGGGAGTATCCAGCTGTTCCAGTTGCAGTTGTCTTCTTCATCTTCCACAGCATTGATTTCATTAGTGGGAAAATGAGCCGGTGATCCTTCGGGATAAGGGATATACTCTGCTGGATACGAGAGCCCAGGCTGAGATATCTCTGTTGGCTGAGCGAGATGCTCGATAAGGCCGTCCCATGCAGTCGGGATGATGTTTTGAATAGAGACTTGTGCATCCTGATGAGGAGAGTATGCTGACAGAAAGCAACCCTCGTTATTTGGTATTTCCCTGGCTTTTTCAAGAGCGAAATTGTCATCGTACTGTTCATCCCATCCAGTTGGGACAATGTCCTCCATAGCAATTTATGAGCTCGGAGGAGCGGAGTATTTCACCATATAGTCATATTTGCCGCTGGGTTCTCCTAGCGTGTCCCATACTTCTTTGGGTGGATTTTGATATTGCTCAGTGACGGGACTTGTGAAACTTTCGTCATTTCCAATTTGATCACCCCATCCAGTCGGGGTAATGTCTTCCATAGCAATATAAGAATTCTGAGGTGTGGTATACTGATAATTATACCCGCCATTTGGTTCTCCCACAGCATCCCACATTCCCATGGAAATGGGTGGAATCTCATCTGGATATGGCTGAATGATATGGTTCAAGAACACTCCTTCATCTTCAATAGCGTTTACTTCTTGGCTGACGAAGTGTGACATTAATCCTCCAGAACGAGGACCTTGATCATTCTTTTGATCTTCACTATCATAGCTCAGGCCTAGCTTGTCAGACTTGTAGGGTATATCGGGAAGTTGTCCCCATACTGTGCAATCACCCTGTTCAATCATGGCTTTGGCATCTTTGAGAGAAGCCATAGTTGTAGTTGGAGTAGTAGGAATATGCTTGGTGGTAGAGACATCTGGAGAGACCACCTCAAAAGATTGGTATGGAGTTTCGATGAATTCGTCTTCCAACTCAACATATTTGGAATTGCTTAGGTGACTAACCACATATTCCTCTTCGCCATAGACTGTGACAATCTTTCCTTTTACTGGATATTTTAACTTCTGATGCAGGGTAGAAGTTACAGCGTTTGCCCCATGTATCCAAGGACGTCCAAGTAAACAGGAGTAGGCTGGGTGAATTTCTATTACGTAAAAGATAGAATCGAAGATTTGAGAACCCATTCTGATTGGGAGATTCACTTTTCCGTATACCGTTCTTGTTGACCCGTCAAAGGCTCTTACCACAACATCACTTGGTTGTAACACAATTCCTTCGAAGTCAAGCTTTTCTAGTACTGTTTTCGGTAACACGTTCAAAGAAGAACCGTTATCTACTAGCACATGAGATAGAGTGATGCCATTACATTCAATGGAGATATGTAGGGCTTTGTTGTGATTTTTTCCAGCAGGGGTCAGATCCACATCAGAGAAACCGAGACCATTGCTCATGGTTAGATTGGCAACACAATTCTCGAATTGGTCGACTGAGATCTCTTGAGGCACATGCGCAGCTTTAAGGAACTTCATCAGAGCTTTGGCATGGGCTTCTGAATATTTTAGCAGGGATAGCATTGAGATTTTTGAAGCGGTGTGCCCCAGTTGCTCAACAATATTGTAATCACTCTTGCAGATGATTTTCAATATTTCCTCCATTTCTTGCTTTGATGGATCCTCAGCAGTGATCTCCACCGGGGTTTGAACTTGTTCAACTTGTGGCTCTTTGCCTCGAGCGCTGTTATCTTGATTAGGAACTGGGACTCGGACTGGACCAGCAGCAACATTTGGAGAAATTTCTGGTGAAAAGATTCTTCCACTTCTCGTGATCTTGCTGGTACCCACAATATTACCCACAGTTGGAGTAGTTAACTTTGCGGCCTCTTCAGTCGAGGTACCCTGCTTAACTCCATGAACGTAAACATTAGTGTCGTATCCCCATGGGACAGCTTTGTCTGAGGAGTATGGAAATGGAGTTGGACTAGCAATGACTACTGATGCCACTTTGAGTGTAGCAGAAATTTTGAATGGAGCCTTGGCAGAGATTTTGAATGGTAAGCTGGAGATCACTGAGGCATCCTCTATTCTCATCCTGTTTGCAAAGACTTCGCACAGCACGTCCATAGAAGGGAGCCTCTCAAACATAATGATACGGCGATCCATCCATTTTTGAATTCCCATTCTTAGATTTTCACAACCATTGGGCAGGCAGGAGCAGTAAAAGCAATCGGGGTCACACCCTGGAAAGTAACCAGCTTGGATTAGCTTTCCTTTGACTTCGCCGAGTGGAGTTGATAATTCGTTCACATCATAGATGTAAACAGTGTCCAGGATAGCGTTAACAGTTTTGTCATGCTTTGGCATAGGTGCGGTGATGACATTTGAAGTTTCTGGAGGATCGAACTCAATTTCCCCAGCATCTATCATATCTTGTATTTTATTTTTCAAGGCCCAGCAGTGATCTGCGTCATGTCCTGGACAGTTTGAGTGATAGGCACATGTCGCATCAGGGTGATAATTCGGAGAGGAAGTGTTGACATTCTTTGGAGGACCTTTTAATGTGATCAGATCTGCTTTTAGCAAGTGCTGCAATGCCTGAGAGATTGGCATGTTGATTCTGGTGAAATTTCTTCTTGGTGCATCTGGTCGATGCGTATATTTTAGCTGTTGATCTTTTTGAGGTGCAGATGTGGAGATCAGAACTGCCCCTACAGATTGATGCTGCTCACTTTTGCGACTTTTCTGAATTTGTGTTGCATTGACCTCATTTCTCCCGCTGATGGGCCTTTTTGTAGTACCAGAGGAGGAACCTATTTGAATTTTTCCATTTTGAATGCCACTTTCGACACGTTCTCCGGTCAGTATCAGGTCAGTGAAACCTGATGATGAGCTTCCCAGCAAATGGCTATAGAAAGGGCCAGTTAAAGTGCCCATGAACATGTCGACTAGTTCGCGATCAGATAAGGGTGGTTGAACCCTTCCAGCCATATCTCTCCACTTTTGTGCATATCCTTTGAAACTTTCTTTTGGTCCCATAGACATGCCCCTTAGCTGAGTACGGGTTGGCGCAAGATCAGCATTATATTGGTACTGTTTGTAAAAAGCAGCAGCTAATTCTTCCCAAGTATGAACCTTGGTATTTTCCAGCTGGTAGTACCATTCGAGTTGTGTACCCGACAGACTTTCTTGGAAGAAGTGAATCCACAATTTGTTATCTGTTGTATGAGGTTGTATCTTCCTCACATAGGATCTCAGATGTAGTTTCGGGCAGGAAACTCCATCATATTTTGCAAAGACAGGAACTTTGAATTTTGGAGGGATAATGTAATACGGTGAACTGACTTCTTATCGATCGAAATGTCGCGGTAAGCAAGAGTCGCCACCGACTTTTATTTTATCCAAACAAATTCGGAAAGGCAAAAAGAAACAGAAAAAAACCTTTTTAAAGAAATCTAAGTTCGGGGGTAATTTATGCAAAGGGAAGGTGTAAGGCACCCTTTGCATCCATGGTTTTCCATGGGCTCTTAATTGCTTTGCTTGCTCGTTTGTTTTTTTAAAAAAGGTAGATGAAAGAAAAAAGTGGACTTTAGCTCGTAAATGAGCGTAGCCAGTTTTCGAAGAATTGTGAGAAAGAATATTAAAGATGAGCATTGCAAGGCAATTAGGGGCAATTACCTTAAACTCAGATGATAGGTCTCTTTTTAGCCTTTCAGAATGAAAGGGTCTATCCTTGCCATAAGAGAGCAGGAAGCCTTTCGTTTGGAGGTTGAAGGGTCGTCGAAGCATCCTTTGCCATGAGACTGTCCCATGCCATAGAAGGGCAGGTAGTCTAAGGCAAGAATCAGAATAAGCCATTTTTGTTAGGCAACCAGAAGATACCTCAGCCTTTTTCCGTAGGCAACTTCCGAGGGTCGAGGTCATTTGTGTATCGAAGGCAGCATCATTTAGGGTCGTGACCTTTTTATCGAGGCAACATGGCTGAGGTATCCTCGTATTCGAGGGACTTGGCTTATTCTGCAAAAAAACACAAGGCAACAAGGCAGGCAACAGGCAACAAGGCAACAGAGAGGGTTACCCAAAAGCGTGCGTGTGTGCACCAATCACGTGATTATATTCAATTATATTATCTTGTAAATTAGTGAGGCTAATTCAATTTAATGGTTGTCACTCCCTATTTTACTAACCACGCAGATAATATAAGGCAATAACAACAGTAATATGGGGGAGGGGACAATGAAACCAGTGGATATAATTAAAAGAAGAAGGTTTAACACAAGTAATAATTGAGGATAAGGTTTAGGGTTACCGATACTCGTAGCTTTGGCAATTGACAAACCCTGAAAAAGTGGCAAAAACATAAAGCAAAAATAGGGTGAGTGCATTATCGGTTCGGAAGCGAACGAAGCTAACCCTAATCAATAAAAGTAAAAATACAAGAAAAGGGTAAAGACACTTAGCTTTGATTGATGAAGGTTTATGGTCGGGGGTTGCCTGAAGCATTGACTCTGAACATCTGGGAATTAGCAAGAAGATAATAGGAAGTGAGTGTATGGATAATTCATTGGCATTTAAGAATAAATCCTAATTTAATCTATAAAGCATGAATTAAAAGTAAAATAATATTTAAATAAATAAAATAAAGATTGAAACTTAGCTTTTTGATTGGTATAGCGCGTAGTCGGAGAATTTCGAAAAGCAAACCCTGAAAAATGCACAAAGGAAAGATTTCAGTGTAGGGAATGATCGTGGCAAACCCTGATTAGGGCACAAGTTAGCCATGGTTAATAGAATCAAAATAAATTAAATGTTGGTTTTCAACCCCATCAATTAAATCGGTAAAAATCGAATTGCGATTAAATTACCTAACTCTAATGTATTTTTTATCATTTAATAAAGATATTTAAATTAATTTAAACATTTAATCAAATAAAAATTATTTAATAATTAAATTAATAAATATTTTTATTTTTTTAATATTTTTGTGAAAAGGAAAAAATAAAATTCAAAGGAAGTTTTGTTTTAAAGAATATTTAAAAGACAACTTATTAAATAAATAAATAATATATATACAAACTAGTTATTAAATAAATAGAAAGAGGAAACTTAGCTCAGGATTGGGTGTGGCGCCTCTATGATGGCCTATGGTGCACCTGCAGGATCAGGTGCGTTGGATTTGGGGCTAAGATGATCTGATGGCTATAGACCGAGGGTGTATGGTAGGCTGTCGTTGCTGGCATACATGGGATCTGTGTGGTTAATTCATTAGAAAAAATATGTTTTGGACGGGGATCGAACCCGCGACATCACGCGCAACTTGGACGCGCCTGCACCACTGAGCCAATTGTTGCTCGTTGATACTAGATTGGAGCGTGATCAATATAACAGAAAAAGTGACGCTAATAAATTTTAAAGACACAGCGCCAATTACTGTTCATCTTCAACCTTTGTTTTGTCAAAAAACCAGACTTTTAGCCACGGTTTTCTGCCATAGCCATAGGTCTCGTTCTCCCAATCCTGCAAATTAACACCCACAAGCACAAAGCAACAACCCAGATCGAGTATACGAAACATCACGAATTCAATGAGCCCATTAATTTGGCCGATAATTGTCTCTACACAAAAATCCCTCTTTTGATAACTATGAACCCTAATAATGGTGATTCCTCTAATTTATGTCGAAAACAAAATCAAACTATACAGGAAGCATCCAAACATTAATCTAAACACACATATATAATTGAAATTCGTTTATGATGCACAAACATTAAAATCGAAAGTTGAAAGATGCAAGAGCAAACCGTGAATTCGTGGATGCTTCTTCCAAGGGTATTGGACTTCGATTTCGATTGGGAGATAATCACCAACACTCCAGGAACCTGTTTCGATCTTCAGAAGTCCTTGAATCTCCCTCAAATTCTCAGACTGATTTTAAGCTTTTCTTGAATTTGTTTGGGTTCGGTACGTATCTTCTGGCCTGCAATCCTTGTGCCTCTGAAAAAAAAAAACCCCTAATGCGTTGTCCAAGCTGCATACTTATAGTTACATGAATTAGGGTAAACAAATATGGAGAGAATCTACTTGAATCTTGATTTGCAAATTGTGAAGAATTGATTGAAATATGCCTCCAATATTTCTAATTTTTTGTCCAATTTCAATATTCTCTTCCCAATATTTTTAATCACAAAAATCTGATTTAATTATCCTGATATTCTCATCACATAATAGACCTAAAAATCAAATCTTTGATTTTCTATTATTTAATTAATTAAATTGAATTTTAAAGTGAATTAAAAATCAAGATAAATAAAATAAATAATAAAATGGCATGGGATTGGGCCATGAGTCTTCTAATAAGATTAAAATCATGTTTGGATCGAAGAAGTATGGGCCCATTGACTGAGCTATCCTTTGGATCAGTGCTTGAAATTTGGCATAGAGGTTCTTTGAATTATATGAGAGGTTATAAGGTCCACTTGGGTTGTCAGGACTTGATTTTTTTCTCTGAAGAAATCAAGATCCTAGTTTTAGAGCCTTTGTGTAGAAGAATGTGTCTAGGAGCTTTATGTACTGATTTGTATTAGGATAAGGAAAACTGTATGGGCAAATTTTGGGGTATGACAGCTGCCCCTGTTCAATTGTCTTAAACCTGAAGATGTAGAGTGGTTTGTGTGCCAGTCGGTATCTGAAGGTGGAAGATGATTGAACACTAGAATACCAAGAAATTTGCCCTAGCTGAAGTAGGGACTTTTGTCGGAGATGGGCCTAAAGATGCCATCCAAGCCTTGAGAGGAAGTTTATTGGAGATTGATCGTGTCAGCACTGTTCGTAGTGACTGAATTAGATCTAAATCCTTTGAAATATTCATGGAGGATGCTCGAAACTAAGTATCAGAACTAAATCGTCGTCTTGATTATTTCTGAACTATCTTCGAAATAATTGTCATAATCAAATCTCTATCTTGATTATCTCTGAACTATCTTTGGAGGATACCCAAAATTAAGTGTCAAAATTAAATCTTCGTCTCGATTATCTCTGAACTATCTTTGGAGGATATCCAAAATTAAGTGTCAAAATTAAATCTCTGTCTTGATTATCTCTGAACTATCTTTGGAGGATATCCAAAATTAAGTGTCAAAATCAAATCTCTGTCTTGATTATCTCTGAACTATCTTTGGAGGATATCCAAAATTAAGTGTCAAAATTAAATCTTCGTCTCGATCATTTCTGAACTATCTCTGGAGAATATCCGGAACTAAGTATCAGAATTTAGATATATGTGTTGATTATCTCTGAGCTATCTTTGGAAGGCATCCAAAATTAAGTATCAGAATTAAATCTCCATCTTGAATGAGCGTCAGAATTAAATCTTTGATTTGATTATCTCTGGACTATATCTAGAAGACAATGTTTATTTGATTGTAGAAGTAGGCTGAAAAAGGAACATTAGTTTTATGCAATGTTGTGATGCATGTATTCTAATGTTTATGAATGAAAGTGTTATGCATAGGCAATGAGGCGTATGTATGTTATGTATGAATTTACTATGACACGTGATGTATGAAAGTGTTATGCATAGGCAATGAGGCGTATGTATGTTATGTATGAATTTACTATGACACGTGATGTATGAAAGTGATTTATGCTATTTGGAGTATCTTGAGAAAATAAATCTCTGTATCATTGTGATTTTGTCGTTTGATTTTGTCTTGAAGAAGTACAGCTGGGGATTTATGATTCTTGCTTGGGGATGATCAGTAACTTGATGTACCCTGATTGGGAATAAAGACATTAATAAACCATATTGGCGAAGAGCAAAGTGTTGGAGAAACGACAGTGTTGAAGATGTAAACTCTGTTGGGGATCCATATCTGTGTCGGGACGAGAACTTTTGAAGACATCTTCTTAATGATTACTTTGTGGGGATATGATCTTATGAACCTGGCTCTGTGGGGAGATGTGGGTGTCTTGAAAGTTGCCCCAGTATCACAGTAACTTACTACTCGATTCAGGACATGCCACTGAGTATTGATCAAGATGTTGAACTGGACTTGCATAGATTTGCCCCAGTTAGTAGGAACTTTTGGAAAGATTCGCCTCGCGAGGACTTTATGAGATGCGTACTATGGGAGATGTGCCCCTAGTAATCATGCCCCTGACTGTTTTTTGACCCCCTTGAGAGATTCTCGGAGTAATCTTGTCTGTCGGGATAACTTCCAGTCATTAGTTGTACCCTGTGCAAGTTCTTTCTGATGCTAACATTTGAAATTATGTAGCAGAACATGTTTAATAATGAATTCATGAGATGCAATGCATATGTCTGTCTTGAGTTTTTGAAAAACATTAAAGCAGGAGATGTAAAAACATGACATTTGTAAGAACATGATATTTATAACAACATGCCGTTTGTAAAAACGTGACATCAACTTGGCATTTATGGTAAACCTTAAGGAGTCAGGATACCTTTTTGGTAACAGTATGCTTTCGAACTAACCATGTTTCAATTAGGACTTTCAAAGGTTGTAACATGGCTTGGTTCACGGTTTAAGAAACAAAGGATAAAGGCTCAAAGTTTATTTGTACCCACCCCTCTTCGTGATGTTCTTCGATCCTAAGCTCAGTTAATTCAACTTATGCATTCAGGTTCCAAGAGATCTATGGATTTGCTCCTTTGATAATGTTGATGGTTCGCAAGTAATGAGAACTTCTGATATGGCAGTCATTTCTTCCTTTTGGTAGTCACAACTTTGTGTTGTTCAAGAATTTATTGACTTCTCTTTTTTCATCTTTTTGATATCCCTAACTTTTGCCTGAACTGTCTATTGTGAGCTTACAGTCAGCGGGACGCCTTGATTTTTGCCTAAGTCATCTTTTTTTATTTTTGACTTAGCAGGCTTTTCTTTGTATATATGTTTTTCGTTTTTTCCTTTTTGAAAGATAATGACTGCCTTGTTTGATTGATGAACCGTCATTGTCTTTTGATTGACATTTCCAACACTTCTTTGATGCGTGCGGTTGAACGTTTGTGATTAAAACCTTTGTTGAAAGGTGTACTGAATGGTTCTCTTAAAATAGAATGCACAGCCAAATTAACTGAGAACTACCCTGCCCCAGGTTATGATCAAAGGTTTTGAATTACTCAAGAAAGAAAACTCCTACAACTTAGGCTCAAAAGGGTAAACGAGGGATTATCATCCTTATATCTCCACTGTTTAGGAATTGAAATAATGCCTGTACATCGTCAACATAGTCCGTTCAAAAGCATACTGTATGAGGTCGCGGTATCGTTTTCGTCATCCTCCCTCAAAAGGCTTACAGCTTAGCAGGAGTTGAATAAACACAAAACATATGCAAAGTAAATACGTGATTTGAAATGAATGATAACGAAATAATGTATTCAAGACAAACATATGCAATGCACTGATGATAATTATTAAAACAGATAATGTCTATCATAAGTCGAATGTTTAAACAAACAGAATAGAAATTGCAAACAAAAGTAAGTCTAATGATCTAAAAAGTTCATCCTTCTAGCCATCCATAGTATTAGCAATCTTGTTGCGATTAGGCATGGGAGCAGTGATCACATTAGGAGTTGCAGGATGGTCGAACTCAATTTCACCAGCGTCGATCATATCTTGGATCTTGTTCTTCAACGGCCAACAATTCTCTGTGTCATGTCCAGGACTATTAGAATGATATGCACACCTCGCATTGGGCTTATAACTAGGAGCGGAGGTGTTAGGATTCTTAGGAGGATCCCTCAGGGTGATCAAATTTGCCTTTAGCAGATGTTGTAAAGCTTGAGCTAGCGACGTGTTGATCTTTGTGAATTGACGTCTGGGTGTAACTTGTTTGTCTTGACGACCTTGTTGAGGCGCCGGTGTGGAGCTCAGAACTGCCCCAATAGATTGATCGTGGTTTATCCTTTTCTGCCCATACACAACATTGGAATCTGACCTCCCATTGAAATGCTTCTTTGTAGTACTTGAGGATGTAGCCACTTGAATCTTACCACTTCGAATGCCACTCTCTACACGTTCCCCAATTAGTATGAGTTCAGTGAATCCAGATGATGAACTTCCCAACAAATGGCTATAAAAAGGACCAGTCAGTGTACTCATGAACATATCGACCAATTCTCTGTCAGCTAGAGAGGGTTTGACTCTTCCAGCTAGATCTCTCCATTTCTGAGCATACTCCTTGAAACTTTCATTAGAGCCCATAGACATGCTTTGTAGTTGCATGCGAGTTGGTGCGAGATCGGAATTATATTGGTATTGCTTATAGAAAGCAACAACTAAATCTTCCCAAGTATGGATGTTGGTACTTTCCAGTTGATAGTACCATTCGAGTTGAGTTCCAGATAAGCTCTCTTGGAAAAAGTGGATCCAGAGCTTCTTATCAGCAGTATGAGGTTGTATCTTCCTTACATAAGACCTCAAGTGTAGTTTAGGACAGGAGACTCCATCATACTTAGCAAAGGCGGGAGTTTTGAATTTTGGAGGAATAACGACCCCAGGAACGAGTCCAAGCTCTTCAAAATCCAGCCCAGGTACCTTCTGAATTTCCACGCTTCTCAGACGCTCTTCTAACATCTTGTATTTGTCATCGGGATGTTCGCCCTCAGGGTAATAGTCCTCTTCTTCTTCAGAGAGTTCGGCAGAATCGTGGTTACTTTTTGCATCGGTTTTGATACTAGCATCATCATCTTGCTCATCCTCATCACTGTCTTCAGAGGTTTCAGCATCCCTGAGTTGCAAGATTGGTCTAAGCTTTTTCCCTCGAGTCTTCTTACCCTCTTTGGGAGCTTCAGCTTCTTCAACCTTTTTGAGAGGGCCTTTGAACTTTCTTCCCATATTGAGAACACCTTTAGGTTTCTTGGTCTTCTTTTCCTTCTTAGTCAGAAGGGATTTCAGCTCATCTTGCCCCTTGGACAGATTCAGAATCAAGGCTTGGAACTCTGTGTTTTGAGCTTGGAGATCCTTAACTGATTGTTCGAGATTCATGATGCTGAAATAAACAGCGAGGAAGGATGAGAGACCTATTGTAAGAAACCTGTTATGCGATGTTATGAATGTAAATGCAATGCTTTCGAGGATCTATAGGAAATTTAGTTTGCAACGTTTAGACATTGAATCGAACACAGCTATGTCTAGAGAATTCTGGCTTTCGTCTTTGGACGTCCTTCTTTGAGAATCAAGCTCACCATATCGAGTGGGTCATCGCCTCTAATTCGGGATACTTCTGAATTTGAAGGTACATGGCTAGAGGAAAATAAATCCTCTTGCCCCTTGATAGGTATCGAGTCTCTGAATTGGAAGGCACGTGGCCAGAGGAAAATAAATCCTCTTGCCCCTAGATAGGAATTCAGTCCTTGATAAGAGCACCTGAAATTGTGCGCCCTAAATTCCTAAGATCCTTGAAAAGGTTAGTTAAATCATGTTATGCTTATGATGTCATGATGTCATGATGTTATGCAAATGCAGTTCATTAGGCATAGTGTGGGGTAGTAAGGACAAACAAGTCCTTTTAACAAAACCTGTAAGGAAGCGAAGGTTAGCAGCAAACACCAACAAGTCACGCAAGTCACACAATTCACACAATTTTGCCTTATGGTTAGGCTTGCACGTGGTCCAGAGGTATGTACCCTCCCCCTGAAGTTTAGTTGGTTCAAACCTGTCCTGTATAAAGATCGGGTTCTAGGGAGCTCATATCATTGACCTTTCTCGAAGGCGCTTATCTCAGTTCGGCAATCGAATCGCCAACCGAAAAGGTCCTGAAAGTCCAGTCCATATGAGTGTAGCTTCGAGTATCAACCAACTTCAGTCGGAACCAAAGCCAGCCATCTCGCTACTTTCTAAAAGGCCAAAGTCAAGTTCGACTAAGGTTCTAAGGGCGAATTAGTGCTTAATGACACCACGCGACAGCCAAGCATTTCCTCAGGTCGGATCCCAAGGAACACCAGGACAAACCAATGTGTCACACTAACGATGGCCATCAGATCAACCACATCAGTATACGCTGTGCAGTCTCATTGATCTCATGCCATTTACCTAAGGTACTCAGATCCGGGTTAGGATCTTTCACACAGCAGAATACCCAAAACAGCCCTGCAAAAGTAAAGCAAACAAAGCAAACAATAGAAAACATTTAAGTGATTCCTAAACTTTTAAGGTAACCCCTCTTTTATCGAAATTTTTCCCCAGCAGAGTCGCCAGTTCTGTAATACGGTGAACTGACTTCTTATCGATCGAAATGTCGCGGTAAGCAAGAGTCGCCACCGACTTTTATTTTATCCAAACAAATTCGGAAAGGCAAAAAGAAACAGAAAAAAACCTTTTTAAAGAAATCTAAGTTCGGGGGTAATTTATGCAAAGGGAAGGTGTAAGGCACCCTTTGCATCCATGGTTTTCCATGGGCTCTTAATTGCTTTGCTTGCTCGTTTGTTTTTTTAAAAAAGGTAGATGAAAGAAAAAAGTGGACTTTAGCTCGTAAATGAGCGTAGCCAGTTTTCGAAGAATTGTGAGAAAGAATATTAAAGATGAGCATTGCAAGGCAATTAGGGGCAATTACCTTAAACTCAGATGATAGGTCTCTTTTTAGCCTTTCAGAATGAAAGGGTCTATCCTTGCCATAAGAGAGCAGGAAGCCTTTCGTTTGGAGGTTGAAGGGTCGTCGAAGCATCCTTTGCCATGAGACTGTCCCATGCCATAGAAGGGCAGGTAGTCTAAGGCAAGAATCAGAATAAGCCATTTTTGTTAGGCAACCAGAAGATACCTCAGCCTTTTTCCGTAGGCAACTTTCGAGGGTCGAGGTCATTTGTGTATCGAAGGCAGCATCATTTAGGGTCGTGACCTTTTTATCGAGGCAACATGGCTGAGGTATCCTCGTATTCGAGGGACTTGGCTTATTCTGCAAAAAAACACAAGGCAACAAGGCAGGCAACAGGCAACAAGGCAACAGAGAGGGTTACCCAAAAGCGTGCGTGTGTGCACCAATCACGTGATTATATTCAATTATATTATCTTGTAAATTAGTGAGGCTAATTCAATTTAATGGTTGTCACTCCCTATTTTACTAACCACGCAGATAATATAAGGCAATAACAACAGTAATATGGGGGAGGGGACAATGAAACCAGTGGATATAATTAAAAGCAGAAGGTTTAACACAAGTAATAATTGAGGATAAGGTTTAGGGTTACCGATACTCGTAGCTTTGGCAATTGACAAACCCTGAAAAAGTGGCAAAAACATAAAACAAAAATAGGGTGAGTGCATTATCGGTTCGGAAGCGAACGAAGCTAACCCTAATCAATAAAAGTAAAAATACAAGAAAAGGGTAAAGACACTTAGCTTCGATTGATGAAGGTTTATGGTCGGGGGTTGCCTGAAGCATTGACTCTGAACATCTGGGAATTAGCAAGAAGATAATAGGAAGTGAGTGTATGGATAATTCATTGGCATTTAAGAATAAATCCTAATTTAATCTATAAAGCATGAATTAAAATTAAAATAATATTTAAATAAATAAAATAAAGATTGAAACTTAGCTTTTTGATTGGTATAGCGCGTAGTCGGAGAATTTCGAAAAGCAAACCCTGAAAAATGCACAAAGGAAAGATTTCAGCGTAGGGAATGATCGTGGCAAACCCTGATTAGGGCACAAGTTAGCCATGGTTAATAGAATCAAAATAAATTAAATGTTGGTTTTCAACCCCATCAATTAAATCGGTAAAAATCGAATTGCGATTAAATTACCTAACTCTAATGTATTTTTTATCATTTAATAAAGATATTTAAATTAATTTAAACATTTAATCAAATAAAAATTATTTAATAATTAAATTAATAAATATTTTTATTTTTTTAATATTTTTGTGAAAAGGAAAAAATAAAATTCAAAGGAAGTTTTGTTTTAAAGAATATTTAAAAGACAACTTATTAAATAAATAAATAATATATATACAAACTAGTTATTAAATAAATAGAAAGAGGAAACTTAGCTCAGGATTGGGTGTGGCGCCTCTATGATGGCCTATGGTGCACCTGCAGGATCAGGTGTGTTGGATTTGGGGCTAAGATGATCTGATGGCTATAGACCGAGGGTGTATGGTAGGCTGTCGTTGCTGGCATACATGGGATCTGTGTGGTTAATTCATTAGAAAAAATATGTTTTGGACGGGGATCGAACCCGCGACATCACGCGCAACTTGGACGCGCCTGCACCACTGAGCCAATTGTTGCTCGTTGATACTAGATTGGAGCGTGATCAATATAACAGAAAAAGTGACGCTAATAAATTTTAAAGACACAGCGCCAATTACTGTTCATCTTCAACCTTTGTTTTGTCAAAAAACCAGACTTTTAGCCACGGTTTTCTGCCATAGCCATAGGTCTCGTTCTCCCAATCCTGCAAATTAACACCCACAAGCACAAAGCAACAACCCAGATCGAGTATACGAAACATCACGAATTCAATGAGCCCATTAATTTGGCCGATAATTGTCTCTACACAAAAATCCCTCTTTTGATAACTATGAACCCTAATAATGGTGATTCCTCTAATTTATGTCGAAAACAAAATCAAACTATACAGGAAGCATCCAAACATTAATCTAAACACACATATATAATTGAAATTCGTTTATGATGCACAAACATTAAAATCGAAAGTTGAAAGATGCAAGAGCAAACCGTGAATTCGTGGATGCTTCTTCCAAGGGTATTGGACTTCGATTTCGATTGGGAGATAATCACCAACACTCCAGGAACCTGTTTCGATCTTCAGAAGTCCTTGAATCTCCCTCAAATTCTCAGACTGATTTTAAGCTTTTCTTGAATTTGTTTGGGTTCGGTACGTATCTTCTGGCCTGCAATCCTTGTGCCTCTGAAAAAAAAAAACCCCTAATGCGTTGTCCAAGCTGCATACTTATAGTTACATGAATTAGGGTAAACAAATATGGAGAGAATCTACTTGAATCTTGATTTGCAAATTGTGAAGAATTGATTGAAATATGCCTCCAATATTTCTAATTTTTTGTCCAATTTCAATATTCTCTTCCCAATATTTTTAATCACAAAAATCTGATTTAATTATCCTGATATTCTCATCACATAATAGACCTAAAAATCAAATCTTTGATTTTCTATTATTTAATTAATTAAATTGAATTTTAAAGTGAATTAAAAATCAAGATAAATAAAATAAATAATAAAATGGCATGGGATTGGGCCATGAGTCTTCTAATAAGATTAAAATCATGTTTGGATCGAAGAAGTATGGGCCCATTGACTGAGCTATCCTTTGGATCAGTGCTTGAAATTTGGCATAGAGGTTCTTTGAATTATATGAGAGGTTATAAGGTCCACTTGGGTTGTCAGGACTTGATTTTTTTCTCTGAAGAAATCAAGATCCTAGTTTTAGAGCCTTTGTGTAGAAGAATGTGTCTAGGAGCTTTATGTACTGATTTGTATTAGGATAAGGAAAACTGTATGGGCAAATTTTGGGGTATGACAGATAACAACATCCGAGATGAGCCCCAGATCATTGAAATCTAAGCCAGGTACTTTTTGTATCTCCATAGCTTTCATACGGTCTTCCAGCTTTTGGTATTTGTCATCATCCGGTTCGTCCCCAGAATGATCATCTTCTTCATTTGAAGAGAGAGAGGGTTTAGCAGAACCCTGGTTGCTTTGATTGTCTTCTTGTTCACCATCACCGACTGTTTCAGGGATCGGTGGCTTTTTGAACTTTTTGACTGGGATTTTGATCTTCCTTTTCAGGTGACTCACGCCTACAGATCCTTTGGGCTTCTTTTTCTTCTTGATTATCAGGGCTTTCAGTTCTTGCTGCCCCTTTGCCAGTTCCAGAATTGCCACTTGAACTTGGGCATTCTGTTCTTCGAGATTCTTGATGCTTGTCTCAGATTCCATCTCTTCTGACTGAAATAAACAGCGAGGAGATGAGAAATCCGTCATGAGAACCTGTTACGCAATGTGTATGACTGGATGCAATGTATATGAATGAAATGTATATGCAATGTATATGAATGCAATGTATGCAATGCATGAAATGAAATGTGCGTGCAATGTTTCAAGGATCTTAGAGTTTAGATTTGTTAAAGAAGAAACAAACGTTAGTTAATCAATTTATTCTTTTTTTCTTTGCCTCATTTGGGCTTACAAGACAAAAATAAAATAAATGATCCTTCAGGTCTCCCTTGGACGCTTTCTCTTTGCCCCCAGGAATGTGTTGATCTGCTGTTCTTCTTGAAGCTGTCCGGTGAGCTCCAATATCCTTCTCTCATAGTCATGACAGTGTGCTTTGAAGGTGTCTCTTTCCTCTTTGAGTTGAACCCAAGATTTTTGCAACTCTTCTAGGTCAGTTGGCATATCCGGGTGTAGAATAACTTGAGGTTCATATCCTTCGACCTCTGGTTCAATAGTCACTGGTAGAATAGCGGGATATGGCATAATGAGTTTCTGAGCATGAGTGCGGACCCATCTGAGGTAAGGTTCCATAGGGATAGAATTCCATTGCCCCAAAGTTTTGCTTTCTATTCTATAGACACTGTCCCATGCCCGTATGAACCTTCGTCGGTGTCTATGAGAATCATTCTCATAATCAAACACAATGCCACGGATAATCATGTCATGAGGACCGTTGCTCCTTGCATATCCGAATTGGCGTAGAGCTAAAGAGGGATTGTAAGTGATGCCTCCTTTGATGCCAAGGAGTGGAACATTAGGGTACTCTCCACAATGATCAATGATAGTAATGTCTCTTTGAAAGAAGTTGTTCCACCGGATATCTGAATGAGACAAAGACATAATCCTGCGAGACCATTGCATTCTTTGTTCATTTCTCAACACTGATCGGGGAAGATGAAATGTAAACCACCTAGCCAGTAGCGGTATACAGCACATGAGAGTTCCTCGTTTCTTCATGGTACGAGTGTGTAGAGAATGTAGAATGTCTCCCAGCAATGTTGGTACCGGGTTACGGATTAGGAAAAGGTTGATGATGTGTACACTTATGAACTGGTCGGGATTAGGGAATAAAACCAACCCATAGATCAAAAGTGCCATAACTTCCTCAAAAGCTGGATAACTTTTGTTTTCTAGCAGTAGTCGAGCTTTTTCCAATAAGAACTTGGCAAGCAAACCCTTAACTCCACTCTTTGTTTCCCAATTGGACTCGATTTCTGATTTTCGCAAATGTAAAGCAGCAGCAATGACTTCAGGTTTTGGAATCCTTTCTAAACCAGTGAAAGGTAATTGATTTTGAACAGGCAATCCCATTAGTTCAGAGAATTCTTCCAAAGTGGGTACCAACTGGTAATCAGGAAAGGTAAAGCAATGATGTTCAGGGTCAAAGAACTGGAACAGGACCCGTATCATGTCTTCTTCAAATTTTGAGGTAACCAAATGGAGTAGGTGACCATGCCTTTCGGTGAATTGAACATTCCTGGGGAATTCTGACACTAAGGCTTTTAGTTCAGATGGTACCGTTGAGATGTTGATTCGGATGTAATCTCGAGTGGCGGGAGCCATTACCTGCAAAAACAAAGGTAAACTCTTTGATCCTTGAAGTGTTTTGTGAGAAAATGATATGCTTATGATGCAAACATGTGGCACACAAAAACAAATCAAACAATAGCCTTAGGTTTAAAGGCTTGCATGGAGCTGATAGGTGATACCCTCCCCACTGAAGTTGAGTTGGTTAAAACCTGTCCTAGAATAGTATTCGGGTTCTATGATCCTTGGAGGTAACATCTCAATACGGCGTTCGAACGGCCGATCAAAATATTCCTCGAGGATAACTAACTTCGATCAATTTCAAAGCTAGCCACTTAATAGGCCATAAGTCAAGTTCAACTAAAAAGGTTCTAAGACAAATTAGTGTTTAATGACATTTCGGAAGCCTAATATACTCCTTGATCGTTTTCAAGGGACATCAGTATAAACCAAAGTATCGCACTAACGATGACTACCAGATCAACCGTATCGGTACATGCCGTACAGTTTCCTTGGTCTATTGTCATATACTTAAGGTAACTCGAGATTCGGGTTAGAATCTTTCACACAAGCAAAATACCCAAACAAACCTTTGAAAAATAGAGCAATCAAGTCAAACAATTGAAAACATCGAAGTAATCTATTCTCTTAAGGTAACCCCTTTTGAAAACATTTTGTTTTTGAAAAATATTCCCCAGCAGAGTCGCCAGTTCTGTGGACCTCCTTTTTTTTCGGGCCATACCTCTGAGCGTGAGAGATACGTGAACTGACTCTTTTTTATCGCTTATGCTTTCGCATTTTTTTTGAAAATTCACAGAGTCGCCACCGACCTTTTATTTTATCCAATTAAGGAAAGGTTTATAAAAGAAACAGAAAAAAGACCTTTAAGAAATTCTGGGTAAGGGGGTAGGTTATACAAAGGGAAGGTGTTAGCACCCTTTGTATCCATGGTTATCCATGGGCTCTTAAGTTTGCTTAGCTCACTTGTTTTTCGATTACTTTTCAATTGCTTTAGAACGCTCATATGTGGTTTCAAATACCTTTGTAAACTGAATTTGTAATGATCCTTGTGCGGATGTATACAAAAATGTTTGTTTATCTTTCGAAAGATGTTTTGAAAAGAACGTTAACTTTGTAATGATCCGTGTTTGGATGTATACAAAGTATTGTCTTTTTGGAAAGTTTTGTTTTGAAAAACAACAGTGTATGAGAATTTTGTTTGTTTTGATTTGAGCAAGCAAACTAGGAGGTCTACCCTGAGTTGTAAGGTCTTTATCCTTATTTCCTTTAAAAATCTATCCTTTCACCGGATACAAACAAAAGGTTCGATTTTGTACTCGAAACAGTAGAATTTTGACTTTGATTTTGAAAAGAATGAGAAGGGATTACCTTAAAAGGTGCAAGTGTGATTTGTGTTTGAATTCAGATATTTTATCTTTTGGAGTTAGTGATCTAACGGTTCAATTTTATCTTTGACATACACGCAGTTTATATTTGCTGGAAATTAAAATGCGGAAATGTAAAGTGCGGAAAGTAAATCTACGCTATTACATCGATTGTGCAGGAAATGTAAACTAGCCTATTTACATGAATTTGACATCCTATACATTTATCTAGGAATTTTAAATTGCAGGAAAAATAAAAGGCATATTTTTGGATTTTTTATGATTGATTTTAATTATAATTAATGCATGATTAATTAAATTAAAATGAAGAAAAAAAAAGATGAAAATATATTTAAACCTAGAAATTAAGTTTAAAATATGTACAAAATATTTGTCAATTAATTTTAAAACAAAACTAATTTTTTTGGAATTTTTGAAATTGATTTGAAATTGATTAAGCTAATTAATACATAATTATACAAATAATTATACAAATAATTAAAACTCAAAGAGAAAATTATTCAAAATATGTACAAAATTAGTTTATAATATATAAACAATATTTTATATAAAGAACAATTTTTTTAATGATTTTTTGATTGGTTAGAATAATTAAAAAGCAAATATATAAATATATACTAATTAATTATGCAAAATATTGAAATTTTGAAGAAAAATAAAATATTTTTATTTCAGAAAATAATATATTATTTTAGAAGTCTAAAAATATTTTTTGTGTATTTTTTGGATTTTTAAAACTATTTTTAATTAATTTTGCAAAGAAAATTAAAATAAAATAGAAAATAAAAGGATACTAATCAGATGTGGTTGATTGGAGAGTCCATGGTATGGACTGGCGTGTCAGGTGCGTTGGATGAGCTGAGATCATGATCCAATGGTTTAAATTGAAGAGAACATGGTGTACTTGCATTGATCAGTCACGTGGGAGCACAAAGACTTTTAATAAGTCTGACTGGTCCCACCATGCATGCGTGGACGAATAGAAACAAGGGAGAGAGCGCTGAAGATTGACCAGCCAACCAGGGACGCACGCGTGGAGGTCAATAAGTCTTGGTCACTGTTCATCATCTTCTTCACAGCTATGGCAACGGTTTTTTAAGGTTTTTGGCAACGGTTTTGATGTCCGATTTCCTCCTTCTTTAAACCTGCATAAACACGAAAATAAATGGATGCAAACAACCCAGATAGCCTAATTAAGACCCTCTGAGTTCATTAGTGGCATTAGTTTTTGCTAAAAGTGTTTAGAAGAGGCAACTCGAAGCTTTTCAAGTTTGGACACCCAATAATGGTGGATTGTGTTAGAGGCGTGAAACCTTGCATGATCTACATTGAATCTACTCTAAATGATGTCAGGAACTTAAATCAAAGATTAGATTAAGTTGTTTCACGTGAAAATTTGGAAAACGAAAGTTATGAAGTTATGAGCATGAAGATTATGATACACGTGTTTAAAGCATCATGGGACTTGTTTAGTGCATCAATCTTACTCTATATGACCTCAAAGGATGATTTGAATGATTGTTTTGTATTGATATTGATTGGAAATATGAAAATGAAAATTACATAGTTTGGAGATTTTTGTGAGAATTATGATGTTTCTATGCCATGCTCTCTTGCTATTTTTCGTTCTCCTTGATTGTTGGAGTATGCTAGCCTATTTATAAGCCATGGAGTGCTTAAAAACTAAGCTAAGAAGCCTTAATTGTCTTTGTTGGAATCTTGACTTTTCAAGCTTAAAATTTAAGCCACCATTGCTTGATCTCCACACCTCTTGCCTTAGGCTTTCCTTGCTGCATAATTAAGTCACATGTGGAGGCTTTAGCTTAGAAAATAAGCTATGCTTTATCCTTCCTTTTTTTCCTTTTTTTAATTTAATCTTAAATGATAAAATTAAATCAAAAAATGGAGAAAAATGTTATGGGCTTGGTCTTGGTCGTGGGAGGCCCATAATATTGTGGAAATGATGTTTGAACCATGAAAACTTGGCCCCATTTGGAAAAAATACATTTTTGAGCAATGTTGATTTCATGCATTTTCCCAAAATTTAGCCAACTTCAACAAGGTGTAAATCCCTCAATTTTTGTCATATGAAGGAGATCTTGCACTTTTTGGAAACCTCAAAGAGTCCTCTAACCAATGCCTTTGGTCTCATGTCAAAATGATTTTTGATGCTCCTTGTGTGTCCTTTTGAAAAAAGTGTCTTTTTGTTGAATTTGAAAATGACCTGTAATGTCTTTGGTCATATTTTTCAAATGGTGAATGCAATGACCATGGGATCAATTGCATTTGAAATATAATTGAATTTCCTTCAAAATGAGCTTTGGTTTGAATTTTTTGGATGAAGGATGAGAGAGTTATGACCAGTCAAAGTTGAGTTGACTTTTCAGGCAAAAACCCTAATTTTGAATCTCAGGGTTTTGTTGATTTTTGATCTTTCCTTGATGAATTATGATCATCCAATGATCAAATGATGAATCCTTTGACAAAATATGGACTTTGACAAAAAATTTCATTTTTGACTGTCTGTTGACTTTTTTGGTCAAACGGGTCGTCTGTTGACTGTTTGAGCTGCTGACGGTGCGTCTGAGTGAATTGAAGTTTGAAAATTTGTATGATGGTACTTTGAGATATATGGATGTGCATGAAATCCATTTGAGGTCTCAAAAGCTTGTTTCTCCTGTAAAAACAAGAAAACCCTAGTTAGAGACTGTTTGTGTAGGAGACAGTTAAGCGTACCTGATTTTTGTGCAGTGTTGAGTCTCTGCTAATCGCGTGATATTCAGAAGACTTCTAGAACAAAAATCTTGGAATTTTGAATTGTAAAAGATTGATTTGATTGATGGTACAAAACACTGAGAATTGTACTGCCAGCAGTTTGGCTGTCAACTGACAGTACAGTCTGAGTTTCCTGATTCTGCGCCTGCAAAAAGATTTAACTCTGTACCAATTGTGTCAGTACTATTTATCTGTAAATAAATAAATAGCATGTGTGAAGTAATAAACAGTATTTGGCGTTTGCGTAAGAATAAATTCAACTGCAAGCCAAATTACTGTATAAGAAAAATTCTAAAAACTAAGTATTTCATATGTCAGGATATTTGTTGAAATAAAAACCCATGATTATATGAGACTCTTAATTTCCAGATTGGAGTTTTCTTGAAAAAAGATGCGGGCAAATTTTGGGGTATAACAGTGTGTGAGGTATCTCAACTATTATGTGTTAGTTGAGTTAAATGCGTGTAAATTGACGGCCTAAAGTTCAATCTCTTGCTGTAATATTTATCTCTGACGCTAACAACTTTATACTTTTTTTTCAAAGCTTTATTAAAAAGATTTATTAGTTTAAAATTATTTATTTATTTATAATTTGTATGTTTTATAATAACTAATAAATTTTATCATGTAATATAAAATTTATATAATGCAAGTTATTATTTTTCAACAAACCAATGCGTCTTTATGATTAGATTACTAATAATAAAATTACAATAGTAATTTAGATACAACTTGCTTAAAAAAAAAAAAAAACTTTGATTCTTTTTAATACAACTTGCTTAAAAAAAAAATTACAATAGTAATTTAGATAGTAAATTAATGTAAAATATATTTTATTAAATTGGTTTGGATTATTTTTTTCGGTACAAATTGATTTTTTTAAATAACTAGTATTAATATACATGGAGTCAAAGTCAATATAATTTTATCTTTGAATCAAATAAATTTATATTTTAATATCGATGTAAACCACATCACCTCTAACCAATGATACCTAATTTTTTTGTAAAACATTTTAGCTTAAATATGAATTTGGCAACTTCTTAATAAATTCAAACCTTTGCAAATTTGACACATATCTACCTTAAATGGTAGTGAATACAACAAACGTATCATGAACAATCCATCTCAAATAATTGAAAATAATAAAAATAATTAATTGAATTTGATTTATAAGATTTTAGGAATATTTATTCATCGAATACGTACAAAATCTTTATCCAGTTGGTAATAAATTTCACAGTATTTATTATTTGTCCTAACAAATCTAATGATTAACATATACATTGTATTCCATTTTAACTTTACAAAGATATCCCATTAAAATAATATATATATTTTTTAAAACTTTACTAAAATACATATTGATCCCGCCAATTTTTTTTACCTAAAACAACAAAATCACATTTCATTCATTATCGTATCATTTGAAAAATCATAAATAGACCAAACACTCTCTTAAACTAAAACACACACACAACACAAACTCAATCTTCCATTATCATTTTCAAGATGCAGAACCCTAACCCTAACCCTAGCCCTTCAAAGGACTCAACTTCCAATTCTAAGAGTTCAATGGAAGAAGAAAACAGCCTAAAAATCGCTCTTGAAGTCTTGGTGGGGTTCAGCGAGGGTGATAAGGATACCGCTCGCGGCGGCCGTGAAGATTGGAGGGTGGATGAGAATAAAGATAGAGTGAGTGAAGGTCAGGCTTTGAAAAAGAGAAAGAATAATGAAGAGAAAGAGAGTCCTTCTGAAAATCCAATTTGTCCTAAATGTAAAAAAGAGTTTCCTACGTGGGAGACTACTATTGGTCACATGCAAGAAAACCCTAATTGTACTTCTATTGGTTCTTCTTCAGCACTTGGTTCCAGCTATTCTCGGACAACAACCAACCTACGTCAATTTGATCTCAATAAGGGTAAAACTATAACCTAATTTTTTAACATTTTTTTAAAAATTATTATTTAGTTGAAAATACTAATATTGAATTATGCAACTAGTGATATGAATATTTAAACAAAGAAGAATTGATCTTAATAATATAGTAATTAAAAATATCATCTTAGTAATTTGAATGTTTTTCTTTTGTTACTAGTTAATGATGACGATCAACCAATGGAGATAGAAGGGACTTCTAATGTTGCACTCGAGTCTGCTGAAGAAAAGGTACATGAACGCAAAGATTTAGGATTTGACTTGAATCAATTGCCTCCTAGCGAAGAAGATGATGTAATGTGACCAATATGTTGCTAGTTCAATTTCTTATATTTTTTTGTTGCATTATGGGTTTTGAATTTGAGTACTATGACTTTTTTTATGGCAAAATAATATATAAACACATAAAAAAAGTTGAAAATGACTTCAATTTTTTCTATGACAACTTCTCGATCTTATCAAACCATACAACAATCAATTTTTGTAAACCCTAATTGTGATTCTCAACAAACTACATTTCTGTAGATTTTATTTATAATGAATATTTTTATAAGTAAAATGTATTTAAAGGATTACAAGGGGTATTCAACCTAAATACAACCGAGAAAATCAGACGCAGCACGAAAAACAACAATAAAGCAAACAACCCCTATGTAGACTCCATACAAACTATACAATTTTTCGGATACAATTCTCACTCCTTTTAAGTATAATCTATGGAACTCTTGAAAAAAAAATTGGAACCACTCAGATATTCTTTTAATTCTTCCAACTATTTCAAAATCTATACAAATTGTATCCAAATAATATTGAGTTCCTACAAAAACCAACAAAACACAACCCAGAAAAAAATAACATAATTTTGCTGCAAACTTGGAATCGATCCTACAGAAAAATTCAGAGAGATGGGTAATAATGTTTCTTGCATTCACCACTTCTGAAACCCCAATCCAAGCACAAAACGAACTTCAAACCTATTTAATCACCAAGCAACTAACAAACTAATGTTATTTTACTTCTTCTTCATAAAAGCAAAAGGGGGAAGTAAGTTGAGTCTCCCTTCAGTGACTCAACATTTAGCTAATTGACTCCTTGTTAACAACCTCTTGAGAATGAGTTTCCAACAAAATACTTGAACTTTACTAGGGATCTTAGTCTTTCAAACCTTGTCCAGCTCTCTCAAACTAGCCTCCTCCAACACTCGGCCAAAAGAAAACAATCCTGCCAAGGCCCCGTAACTATTATTGACCGAATTTTTTCCCTCCTTTCCACCAAACAAAGACATCCTCAACCTGTGTAGTGGATTTTATCAGTCTAAGAATTTCGAACAACACCCCAAATTGAGATGACGTTTCCTCCGGTAAATCAACATCAACCAACTCCTATCATGCCAAACAACAATTGTGCTTTTAGGATTCAAAACAGTAGCAAAGCCAGCCGAAAATTGAGTGCGAATAGGGTTGAATCCTAGCCACTTGAAATTCTAAAACTCGAACAAATTACTATTACCTAAATTATAATTAATATAACTTGAAATCCAATTTAAATCAGACAAAAAATAGAGATCCCTCCACCATATCGAATCCTTCTTGGATTTAATAATAGTAGAAGGATAAAAAACATTATAGTTCAAATCACCATATCTGAATGATAACATACCACACCATAACGAATGTGTCTCTGTCAACATTATTTTGATAGTTATGATTTTGTTTATGACCACTTTTGACGCTCTGTAAAAAAAAGAAAAAAATAGGAATATTACTCAACACAACATTTAGTTAGGTTATATATCCTACCACCCAAGGGAAACCGGTGACTTTGCCACCTAGATCATCTCCTCCGAAGCTTTGTGATTATTGGACTCCAAGTTTCCACTACTATAAATAATACATTTCATGATGAAGCTTTCACCTCGGCCAAAGAAAAATTGATGTATAATGACAAGGCGCGCCATATTTTATTTATTTTTAAATAAAAACAACATATCCCTTGGTTTTTGATATAACCGAGTGATAAAATAAGCATATTTTACTATAAAAACACTCGTTAAACAGATTCTATCCTAATCATTACTTATATGAAGCCGCATAAAACTCGCATGCATCATTCTTTGGGATGACTTGCAAGACACAAAAAATCTTCAATGTTCTTCTATCTAGAGCAAAACATTTTTTCTGACCTTGCAATCTATTTCACACAATGGTGTTGATGTTGTTGTTGTCTTTTTGCTCATTTGATAGATTGCAAGTATAGAAAATTATTCTTGTTTCAAAGAATGGAGCTTAACTTTTAAAAAGTTAAACAAAGAAGGGAGCTGGACCTTTGAAAAATTAAACAGAGAAGGGAGCTTAACTTATCAGAAGATAAATATCAGCGAAGATTTGTTGTAAATAATTTATTCTAATATTACGTGTAAACAATGTAATTTCAAAGAAAAAAAGAATTAATCATCTCAGTTTTCTTCATAACCGAGGTGATAGATAAAATAATAAGATAATTTACCTCGGTTTTCTAATAAAACATAGAGGTATAATATCATATTTTTATTATAAATATTCCCGTTAAATAGATTTTACCCTAATACTAACTTATATGTAATCACCCTAAATAGAGGAAATATTTAGCACTGTCCATTTCATGAGTTGCTACTACAAAAAATCATTTTGGATGGACTTGCCATGAATTTTTTTGATCTAGAAACGCTAAGAACTTTTGGAAACAGATCTCTGGGATGGATTACAAGTGCAGAAAATAAAAATTCTCATGGTGGGAACAGATAAGTTATTCGAAGTTGAATAAGTTATGGAGTGTTTTTTTAATATGCAACATAAGGGTATGCAATAAAATTTAGAATTCACCAAAAATTTGTTGTAAGCAATATATTTTAATGTATTATGTAAACAATGTAATAAAAAAAAAGAAGCTTATTCACCTCAATTTTTAATTTGAACCGAGGGATATGTTAAGCTTTTTTATAGGATTTTCAGTGGCCTTAAACAAATATTTATCGTCCATTTAATGATTATCAATGTTCAAGACTCCGCCATTAATGATCCGCGTGAAACATAAGAGACATCAATTATAAAAGCATGTTGAATATTAACATTTCTAACCTAAATGAAATGTGAAGCACTTGAAACCTAAAAACGCTTGAAAAAGTTCCCTATGATGGATTACAAGAGTAGAAAATTATTTGGGTTTAAAGGTTTGATTTCTTAAATATTTATTTGAAACAAAAAATTATATATTTAAATATTGATTTTAATTATCTTACCTTTTTTTTTCCATCAGAAACAAATGCATGCAAGATCCGTAGAGAATAATCTTGCACCAACATTTGATCTTCCCCAAGATTCAATAATTTGATTAAAATCTAAATCTTCAAAGAATTTGATTTTTATCTAGATATCTAGGGAATTTTATTTTTATTTTAATATTATGTGTCAACACGTAGTCGTTTTAAAAAAAGATATAATCTTACCACTCAGTTTTCTAGATAAACCGAGAGATAAGGTACACTAGTTTTGAAAATAATAAATGTGTTGATGACTGGGTTTGAACCCATGTGCATATTCTGCCACTTATAATACAGATGAGACGGCTGATGTCCAAACATCAGAACATGATATCAAGGTAGATGTTACAACATCTATTGACAGATAGAACAAAATAGAATAAACCAAATCAGACTGTAAAATATGCAAAAATAAATTGCAGAGTGGTAAATCACACAGTCAATTGTTAACCCAGTTCGGTACAACTTCACCTACTATGGGGGCTACCAAACCAGGAAGAAAATCTCTTTTTTTTTTCATATCCATCTCCATATACATCTCAATATTTATATCTTGAATACCATCTTCTGCTATATAATTTTGCAGCAAGCTATTACCCATTATCTCAAATAATTCGTTTGTATTTTTAGGTAAATTCACTGTGATAACATTAATTCAAAGCATAAACAGTCCCATCTTACAACTTTTTGCCTAATACTACCTAGTGTAACTTCTACCTAGAACCCTCTAGATATGAGATCCCCACTACAACAAGGAAGCCCTACAAGAGCGCTTATTTTGGTCTTTTAGAGCGCTTAAAAGCGCTCTGGTAGGCCCCCCCTATAAGAGCGCTTTTCTGGAAAAAGCGCTCTCGTAGGTCCCCCTATAAGAGCGTTTTCCTGGAAAAAGCGCTCTCGTAGGCCCCCCTTTAAGAGCGCTTTTTCCAGAAAAGCGCTCTTATAGCCCCCCTGTGAGAGTTAAAAAAAAAAAGCAACATACGA
The DNA here is from genome assembly GCF_029867415.1 of Vicia villosa. Taxonomy (NCBI): domain Eukaryota; kingdom Viridiplantae; phylum Streptophyta; class Magnoliopsida; order Fabales; family Fabaceae; genus Vicia; species Vicia villosa. The sequence continues at coordinate 123,662,007 of NC_081181.1, read as the reverse complement.
AAGCGCTTTTGGAAAAGCGCTCTTATAGGGTGGCCTTTAAGAGCGCTTTTTTAGGAAAAAGCGCTCTTAAAGCCCACCCTATAAGAGCGCTTTTACAGAAGCGCTTTCGTATGTTGCGTTTTTTTTTTTTTATTCTTTTTTATTAATCTTTGGCAGCGCTTTTACTTAGAAGCGCTTTAGTAGGTTTGTGAGGTTTTTTAATGTGCAGCCTGTAATTTAATCCTCCCAGTCGACCTGTAATATTTTCGACCTGTAATTTATTTTCGACGATATTATTTCAGCCATCAGTAAGACAATATATATACCAAAATAATATCCAAAATTATATATATACATCATATATTACAACATCAATAATGTTATATAAAATTGTAAGTAAATCGACACAAATCCTACATGAAAAAGTGCTTAATGTAAAAATGACTCAAATCCTCTTTTATTTCTTCCAACTTAAGTTTCGGGTATGTAGCGGCACGGAATTCGTCAAGGTACTACAAAAAAAAAATATGAATGATACATTTAGTTAAATGTAATAAGTTATATGAAATTATCTTAAGTTATAAATTCATACCGTGAGCGGAATCTCTAATTGATTTGCCTGAAGGATTTCTTTTATATACCTCAATACAAAGTATCCGCAATCGTAACTGTTTCGCTGTTGCGGACACTACATAGAAAAACAAATAAGATTCTATAGTTGTGCATTGTTTTATCAAGTAGCATAAATATATTATAAGCAACATTGTGAAAAATAATGTACCTGCACTTGGATCCAAGTAATGTTGCTAGATTTAGTTCGGGATACCTGTGCGTCCCGTTGACTTCGGAACACTTGTATTGATCTAATTAACAAATATATAAAAGCATATGTTTAGATCAATCCCACAAATAAGTAAATATATATATAAATATACACGAATATATATTTAGAACGATCCCACTTACAAATCAACGATGTCCTTCATGGCCTGATAATTGGTCCATTCACCGTTTACCGAATTCAGATAATACACGACTTCCCTTATAGGGTTGATAGCAAGCAGCAACCAGTGTGCTCTATAAATAAAAACAATAGGTTATATGAAAATTTTGCTATACACAAAAGAAACAGAGATTAGATGAACAAAGAATGAGAAACTAACCCTACTGGTCGGGTATTATACGCCCAAAGATGCAGACTTTCTGTGTTGCCGGTGGACATGAATCTATCGACTAAGTGTTGTCTAACTGATTCCGGTTCCGAAGCAATTGCCAAATTCAGGATATTCAGTATCAACTTTCATCCATTGTGGTGAGTCTGCCGGATGTCGCAACTTTCCATCAATAATTCTTTCATCTGCATGCCAAGTCAAGTGTCTTGAATCGGTCTCACTACGATACATGCGTCTAAATCTCGGAATTATAGGAAAATACCATAAGACTTTAGCAGGAGACAACTTTTTCTTATATCGAGGGGCACCACATTTGGGACACTCATTCAACGCTGCATACTCGTTTCGAAACAAAACGCAATCGTTTGGACATGCATGTATCTTATCATAGCTCATGCCAATAGAGGACAACATCTTTTTGGCTTCATACGTTCGATTGGGAAGAACATTATCCTCTGGTAGCATATCTTTCATAAGGGCTAATAACTCTGTGAAACTTTTATCCGACCATCCATTGTCCGCCTTTAAGTTGTACAACTTTAACACCGCAGACAATCTTGTGAATTTTGAACAACCATCATACAACGGTTTCTCTGCATCGCTTACCAACCTCTCAAACATTTTGGGACAATCCGCAAGATCTTCTTCAAGCGCTTCTGCAATCTCTTCGACTCGATCGCAATCGTATGTGTCTGTGCAATCGTCGTTTGAAGCATACTTCCTATTACAACTCGACCCAGCATTCCCGTTACTTTTCTCACCATGCATTGTCCAACATGTATAACTTCTATCAATTCCAAACCGTAGTAAATGGGATCCCAACTTTTTCCCGTCAACCTTATCCCCATAACAGCAACCCAAGCAAGGACACGGCATTCGAAGCGGGTCTTCGGAGTGCGCAACCGCAAACTCAACGAATTCCCATACCCCTTTCTCGTACTCTTTCGACAATCGGTTTGATCTCATCCATGTCTTATCCATGTCTTGGTTTCTCTATCAGGTACTAAGGAATTCTGTCAAGATAATAAATAGCTATCATCATAATAGAATACCTAATCAGAATACCCGATTTCTTAAAGAAGACATTACCTTATTTCAAGGTAATATAAGTCCACAAACCAAAAAATTGGTTGAGAGACACTAAATTGATATTAAATAGAACCATAAACAATAAACTATAAACAATAAACACTAAATTGAATATGCAAACTGTAGCATATTCAACTATTTGTTCAATAAACTTGATTCATGTACAATTATTTTAAAATGGTAAATAAAATGAAAACAAAATTATAATTTTATAGTTTAAAGTGAAAGCAAAATATGAATATAGAATATATTCTCAATTATGAAATCAATTATGAATTAGCTAGTAACTACAAACACCCGAATTTACAAAACCGAAATGCTCAAATATGTTTTGGCTAGATGCTTTATCTTTATCTTTTGTTATAGAAATAGCTTATAGATAGGCACTTATATGATATGCACTAATGTAATATAGTACTTAATTAAACTATTTCTCTAAATAGTGCCTAAGTTATGTTTAAGAGTCACTTCTAACATCAATGATATTAATTTCTTTTTACTTGAATATTGAATATTTCTCATTAACAATGAAAAGATGTGAACAATATTTATATACATGTTAGTTGGAAAAATCTAAATAAGAATGTTATTCTATCGTTAATTTCAAAGGATACTATTAAATCTTAATAATCAATAAGATAGCACTCAAAATATCTTCACTAATTTGTCGGTGTCGTGTTGTATTTACACACAACATAACCTACAATCACTCAAATTATCTTCACTCAAAAACCTATAATAATTTGTAAGTTGTTGTGACTAAACCTCTTTTGTCTTCAAACAGAGCAAAACAATGTATCAAAATAATGTATCAAAACAATGTATCAAAACAATGTATCAAAACAATGTATCAAAATAATGTATCAAAACATATGCCATAGACCCTAGTAAGGACAGTAGCTATATAAGCCAATTAACTCTAGTAAGGACAGTAGCTCTATAAGCCATAAACAACACCAGGTAGAAGAAATCCAAAAGAAAATGTGACTTAATTTTTCAACAAAACCTACACCAATTCATTGATTCAAAGCATTCATGTAATACCAAATTCATTCAGATTCACAATTGAAAAGTATGCTTCCAAATCCAATGACAAAATATTTGCAATCAAGAAATTTGTCAAACCTGATTTGAACAAAAATGGAGATAAAAATGTCGACACAGCAGAGGCGGAGGGACGGCGAACCAGCTGCTGAGAACGGGGAACCAGCGACTGAGACGGCGAACCAGAGGGGGAGGGACGGTCGGAGAGCTGCGATTGAAGATGAATGTCGTGGCGGAGTGACAGAGGGGAACGGTCGGAAACAGTGATGAGGGTGGTTAGGGCTTCAGGTCGTACGCGAGGAGAAGAAGAGAGACTGAGAAATTTGGGGCAAAACGTGTTATCCTGTTCATTAGTTTAATTAATTTAATTTTATAATAGCTACGACAGCGCTTTTGAAAAGCGCTTTAGTAACACCCCTTATACCAGCGCTTTTTAAGAGAAAAGCGCTTTCGTAGGATATCCCTATAGCAGCGCTTTTGAAAGCGCTTTCGTAGACTACCCTATACCAGCGCTTCTATAAAGCGCTTTTGTAGACCAGCCTATACCAGCGCTTTTTAAAAGCGCTTTCGTAGGTCCCCCATTTACCAGCGCTTTTTAAAAGCGCTTTCGTAGGTCCCCCATATACCAGCGCTTTATTCCCCTTGTTTTATATTGTTGTCTTTAGTGAAAGCTATAGCAGCGCTTTCTCTCAAAAGCGCTGTCGTAGCTGCGCTGCTAAATGTAACATTTGGCGTAGTGCCCCCTCTCACTTCCTACAACCAATCACCGCAGTAATAAAACAGTCTCAATCCCAATTAATGTTTCAAAACAAGTCACAATCCCAATGATAAAACTAATCACAATCCCATTGACTAGTTGATAAGTGCCAAAATATAGTTATTTTGTGTTTGTAAATAGTGGCACTTATCGATACTATTTGTTAATACCGTTTGAATAATTCCCCGTTTTTGTGTAATTCGTTTACTTTGTAAATAGTTGCAATTTCGTATACTTTTATACCGTTTGATAGTTTTTGTATCTTTTTGTAGGTGTTTCTACGTATTCTGAGCCTTGAGGAATAAAGTGTCAATGACACGGCTGTGACTGCGAACGCAAGTTTTGAAATAAAAGAATAAAGTTCTGGTGTAGCGCGCTACACGCACAGGTGGGCGCGTCGCGCGGCCTGGGAGCAAAAGAATAAATTCTGGCAGAAGAGAGGGCGCGTCGCACGGACTTAGGGCGCATCGCACGCTCTAGGTCGGTTTCGTACATTAAGTGAGAGCGCGCGTCGCACGCTGTAGGGTTCTTAGCGCGCTCTGCTAAATTTTGTTTTTGTATAAATACGTCAGCTTAGTTATTTTAGGGTTTTATCATCTCTTCTTTGACAAATTTTAGCTCTGATACATTCTTTGTAGTTTAGAGGTTCAAGCAACACTATTGGGTGGTTCATCATGTCGATTGAACGCGGGTGGTCTCTGATTGTGCGGACAACACGAGAAGTTTCCATTTGTTCTTCTTCTTCCCTGTGACCCATTCCAATGGTGGGGTTTGTATGTATATTTTTCCTCTCTTGTATGTATATTTATTGATCTTAGGATCGTTTATATATTTGCTTTACAAATCATCATTGTTGTTGTTCTTGATCTTTTTGCTTAAATGCTCTGGATTTGTATTGTTGTAGAAATAGAAATCATAGATATTGATTAGGAATGATAACTATTAGGAATCATAGATCGCTGATGTGAATAGTATTGTTGAGCTTTCATCGGTGTTTCAGAAATGGACACGGATGAGGCGTTTCGAATGATGCATGGTGATTTTGATGCGTATTGTGAGTGTTGAGCGATAGATCTTCAGATTTAAGTATTCGACAGGTTGAGTAGAAATACGATTCAAGAATGAATTCTCTTAATCTACAAGAGATTGTTTAATTGCTTTTATTTACTTTTCCCGCAATTTACTTTCCGCACCCAATCATAAAACTTAGAACGTGAGATAGTTGAACGACAGTTTTTTTCTACTAATCTGTGTGGACTACGATACCATATAACCTATATCACATGGTAATAAATATACCTATTACTTTTTGCTTGCCACTTTACCATTTCAGCAAAATGGCGCCGTTGCCGGGGATTGGTTTTGAGATTAATCGTATTGCAATGGTTTCGCATTTTAAGTTTCGTAATTATGTGTATATCGTATATTTTGTGCATAGACTCATACTTGTATATTTGTTTATAATTATACTTCAATTTTTTTGGTGAGCTAACTAAACTAGTTGAACTCGGATTAGCTCTTAAATTACATATCTTCACTTTTCAACTTGTTTAGTCAATTTCACCATTCCGTTGTAAATTGTGTTTTTCTTATTGTTTGAGTATGTGTACGTTTGTGTTGTTTAAGTTTTGTTGTAAATTGTATTGTTTCATAACGTTTGTTCAAGTGTGTGGTTAGGATATTTTCTTTAAGTTGCATTGAGGCGAGAGCGTTGCCGTATCGTAGAAGAAGCTACTACGGTGCACAATAAAGGTGTCGAGCTAAAGACGTAAAACGAGCGCTTGTTGGGAGGCACCCCAACGGTTGTATGTTTTTCTGTTTAATTTTCTGTAAATGAGTAGTTTAAGTGTTAAGTGGAGGTTGCACTGGAAATTCTGGTTTTTTAGACTGGTTTTGTTTTTCTGGTGTAGCGCGCTTCGCGCGCTTGGCCGCGTGTTGCGTGCCCTGTAGCTTTTGGCCAGTGAACTCTTTTTAATGGTTCACTCGACTCGCCTTTTTCCCACTTACACCAAGGGTTTAGAGTATTGTATTTTATAGTTATAATTTTAATTCTTTTGTTGTTGTTTAGACTCAAATTTTGGCCTGATTACCTGGAGTCGCATTTGGTAATTCTTCAATTTTGATTGATTCAACATGTCGGTTGTGCGGTAATGATTGTTCAAATTTTTACGTAGCAAGGTACTCGTTTATCGCTTTCTGTAGCATAACATGTTTAGGAGACTTTTCGTTTGTATAAATTTCATATTACTCATTCTTTTTGCATAACTTGCTCATGACTTGAATCACAATTAGTTTTCCCTTTTTACCATAAATGTGAGGTGGCTTCCCATTGTGTATATATGCGAGAGACCGACATTTCTTATTTTAACTGGATATTATTATGTTTAATCTTTCGTTTGGATTGATTTTGTGAATGCACGAAAGTGATTAAGGCACTTGTTTAATTTTGAGCACAACTACCATAGCCAAATATCAATTCACCCTGTGAGTGTGTGAGCATTAGTAACCTCCTTAGAGCCTTTTTCTCAACATCCATATTAATTTTGCTTAATGCTTGTCTATGAGCGTTTGGTTTTCAATTATGTATGGATGTTGATTCTTTGTTTTCTTGAACCCTCCACTATGATTTATAGTGTGAATTTTTACCTTGCCTTAGAAAGTAGGGAGTATTCATATCATGATGATGGTTGTATTCAATTTGGGGAGAGGATGTTTATCTACTTATGTTGTGATTGGTATGAGGTTGTGGAAAGAAAAAGAAGAAAAAAATGTGTTAAAAATAAGGAAAAGAAAAAGAAAGAAAAAAGAGAAAAAGTTTTGAAAAACAAAAACAAAAACAGTATGTAATAATTGTGCTAATAAGTAGTATGTCATGGTTTGACAACTTGTGATGAAGAATAAAGTTGTATTGGAATTGTATTGTTTGAAACTTTGTGGAAGTAATTACTCCCTTAGGTTTAGGCAAGTTTTTGTTTCGATTAGCTTTAGGACTTATCCCTTGATCATTAACCAAACCACATTACAACCTTGAAAGCCCTTGTGATTCGTGGTGTTGCATTTTTAATATTATTTTTGGATGAACGCATAATTTTGCCTTTTGTTTGCAAGATTGTTGGGTGTGTGTCAAAGTCCTCACCTTTCGGTGTTTTTCATCTACCGATGAGTTTTTGCTAGGCGTAATTCGTGATTGAGCTTGTTTGGTTTATAATGTTTAGTATGATTTTTGTACTTAGGATTCGTTTTGTTTTCATGTTTTTGTTGTAGGAATGTGGTAAGTATTTACTTTGTTCGTACGTTTTTTGTTTGAACCGTACAATTGTTTCGTTTTCCAAACTTTGTTGATGCTTGATTCTTTGGGTGTTTGGCCTTGTTTGAGGACAAACAAATTCAAGTTGAGGAGGGTTTGATAAGTGCCAAAATGTAGTTATTTTGTGTTTGTAAATAGTGGCACTTATCGATACTTTTTGTTAATATCGTTTGAATAATTCCCCGTTTTTGTGTAATTCGTTTACTTTGTAAATAGTTGTAATTTCGTATACTTTTATACCGTTTGATAGTTTTTGTATCTTTTTGTAGTTGTTTTTGCGTATTTAGAGCCTTGAGGAATAAAGTGTCAAAGACACGGCTGTGAATGCAAGTTCTGAAATAAAAGAATAAAGTTCTGGTGTAGCGTTCAGGTGGGTGCGTCGCGCGGCCTGGGAGCAAAAGAATAAATTCTGGCAGAAGAGAGGGCGCATCGCACGCTCTAGATCGGTTTGGTACATTAAGTGAGAGCGCGCGTCGCACGCTGTAGGGCGCTTAGCGCGCTTTGTGAAATTCTGCTTTTGTATAAATAGGTCAGCTTTGTTATTTTAGGGTTTTATCATCTCTTCTTTGACAAAGTTGAGCTCTGATCCATTCTTTGTAGTTTAGAGGTTCAAGTAACACTATTGGGTGATTCATCATGTCGATTGAACGTGGGTGGTCTTCGATTATGCCGACAACACGAGAAGTTTCCATTTGTTCTTCTTCTTCCCTGTGACTCATTCCAATGGTGGGGTTTGTATGTATATTTTTCCTCTCTTGTATGTATATTTGTTGATCTTGGAATCGTTTATATATTTGCTTTACAAATCATCGTTGTTGTTGCTCTTGATCTTTTTTCTTAAATGCTCTGGATTTGTGTTGTTGTAGAAATAGAAATCATAGATCTTTATTAGGAATGATAACTATTAGTTTCTAGATTTCAGATATGGATTTAGGGCAAATAATCGTAATGGGTATTGAGTTTAATGCCTCTGTGTTGTTTGTGTCGGTTGGGAAATCGCTGATGTGAATAGTATGGTTGAGCTTTCGTCGGTGTTTCAGAAATGGACACTGATATGGCGTTTCGAATGATGCCTGGTGATTTTGATGCGTATTGTGAGTGTTGAGCGATAGATCTTCAGATTTAAGTATTCGACGGGTTGAGTAGAAATACGGTTCCTGAATGAATTCTCTTATGCTACAATAGATTGTTTAATTGCTTTTATTTACTTTTCTCGCAATTTACTTTCCGCGCCCAATCATGAAACTTAGAACGTGAGATAGTTGAATGGCAGTTTTTCTCTGCCAATCTATATGGACTACGATACGATATAACCTATATCACTCGGTAATAAATATACCTATTACTTTTTGCTTTCCGCTTTACCGCTTCAGCACTAGTAACCAAAATAGAACATTACACTTCCAATACAATACAATACTTAATCTTACTTAAAAACTTCAACCAAGAATAATACTTAACTCTATACTTACAAGCTTCAAGAGTGAGAACAACAACTTGACAAACTGTCAAGTAACAATCAGTCTACCATATGGTATCAAAAGATACATGGGTGACTTAAAACACAAGAGACTCTCAAAACCTAAGACTTCTAACCATCCCCTAATTTTACAATTGTGAAAGACTTGGTTACATTAGGTCTAGATCCCCTATTTAAATACTACTTAGTAGTCCATGGGCTTCGAAATCTTCACCCAAATATTACTTGATCCGCAAGCTAAGAGTTGCACCAATTCTGCAGAGAATCTCCTTAAATCTTTGAACATAACATTAAGTTTCCTAACTTGTCTTAATATCCAATTTTAGAAACTTATGTACAACTGGAGATTAGATCACTTGTTCCAGATTAAATCCTCTTGACCTGCACAAATTATTGAGATATATCTAAAAGAAATATCACAAAATCAAATCAAATATGTCAAGATTTAAAACAACTTGTACTGATGTTCTGATTCAACATATCACAACATCTGTCTTTAATCCAACATTCACATTCAGCTGTATCAGCTTGGTCAATATGTTATGACATCTTGCTCAACATCTGTCATAAAGTATGTTTTAGCAAAATTGTTGTCAATCCTAAAACCATAGTACTAACACGTGCAAAATAAGTATAATCCCATAATATAAATATGTCATGCACTTCTTTAGCAAAACAATGAGCATTATTAAGGTGGGACTAGGATATGATTAAGTAGGTAGTGTACTTTGCATTCCACATACGACCAAACATTTGACTTTCATCATCGTTGTGGTGAACTTCTTTGGATCTTGTCCACCTTGAACTGACCTCTTGTTTTTCGTAAACCTTAAAGAATCATCACGCAGTATCTTCGAACAATTTGTAGCATGATTACCCGAACGATCATGAGCCTTCTTACTTTGTGCCTCAAAAGATTGTTGGATTTGAATAGATGTCCCATTTTTCACATGTTCCATGAGTTGATTTTCGAGTTGCTCAAGGTTTTATGCAGTGTCCTCTTCTCTAACTTCTTTCTAAGTTAGTCCACTTGTATCCAAAAACTGGTTTGAAGTACGAGATGGATGAGTGACCTTACCAAGGCCTATGAGCAGCTTGATTGGCTCATTAATGATATCTATATTATCTAAGAAACAAAAGAAAAACAATGATTAAATTGGATTACATATGACATTGAAAGACATAACTGCTTCCACCAATAATCGTATCTCAACTATCGTCTCCTTTACTAAGATGTTGACACATCGGAAGGCTCAAACCCTGTCCACAAAGAAAGGCCCTTCCAAAAAGCAATGAACTATGTCTTTAATTTTTCTTTTTCCAGGGACACATCGTCTGAGTTATAAACATATTTTTTTTTGGAGTCTAAAAAAAGTTATTATAAGTCCAATACTTGGGGAATTTATCCACACATCTTGATGATTTTTAAGTAGGAGGAAATAATGAGAACCCTTTGAAAAACCACACAAGCTCCTATGAGAAACATAATTTTGAGGAACTACTAAGTAATACTAATCTTTGAATTTCTTGAAACTATCCATCTAAACATCAAATATTTGCTTAAAATAACAAATGAGTTCATGCTCTTACTCTGAGTCCTGGATTTTATTTGCTTGATTGAGAGCGAGACCTACTCTAGTACCTCCACTTTTAGGAGTGTGTTGTGTGGCCAATTGTCCTTCTTTGTGTTTTCAAGTGGTCACATTTACCTTTTGTTTATCACCACCGGTTTAGTCCGGTTCGGGGGTCAGTTCTGGCATCAAGTAGTTCCAGCCCCCTCCCGATCGCAGTGGCGGGGGATCGAACTGTGGTTCTCCCTATCAAGTTCAGCGTCAATCACCACTAAACCAACTAACGATTGGTTTTAGTGTGGTCGATTTTATCTTTTCTCTTTTCTTAGCATTTGTTTAGTCAGATATTTTCTCTTGTGCATAGTTAATGCTCTTGGTTGTAAATCATACTTTATATAATTTGATATTCTTTGCTATTAAAAAAAATGCAATCTATTAATAAAGATTGGTCTAAAAGTAATTTTATGTTTTAAATAAATTTCAATAAAATATTTTATATATTCTCTCTTTTTTTTATTATAAAGTGAAAATATAAAAATTCACCTTTAAACTAATTTTGAAGACTCGTCTTAGATTTATCTATTTTTTAATCTCTATTTATTTTTTGTCAAATTTTTTTTTCTATTTATTTATTTGTATAATACTTTTTATTTTTTTTATAAACAAAATGCATTAAAAAGAATACAAAGGATATTCAACCCTTAACACAAAAGAAAAAACAAATCAAAGATCAAACAAAATAAATACACTTAAAAGAATTAAACACTATCAAATTAAAGCATAAAGCATAAAGTCGGATTCATATTCAACTAGTCTCACGTATGATTCATATAATTCATAGACCTCTTAAACTTGGCTTAAAATCAATCCCAGGTAAGGAACTTAATACTTCTCAAGATAGTCATGGTATATGCTAGATTGCTTATTAGTATTATTGAGAAAATGGAACATGTATTATTTGTATAAGCTAGATTGCCCTTTAAAAAAAACTAGATTTTGATAGATGCTCAGTAAAAATATAATATTTTGTAGATACATAATATAGTCAACAACTTTTAAATAAAGAAAAATCATAAATTAAAAATTAATTAATTTATTGTACAGTCAAATGAAAAATTTAATATCCCAATTTAAAAACGTAAAGTAGTAATGATTTAATTATTTTCTTACAAATTTCCCTAATATTAATGGTGTATACATGGAATATGGCCACCTTTCCCCCCAAAAGACACGACCAAAATCAAATCTTGCATGTAAGCATCGTTTCGCAAATGGTTGCATTTTATGATTTCTTTTGTAACGTTTTCATGATCCTCCATTTTTCGTCACCATAAATACTCACACTATCACTATTCTCACTCATTTCTCCATATCTTTGTTTTTCATTCCTCTCTATTATTATCATCATCATCACTTCATCATCATTATCAGAATGGATTCTTCCAAGAACACAGCAACTTCTACCCCAAACAACTCTCCCCCGGTTTCCCCTCCACACCCTCCCTCTGAACATGATAACACCCCCACTGAAACAAACCCTATCCCTGAGGGTTCTTCTGAAAATGTTATCATGAAAACAGCGGAAGAAGTTTGGGCTGACTTAACTGCGGGTGATGATGGAAATGAAGGAGGTGATGGTGGTAACAAAGACGGTGGAGCCCAAGATGGTAGTGCTTCTAGGCCTGTGGCGATCGCTGTTACTGCGGACGGAGCAAATGTGCCTGTGATGAGGAGTGGTGGTGCTGTTGGTGGTAGAACTAAGGGTTCGGGTTCGAAGAAAAGAAAAAGTAATCAAGTGAAAGACCCTCCTCGAGGAACTCCTACTTGTCCAGAATGCAATAGACAGTTTGCGACATGGAAGGCAGCGTTTGGACATATGAGAAAACATCCCGAACGCCGACACCGTGGTTTTTTTCCGCCACCTACTTTTGAATCACCACAAGTGCCTGCGGCTGCGGCTGAGGGTATATATATACACATATATATGACTAAAACCTAACTATAGTTTTATAATAAATATTTATTTGAAAGTATGTTTAAGATTATTATAATGTCATGTGGTGTTTTAATATTATTGTCGGATTAATAGAACATTATATGAATGTGTTTTTTCTTTTGTGGTTAATTGTTTTTAGGTGATGGTGGTAATCAGGTCGATGATGAAGAAGTACAACATGTTGTAAGAGGACTTGTGATGGATCTAAACCAATCCCTTGGAGCGGAGGAAGGGTCTTCTGCTGGCGGCGACAGTGCTAGAAAAAGGAGGAACCAACCAGCCTCATCTGAAGCAGCACTTGAACCACCACCGGGGTCCTCAGCCCCATCAGAGAGTAGGAATAGGAGAAATGAACCGGCACCACCTGCAGTGGATGATGAACAAAATGAGGAGGGAAGAAACAAAGGTTTTGATTTGAACAAATTACCTTCATCTGATGATGAGGAAGAAATCGGAGAGAATTGAGTGATGGTGCAAAGATTGTTTAACTTTTTTGGTTTTATATTTCAATAATTTCATCATACATACTATGCACTTTGTTTGTAGTTTTGGTTTGTTGCTTTTGATTGTTGTGCTTTCTGGATTTTGAATCTATGTAATGGAAGTTGAACATCTATGCAATAATAACCTATTATTATATATTTATTTCTAGTGGAGCAATACTGTAAATTAGTATTAATTTTCTTGATTTTAAAACAAGAAAATATATCATGTGATCTATGTTTGCGGTTTGCCTATGAAGATGATGTATTGGACACAGTTGCATGCATGGGGTGCGCAGGTTTAGGGCAATTGATGATGAGGTTTAAATGCGGTAATAGATTCATTCTCTATAGGGGATCAGATTTATTGTTCATATGGGCAGGTAGAATTTGAACTAAATTAAATAACTGTAAGTTATAAATATCTAAGTGCTAGCATTTCTTATAACTGTAAAAACAATCTTAAAAAATAATTGGATTCAATGTTTTACAAACAAAATTATGATATAGAATGGAGAAATTTAAGGCGTAATCTAACCATCAATAGAGATTATGATAAATGAAGAAGTAAGAATATGAACACTCCGTTCTCGCGATGACATTTAGATAAAGACATAAAATCCTCAATCATTATTGTAAACAACTCCAAATATACCCAAAAATAAAAATATATTAGAGCTCTCTCCCCCTTTGCTCGTCTTTCGCTCGAGATTAAAAAAAAATATAGGTAATTTGTCTTTTCAAAGCTATCGCCCCACAAAAAAAATATTCTTGTGATAAGCTCTGGTCGTCTTGGAAAAAAATATAGTGAAATTACTTTTCCTATTCTTTCTCCTTATCCCGCTATTAAAAATATATTTACTTCTTAAAATATCCTATATATGTAGGTGAGAACAGGGGAAAGAGGCAGGAAGTTTCTAATGCTACAATAACAAGTGTATTAAACAAAATAATACGAATAAGAGTAGGCTTTTTGGTGTCAATCTCCTTCCGGAATTTGTTCAAGCTGGAGCATCTTTTCTAAATTGTGTGATTGGTTCGTCGGCCTTTGTGTTTCTCGGCATTTCGGTAGGTTTTAATCCTAGAAGATGTGACATGTGGAGACCGCTTGTTTCAAGAATTCGTAGGAGAATCGGGAATTGGCATAATAAACAACTCTCAATTGGTGGGAGGGTTGTTCTCTTAAACTCCATCTTATCGAGCATTCCTATTTTCTTGTTTTCTTTCTATAAGGCACCGAAGTCCATTATTAATGAGATCATTGCGATCCAACGTTCTTTTCTTTGGGGTGCACTACGCCAAATTTAATCTTTAACAGCACCCCTACTAAAGCGCTTCTAGTAAAAAGCGCTCTTATAGGTTGCACTAAAAACAAAATAAAAAAACACGCTAAAAAAGCGCTCTTAAAGGGGGGGGGGGGGGTATGAGAGCGCTTCTGAAAAGCGCTGTGGTAGGGGGGTGTATGAGAGCGCTTTTGAAAAGCGCTTTGGTAAGGGGGGGTATGAGAGCGCTTTTGAAAAGCGCTTTGGTAAGGGGGGGGGGGGTATGAGAGCGCTTTTCAAAGTGCTGCTATAGGGGGGTTTAATGAGAGCGCTTTTTGCTAAAAAGCGCTGGTATAGACCAGGCTATGAGAGCGCTTTTCAGAAGCGCTTTAGTAGCCTTTATTAGTAAAAGTTAAAAACAAAAACACGCTTTCACTTTCTCACTTTCTCTCTTTCGTTTTCTTTTTATTACTGTTTCTCACTTTCTCTGCAACCGAAAAACCCTTCGTCGTCGCCAGCCACAGCCACCACCGTTCGTCCCTCCGTCGCCAGCCACCACCGTTCGTCCCTCCGTCGCCAGCCACCACGAGCAACCTCCGCCGTTCTTCTTCCTTTCAGATCCAAAACACACGAGTTTATGGTGAGTTGAGGTTCGTGTTGTTGCTGAGTTCGGTTTCGATTCTGAATCTACAAACCAAAACCGGGTGAGACCTTTCTGAGTTTATTTCTTATTCTCTCTTCCTCTCTCAAATTTCTGAAGGGTTTGTTTGATTAGGAAAGTGATGAACAAATGTTTGGGTTTGATGAATGTTTGTCTGGTTATGTTTGATGATGATTTGTGAATGGTTTTGTTTCTGATGAATGGTTTGCGTGTATGAGAAAGATGAACAATTAGGGTTTTGGTTAGTGTTTGCGGCTGTGTATTGTGATTGTTGTTGGATGAATATGAACAATGTATTTACAGTTTCTGGAGAGGTTTTTCGAAGATGATGAACAGAATTTTTTTTAGGGTTTTTGGTTGTTGGCTCTACGGCTCTACGGCTGATTTTTTTTAGGGTTTTTGGTTGTTGGCTCAATTGACTTGTTCTTTTATCAAAAACTATTTTTATGTGCATGTGGTTGTTAATTGATTTCTTATAAATTGGTTTCTGTTCTGGTATAGCACTATTTTTATTAACTATTTTGTCTTTTGTTCGGAGATGAGGAAATTTTTGGTTGATAGAGAAAATATTGAGAATGTGAATGTTGTGTAAATAATCACGTTTTTCTATTGTAGGTTGAGCTTCAAACAGTGGATGGACTGGTAAAGGATAGAACACAATGTGCCCCTGCCGATTATGTTCCACAGAATAAGAATCAAGTAATGTACCCCGAAGCTAAGTCTTCTGTGGCAGGATCGTTCGGGGTACAGTTATTTGATTCATATTCTGTGACACAATACAACATAGCTCAGGTGACTACTGGTTCTCCACTAAAGCATCAATACAACATAGCTCCAGATAATACAGGAAGCGTACATTGGTTGCATAAGAACTCGGAAGTTGTTTCCCATTTAGTTGTTTTG
Organism: Vicia villosa; assembly: GCF_029867415.1. Classification (NCBI taxonomy): domain Eukaryota; kingdom Viridiplantae; phylum Streptophyta; class Magnoliopsida; order Fabales; family Fabaceae; genus Vicia; species Vicia villosa. The sequence goes on along the minus strand of NC_081181.1, from coordinate 123,646,304 downwards.
GTTTAGAAATATGTGAATTGGTTTAGTTGTTTTGGTTTATAAATATGTATATATGTATTTTGATTTACATTAATGGTATATAATATAATACTTTTTTGTATATAATCGATATCGATTATAATGGTATATATCGATTTGAAATGATAAATTATAGGTTCATGAAAAAATACTGCCAAAAAATAGTAAATTACAGGTTCTAAAATATTGCTGCCAAAAGTGCAGGTTTAGAAATAATAAAAAGCATAAAAAAAAAAAACGCAACATACGAAAGCGCTTTTGAAAAAAGCGCTCTTATAGGGGTGCCTACCAGAGCGCTTTTTCTTGAAAAGCGCTCTTAAAGGGGGGCCTACAAGAGCGCTTTTTCCAGAAAAGCGCTCTTATAGGGGGGCCTACCAGAGCGCTTTTAAAAGCGCTTTCGTAGCCTATGCCAGCGCTGGCTTTGGCAGCGCTTTAAAGCGCTGTTAAAGGCCAAAAAAAGCGCTTTTAAAAGCCTTGCGCGTTGTAGTGGTGGTGACGAAGACAAGAAGAGGATAAATTGGATTAGTTGGGATACCGTTTGTCTTCCAAAAAAACAAGGAGGGCTTGGTGTGAAGCATTGTGGAAAATTCAATTGCGCGCTTCTTAGTAAATGGAAATGGCGCATTTTGAATGCGGAGACCTCTTTATGGACTAAAGTTCTTTTTTGTAGGTACGGAGATATTAGAAGAGCAATGTTAAAGGAGCCCTCTTTCCGGGTGCGTGACAAAGTATCAATTTGGTGGAAGGACCTTTGTGCGGTTGGATGTGTGGACTTGGATCCTTCATCAAATTGGTTTAAAGCGTCCATTTCCTTCAAACTTGGAAAGGGCTCTTTTTTGGAATTTTGGTTTGACACTTGGTTCGGTACAATACCGCTTGGAACTCTTTTTCCGGATTTAGTTACTATGACGGATAATCCGCACGTAAAGGTGGCCGATATGGGTAGTTGGAATGGAGAAACTTGGAATTGGTCGTTTAATTTCAATTGTGATATGGAAAACGGGGTAGCCGCGACTCAATTTTTTGATTTGGTGATTCTTCTTGCTCCCACTACAACAAGGAAGCCCTACAAGAGCGCTTTTTTTGGGCTTTAAGAGCGCTTAAAAGCGCTGTTAAAGGCTGCGCTGGCGTAGCCTACAAAAGCGCTTCTAAAAGCGCTCTGGTAGGCCCCCCCTATAAGAGCGCTTTTCTGGAAAAAGCGCTCTCGTAGGTCCCCCTATAAGAGCGTTTTCCTGGAAAAAGCGCTCTCGTAGGCCCCCCTTTAAGAGCGCTTTTTCCAGAAAAGCGCTCTTATAGCCCCCCCTGTGAGAGTTAAAAAAAAAAAAAAAGCAACATACGAAAGCGCTTTTGGAAAAGCGCTCTTATAGGGTGGCCTTTAAGAGCGCTTTTTTAGGAAAAAGCGCTCTTAAAGCCCACCCTATAAGAGCGCTTTTACAGAAGCGCTTTCGTATGTTGCGTTTTTTTTTTTTAATTCTTTTTTATTAATCTTTGGCAGCGCTTTTACTAAGAAGCGCTTTAGTAGGTTTGTGAGGTTTTTTAATGTGCAGCCTGTAATTTAATCCTCCCAGTCGACCTGTAATATTTTCGACCTGTAATTTATTTTCGACCTGTAATTTATTTTCGACGATATTATTTCAGCCATCAGTAAGACAATATATATACCAAAATAATATCCAAAATTATATATATACATCATATATTACAACATCAATAATGTTATATAAAATTGTAAGTAAATCGACACAAATCCTACATGAAAAAGTGCTTAATATAAAAATGACTCAAATCCTCTTTTATTTCTTCCAACTTAAGTTTCGGGTATGTAGCGGCACGGAATTCGTCAAGGTACTACAAAACAAAAAAAAATATGAATGATACATTTAGTTAAATGTAATAAGTTATATGAAATTATCTTAAGTTATAAATTCATACCGTGAGCGGAATCTCTAATTGATTTGCCTGAAGGATTTCTTTTATATACCTCAATACAAAGTATCCGCAATCGTAACTGTTTCGCTGTTGCGGACACTACATAGAAAAACAAATAAGATTCTATAGTTGTGCATTGTTTTATCAAGTAGCATAAATATATTATAAGCAACATTGTGAAAAATAATGTACCTGCACTTGGATACAAGTAATGTTGCTAGATTTAGTTCGGGATACCTGTGCGTCCCGTTGACTTCGGAACACTTGTATTGATCTAATTAACAAATATATAAAAGCATATGTTTAGATCAATCCCACAAATAAGTAAATATATATATAAATATACACGAATATATATTTAGAACGATCCCACTTACAAATCAACGATGTCCTTCATGGCCTGATAATTGGTCCATTCACCGTTTACCGAATTCAGATAATACACGACTTCCCTTATAGGGTTGATAGCAAGCAGCAACCAGTGTGCTCTATAAATAAAAACAATAGGTTATATGAAAATTTTGCTATACACAAAAGAAACAGAGATTAGATGAACAAAGAATGAGAAACTAACCCTACTGGTCGGGTATTATACGCCCAAAGATGCAGACATTCTGTGTTGCCGGTGGACATGAATCTATCGACTAATCGCTGTCTAACTGATTCCCGTTCCGAAGCAATTGCCATTCCGCTGCAGTGGGCGGAAGACACGAAACGGAATCTGTTAGACAACGGAGTCCCGCGCAACACTCTGTCATACAACAACCTTAAATAAAAACATAATAAACATTAGATTATTTTCATTGAAATGTGTAAATAAATTATATTGTGGGACTAATTAAATAATATATCGGATGAGGGAATATTACCGCATGTATGAGTGCATGTTATTGACGCCTAATTGATCATGCTTAAAAATCTCCTCCAAGTCATCAAGTGTAATAAGTGACTTGAATTCAATACCGAAGACACTCTCATCCATAACGATTTCACGTAAAGCACCGTCCTTCAAATCGGACATATCAACCATTGTTGCGAGCGTCGACCGGTACCGAGGCACAAAAGCACCGCCTTTTTTTCCCGCTGGCTTCGGAGGACCAGTGGGTGGTACGGTACGAACTTGCTGCGTCACTTGTTGTGACTCCCGAGCGGATGCCTAAAAATCATATAAGTTAGGTAAAATATAAAATCATGCAGATTTAGATTCAGATTAATTATTAACACTTTAAATGTACCTCTTTTAGTGATGCAACAGACTCCTCCTCCTGTAAAATCCCTTTACCCTTATTTGCGGGTTTTATAGGAGCAATCTAAAATTAAAATGTAAAAAATAGTTAATAAACGGTTTAGAATTGACATTCGAAAACTAAATGATTTCTTAATCGTTTTCAATATACCTCATCACTAATGACAATGAGCTCCGAGGGCCATGCAACAAATGATCCTATTGCATCTCGCAGCAATGTCGTCTCTGAGACCAAGTCAGGTACCGGTAGCATCGCATCATGATCTACTACAACATCCACCGATACTTTCAGGTGTCCATCCGGGAGCGGTCTATGGTGAAGTAAATCTCCCACAGTGTTGTGCACTTTTCCCTTGCCAACTAGGCGATAACACGGTGCCGATAAGAATAGTTGGCAAGAAGAAATGCCCTAAACCAATAGTAAATATAAAGTCATTATCGTTAACAAAATAGAACAATTTGTAAGGAAATAGAACAATTTGTAAGAAATACCTCGGGAAATTTTCTTTGACCGTTGAAACTAGCTTTATCACTAGTTTCTCTCACCGATGCAGTATTGCACTTTTCTCTCATATACAAATCTTTATCTCTTTGCAATGCAGAGACTTGTGCTTGCAATTCCGCCAACTTTTGCAACACTTCTTCATTTGAAGGATTTCTTCTCCTAGGATTCTTGTAATAAGAGGTTGGAGTCACACCATGACCCTTACCCCTCACCCGACCGGGATACTCAGGAGCATGTAGGGCTCTACTAAGTACGCTCCTATCATCATGATCCTCACCGGTGGACACCGATTGCGACAAGGTCTCCTGTAATTCATTTATATTTCAATAATTATTAGTGGAGATAAAAAATCATTTATATATTAAAAAACATTTGATTTAAATAAAGACACAGTATTATACTTACACATTCAGTATACACTCTCTGAACTTCGGGATCGACGGCTTGATTCTTGCCCACCCGAGCTTCCCTCCACAACACATGTACAGGAAGTGAGGTTTCCTCACTTTTAGACTCCTCCAACTATGCATTGACACAAATCGCAAAATCGTCAAATAAAACACATTTAGACAATTAATTAAAACGCATTTCTATTTACTTACAATTTTATCCTCCAAGCGTGCATATCCCATACGCCCTTTTTTGTATGGATATGCGGGTTTTGACGCTCTCGCGCTATTTGTGACACTCCTTTTCCGAAAAGCTTCATCTCTTTGATTTACAAACTTAACCCAATCTTCTTCATCAATGAAGATCTTATACTTTAGTGGTCTTCCCGGCGCCTCTTCAAGAAAGTTTCCATCTTTATCCTTAAGATAGTTATTTGTCAAAAAAGCTTTCCACCCTCTATATCTTTTTCCGGCCAAACTAAGTATGTACTTTCTACGCTCATCTGGTATGTCAAAGGTCCTCTGCAAAAAAACATACGCATAGTGTGTTAGTATAAGTAATGTAAACAATTTATCGTCAATATAATAACAACAACCATATATGGTATATACCTGAAGCTCTTCCCAAATCGCCTTTTTTTTATTATCCAAGTCGTCACTCTTCATATTCCATTTAGCTACGGAGATTGGAATATGCATACGAACAAGTGTACCAATGTAACTTGTCAACTTTGCAGAATTAGGACCAATTGGTTGGTTTTCAGAATTCCATTCCAAAGGGTATACTAATCCTTGGTCTCTATGTCGTATGATTCCCTTCATAATCGTGATGCCTCGTGCAACTTCTTTTGCTTCAGTATCAGGTGGAGCATTTGTATCCGGAGCATCTCTTTCTTGTGAGTTTTCTTGTGAGTTTGCAGGTGGAGCATCTTTATCTGAAGCCATTGAACATGTATCAAACAAAGTAAAGCACATTAGTACACTATTAATAAGCTTACAATCTATACAAGTCAAACCATGCATGAACAAGTGTATCGGAAACGAAATCGGTACAAATCAAAATGAGCGTCAAAAAAGAAAGTTGTCGGAATTGAACGAAATTTACATGGCTATGGTAAAACGTCCCCACGGACTCAACCTTGTAAGATGAATGAGGATTCTTTTGTTTGGTGGCGTAATAATTCCGGTTTCACGGTGAGTAATGCTTATGATTCCATTTTGTCTTTTGACTCTTTGACACCTCCGTTGAACAATTCGGTTAGCTTAGCTTTTTCTCGTTTATGGAAGTCAAAGGTGCCTAGTCACATTCATATTTTTGGTTGGAGATTGATTTGGAATAGACTAGCTTCGAAAGTTGAATTAGCTAAACGTGGAATTCTTTTAGATCCTAGTATGTTGATGTGTTCTTTGTGCGGTTGGACTCAAGAGGATTTAGATCATCTTTTTCTTCATTGCGACATTGCTAAAGATTGGTGGCATAAGTTGTTTCTTTGGCTCCACTTGGATGAAATCATTCCGTCCGGAACAATTTTGGAGCGGCTTTTTGGCTTGGATGACTATTGTAAGTCGCATTTTAATTTAGATGTGGGTTGGTTCTTTGGATTAATTTTTTGTTGGACTATATGGAAATGTAGGAATGAGGTGATTTTTAATGGGTTGGTTTTGTCTAAGTTCGATGGATTGGGTTTTATTAAATTCTTTTCTTGGGAATGGTTCATGATTTTTTTTAAGGTGAATGACACAATTCTTTAGCCGGATTGGTGTGTCAATCTGAGACCGTTTTTGTAGGAATGGTTTGGGTGTGATTGGATTTTCCGGTTGCATCCGGTTTTGGGTTTGATGCCCCCCTTGTTTCCTTTTCTTTATTGTAACCTTGTTTGGGTTAAGCACCCCTAGTGCTTGTTATTATAATCCAATTTGCTTATCAAAAAAAAAACGATAGTCATGAGCTGATTTTCAGCTCAGTCAGCCCGGGCACGCGTTCGGACTCAACCCCTTCTTTCATTGTATATTTTTCACCTAATAGTCGATTTTTAGACAACACCAAGGGAAAAATTAATATTTTTAGACAAAATTAGTAAAAACAGGGTGTAAATTTTTTGGACAAAATCAATGGCAAAATTAGTAGAAACAGTGTGTAAAATTAATAAAAACAGGGTGTAAATTTTTTTCCCAGACTCCAAATAGTGTCGCTAAAAAAATTGTTATTGAACATATCAAATTTGGATTAGAGGGTGTGAATCTATCAAATTTGATCATATCTTTAGCGACACAATTAATTAACCATTTATCAAAATAACCAGAGGGTGAATCTATCAAATTTGATCAACCATTAACGAGTAATTCTAATATGGTTGGAATTGATTAGGGGTCTTACTAAGTAGGAATTCTATTAATAATTTGATTCTAGGAGAATAAAAATATTTTTAGCAACACAATTTTGCCAAACGATCTCCTAGGTTGATTCAAGTTCAAGTCGGTCTTTGTGTATCAAACTGTTATAAATACTGAACTTTAAGTTTCAGCCTGTAATGAGAAACTAATTTGTAACCATTTTTTGTTTTGAGCCAGAAAGTTTGTTAGAATTCTCCCCCCCCCTCCCCTCTCTCTCTCTCTCTCTCTCTCTCTCTCTCTCTCTCTCTCTCTCTCTCTCTCTCTCTCTCTCTCTCTCTCTCTCTCTCTCTCTCTCTCTCTCTCTCTCTCTCTATATATATATATATATATATATATATATATATATATATATATATATATATATATATCATATATATATATATATATATATGAAGGTTCGAAAAATGCAATAAAGGGGGTTGGATTGGGTTTTTAATTAAATAAAAATTAAAAGACGCGTTTTGTTATTCTGGTTCGTTTGAACTTAAACTACTCCAGTCCACCCGCCAAGGTAATTTTGTCTCTCTCTTTTGAGGTCTTAATCCACTAATCAAAACTTGATTACAACAACTTTCACAATGACAACCATCAAAGTCTTCTTGAGATCAACCACAACCCGGTTTCTCAAGGAACACAAATTCAAAACAAAATCTAAGTGTGTTTACAATTTGCTTCTAAGAAGCTATATCACAACTGTGATGTTTACACAAAATTATAACACAATATAAAAATTAAGAGACTATAGAATAAACAAGATTTTGGGAGCTTTTGAATTTTTGCACGAGGGAATTCACTATACATTTCTTCAAAGATGTCTTCTTTATATAAAGTGAAACTTTTTGATCCGTTGAGACATGTTTTCTTATTTTGGAAGGATGATGGAATGCGCTTTAAGTTCTTTCCAAAAATACTGATTCTGTCCGTAATAATAAAGTTTCAGTTGTTGCTGGAGAATCTTGAATTTAATAGCTTGTAACGGAACACAGTATCAGAACTTGAGACATCAGAATATCATATATCAGAGTATTACATCAGCGTTTGGTGCAAGAAGCGTTTTCATAGTAGAGTATTATTAGAACTTCTGCTTCTGTGAAATCACAGTCAAAATCTGAGCGATTGACAGCCTCACTTTCTTGATCTTGGAGATCTTGTTGCATAGACTATCAGAACATGATCTTCTTCAAAACTTCTTATTCTTGTAAATCTCTCTTTAGAAGCATTTTGATATATTCAGAGTATCTTTTTCTTATAAGCTTCCCTCAATGCAGCCTTCTACTTATGAGAGACTCACTATTAATTGCTTCAGATTTTTTGTAACACAAATAATTGATTAGGGAGCACAGATGTTCTTATTAAAATTATGTAGAACCAAACTATTTCAAAGATGTAGAACCAAAATTTGTTCTATATATATATATATATATATATATATATATATATATATATATATATATATATATATATATATATATCTTCTTCTACAGTAGCAACAGAAAACTGTTTCAACAAATCCAAACAGTCCACAACAAAAGGTTCTAGCACAACATTAACAGAAATTAGATTTAAACTATCAACTACATTAAGGGCATCCGAGAGAATTAACATATTTCAGAGCTTGAGATCCTTTGCTATGCTAAGCGCCCATCTGACTGCATACGCTTCTGCCACAGTGGGGTCTGCCTCCATCACTAGTCTTTTAGTTGCAGAGTAGAAGATCCCTTTCTCATAGCTTTTCATGACATACCCCATAGCAGTGGTGCCATCATAAAAAAACTCCAGCATCCACAAAAATTCTAACCAGACTTTTACTATCATCACCCTCATTCATCAGAGTCTGTTACCGTTGAGTAGAGCTCAAAAAGGGTTTTAATTTGTTGAACTCGAACAGCCAGGCATTAGCTTCTTCTGCAATTACTTGGGGAAGAAACCAGCAATTATTAAAACAACCATTTTCCTATGGTTCCAGATTTTCCACAAAGTCACACAGAATAATTGAGAACCGAAAGGATCACCATCAACCAAATTTTTTTCCAGCCACCAATCCACACTTGAAATGGCATCAATTCTTAGGCCCGAGGGAGATAAGAACCAAACCTGTTTGCTAAGAACACAATGGAAGAAGAGATGATCAACGGTTTCATCTCTCTCATGACAAATAGGGCACTCTGGAGTAGTCTTAACACCTTTTTTAACCAAATTTTCACGCGTGGGAAGAACATTATTAACCGGCCGCCAAAGAAAGTTCCGAATCCTGGTATGGACAGGAGCTTTTCAGATTCTCTTCCAAATTCTCCCCTGAGAGTGACTAGAAGGTCCCGAAATGCTAGCCTCTCTCTTTTTCCGTAGAAGGTGGTACGTAAATCGCACAGAGAAATTTCCATCCTTCTCATAATTCCAGATGAGAGAGTCTTCCATGTTATTCCAAGAGAGAGGTATGATGCAAATTTGAGAACAAATCGCTGGAGTAAAGCAGTTAGATATGAAGTCTCGCTTCTAACAGCGAAGGTCATCATCGATTAACTCTCTGACAGTGGTTCCAGGTTCGATGCCTCTTACTGGTCCTAACATCTTGAAACCAGTTTCAGCCGGCAGCCACTAATCCTTTAAGATATCTACTTTTATACCATTTCCTATTCTCCATCTGCTCCCTAACTCCACCACATCTTTGGCTCCAAGAATACTCCTCGAGGCATAGATGAGATTAAATCCCAATGTGGCTTCACTGATCGAGGTTCTAGGGTAGTAACGAATTTTAAACACTCGTTCAAGAAGGGAAGAACTGTCAATCATGAGCCTTCAATAGTGCTTCCCAAGCAAACTCGTATTAAAGTCACTAATAGCCCAAAAACCTAAACCTCCCAAATTTGTTGCTTTTGACAACTTGGACCAACTTACCCAATGGATCTTCTTCTCTTCTTTGGAGGAACCCCACCAAAATCTAGCCATGAGCGACTCAATCTCTTTATAGCAGGCTTCAGGAAGTTTAAAACATCCCATAACATACGTTGGTATCGCTTGAGCCACATATTTGATTAACACCTCCTTCCCCGCCCTAGAGAGCACTTTTTCCTTCCATCCCTTAACCTTTTTCCACACCTTATCAATCACTTGAGAAAATATAACTTTTTTTATCTCCCAAACAAAGCAGGTAATCCTAGATACTTAGTATGAGCTTAAACTGTCTTTACACCCATCCTGTTACAGATTAAATCTTTCTCACTTTCAACTATATTTTGACTAAACGAAGCTTCAGACTTATCTAAATTAACCACCTGCCCCGATGAAATCTGGTATCTTCTTAAAACCTCCATCACACAATCAACTTCTGGAACTACGGCTCTGGTGAAAAGTAAACTATCATCAGTAAATAGAAGATGCGTGATTGCTGGAGCACTCCGCGCCACTCTAATTCCATGGATGCTTCTCGAGCTTGCCTCCTTCCTTAGCATTCCTGATAGAACATCTGCACATAAAACAAACAAGTAAGGAGAAAGGGGGTCCCCTTGACGGATTCCCCTTCATGGGGAGATCACATTACTTAGTTTTCCATTCAACAAAACCTTGTAAGTGTCTGATTTGATGCATCTAGAGATCACTTGGACCATAGAATTCGGAAATCCCATAGTCTTAAGGACTTCAATAACAAAATCCCATTCGACCCTATCGTACGCTTTGGACATGTCAAGCTTCAAGGTCATCGCACCCTTCTTCCCTTTTTTTCTTTTTTTCATCCAATGAAAACACTCTAGAGAAATGAGTGCATTATTCGTAATCAACCTTCCTTGCACGAATGCACTTTGTTCTTCATTGATAATCTCCGGGAGGAACAACTTCAGCCTGGTCGCAATGGTTTTTGTATATAACTTCATAATCACACTGCAAAGGCTGATGGGTCTATACTCTTTGGGGGTAGTGGGGTTTTTCGTCTTTGGAATTAGGGCTATAAAAGTGTTGTTGATTTCAGTAGGGTCTTAACCATCATTGAGAATTCCCAGCACCATCTTTTTCACATCCTTCCCAACCACATGACAATATTTTTGATAGAAGATAATTGGTAGACCGTCTGGGCCTGGGGCTTTAAAAGGGTGCATTTGATGAAGAGAAATCTCCACTTCCTCCTCACTGTACCTGTTCTCACAAATATTTTGATGCTCCTCATAAAGCTTGTCCATAACAACTTCACAAGTGGCCTCAATATAAATCGGATTAGAGGTTGCAAAAATTCTAGCAAAATAATTGTTCAGCAGCTCTTCACAACGCTTTCTTCCTGCCCATCAATTACCACCTTTATCTTTTAAATTTTGGATTCTATTAACTTTCTTTCATTGAGAAGCTTTCCCATGGAAGAACTTATTATTTTTATCTCCCTCCTTGAGCCAAACATCACGACTTCTTTGCCACCAAATTAATTCTTCAGTTTTTTGTAGGGCATCCCTTTGTCTTTCAAGGGCTCTATATGATCTGATAATCTCCTCTCCAAAATACCAGCTTACTTTATCCTTCAGTTTTTCTTCTATCCTCCCCAGCTCTTTCTTAACAGCCCCAGACCCATACTCTTTAAAAATTCCCCCCAACTCTTGAATTGATCTGAACTTCTGCATCCCTTCAAGGCTTGCGTTGTTCCAGCAATGTTTAACTAAATCCTCACACCTGTCATCTTTGGCCCAAACCTCTTCAAATCTGAACAGATACTTCTGCCTCTCATCATTACTATCTTTAAATACATCTAAATCAATTCCCAACGTTACGTGGTCTGAACCAAATCTAGGTAAATGGAAAAATTTCAAAGTTGTGAATTTCTCAATGAAAGATTGGGTAGCCAGCGCCCTATCCAACCTACATTGAATATTTTAATCAGCTTCTCTCCCATTAGACTACGTGAAAGGGTAGCCTTCAAAACCCAAATCGTTCAAACCACATTCTTCAAATGCACTTCTTCCACACTGTAACTGAGATTGAGTCTTATTCATCCCCCTTGCTTCTTATTGTTATCTATTATATCATTCAAATCACCAAAACAGATCCAACAATTGTCAGCTTTAGAGGAATTCTATGTCGACTCTTTCAAGATTGATAATGTTTTTTAGTGGAAAAATTTAAGTTTGTGATTTATATTAGAAATTTTATGGATTTTGCAGGTTATTACCATATGTTTAATGGATGAATTTAGAAGTTAGTCTTTCCTTTGACCTAGTTGAACTGTAAGGGATTCTTTTATGTGCGATACTTAGTGTGAGATTAATTCCCAATATATTAAGAGAAGATAAACCTCTCAACTAATCATAATGTTACCTATCTTGAGTGACTTAATTTTTTTTTTTTGTGATTATGTTATTACATGAAGTGTTTTTGTTAGATAATATGTCAATTGACCATTTTATTATAATTAGGTTAAGAATAACTTAGTATTTTATGTTTGTAATATTTATAGCTTTCTATTGATTTGTATTGTAACAACTTTTGCATTCTTATTCTTTTTCTATTGAAACTCATAATTTTTTTTATGTTATGGATTCTCATTTTTACCGTTGTAATTCAGTGTATTTTATTGTGTGGTTGAGGACACATATTTTATGTTGAAGGTGAGAAAAACACAAAAGGGAGGGTCGAATTGTGTTAATTTTTTATTTCTTTGATGAAAGTGTTTTATCAGATCTAAACACAAGGTCTAAAATCTAATACATATATGATTGTTTTTAGCGGATAAGATAAATTTAGAATTACAAAGTCAAGGAAAGAGAGACACGACAATATATCCCAGTCCCCTTGCACTTCTAAGGGATTACACTATAATCATAAGGGTTAATAGATATTTTCCCCTGCCATATAGACGAGTTTTGAAAAATCCCCCTGTAAAAATAAAATTTAAATTTCGTCCCTAACATTTCAACATTCCCATATTTTGACCCCTGTTGAATTCCAGTCACCAGAACCTATTACGTGGAATTTTTTATTTATTAATATATAGGATTCGAGTCCCATCGTTGAAGTTTTTAAATTTTCGGCTTTTAACATTTATTTCAACAGTAAAATAACAATAAGTCTGCCACGTGGATTTAAGAAAATAAAAAATAAAAAAAACTAACTAAGATTTCCACATCATATTAAAAAATAAAAAACAAATAAAAAATACCACGTAATAGATTCTAGCTAACTGAGATTTCCACGTCAAATAAAAAAACAAATAAAAAATGTCACGTAATAGATTCTGGGGACTGGATTTCAACAGGGGTCAAAATAGAGGAATCTTGCAATGTTAGGGACATAATCTTTTTTTTTACAGGGAGATTTTTCAAAACTCGCCTATATGGCAGGGGGCAAAATAACTATTAACCCTAATCATAATTGATTACAAATACTCAAGCATACAAGCAAGAGACTTCCAATACTCAAACACATAAATAAGAGACTTCTAATGCTTAAGCATACAAGCAAGCGACTTCACATGCTCAAGCACATAAGCAAGAAACTTCAGATGCTCAAGCACACAATCAAGAGACTTCTTACAATCTAACTTAGAGATGAGAAATTATTTAAGAGTTACACTTGATATACAATCTGAGGTGCAAAAAGAGTACAACACAAAAGACTCTTAAGACTTAAGAAATTCTAGAATATATAAGTGTTAAGAAATTCTAAGATAAACTTATACTTTTTATTTGACTAAGTAATAACTATTTGTTTGTCAATACTTCATTATAGTTCTTCAAGTTTTCAGCTCCTTATATATAAAAGAGTCGTTGGAGAAGAATTCTTGCACATGTGAGTCCTGGAGAAGCTTTGATCAGAGACATTGTAATTTTGCTTCAAATGGTTAATGCCTGATAAAAGTCATTTGAAATTCCTTAGCTTCAAAAGGAATTATCCATGCCATCCTCACTATTGGTCATACCCCAAAATTTTCCCATCATATTTTGACTTACATGACTTTCTAATGCACAAGACTGCACAAGAATTGGGCATGCTCATCCTTCTCCTAAGCGAAAGATCCCCAACTAGGGTTTTGTTTCTTCTCAGGGAAAAGAGATTTTTGACACCTCAGGTGGACTTCATGGCTTCCTATATGCTTCAAAGAATCCCCATATTAATTTTCAAGCTTTGATTCACAAGATTGCTCAATCAATGGTTCAAAGGGTCAACAGTCGATTATGCTAGGTCAAAAGTCAACTATGGTCAAATTACGGTCAAAACTCCTGATTTTTGGTCAACATCAATATCTTGAAGTCATATTCATCATTGATCAAGGGTTGTTCATGATTCATCAAGGAAAGCTCAAAAATCAACAAAAGTCCAAGTTATTAAATTAGGGTTTATAGGAGAAAGTCAATCCAACTTTGACTGATCATATCTCTCTCATACTTTATCAAAAATTCCCCAACCAAAGCCTATTCTCAAGGAAATTTGACTCTCTACAACTTTGGTGTTGGGTCCAAAGTCAACAAATGCACCAGTTGAATGATACAAGCTAATACATTATAGGTCCTTTTGAAAGCCAAAAAAAGACACTTTTTCTCAAAGGATGGTAAATGAACACGGTAAACTCAATGAAGGTGAAACCAAAAGGATCTTTTAGAGGACTCTTTGAGCTTTCTAAAAAGTATAAGAACACCTTCATATGATTAAAAATGAGGGAGATATGCTTGGTATAAGTTGGTCAATTTTCAAGAAAAGTGTGAAAACCTAAATGATCAAATTCAAAGTTTTAAGTAATGGGCCATGGATTATGGATTATCCACGTGATTTTAAGGTCAAAATAAGCCCAAAGACTATTTGGATTATATTTTATGATTTTATTTTATTTTATTTTTGGATTTATTCATATAAATTCATTATTAAATCAAATAAAATCCAAATAAATTCAAATAAAATCATGGAAAAAAACTCATTGATTAAATTAAGTCCAGGTTCATCCAAATAAATCGTGAAAATTGCACAAAATAGAAGTCAATCCAAAAAAAGAAAGATTTTATATAAGAATCAAATCAAATATTTCTTTCATTCAAGGCATGATTTTCTTCCATTCTTTCAACCCTAATTTGATATCCTATATATTCACAAGTAATCAGCCTTGCTCAGGGACGAAAATCTCTTGCCTCATAACCCTATTCAAACTCCAAACTTTTCAAGAAAAGTAAGATTTTTCGTTTTTCCCAGTGCAGCCCATATCAATCTAAAGGAGTCGTTCCATTCTCCTTCTAAGGTAACAAAGAGTAGGTATTTGTCATGAGATAAGATCAAAACAACCAAAAACGCATGCTTCATGATCTTCACATTCATACATATATGGTTTTCGATTTTTTTCATATGTGCTTTGTTTTAATGATAAACACCTGTGCTAATGTGTTATTGGAGTTGTTTAGAGCAGGTTTAACGTACAATATGAGAGCTTCAAGCCATGAATCAAGAATTACCATTGTTAGGGCTCCAACACTTTTTCCTTCGAATCTCATCGTATAGGATGTTTTAGCCAAAACCAATGCTTGATTTGGATTCAGGGGGTTGTATTTAGGTGATCTGGGTGCCACTTATTCATGTTTAGATTGTCTTTGTGCGTGTTCCATGATTGCAGGTTGGTTATGAAATAGCTAGTAAAAATCGCAGGTAAATCGGAAGGAAAACCCGCGACAAATTCCGCAGGAAAAAGAAAGGAGGCGATGAACAGTCTCCTTGTCTTATCTCGTCACACGCGTACGCATGCAGATGGCTGGTCAAAGTCTCTTCTCTTCCTCTCACCGTGTGATTGGCTGGTCAAACAAGTCCAACCTCTCTCTCTTCCTCTGATTGGTTACGCAGAAAAGCAAGGGTCCCACTTTGACTTATTTTGAATTTTTCCATTTAACTGTTATTTAAATATTTATTTGTTGTTGATTAACCCAATAACAGTGAGCAATGATGGTGCTGTTGGCAAAGCGAAGGGACTCTAAACCCAGGGAGCAGGGGTTCGACCCTAGTATCTTAGATCATTTTTACCATTTTGTTTGAATTAACCTACTGCTAGATCTGATGCAACCAGCTTCGCGCGCGACCATGACACACCACCATGAACTGACCGTGAGATGCACATGGATCCATATCTGAGGGCCCAGAATATGAGGTTCCACCGTGAAGCTTCAGGAACCTGCAGCACAGGATCCCAATGTTCTCCCCTTTGTTATTTTTATGGTTTTCAATTCTTTTTTTAATTCCTTTTTTTCTCTATGTTTTTTTATTAATAAATTAACCCATCATTTAGACTTAGGTTTTGATTAATTAACTTTTTCATTTAATTTTAATTTAGCATAATTAGGATTCCCATTCCATTCAATGAATTATGTTTTAATTATTTAAATACTTTTAATCATTCAATTAAAAATAATTAGTTTTAGGATTTTACTTAATTAACTTCTTGATATTCCTTAATTAAATAAAATTAGGATTAACTTTTAATTTTAGGGTTTAATTTAGATATTAGGTTAATTAATCTTAATTTTGATTTTGTACATAATTAATTTAATTAAATGATTAGGATTAGTTTTATAATTAGATTAATTTAGGTTCTACCTTAATTTCTTTAAATCAAGCTTTTTTCACTTAAACCTAATTTCTCCCGAATTCTCTTCTCGTCTCAAAACTCTATGAATGTCGCATGGTTGTTTAACTTCCGCCTTTTTATTTGATTATTTAATTTATGTTTTAGTTCAATTCTAGAAATCGATGTCTAGGTTGCAAAGGTTTTTTTTTGTAATAGCGTAGATTTATTTTCCGCATTTTATTTTCCGCACTATATAAACTGCAATATACCTGTTTAGATGTATGGTTAATAGGATTGTATGACAATATAAAATCAATCGCTAGCTAACTTTAATTCAAGATAAATAAATATCTGAACACAACACACGTGATTGCTGCACACACTCACCTTTAGGGTTTCCCCTCTTGGTTGCCTTTCGGAAAATAATAGCCATGTCCCTCGAAGTGTAGGGATACCTTAGCACATGCTGCCTACATTTCAAAATCATCATTGACCCTTCGGAATAAAGATCATAGTCCATTCGAGTTGCCTACAATGAAATGATCTCGTCCCTCGAGTTACCTTCGATAAATGATGATAGTCCCTTCGGATTGCTAAGGTATCTCTACTGGTTGCCTTTATGACTATTCATATCTCATAGGACTTCCTACCCTCTTTATGGTATGGATAGCCCCTATGACGATTTGATGACCCTTCGACGACCCGTATATCTAATGTATAGGACTACCTGCCCTCATATGGTATGGATAGTACTATCACTCAAGGAAAGTCTTGAGAATAGGAAAGTGATCGGAAATTAGCAAGTGTACTACTTTCTACCGATGTAGTTCATAAAGTGGAAAATATCCAAGTATCGATCTCAAGGATTTTTGTGGCAATATAAGTTCTATAATGATTCAATCAAACAAAAGAACCTAGGGATTTGGTTTGATGTTGTATAATAATGACTAAAATTATATTAAAATAAACGGTAAGAATAAATCACAAATTATCAGATATGAGCAGATTGCTAGGGGGTCGGTGAATGATTTCTCTTGTAACAAACTTATCTTCTTAATACAACAACATAGGTTCATCAGTTAATTACCGGTTCTCTAGAGTATCTCATTCTAAGTCCTTAGTAATAAAATTTTCTTGACATCTCTACCTAATTACTATGTCCATAGGTAATTACGGTAAGATCAAGTATTCAAATAACAAGAATTCCGGTCATAATAAGATATCCCTAGTCCTAGGAGATATGAGTTATCATATGTTCTAAATCATGTCAACAAGCGAATTACTGTCCAGTTAAAATCACTTATCAAAATCAAAATCCATTTTTCTGACGGGAAAAGCATTACGATCAGACAAAGAACAAATCAACTGAATAGAAACTAATATTATTGTTGCATCAATTCAACATGTTCATCACAATTGAAATCAGAGTCACCCCCCTAGCAATGGGGGGTTTAGCTACTCATAACAGAAAATAAAACTAAAATAAAAACAGTGTTCATTACAGCAATCTTTGGATGAATCAATCTTTGGACGTGTCGTAGTCTTCAATCATGAAACTTCCGCAAATCCTGAGTTCTCCAGTCTTCTAAACTCTATTTTTTTCTGCAAAATTCGTCGAACCCTCTCCCAAACGCATTTTCTTCTTTTCATATTTCCCTTTCTGGGCTTTTTTGGCAACTAAAGCCCAAGGTATCACGCATAAACGCGTGTGGAAACGCGTGTTGAGCAGGGAGACGCGTCCAGGGACGCGTGTGGCCAGAGGGGACTTTTTCTTTGCTTTTTCTTCAGTTGGAACGCGTCCAGGGACGCATGTGGCCAGAGATTGCATTTTTGGCCTTTAAGAACGCGTTTGGGCACGCGTGTGGGAAGCAGAAACGCGTCCAGGGACGCATGTGAGCAGGACTTTCATTTTTTTGCTCCCTTCTGGAGTGGGACGCGTTTGGGGACGCGTATGGGCAGCAGCATGGTTTTCTGGCTTCCTGGAGGCTTGGAGACGCGTTTGGACATGCGTTTGGGCAGAATGTCTTTTTCCTTAACTTTCACACATGTCCGGAGTTGCGTCTGAACAATGCTCGATTCACTTCTTCGCCATTTTACCTGCAAAAACACACAAAATCTTCCCACAAAGATCAGTAGTCTCGGAATTAAACCAATTGGCCAGACAATTATAAAACAATGACATTTTTATTGCAACTGGCTTAATTTAGTAACCAAACATCACAAAAATTAACCGAGATGACTGATGAATTATAGCAAAACTGTGACTGATCACAACCCCAAACTTAGCTCGTTGCTTGTCCTCAAGCAACTTGTTCAAAAGAATCACACATTCACCTCATACTTTCCTCCTCTTGTGCTCTACCATGATAGTTACCTGCTGGAGTGTTAGCTATGCATTTTCACCATATCCAACTGTTCACCACAGTTTCACATAAACGCAATGCATCAGTCGCTATCTCATAACACACTCTCACAACATCTCTCGATTGGTTGAAAATGGTTGATCGCTCAACAATCTAGACATGCACATTATACCATAAGCTTGAAAATGTTCTCACCATATTTTGCTACACTGACACACACACACTTTTTGAGGTCTTCAGGGTTGTAACGGGGCTATGGTTAAGGTGGGATAAGAAAAGTGAAGGTTAGAGGTTTCCGGGTTCAGAGTAAGTGTTACCCGATCTTTCACTGTATATCTTCTCACATAACATTCTATATTCTTTTTCAAACAGAACCGAGGTACAACCAGATTTCTTACCGGTCAGCTCTAACTCCTCCTTTTATCTTGGAGTTTTATTTTATATCTTCATTTTTTTTGAAATCGCCGAGTATTTCCTTTAGTGAGTGTTCCTCTTTTCTTCCTTTTTTTTTTGGTGTAAAAATATTTTTCTTGTACTCACTTGTTTGTGCGCAGTACCCCAAACTTAAAGATTGATATTCCAAACGCGGCCCAAACTTAGAATGAAACACAGATTCAAGAACGACCCACATTACTCTGAACACGGTAGGATAGATGAGAAACGGGGATGGGAAAGAAAGAAGAAAAAAATTGCCTCAGTGTGTATGTCAAGTCTAGTGTGAATCACGAAGAATAAGTGCAAGTTCTGGATAAAGTAGCATACCAGACATCCCTCAAAAGATATATGGTGTTTGGCTTTTTTTGATTCTCACAGGTCAGGTAGAGATGAGCGACGTCTACACTGCATTTAGCTAGATGCGATGTCTCAATCAGACATGGTGAGTTTGCAGCTTTTTTCCACAGCGTGTAATCTACCACAACAAAACAACAAAAGTTATCAAAGATTGGAAGTACACGTGTGGATTAGTATTTTTGTTTTTTTTAAAAAAATTAAGGTGTGTCCAGTCAACCAGTTGTTGCCATTTTTATCAATACATACCACGGATATTTCAGAAAATAAAAGACAAACTTGTTTTCATTAATTCAGATAAAACTTACACAGAACGAAACAAAGACAACAAAACAGAAGAAAACGCACACACAAATACAACAGCAAAAAAATAATATAAATAACCAGAATAAAACCCAAACAACTACTAATCAGCAAGGCCAAGGTCCTGGTGAATGCTATCGATATCTGCTTGACGAAGTATCTCCATGTCGTCAACAGTAGGATGGAAGTGGTCCATGGGATCAGTTGATGGTGGAGGTCGAGGAGCTGCTTGAGGAGCTATGGGTGTGCCTATCTGCATATCATGTGAAAAACCGGGTATCTGATAACGACCATAAAAAGGAGCCGGAGGATCCGCAACTGCACGGTTTCGGTAACGCTGTGCAGCAGCCCATTTATCAGTCTCGTGGGTGAGATACTTCCCAGACATATTAAATGTAGCGCACATATCCTGCATGAAACAGAATTGGCGCATCTCTACCCGATGAGCATATGAATCCTCATCCACAAATGTGTGATGACGGAATGTGGGGGTCACTCCAGAAGATGTATCAGGCATGGGGTGGTCCTCTTGGCCAAGATCTTCAGGTTGGCTTCGGGTTCCCTATCGGTTGATTTCCTCATTGGCAATCATTGTCATCTGAGCGATCCATGTGGTATCAATCGCTTTAGAAGGCATCACCTGAATTCCACCTATAGAAACGTCAACACCTGCCTTCAAACATAACTGTAGAATCACAGAAGCGTGGCCCAATGCTTTCTTTGTCTTAGATTGAGCAATAGCTTCCATGTCGTCTGCAATAATCCTCCCCAGATTCACTGGTTCGTTGTTCAGCATGTAGTAGACGGCTAAAGCTCTCCCTGTAGTTAACTCTGAGCCACTAATGTTGGTGTCAAAGTTATGGTGATAGAAGGAAACCCACGCCTTAGGGACAGGTGCTAAACAACGAGAGAAAATTTTCTTGGGAACATTCTCTGGGTCATTACTGGGAACAAAACCATACCATCCCTGTCCTTGAATTGGCAATGTATTTAACATTTCATCATATGGCCAACTCCTACGCATCGCCCTTTTGTTTTCAGCATATTTGCAGACGGGATCTTTGAATTTGAGTTTCAGCACTTTGTCAATAGATTTCCACCCGAAAGGAACTTGCTTCCCTCTAACAAAACTAGTGAATTGAGGTTCCTCAGGAGAGACCTTGTACGCATTAGCATAAAACTCCTTTACCAACTCTGCAAAAACAGGTTGAATGATGCTGTTGACATGCTTTAGCTTGTATTTGTTGATGGTGGCCATAATATCAGAATACTCTCCTTTCTTCAAATCAAATTTTCTTTCAGCGATAAAATTCCGCTCAGCCAAACTCTCATACCTTTGTTCATGAGCAGAAGATGAGAACCTTTCCTTGTCAAATTCAAATGAGGAGGTAGATGGCATGACCTCCTTGCCCTTGTTGGGTCGCTTAGCCATAAGATGAGAGTGGGAGATAGGTAGTGAAACTAAGATCTGCACACAAGCAACACACAAAACTTGCAAAGAAAGTGAAAAATACACTCAAAAGGGGGGAAACGCGTTTGGAGAGGTAAGAGAACCAAAATACAGACAGAGGCAGGATGAGACGCGTTTGGAAATATGAAGGGGGGGTATTTATAATTTTGTCAAACCTGAAAACGCGTCTGGAAACGCGTGTGAAGAATTCTTACCGTTGGAGACGCGTTTTGGAACGCGTTTGGAGAAGGTGGACGCGTCTGCAGACGCGTGTGGACGAAGGGACGTGTCTGTGGACGCGTTTGAGCAGCTGACCTTAATTTCTGCCTTGGCACACGTCCCCACACGCGTTTGGGCAGCAGTGTGAGTTTGTGGTCGTTGGGACGCGTCTCAGTACGCGTGTGGGCAAAAATGTGGACTTTTGGAGTCAGGTGCGTGTTTCTGGACGCGTCTGGGCAGGAACTTTGCAACTTGAGTAGTATGCATACGAGAGTGCATGTTAAACATATTTTGTGCTCTTATTTTCCCTGACTTACAAGAATCGAAACACACCAAAAAAAACGACAAGAACATAACACATAAATAGTAAAGAATAAAATTTGAAGTTACGTAATAAAAATACTTCCCTTGGGTTGCCTCCCAAGAAGCGCTTCGTTTAACGTCGTCTGGCTCGACGGTCGTTCATCTTACCCTGTGAGACGAACATTGTCAATTAGACCACTCCCTTGTCCCTGATAGTACGGTTTTAATCTCTGTCCATTCACCTTAAATGTATCTCCGTTAGTTTGATTTTTCAGTTCCACCGCTCCATGGGGAAACACTTTGTGAACCAAGAATGGTCCTGACCATCGTGATTTTAACTTTCCAGGAGATAGCTTTAACCTGGAATTAAAGAGTAACACCAGTTGTTCTTCCCAAGACTCTTTTTTCTGAATCTTTTGATCATGCCATTTCTTGGTTTGTTCTTTATAAATCTTGGCATTCTCATAAGCGTGATTCCTAAACTCTTCCAACTCCTGGAGTTGAAGAATTCGAGATTCACCAGCTTTTAACAATTCGCAATTTAAGAACTTGGTGGCCCAAAAAGCTTTGTGCTCGAGTTCGAGCGGTAAGTGACAGGATTTACCATAAACCAGTTGATAAGGAGACATACCTATTGGCGTCTTGTACGCTGTTCTGTAAGCCCATAGCGCATCATCTAACTTCATGGACCAGTCTTTTCGAGAAGCACTAACAGTCTTTTCAAGGATTTGTTTTATTTGTCTGTTAGAGACTTCGACTTGCCCACTTGTTTGAGGATGATACGGGGTAGCAACCTTGTGTTTAACATTATACTTCCTCAACAAGTTTTCCATCAGTTTATTTAAGAAGTGAGAACCTTCATCACTAATTAGTGCTCGGGGTACCCCAAACCTAGAAAAAATGTTATGCTTAAGGAAGTTCACCACAACTTTAGCATCTTTGGTGGGTAATGCTACAACTTCTACCCATTTTGATACATAGTCTACTGCCACAAGGATGTAATTTTTTCCATAAGATGGTGGAAAAGGGCCCATAAAGTCAATTCCCCACAGATCAAACAACTCTACCTCCAGCATCGCATTCTGAGGCATTTGATTTCTCTTGGAGATGTTACCTGTTCTTTGACATCTATCACATTCTCGGACGACATGATGAGCATCCTTGAATAGGGTAGGCCAATATAAACCAGATTGTAGGACTTTTGCAGCAGTTTTATCCCCACTAAAATGCCCCCCATACTCCGAGTCATTGCATGCTTTGAGTACGTCTCTTTGTTCCTCCTCTGGAACACATCTTCTAATCAGCCCATCTATTCCTTTCTTGTACAAGAAGGGGTCATCCCTTAAGTAAAACCTGCAATCATGCAAAAACTTTTTCCTGCGGTTAAAATCAAAATCATCTGGGATTACCCCACCTACCAGATAGTTAGCATAATCGGCAAACCAAGGTACACCAATAACAGCGAGGATGTGTTCATCTGCGAATTCATCCTTTATTGGTCGTTTATCTTCGGTCTCCTCAATGGGTGACATCCGAGAAAGGTGATCCGCCACAGTGTTTTCACACCCTTTCTTGTCACGAATTTCCACATCAAATTCCTGAAGGAGTAAAATCCATCTCAACAGTCTTGGCTTAGAGTCCTGTTTAGCAAAAAGATATTTCAAAGCAGCATGGTCAGTGTAAACAATGACTCTAGAACCCAACAGATATTTCCTGAATTTATCAAAGGCAAAGACAATCGCTAGCAACTCCTTTTCAGTTGTTGCGTAGTTCATCTGTGCAGGGTTCAAAGCATGACTAGCATAGTAAATAACATGTAGCAATTTGTCTCTACGTTGTCCTAGGACTGCCCCTACTGCAATATCACTAGCATCACACATGATCTCAAAAGGTAGAGACCAATCCGGGGCCACAACAATTGGTGCTGACACTAATTTTTTCTTTATTGTTTCGAATGCTACAACAAACTCATCATCAAAAGTAAAAACTTTATCCTTAACCAAAAGAGTAGTTAAGGGTTTGACAATCTTAGAGAAATCTCTTATGAACCTGCGGTAGAACCCCGCATGCCCTAAGAAACTTCGAATACCTTTTTCATTCATTGGCGGGGGTAACTTTGCTATTACCTCGATCTTTGCTTGGTCAACTTCTATTCCTCTGTGGGAAATTTTGTGACCCAACACTATACCTTCTCGCACCATAAAGTGACACTTCTCCCAGTTGAGGATTAAATTTGTCTGTTGGCATCTTTCTAACACATGAGCAAGGTTAGTTAAACAATTATCAAAAGACTTACCAAAAACTGAGAAGTCGTCCATAAACACCTCCATGTGCTTTTCAAGCATATCATCAAAGATGGCTTGCATGCATCTTTGAAAAGTAGCGGGGGCATTACATAACCCGAATGGCATCCTTCTGTAAGCAAAGACACCAAACGGGCACGTAAATGCTGTTTTCTCTTGATCTTCTGGTGCCACTGCTATCTGATTATACCCCGAATAGCCATCGAGGAAACAATAATAGTCGTGACCTGCCAACCTTTCCAGCATGTGATCAATGAAAGGTAACGGGAAGTGATCCTTCCTTGTAGCCAGATTCAACCTTCTATAATCTATACAGACTCTCCATCCAGTGACCGTCCTTGTAGGGATTAATTCATTTTTTTCATTTTTTTATCACTGTAGTTCCTCCTTTTTTTTGGTACCACATGAACCGGGCTCACCCAAGCACTATCAGATATAGGATAAATCATCCCCGCATCTAATAGTTTCACAACTTCTTTTCTGACCACTTCTTTCATCGCAGGATTTAGCCGCCTTTGAGGTTGGACTACCGGTTTTTGATCATCTTCCATGAGAATTTTGTGCATGCAAACCGTAGGACTAATTCCTTTCAAATCTTCAATCGACCATCCCATGGCACTTTTATGTTTCTTCAGAACTTCGACAAGCTTGTTTTCTTGGAGAACTTCAAGGTGGGAACTTATTATAGTCGGGCATTTACTTTCAGTGTCTAGGAAGACATATTTGAGGTTTTCCAGAAGTTGTTTCAATTCAGCCCCCTTTTTTGGTTCATCTTTCTTCTCCTCCATTAAAGGTTGCCTTAGATCCTCCCATCGGTTTTCTCAAGAGCCTTTCAAAGTTGGTATCGCTCCCATCATTGCTATTACTTCCATCTCTTTTTCGTCAACCACTTCCGTTTCATCAAAAATTGATAGACTCAACACCCTCTCTAAAGGTAATTGTTGTGAATTCAAAGCATGTGCATCAGTAACAATTTGATCAATTACCTCAATATGTTGACTGGTTGTAACATCATCCTTATACTTCATGGTGTTGCGAACATCAATTTTTAACTCCTCATCATATACCTTCAGAGTCATTGTGCCTTCTTCTATATCTATCAAACATCTTCCCGTCTCTAAGAATGGTCTTCCCAAAATTATCGGAATCTCTTCATCCTCCGGCATCTCTAAGATGACAAAATCCACCGGGAACACAAACTTATCAATCTTTACAAGCGCATCTTCTACTATCCCGTATGGTCTCTTTACTGAGTGATCGGAAAATTGGAGTGTCATCCTTGTATCTTGCACTTTACCAATTCCTAGCCTTTTGTAAATAGACAGCGGCATAAGACTCACACTTGCTCCTAAATCAATAAGAGCTTTCTTGAAGGACCGATCCCCAATTGTGCAAGGGATAGTCACGGAACCTCGGTCCTTCTTTTTCACCGGGATCTTCATACCCTGCAAAATAGCACTACACGTTTCAGTTAGAATAATAGGGTCACGATCGATGGTTCTTTTCTTTGAGATGATGTCCTTCATGAATTTGGCATATGTAGTCATTTGCTCCAATGCCTCCAGGAATGGAATGTTTAACTCGAGCTTTTTGAACATCTCCAAGAATTTTTCAAAATTTTTCTCATGCTGCCCCTTCTTCTTATTTCTTGTAGAGAAAGGAAGTTTAATGGTGGGTTTTGGCTCAACCTCCTTCTCTTTCGTCACAGGTTCCGACACAACCAAATCTTCAGCTTCTACCTCATTTTCCTTTATTTCTAGATCAACTTCCAATAATAGCTCTTCTCCTTCGGCACTTTCCTTCACAGCTTCTTTTGCTTTACCACTTCTAGTGATTATGGCACTCACATTATTGTGATCTTTGGGATTTGGAATTGTTGCACTAGGTAGAGGTCCAGGTTGTTGAGGACTTGCTAGTTGTTGTGCTATTTGACTCATCTGAATTTCAAGATTCTTAATCGATGCACCTGTGTTCCGAAAATTACTCCTTGTTTCTTCTTGGAATTGAGAGCTTTGAGCGGCCATTTTTTCAATGGCAATCTCCCAATCTGCTTTTCTTTGTCCTTGTTGCTGAAATTGTTGCTGAGGTTGTTGATATGGTTGCTGATATGGTTGTTGTGGTGGTGGTCGATATTGTTGTTGTTGTTGTAAACCTTGATATGGAGTAGGCACTTGTTTAGGAACATTTCCTTGTTGATCTTTCTAGGAAAAATTCAGATGATTTTTCCATCCTGGATTATAAGTGTTGGAGTAGGGATTGTTCTGCTTCAAAAAATTAATTTCCTCAACCTGTTGTGCTGTTACCACACAATGCATGGCAAAGTGAGGTCCTCCACATATTTCACAATTTACCGTTTGAATCGGCTGAGCTGGTTGAACCTGTGCAACAGTTTGCTTTTCAAGTGCCATTTG
Organism: Vicia villosa; assembly: GCF_029867415.1. NCBI lineage: Eukaryota > Viridiplantae > Streptophyta > Magnoliopsida > Fabales > Fabaceae > Vicia > Vicia villosa. The sequence goes on along the minus strand of NC_081181.1, from coordinate 123,620,171 downwards.
TTTCAATCTGTGCTCAACTTCAGCTGGAATCTGATCTTCCATTTTCACAACTTGATTTGACAGCTTCAAATCAACTAACCCCTCCGGTTGATTAACACTGCGGTCATACAACTCTAAATGTTCGTTTGCTGCAATAGCATCTATGATCTTCTTTATCTCCGTGGCTGTTTTAAAATTTGTTGAACCACCGGCAGCTGTGTTAATTAGTTGCTTAGTTTTCAACTTCAGACCATTCACAAAGTTCTGCATTTGTTCGGTTACATCCATGTTATGAGTCGGACATGCAACTAACAACCGCTTGAACCTTTTATATGCATCTCCAAGTGATTCTCCTTCCTTCTGTTTAAAATTAACTATGTCGTATCTCTTGCGGATATACACAGAAGCAGGAAAATACTCATTCAGAAACGTTGTCTCCATTTGTTGCCAAGTTGTGATACTTCCAGCAGGCAAAGAGTAAAACCACTCTTCAGCATCATCTGACAAAGTGAACAAAAACATTACCAATTTCTCCGCCTCTTCAGAATGCCCCTCTATTTTCAACGACGTTGTCATAGTAAGAAACCTCTGCAAGTGTTTGTTTGCATCTTCATTGATTCTTCCAGAGAAAGGTTTCTTTTCAAGTTGTTGTATCGTTGCTGGGTGCAACTGAAAGTGAGCAACATCGAACGGTTGATTCACAATCGTCATCCGGCTGGTTGGTGCATTTGCTCCACCATAATCACCTAACAGACTTTCTACGGGAGCTGCCATTGTTTCAGCTTCCGAATCCGAATGCTCTTAATGAATAGAAAAAGTCTCGTCTCTATCAGATTCCGAAGGTGTCTGATTCTCTTTTATAGCTTCCAGTCTTTCTCGTTTCGCTTTCCGAAGTCTAGCTTGCAACGATCGTTCTGACTCTGCGTCAAAAAGAAATTCTGCTGAGGCCTTACCTCGCATAAAAAGATTAGACATTTATTAGTGATGAGCAAATAGAAAAACAAAATATAATTTTAGTTGCAGAGCAACAAAAATTCAATTGAATTATTATTTAACTTATATTTTGGCAATCCCCGTCAACGGCGACAAAAACTTGATCGGAAATTAGCAAGTGTACTACTTTCTACCGATGTAGTTCATAAAGTGGAAAATATCCAAGTATCGATCTCAAGGATTGCTGTGGCAATATAAGTTCTATAATGATTCAATCAAACAAAAGAACTTGTGGATTTGGTTTGATGTTGTATAATAATGACTAAAATTATATTAAAACAAACGGTAAGAATAAATCACAAATTATCAGATATGAGCATATTGCTAGGGGTTCGGTGAATGATTTCTCTTGTAACAAACTTATCTTCTTAATACAACAACATAGGTTCATCAGTTAATTACCGGTTCTCTAGAGTATCTCATTCTAAGTCCTTAGTAATAAGATTTTCTTGACATCTCTACCTAATTACTATGTCCATAGGTAATTACGGTAAGATCAAGTATTCAAATAACAAGAATTCCGGTCATAATAAGATATCCCTAGTCCTAGGAGATATGAGTTATCATATGTTCTAAATCATGTCAACAAGCGAATTACTGTCCAGTTAAAATCACTTATCAAAATCAAAATCCGTTTTTCTGACGGGAAAAGCATTACGATCAGACAAAGAACAAATCAACTGAATAGAAACTAATATTATTGTTGCATCAATTCAACATGTTCATCACAATTGAAATCAGAGTCACCCCCCTAGCAATGGGGGTTTAGCTACTCATAACAGAAAATAAAACTAAAATAAAAACAGTGTTCATTACAGCAATCTTTGGATGAATCAATCTTTGGACGTGTCGTAGTCTTCAATCATGAAACTTCCGCCAATCCTGAGTTCTCCAGTCTTCTAAACTCTATTTTTTTCTGAAAAATTCGTCGAATCCTCTCCCAAACGCGTTTTCTTCTTTTTATATTTCTCTTTCTGGGCTTTTTTGCAACTAAAGCCCAAGGTATCACGCAGAAACGCGTGTGGAAACGCGTGTGGAGCAGGGAGACGCGTCCAGGGACGCGTGTGGCCAGAGGGGACTTTTTCTTTGCTTTTTCTTCAGTTGGAACGCGTCCAGGGACGCATGTGGCCAGAGATTGCATTTTTGGCCTTTAAGGACGCGTTTGGGCACGCGTGTGGGAAGCAGAAACGCGTCCAGGGACACATGTGAGCAGGACTTTCATGTTTTTTGCTCCCTTCTGGAGTGGGACGCGTTTGGGGACGCGTATGGGCAGCAGCATGGTTTTCTGGCTTCCTGGAGGCTTGGAGACGCGTTTGGACATGCGTTTGGGCAGAATGTCTTTTTCTTTAACTTTCACACATGTCCGGAGTTGCGTCTGAATAATGCTCGACTCACTTCTTCGCCATTTTACCTGCAAAAACACACAAAATCTTCCCACAAAGATCAGTAGTCTCGGAATCAAACCAATTGGCCAAACAATTATAAAACAATGACATTTTTATTGCAATTGGCTTAATTTAGTAACCAAACATCACAAAAATTAACCGAGATGACTGATGAATTATAGCAAAACTGTGACTAATCAGAAAGACCTTACGAACTTAGGGTAGGAACTCTTAAGTGCTTGCTCACAACAATTCAAATCAAAGGCTTTTCACACCCCGTTGTCTAACGTTGTCTTTTTAGACATTCTCAAAATCAAATTGTTTTTCTAAACACACACGACACCTTTTCAACATTTCAAACAAACAAGTGAGCTAAGCAACTAAGAGCCCGTAGATAACTACAGATGAAAAGGGTGCTTACACCTTCCCTTTTCATAACCTACCCCCCGAACTCAATCTCTTTTCAAAGAAAGTCTTTCCTGTTCTTTTATACCTTTCCTACTTGGATAAAATAAAAGTCGATGGTGACTCTTGCTCACCATAACATTTTGCTTGCGAAAATAAAAGTCAGTTCTCCCACTGTATTACACTATTCATGCAAATTTTTTATTGGTTCTACACCTGAACATAAGAAGACAAAATGACCTAGGAGTTTGATAGTGACCTTTCAGAGCCTTTTTGATCCTTGCATTTGACTAGCTTTAAAGCCTGAATCTTCAAAGTCTGGATCTTTAGAGGCTGACCTTCTTCAAAGTCTGGTCTTCAAAGTATGAGTCTTCAGAAGTTGACCTACTTCAAAGTCATAGTCTTCAAAAGTTGACCTCCTTCAGAGTCTGATGCTCAAGTTCTGATTCTTAAGATTCAGGATCTTCAAGCTTTTCTTTAAATGTTCAAATTTAGTGTCAGAATTTAACTTGTATCATAAGTTTTAGTATATGGTCCCGCACATGTCCTGCACACTTGAACATAAACTAGTATACCCAATTGTTCTTGTTATCATCAAAATCTTAAGGATGTAGTACTGACCAATTTTGTTCCAACATATGCCCTCTTCGTCATTATGAGTATTTAACGTAAGCTTACTACAGTAGATGCCTATAAACATTTTTTCTGCACCATATCCTCAAATATTGAACCCAACATATTTCAATAAGCCAATAAGCTTGACTGTGGAAACATGTTATGCATGTTGAATTGCAAGCTCTGCAGCAAACCAAACATGGACTGTAGTTGACCTACCGCCTAGAAAGGTTCAGATTGGTTGTTGAAGGGTCTACAAAATCAAATATAAGGTCAATGGTTCTATTGAGAAGTATAAGGCTAAGCTAGTAGCTAAGGGTTACACTTAAATGGAAGGTATTGATCATTTTGATACATTTTCTCTTGTAGCTAAGATTACTATAGTTAGAGTGTTATTATCTACTGCTACAATTAGAGGATGGAATTTGGAACATTTAGATGTTAACAATGCTTCCCTCCACGGTGATTTGAATGAAGAAGTATATATGAACCTCCGTATTGACCTTTCAGTCTCCAAATCCCTTCATGTATGTAAGCTTCAAAAATAACTGTATGGTTTAAAATAGACAATTAGGTTGTGGTATTTAGGCATGACAAAAAAATCAGACCCGATTGTCCCTTAAATCTAACGAAAAAATCCGTTTTAATTGGGGGTGGGGGCAGGTGCAAAGAAAATCCGATTTTTAATTACGGAGCAGGGGATTTTAGTACCCTCCCCACACCCACCTATTAGCATTAGTTTATTATTCTTATTTTTATATCTTTGTTACCCATTAACCTTACTTAATCTTAAAATATCGAGTTTATTATAATTATTGTTCATTTTTCTCAAATACAAATTAAATGAAAATGGCCAAGTATTATAATTGTTCTTGTGTAAAAACTTAGTATAGTGGAGCTTGCCCTCAGAGGTGAGGGAAGCTTAGGAACTGGATGGCTTTGTGAATGACTTTGGGGATTTGGAAGCAGTTGGATAGGCACTTCGTTCCAAGATGGCGTCTGGCTTATCCCTCTTACGGGAGCCCCTTTGTAAGTCATTATTTAGGGATGGACTAGATTATCCTATCTCTGAGATCTTGGGGCCTATTTATAATGTAGGGCTTAGCTCATATTGAATAGTCGTGATTAATGGCCATGTAACCGTCCATTAATAACCTGTAACCGCCTCATTAATGGTTTGTAATGCTTGTAATAACCCATATTGGCTTGTAACGATTGCATAATGAGTTCCACAACTATGCCCGGTCGGTTAACATTACTCGGCCCGAAGATTTATGGGATGTATAACCGGATTTCGGTTAAGTACCCATCTTCTAACTATGTGCAATTCTCTGCTGTACATGTTTGTCGGGAAGGGCATATTGCTCGACTATATACGTATTCCACGCTATAAGCCGCGTCTTCATAAATTTCCCGAGTATGGAACAAGCCCCCCGAGTATGGATCCTCGTTGACGAGAAGATATGCACGGCCATAAAGGTCTCGGATATTTATGACCATTACATGTGTCAGGAGCAGATGAAAGGTCCGTGGTTTTAACTTTAACCGGCTAATGAGCCCTCTTGTCCATAGCTCTAGGCTAATGAACCTTAAGCGGATTTTTTTAAGTTACCTAACGGATTTTGTCTGGTTTAGGGTACTTTTTTCATTTTGCTTTTACTACTTGCTTTGATTTTAGTTTTGTACTATATCACGACTTAAACATAATCTGAGGTGCATGTATCCAAGCCCCTTGGGCGCGGAGTTTGTAGGGCTTTTGGTGCCCGATCATGAACTAGCCTGGCGTTATTTTTATTGCCTTTAAATTTATTCAAGCCGGCTTTGCGCCTTATACATTTGATCAGTTGTTATCTTTGTTAATATTTCAACACAAGATTTGCTGTTTGGATGCGCAAGACATAGTCTTGTTTGTCCGAGTTGGAACGTACCCGGGGAAAATTATGCTTTACATTTCTTGATAGTTCCTGTTCTTTATCAATTTCAACAAGACAACAAGTAGTTTATATGATTTTTAATGAGCCCCAAGTCGTGGTGGTCGGGTTTGCACAACTCGGATGTGGCTTTAATAAGCCCCAAACCGTTGACATTGTGTTAGCACAACTCGTATGTGATTATGATAAGTCCCAAACCATTGAGATCAGGTTCATATCCCCTAGTGACTGGAATAGTTATTTCATGTGATTGGAGTTTCTAGTAGTCAAATAGGCCTTGGTCAATTGTGATAGTTTTTCAACCTCCTGGTTCTGTAATGATCAACTTTGCCTTTTGTGACTTTTTATTCACGTATTATCCGAGTCTTAAATCGGTTTGAAACTGGATTTTCGTGCACTTTAGGCTTTTAATGTTTTCACTTTTTACATACGTGTAGCAACCTGCCCTAAAAATTAAGACTTTTAGAGTCGCCACCTATTCTGCCAAGGCGAATAGGAAACCTTTACACAATTACAAAGATTCAGGATAAGATACTATATTCAGGCCGAGGGAAGGTGTTAGGCACCCTCAACCCTTTCCTAAGGTTTGCACTATAAGGTTAGGTTTATGGCTAACATAAAGAAAGGTAACGGACAAGTTAAATAGGGTTAAAAGCTAATTATCTGAACATGATTAGAATTTGGAGGAGGGGGACTCGCCTTGTTGCCAAGTGCCTACGTATCTCCTTAGGGAGAATCAGAGTCAACGTAGTTCGGGAAAGGGTTGTACGCCCTTAGAATTAGAATTTGATTTGATATGGTTTGAAGGCTTTTTGAATGGCCTATCGTAGTTTTAGAAATTGTGCCTTGAAAGGCATTTTGAGTTGCCTGATTGAAAAGGATGAAAATCCGTAGTTTGATTTGAAGTGTTTGAATGTTTTAGATTTGGGCGTACAACCCTGGTTTTAATATGTACTATTAACCGCGATGATCAATAGATTTGATCACCATAGTTAAAAGATTAGTAGTGTATTATTACCAATTTTAATTGATGGATTCAATTATCACTAATAATAAATGAGAGTATTTTTTAGAAATTTTATTATTTAATTTGTATCATTATCCCTCGTAATCGATTGATTCGATTATATATAACAATGAGTTTCAATGGAAAAATAGGCTAATCATCGCAACCAATAAAATTGGTTGAAATCCTTTAGCCAAATAAAACTTTTTATTTTAATTAAATAAGTATTTAAGAAAATCGATTATTGCCCATCACGATTAATGGATTTAATCGGAACGAATCAATAAATTAAAAATTTAATATTCATATTATATATTAATTTATTTAAGAAAATAATTCATTATTATATGAATAAATATTAAAAGGAATTAACTAAAATATTTAAATTAATTAAAATAAATAAGTTAGTTTAAGGTTTTTATTTGGTGTGGCAGACCTGAAGGCTCATGGTATAAGGACTAGATCTGGGTGCGCTGGATTGAGGTTAATGGAAATCCTATGGCTGGATCTTGAGGGTACACAACAACTAACAACGCAGGCATGACATGGGATCACTAAACAAACTTTGTCACAAAAAATAATAGGGGAGCGAGGGATCGAACCCTCGTCCCTTCGCTCACTCAACCTTTCCCTTGCCAATCTAACCAAACGAACCATTCGTTATATATACGCACCCAGTATTATATATAAAAAACAATAATCAGAAGTGAATGAAACGCGCGCGCAATTCAAACTAACGAATCATAAGATGACAACTCATCATCGTCCCCAACATACCTGTAAAAAACCTGTAGGATTAGCTACGAATCTGCTACGATTCTCTTCGTAGCAAACACACCTGGAAAATAGCGAATTGCACACAGACACACATAAATTTTTCGCACATATCCTATTCTCCTCGTTTCAATCATGCGAACCTGATTATGTTCTTGATTTATCTTAATTTTACCTCTAACGAAAACCCCCAATTTGAAATCAAGAACCCTAATTCGTCTATTAATGGTGATTCTTGTTTAAACCACACAAACTCAAATAGAATCGCCCAGAAACGTTCATAACACTAAGACAAATCAAAATATACAATCAAAACATTATGAGGATGCACACATCATGTTAATCGATTCAAAGTTCTGAGCACCCTACCTTGGCTAATTGGAGGTTAATCTGGGGGTGTTGATGCTATGCAAGTACCCAGTCACCTTCAGAATGCCTCGAGGAAGCTTTTGCACGCATTAAATCTTGTTGAAACCTTCCAATTCGCACAAACCGATTTTGAGTTTCTTGGTAAACTTCTTGTTCTTATACGTGTGCTTCTGAATAGAAATTCCAACCCCTAATGCATTGGCTTGTGTTGTATATTTAAAGGGGAACAATTTAGGTTAACAAAATAGTCCACAACCCCTTTGAATCCAATCTTGCAACTTTGAGAAATTTTCATTTAAAATTTGAATGGGATCTTTCTATATTTGTCCAATTTTGTATCAATCTTTTTCCAATCAATATACCACGAAATTACACTGCCAATTTGCCATAAATGTGATTGGAATTGGCCAATATGAACCTTTTAATTCGATTTTTTTTTATTTTTCCTTCAATTATATCACTTTAAATCATTTTTAAATGAAATAAAAATTGTATAAAAATTAATAAAATGATATAATTCATGGCACATGGTTTGGATAGCTTGTGGACCAAGATTGAGTCATAAAAGATAGGCCCTTTTGCAAAAAATTCCAATTTGAACCTCTTTTATTTCACATTTTACCTCCAAGATTACCCAACTTTGACAAAGCATATCTCCCTCAATTTTTAAGCTATGAAGGAGTTCTAGGACTTTTTGTAAACATCAGGATATCCTCTATAAGCCACTTTGGGACATATTTTTCATTTGGAGATTTTATTTTGATGATATGTCCTTTGACAAAACACTGTCTTCGGTTGACTTTTGAAAAGGACCTATAATCTTTTATGCTATATCTTCCAAATGAAGCATTTCTGGCATTGGCTTGTGAGAGCCAAAGTTGTAGAGAATCCAATTTCCTTCCAAATAGGCTTTGAGTGAGGAATTTCTGATGTTCCATGTGAAAGTTATGGCCAGTCAAAGTTGAGTTGACTTTCTCCTAAAGAAACCCTAATTTGAACCTTTTTGCATTTGTTCATTTCTGAGTTTCTATTGATGAATCATGATCAACCTTTGATCAAATGATGAATATGTTCTTCCATACTTGATGTTGACCAAAAGTCAGAGGTTTTGACTGTGCTTTGACTATGGTTGACCTTTTTAGGTCAAACCAGTTGACTGTGGATCATCTGAGCCATTGAATGAGTAAACTTTGGAATTGGGCTTTGGCTTTTGACATAGAGGTGCCTTGAAACATAATTAACCATGGGAAACCTCATTGGAGACCTTTATTTTGTTAATTTCCTCATGAATGTACCAAACCCTAGTTTTAGGAGATCCTTGTTTAGGAGAATGCCTTGATGAAACTCTTGAGCTTTGAATCATTGTGAATGAAATGAGGTGGGAAAATTTTGGGGTATGACAATATGCTTGTGCCTTTTCCCCAAACTTTTTATATAAGGGGAGGCTAGGGGACTTCTGCCCCTAAGATCTTTCTCTCCTTTTAACGATGTAGTTTGAGGAGAAAGAAAGAAAGCATTATCCGGACTGCCAATGAGTCTAAACGTTCTTCTAAAGATGCTTCCCATTTTGGGAATGGTCAAGCCATGGAGACTAAGTCGCAGTCTTTTAAGGCCAAAGATTTTGTATTTTGCACAATTATCGTTAATAATCAATAAAGAACTTTTCATTCCTTTTGTTGTTTTGTTATGATGTTTTATATAACTACCCGTTTATGAAACCGGGTGTGAGCTCATAATGATGTAAACCCCAAGCGTTTTTTTATTTGCTGCAATAGCTAATATTAAATGCTTTTTGTGCTCCGAGTTATGCTCAACCGCGCAGCATATTCAACTGCTAGGCCGGGTAGTTTTACTTGGTTTTCAACTCTATTTAGATATCCATTGTATCTTGTACATATATCATATGCTTTAAGTACATTTTATTCTTAAAATGATCAAATATTTAATTTAATTATTGATTTTTATTGCTATGAAAATAAATAAATATTTTTTTTGAAAAATTATGCAGGTGTGGGCGGGGCGAGCAACCCAATTCTTGTTGGGGTGGGCGCGGGGGATAAATTGTTACCTCCGACTGGGTCTTGGAGAGGGACGAGGGTGGTAATGGTCAAACCATCCCCACCCGATTGCCATGCCTAGTGGTATTATAAGATTTATTCTATTTTGATCTCTTTGGTATATTCTCAATCATAGGCATACCATTCCTTATATATCAAATCAAGCAGGGATAATTTCATTGCTTTGGTAGTTTATGTTGATGATATAGTTCTTGCTATGAACTCAGTTCAGAAAATCAACTTTGTCAAACATATTTTGGATAAGGAGTTTAAAATTAAGGATCTTGGTCAACTGAGATTTTTTTTGGGCTTTGAGATTGATAAGTCAAATACATACGTTTTTTGAATAAGAGGAAATACACCCTTGAACTTCTTGAGGACACAAAGTTTCTTGTAGCCAAACCATCTTTTATACCTTTTGATCAAACTCTCAAGTTGTCTACCACAGATGGCCAACCATTAGAGGATCATTCTTCTTATAGAAGGTTGATTGGCAGGTTGATCAACTTGGCAAACACAAGGTCTGGCATTTCTTATGTTGTTCAACATTTAAGCCAATATGTTTTCCATCCTCTCTTACCATATTTACTAGGCTGCAACTAGAATTCTAAGGTATCTTAAATCTTTACCCTTTAAAGGAATCCTATTTTTCAGCTTCTAGTGCCTTGAAACTTTATGGTTTTGTTGATTCAGATTGGGCCAGGTGCCATGATACGAAAGTCAACTCTTGGTTTTTGTGTCATTCTTGGACCTTCTCTTCTATGTTGGAAATCCAAAAAAAAAACATCTTCAAAATCCTTAACTGAAGTTGTGTATCTGACATTGGCATCCTTAACATGTGAGTTACAATGGCTTCAATATCTGTTTAAAGATTTCTTAATTAGTTTCTCTCATCCAAGTTTTGTTTTTGAGACAATAAATCTTCTATTTACTTGACTTACAATCTTACTTTTCATGAAATGAACAAACACATAGAGCCAGAATGCTATGTGATTCGAGAAAAACTTCCATCAAAACTCATTCATTTGCTATCTATTTCTACTACTCCTCAACTAGCTCAACTAGCCGATGTATTCACTAAACCACTGCATTTTCTAGCTTTGTCTTCTTAACCAAGTCCAACTTTGTAGCATCTGTAGAGGGTATTAGCTTAAACTTGTTATAGTAGTACAATTAGTTATGTATTTGTCTTGTATAGCCAAATATTTCTAGTATAGTTAGTTGTATAGTTAGGTATGCTTATTTGTTCAACTAACTCTAACAACAAGTGTATGCATATATAGCAGTCCCTTACTATTCTTCATACAATGAAACAATTAAACTTCTCATTATGACTCAGCTCTTTCCTTCTGTTTTTCTGTTTTCATCATCAACAATGAGCTTCCAACATATTGACAATACTTACAAAGAGGAAAAACAGAGTAACGATGATAGAAATGTGATACATGCAAGACAAAAACTATATGCTATAGATGTTAGTTTCTATAATATTTTTAAGGGCAAAATATCCTTTTTAGCCCCTTATGTTAACCTCGGGGTTCATTTTGGTCCCTTAACTTTAAAAAGTGTCATATTGGTCCCTTAACTCTTCAAAAGGTGTCATTTGAGTCATTTTTATCATATTAGCGACTGATTTAGCGATCTTTTTTTTATTTTTTCTGTCTCTAATGTGACAAAAAGGACTAAAATGACACCTTTTGAAGAGTTAAGGGACCAATATGACACTTTCTAAAGTTAAGGGATCAAAATGAACTCCGAGGTTAACATAAGGGACTAAAAAAATATTTTGCCTATTTTTAATGAAGGTGAAGTTAATGAAGACAATTATATCACTATTCATGCAAGATAAAACTACCCAATGTATTTTGTATAAAAAATAAAGAAAAAGAAAAAGGGATAGGCACTATTAATGTATGACAACCAATCCGCAACAAATATTTCGTCAAATCACACATAAAATTTAAAAATAATTTAGAGAAAAAGGGATATGCACTGACAGTGTAAAATATTTTTACACTGTCAACCAATCACAACCATGCATCCAATTAAAACACAATTTTAATTTAAAAAAATTAATATGACATGGCAAGTGTAAGGATTTTGATTGGATGTATGTGTAAAGTTTGTTTACACTGTCAGTGCACTACTTTTAGACTCAATAATTTAATAATTTTTTATGAGTTTAATTTATATGCACTGACAGTGTAAAATGATTTTACACTGTCATCCAATAGAAAACTAGCAAAGTGCCTTGTCATTAAAAGAATTTTTAATTTAAAGTGGAATTTATTCTGATACGAGGTTGTGATTGGTTGACAGTGTAAAATAATTTTACACTGTCCGTGTATGAACCTTTTTCTCATTTTTTATTAGATGATAATATTAACCTAATTTAAATTTTTAGTGCATATCCATTACAAAAAAAATAGTGATGATGTGAGTCATTTGAAAGATTCACTTTTAAGAAACTGATGAAATCTTATCTTTAATTAATAAACAATATTCTTAAAATGTTAATAATGTGTTAATTTAGTAAAACTATAATTTTATTATATTTTTTAATTTACTGCAAAAATATAATATAAAACGACACTAATTTTAAAACATGAAAAAAATACCATTCTATCTAAACTTGACCATTAAAAATGATTAATCCATCCAAACTTAAAATACCCCCACCATATTTGTGACCGTCAATTGAACTTCAGTATTTAGATCCAACGGTCATTATACAATCCCATAGCTGCTCATCTATTGACCACGTCATAAGGCTCTCCATAGTAGTAGGCTACGGTCTCACAGACCTCTAATCCACCCCCACGTGTACCAACAAACACTCGCCCCGGCACCGTTTAAGCGGAACCGGTCCATCACTTTCCACTAAAGCCGCATTTGGCACACCACGAATTCGAACAAGAGATTTTGTCCTAATTACTCATCGCTGGTCTCTATTACGCAACGCAACACCCAAACACGCCCTTACCATAAAAAAGTAAAAAAAAAAATGAATATATCTTTCTACAGCTTTTTTATTATTCCCTTGTAGTTGCAGTCCCATACTTCACGTTTCACGCACTAATTCGAATTTGGATCTTAAATTTCTACCTATTCTTCGATCTTGTAATTCAGGTACATCTTTCTCTCATTCTCTTCTTCGTTTTCTTCAATGCGAGAAAGTTTCTGTAACAAACTTCACGTAACTGTTTTAGCGGGAAACTGGTTTTTCTATTCCGATTAGATCAAATTAGCTGGATTTGAATGATTTGAATGATTTGAATGATTTGAATGATTTGAAGTTAGAGTTATTGTTTTGGTTGATTTGTGAAATTGTATATAGCTAGAACGGTAGATTGAGATTTGAATGTTAGATGATTGATTATGAATGTAGTTTGAATTGTTAATTGGAATGAATAGTGTTTGTATTTTTTGTTGTTGTTGCAGTAAGTTGGAGATTCAATAATGATGGAGAGAGCAGATTCTGTGCAGAAGCTGTACACGCGTATGCGACTATGGGAATTTACCGATCAGTTTGTGATTGAGCCTACTGATGGCTCTTCTGGTTCGTCTTTGGCTGTTAGTCGAGTTGATGGCTCGATGAAACTAATTGGTTAGTTGAATGTTTCGTGCCGTGGTTTTTCTTCGATTAATATACGATTAATATACGTAGGATTTATTGATCTTTATGGTTTTGGTTTTTTTGTTTTTGTTTTTATATATTTCGTTCCTGTGTTGTTTTGCTTTGACAGATGAGGTTCCAGAATGTTCCACTCTCCGAGTTCCTAAGATTTTTACGATTTATGGAGTTGTTGGGATAGTGAGGCTTTTGGCTGGTGAGCAATCTTAAGAGACACATTTCCTTGTTTTGCTTTGATGAAATTTTACATAAAGTGACTACTGTATTTTTGAATTCTTAAGTTTTTAAAATAACGTGCATTGGCAAGGTTGATGTTCATTTTTATCTATGTGTGTAGTGTTGTCAATTGTAGATGGCGGATTATTAAAATTATGGTATGCATTAGTACTATAGCGGCTATTTGAAAACATATGGTACTAAATAACGGAGCGCAGGACAATGGCGGTTTGTCCAAATTCCGCTACTTTAGCACTGATATAGTGGCTATTTAACAACATTGTTTTTTGGTTGGATGGGCAGGGTGATTGGAGTTGGGAATTGGGATATTTGTCCGATGATAGAAGATATTGGATTTTGGCACATGATTGAAAGCGAAAAAATGGAATAGTAACAATGTTTGGTGCCCTATAGGCTAAGGAAAATGAGACATTGTCTTTTCTTTTCTTTATTTTTCTAAGAGACGGCATATGATTTAATGATCATGCAAGCTTTTTACATTTATATAGAGTTCCTTTTAGCTCAAGTATCTTTGTATCTTAATGACTTAAGCAGCCTGTCCTAATTACCCTGTTTTTTAATTACTTGTAATTGTGATTTTCGTATATGATTTTGTTGATCTTGTTTGCATAATTGATTTCCTTTTGAAACATCAGATAATGCATTATTTTGAAAACATAGTTCAATTTGAGCAATCATTTTGATGTAGCTAAATTTTACCATCCCCTTAGGATCATATTTGATGGTCATAACTGAGCGTGAATGTGCTGGATCTTACTTGGGGCATCCAATTTTCAAGATTACATCCATGAAGGTTTTTCCATGTGATCATTCACTTAAAAGTACCCCTGCCGAACAGGTATATTTGCCTAGGCTCCACTTGTTTCCTATTTTATTCCATAACCACTTCCAATTTGGAACTCATAATTGCTGTACCAAATTTGGCAGAAAAAGGTGGAGATGGAATTTTTTGGCTTACTAAATGTTGCTGAGAAAACTTCTGGTCTGTTCTTCTCATATGAAACTAATTTAACTCTGAGGTAAACTTTTTTCGATGTTCCTAGCAGTCTTTCATTTTTATGTATCACTAGAATATGTTATGCTTCTATTTGGATTCTAAAATTCACTGCCTTATTGACATATGCATATTATGAGAAGAAACTACCCATGCATTCTCTCAGTTTGATTGGTAGGTGCAATCATGCAGGGGAAGGGTGAATATGAGATGCTTTAAGTACATTTAGCCATTGGTTGCAAACCTCTAGACCGTTGATATATGAGACAGAAATTTATTTTAATATATGGCTATAATGATATTTTTTTTTTAAAAAGCTGATGGAATGGAAGTACTTTTGCAATCTGAGTTTTTTTGGAGCTGCGTGTCATTGTAATCTTGATTAAAAGGCATTCGTTTAGTGGTAATAATGACATTAATGATATGTTAGAAAAGTTAGGTTTTGTTTTTGTCATGAATAAATATTGAATGCATGCTCTATTAGGAAAATAAACCATAACTATGTAAATGTTTCCTCTAGCAAAAATAGCTCACATATAAAAGAAATCCTATAAAACATGTCTTATGTTGCCTTACCATTTCATTGTTTTTCTTAATGGAATATAAGTTATGTTTTGCAGTGCCCAGCGGTTGAATGACCTGGGTGATGAGTCTAGATTGCTTCCTCTTTGGAGACAGGTATCTATTGCCTTTTTGTTTTACTACTGTCCTCATTGTTTACAAAGTTTTTTTTTGTTGTATTTAACCATTTTAGATTGAGAGAAAGGAAAGGGAAGCATATAGGAAAGAGAGAGTAAGTGATAAACCAAAGAGAGAAATCCAAGAGTCTCTGTTGTGTGAAATTGATGAAATGATTCACTTAAACTTTCAGTTACAGTTTTATATATATGGAAGTCAAGAGCCTTTAGAAGTTCAAGGTGACTAAATCGTAACTAACACAACATAGTATGTTGATTCAGCATATTTTGTTACTAAAATTACTAACCGCTTACTGCAATAACATAAACAAATTCTTATAGTGATATTTATAAAATGTTGCCGTTACGTTGATATACCACAGAAGGTGTTGATTACTTGGTTGAGAAAATTTCGTAGTTTCTTCTAGATACTATTCCTGAGCCACACTTCTCATGTCTAGGAAATCAATGTCCACTCTTAATTGATTCCTTATGCAGTTTTTGTGTTTCCCCCCTCTTATTCTGCTCATGCTACCAATTTCTTGATCACAGGCAGAGCCTCGATTTCTATGGAATAATTATATGTTAGAAGTGCTCATAGATAACAAGGTAGGTTTATTGTAGCGTTTTTTACAGTTCATTTTTCCATGACTTGCACATTTTTAAAGTACTAACTAATATGTTTGTGATTCTGTGCTTGCCAGCTTGACCCATACTTACTCCCTATAGTCCAAGGCAGTATCCTTATTTGATCAGCTCAATGTTATATCATCATCTTTTGACTTTTTTAATAACAGATGCATATATTTGTATTGCTGTTGTGTGAACGCATTTCCATTTATTTTTCAATGTTATCCTTAGCAAGTTATCAGGTTTTCATTACTTTCAAGCAGCCATTGGAAAAGATATTATTGACGTCACTTTGATTGCAAGGAGATGCACAAGAAGAAATGGTGTTTAAACTTTAAAGCCTTTGGATGAACTTATATTTATTTCTGTCCACTCAAAAAAATCTTTTGTTTCTAGTTTGACTGTGCACTTATAGATATCATGTGTTCCTTACCATTCAAAGAATCAACATGATGTTGGCCATGAAATTAATGTGGTGGTGATATTGAAAGTAATCATTGAAGGTTGCGAGATTTTTTTACAATATCTTGTAGCTGTCTGCTTGGAACATATGCAGATCTAATTTCTAAGTTAAACTTTAAGAAAAAGATATCAAAAGGTGTATAGTTCCTTGTTTGCATGTTAGGATTTTAATTTGTCATATTGGAGGTTTAAAATTATTATTAGAATCTTTAATTTTAAGTGTTTTTGTATGAGAGAATACAGTTGTAATTTGTGACTTCCCAAATAAAACAATTTTAATCTTTTATTGATTGGTTGGCTAATAGTACAAATGCAATTTTATTTCTGGAAAGGAACTCGAATGTGGAGAAGAGGAGCTGATCCAGATGGATATGTTGCCAATTTTGTGGAAACAGAACAACTTATGCAGTTCAATGGATATACTGCTTCTTTTGTTCAGGTATTACTTTCTACAACCACAAATCTTTTATTATAAGAACTGAAATAAAAGGACGGGCTAGCCATGCAAGATATGAATGTTCTGTCGAATTAATTCAGAGCAGTGGTCCTAATCATCCTAAACAGTTGTCATTGTTTTGAAATAAGATGAACATTATCTAGGGCACATATAACTAAAAGCAACTGCATAATTAATGAACAATTGATATCTATCTAACTTGATTTTTTCTAAGAAGATGGAAAAATGATTTCAGTTTTTTTATGTCCAATATATATTTTAAAAATTCTTAATTGTCTTTCCAAATTTGCATTTGGTATTTTTCGACCATCCACTTAATGGCGTTAAATTTTTTTGTAAGTGATGCTTCAGTAACATTTCAATTCTGTAATGTATTTAGGTATCGAAGTAATGTGAAAATTAGTTACCATTTTCATCTTACTATTAACAAACTATCCAGAAATAAAGTGCATGTTTAATAATGCGGGGCAGCTTTCCATATCTCTTTTATTTGTTTTTCTTTTCAACTCTGTTTTTCTGTAATTTGAGTTTTCAATTGGGAATAATTGTTTTGATTCTACCTTCTCTAAATCTCTTATGTGTAACTTACTATATAACTTCCTGAAAACTATCCTATCTCTTTTATCTGCTATTCCACGTTTGCTTTGACACAAATTCTACCTGGTATGGCTGTTGTTCCATCCTTGCTAGATTTTGACATAATACTGGCATCATTAACTGTCAAATGTATACTGGCTTTCTAGTTAGGAAAATTACCAAAACTGAATTCCTCACTAAATCTTTTGCAATTCGTAAAAAATCTATATATTTTCCCCGACACACCATATTTTGTTCATTCTAGTTTTTCAATCATGAGTTGTTTTTATTTATTTATTGTAAATATGATTTGCCAGTTTCTAGATGGATTGATGTTGAACTGAAAAGGCTACTCTTAAACTTCTAGGCTAAAGTATTCTGACATGTAGTGTTGGTAGCTTTAAGGTTAATACAAAAATAGCATTACCTTCCAACTATTTTGGGTATTTTTTTAATTTTGAAATATAGACCCTCTGATAATATTTTGTACCTATTAGGATTTAGGACATCTTTATTTGAAAATACTGAGCTGAAAACTTATGTAGCTATACTAATAGTGATAGTTGAATGAAGCCAAACTTACTCTTGAATTTTCATGGAGTGAAAATGGGCTATTCTTGCTATTATAACTTATATGGGTTCAAAAGTAAAGCCAAACAAGGGGGGCTGTGGCTCAAATTCTGTTTTTTTGGGAAGAATGTTATTATGATAACTGTGTTTTTTTCCATTTCATATCACTTAGGAGTCATCATGGTTGAACTTTTGCAGATTCGTGGTTCGATTCCTCTCCTCTGGCAGCAAATTGTTGACTTAACATATAAACCGAAGTTTGAACTATTGAAACTTGAGGACGCTGTAAGTGTTTGATTATTGTAGTAATTTCGTGGTTCTTACATGTTTTATATGTATTTCACTTCCATTTCATTGCTTGAGATGCAGCCACGAGTCCTCGAGAGGCATATATTAGATTTAAGAAAAAAATATGGAGCTGTGTTGGCTGTTGATCTTGTTAACAAGGTGAATATGCTTTCATTGTGTAACAAGCTGAGAATGCTCGTATATTGGTTAACAATTTTACCAAATGATACTAGTCTGTGTAATTGCATTGTAAATTTCATAGACAACTGTTAAGAATGCATGCAACCTAAAATGTGCATGGAATTGTTATGTATCAGCATGGAGGAGAAGGACGGCTATGTGAAAAATTTGGCAGTACAATGCAGCATGTGGCTAGTGATGATGTAAGGTAGATGTCCCTTCAATTAACTTTTAGATTGATTAGATTGATATGCATAGACTCTTCAGTTTTTTTGGGGTTTACTCATGTGCTTTTGATTATTCTATGTAGATATGTTCACTTTGATTTCCATCATGTCTGTGGACACGTTCATTTTGAACGTCTATCATTGCTTTATGATCAAATATCAGATTTTCTTGAGAGAAACGGGTATGGAGTTTTTTTTATTGGTTAAGCTACTTGACACCTACTTTTTTGAGAATTGATTAGTAATTTGATTCTTATTGATATTGTTTGGACTCATCGAAGCAGGGAGTTATTTATGAACTACTGATATGCTAACCAGTTCTAATAAATTATATTAACATGATGTTTGTTTATGTTGCTTTATTTGGACCTATCTGCTATAGTATCCTGAACAATTTTCCTGCACGATGTTATGCACTGTCTAACAGTATAAGATATTTACTGGAAACATTCACCTTATTATCCTGTTTGATAATAAAATTTTGCACTCAATTCTTTCTCAAGTTCTTCTTTAAAGAGATAAATATATATGACCTGAATTGCTATTCGCTTCTGCAAGTGTAGATATCTTTTGTTGAACGAAAAGGGAGAGAAAATGAAGGAGCAACTTGGAGTTGTTAGGACCAACTGTATTGATTGTCTCGACCGAACAAATGTAACTCAGGTTGGTTGGTTTCTGTTATAGAAAGTGTTCAGTACCTTCCTGAATTAATGGAAAAATTTATCTGTCCCTTTATTGGAAACACTTAATTCTTTGGTTTTTATCTGTATGTGTGTAAGTCTACAAGTACATATCCACAGCTATAAACACCAAAATCATTTTCACGTAGCCATGGCAGAGCTTAGATAGTTTTTTGGAGTGGGCCAAAGAGTTATACTACCTCTGTATTTAAATATAAGACCCCCTTGAGAAATTTCCTTGTCCCTTTTCATAAGGTTCCTTTTAATTTACAAGTGCATTAATTATTTCTTTACCAACATACCCTTAATTGTTTTACATCTTTTTCTGTAACAACAATAAATATTTTGATGGAAGCATTAACTAAATCTCTCGAGTGAAGGATGAAGTGTCAGCTCAGTGTGGCAAAAGTCTGATTTTGTAACTTCAAGGGATGAATTTCAAATTCCTTCCACTTTAATTAATAATATCTCTCTCTCTTGAAGGATTAGACTTACAAAAAGAATATCAATTGTTAACAATTTTAATACTACTACCAATTTTCTTAATTCCTGTGATTTAGTTAACGGGATCCTATATTTAGATACAGAGGTATTATACTGTAATTTATCCCGATAATTTTAATGCTAACACACACAAACACGCCTATCATGAAGGATTTTTTGGGGTGGCCACGCCCATCCTCAGTCCCTTTCTAAGATTCGGTCCTACTTGTGTGTCCCACTATTTGTTTATGGCATAATTTATTTTCCAGCTTACTGATGTTAAAGTATATGTGTAGAGCATGATAGGCCGAAATATGTTAGAATACCAGCTTAGAAGGCTTGGAGTCTTTGGGGCTGAAGAAACCATTAGCTCACATCCAAATCTTGATGAAAGGTTTAAGATCTGTAAGTGTATTATTACTTTTCGGACTATGTGATTTGAAATGTAGATATATGTGTTGTATTATGTAGTAATTTTCAACTTTTCACTGTTTTTGTTGCTTTTGAAATCTTTGATTCAATTTGTGACTGACTCTGATCAGTGTGGGCTAATCATGGGGATGATGTAAGTATCCAATATTCAGGAACTCCTGCTCTGAAAGGAGACTTTGTCAGGTATTTTTCCGATAGTCTTACCAATTTTTTTTAATATTCCGTGCATATTAAGAAGATTGTTAAATTATGTGTCCATAAAGGTTTTTCTATGTTCCATCTCTTGTATCATATGCTTACTTTGATAGTATATGTTTTCCAATATGGGAATTATAGATTTTTTGTAAATTTTTTCTATTTTAGTCCGTTGCTTTTCTCTATTGCATGCTTTGATGATATTAATTATGATTTTTTTGGTGGGATTCAGATTTGGGCATCGCACCGTTCAAGGGATAGTAAACGATGGTTGGAATGCTCTCCAAAGATATTACTTGAATAACTTTTGTGATGGAACAAAGCAGGTTTGTATAACTTATTTAACATAATGTATGGGGGTACTTTAGTTATGGTCTAGAATTCCTTAGGAGACCACTAGTTGGTCATAACTCAACTTATTATTATTGGGAAAATCTGAAGTCCTACATTGGTCATACTAGTTCTTATCATCATAATTGAGTCATGTATCCCTATAAATAAAGATTAGTATTAAGTCTTTTGTATCAAGTCAATAGTTATTATCAATGATATTTTTCTCTCATGTTTTACACATAATCACAAATTCAACATGGTATCAGAGACTTGTTTAGGACTGCAATGTGGTAATTGGACCCAGGTCCACGCTAGGTGTAAGGGTGGGTGTTGAAGTTGTATTTGAGTTGTGGAGTTTGTTTGGAGTCTCACATTGCTTAGGTTTCCGAGTTATTGAATGTATAAATGTGTGAGTGTGCAACCTCACCCTTTGAGCTATCTTTTGCATTTAACATGGTATCAGAGTCTGGTTCTGATCTAGAGACCTGTGGGTTATGGGTCCACCACGACGGTTTTGTAAGGAGGTCCAACCACAATTCTATGATAACACTAGAGCCTATCGATTGGACCATGGGTTGCCCACCGTTTATATCCACGCACCAAGTGCAATGGGGATGAGATCCAAGCACATTTAATATGGTACCAGAGTCTGGTTCCGATCTAGAGACCTGTGGGTTATGGGTCCACCACGCCGGTTTTGTAAGGTTTAGTTAGGTCCAACCATAATTCTATGATAACACTAGAGCCCATCGATTGGACCACGGGCTGCCCACCGTTTATATCCACGCATCAAGTGTAAAGAGCATCAGGGGGTGTATTGGGAAGATCCCAAGTCCCACATTGGTTATAGATAGAGCTTGAAAAGAGTTTATATATTATAGAGTGACGTCCGTCACCTTACCAACTGGTTTGGTTTTGTAGGGATTAGTTAAGCTAGACTCTAAATCTAATAATTATCTTCATCTAGGTTTTGTCCTATGTATATTTAACCTCTACCTTCTGCATCCCAATTAAAAGTTTTAGTCTGTGCTGCCCTACATAGTAATTATGCTGTATAAGATGCTGAAATTTAATGTGCATATTTTAATTCTGATTACTCTTTTTTCTTAAGATACCATTTCTGAATAGATCTTGAGTTAAATTACTTTTGAGATTCTCTGGATCTATTACCTTTTATAAATATGTTAATTTTAAAAACTTATTAGTTTATATGTAATTAGTTTGTGTTGTTCATATTTTCCATTTAATATGTGAAGGATGCAATTGATCTCCTGCAAGGACATTATATAGTATCCGTTGGCCGAGATACAGCTGCCTCTTCTCAGAAAGGAGGAATTGAAGCTATAGCTGTGAGTATAATATAGGATATTTTTGTTGATGTTTGTGGCATCACTTTTGTGTTTAAGTTCTGTTCTTAGAAAGCTCACAATTGATGAACATATTTTATATTCTATGACGTGTGTCTAAATTCATAGTTGCATACATGCATACAAAATGAATGAATTGAAGTCTGTTTTTCGGGGACGCTGCCTATGTTTTTCGTGTCGAGGTTTACAGAGTTGGTCCTAACCCTACTGAAAAGTGATGGAATGCAATGATCCACAAAGATGAATTACCACATGAAGCTGAGAGGTTTATGCTTTGTTAAATAAGAAATAAAAACTGCCTTTAATATTTACCGGAGCAACTAGATTATTCAGTCAGGGAAATATTGAAGTCACTATAATGCGGGATAATGCATTGCAGCATTCCCCTTTTTGTTTGAAGACCTAATATAATTTTTATTTTGCATTCTGCATTTTGTTGACATGCAGTTCATTATTAGAATGCTTCAAAGGTCATATGCATTTAATGGAAATGAATATTGATATAGTTTTTGTTTGCAGTCGTTTCCTCTGGCTTTCGCTCTGGTTTTAACTGGATTTATGTTTGCAACCATGTCATTGAGACAAGGTGAGTTTACTTTATTTAGTTAAGGCTTAAAGTAAGAATTAATCAGTCACTCATATTTGCACACATTCGGGCATGGATGTCTCTTGGTGTTGGTTCAATAAAAAAAAAGGAAATAAAAGGAACCAACCTACTACTTTAAAGGCGTATTATTTCAAATCCAGTCTGACCTTTTGAGATTCAGGAAATAACATTAGACTTGTTTTTACAAGAAGTGAAAACAAATTGCCTCCACTGATTCCCATCCATACTTTTGAAATAAAAAAATAAACTGCAAAACCAAATAGTTATTTAAACTGAAAAAGCTTTTTCAAACCAAACAGATCCTGAGAGGGATAGAGAATAAGGGGAGAGAGGAGAGAGGTATATTAGAGGCAACCCCCTGGCTGAGAACTGAGACACACAAGACACCTAAAATATGATAATTTAATTTAGTCTTGTTTAGTTAGTTTTACAAGAATGGAAAGCCCCCCTTCATTCCCGTTGCCCTGTTTTAATTACCAGCTGACTTATTCCCAAGTGGTTTAAAGTGGTCGGATATCTTGTAGCCTACTGCTGCCAACATGCCCAAGGTTTCGAGATAGTTAGTTTTTAAAGCAAGTGTGTGTGATGTAAAAGTTTGCGAGATTTTCTGCGCGTACTCTTTGCAAGCATTTAAGCTCACAGTATAAAAAATATTGTATATGAGTGAATTTGCTAACCTAAGGTTAGAACAATAACTCTGTACAATTGATAGGTTAATCAACTATGCATTACATATGTGAAATATATGGCCTGAAAATTGTTAATTTGGTTATTGTTGCTGCAGTTCAATATGATTTTAGGCACGCCTTCTTTTCGCTAATGTGGGCCGGCATTAGTATTGGTTTAGCAGCTTTTGTGAGGGCCAACGGACGGGTTTTCTGCAACAGACCCCGCCTGAACAATCCCCCTCGTTAACTTCTACACAAATCAATTTGGGGAATTAGAATTTTGTGAAGTAATCAGCTTCTGCAATAGGAGTCACCATCAGGGGATTTAGTTCTACATTTAAATCACACAACGAATTCAATCTTTAAGCCCCTCTTTTGCTGCTTATCATATTTTTGTTATTTATTACTAATTTGCAGTCATTGTAACTTCCATAAATTATTTATGTCATAGTCCAATGACATCCTACCCAAGTGATTGCTGCTTGATTGATGTTTCCCCCCTCCATGTATATTTGATTTTTTTTTTTTTTTTATCTGTACCCTGTTTAAGATGGAAACATTTTAAGGTTCCTCTGATTATACTGTATGCTTATAAGCAAATCCATATGCAATAATTTTACATATTTATTTTAGAAACGAAGGTTGTTACATAATATTTGCCTTAGTCAATGTTGCCAGTGGATTTTTATATGACACTCTACATCGCTGTTTTAAATTTAGTTGTAAATAACAAAATTTGCTATGCTTCTGAAATTGAATCCATGGCTGTAACTAGTTAGTATGTTTCGAAAATTTGCTATGCTTTCATGGTAAATTTTTCAGATGAATTTTGATGTCATAACTAGGACAGAAATCGTACCTATGTTTCTGAGTTCCATGTGAAACAACAATATTCAATCCCATTCATGCATCCTTTATAAGTGATGCATGTGAAATGGCCCCTTAACAAGTCAAAAACAAGAGAGAAAAGTCGGTGATATTAGGCAAATTGCCTGAAAAATGAAAGAGGGAAAAAGAACGTGATATGAAGCAATTCCTACCAAGGTTCTAAACTAGGGTTTAAACTAGGAAAGGGGAAGAACAATAAAAGGGACTTAAAATAAAAGATAAAATTAAACTTGATTTCATTGATTGATTCTAAATGTCTCCATGAGACTACATTATATAACATTCTTAATGGATAATAATAATAACATAAAAGCCCAAACACTACTAAAAGCCCAATAACCATACTAATAATATACTCCTATTATTACCCTTTGGAAGTATGAAACGTGAACTATTGGAAGAGAGTCATACAAACACAACACAAGAAAGTACATCGGTTTTTCAGGAAGTAGCCTTTTTGTTTTGACAAAGGAATAACCATACTTACAAGAGAACACATTTTCCCACTTTAAAAAATTGGGACCAACGTAAACAGCGAGGGAAAAATAAAAGAATTTCTCCTCCAACTAACAAAATAAAACATATAAATGACTAGAAAGTGTCTGAAAAAACCTATTCACTGAATCAAATGTTCACCCTCAAATTTTAAATGGACAAATTAGTTTTTGTAAATTATACATAGCTATTAGCTGCAGATTTAGTGCCGTGATTCTTGGATATCTTCCTTCTATCCTTAATAGCTTTTATGCCTTCCAATGTCTCCAAAACATCTTTCATAGAAGGACGTTTTTTAGGGTCATGTTCAAGGCATTTAAGAATAAGCTTAGCTGTTTCTAACGCTGCCTTTGGTGAACATTGGCTTTCTAGCCTACTATCCAATATGCTACTTATCAACTTTCTTTTATCTCTTAGAGAAGGTTTAATCCATTCAACCAGATTCTGCTGCTCTGAAGGCCTTTTTGAATCATGTGCTTGCAATCCTGTCAACATTTCAAGTAGCACTACACCAAATCCATAAACATCACTCTTCACATACAAATGACCTGTTCAATAACATCACACAATTCATATTAGACCATTTCCCATCTTCAATTCAAAAAGCATCCATTTAGTGTGTAAAGTATAAATGTAGATATATATACAATCACCTGTTGCAATATATTCTGGGGCAGCATAACCATGTGTACCCATGATCCTAGTACTCACGTGTGTATCTCCCTCTGATGGTCCAAATTTAGCCAACCCAAAATCTGAAATCTTTGCATTGTAATTCTGTAAATCACAAATAATTGATTATCAGTATACATAAGATATATAAGATAATGAGACCAAAAGTAAAAGAGAGAAATTAGCCAAAAGTAACTAACCCCATCAAGAAGTATATTAGAAGCCTTAAAATCTCTATATATGACTTGTTTTTCTGAAGAATGCAAGAAAGCCAAACCTCTAGCTGCATCAATAGCTATTTCGAGTCGAGTATTCCAAGAAAGTGGCTCTCTGTTAGTATTTCCTAACCAAAAACAAAAACAAAAACAAAATTGAGTTTAAACTCAAATCCATAGGCAATAATTTATTTGCTTATTAAACATGACTTCTCTCAAAGTTCATACTTCTAAATAGATGGTTCTCCAAGCTTCCCCTTGGCATAAACTCATACACAAGTAGAAATTCATCGTCATCCCTACAATAACCAAGTAGCTTGACCAAGTTGGGATGAGAAATCCTTCCTAAAAAGTTGATTTCTGTCTGCATTGTCATATAAAAAAACACAAGAAACTACAAAGTCAGGTAGCTGAATAGAGCAAAGAGTCCTCAATGAATCCTCAATGAAAACAAAATTACCTGCCATTCTTGAACACCTTGCAAACTATCAGGTTTCAATTTCTTGATAGCCACCATCATTCCAGAACCAGCTTTAGCAGGAGCAAGTGTTTCAGCATTTAACCAACCTTTATACACTTTACCAAAACCACCTTCTCCAAGCAAAGCATCTGACTTGAAACTCTTTGTTGCAATTTTCAAATCTCCATAGCTAAACACCTTCAAGTTTGACATCTCTAGAAGCTTTCCACTTTCACTACTTCCCATCTCCCAAACTTTACCTCCTGAAGTGTGAAGGATGTTGAGGGAAGAGGGTGGCGGTAGGCGAGAGAGTGATCCGAAACAGACACCCATGTTAGTGTTAACCAATGTTGGATTGAGAAAAATGGAACATAGGGAACAAGTGTGAGTGTCATCTGTTGTTTGAAATTGATTGGTATTTATGTTTAAGGTTTTGCCGTGTTGGTTTCGTGTTTGTCAAAGTGCAAAACACAATGACAACAATCATCAAACAATCTCTTGTCCACACTCTTGTCCACACGTGCTTTTTTTTACTTTATAAAAAAGCATAATTATTATTATTATTATTTTATAGCGCTCATTGATCTATTTGAAGTTTTATAATAAGTAGCATTCACGCGCATCCCTTTGTATATAAAAACATATGAGAAGAAGTTTCGCCATTCATATGGACTGAGTCAAGTTTCAATACTTACTTCATGACTTTAGTTACATGCATGCTTCTGGCTATTTGGGACAAAGATTCGAACCACCTTTAATCACTTCAACTGTTGAATTAAGTGTATGTTTGGATTGGTTTCTACAAGTCCCAAAAGCACTTCTAGCCCATTTTAACTTGAAAATTGATTATTTTTCTTGTTTGGATACTTTTCCAAAATCAATTCTCCTCCTCCAAAAGCAATTCTACTAGAAGCTACAATTCCTAGCTTTTGGGTTTAGTAGAATCAATTCTACATTTATTATATATTATTTATTACAACTCTTTTAAAATTTCCTTCTTTACCCTCTTTAATTTTCATCAATTACTTCTTTTCTTTTTGATTTGTATTAGAATCTATTACCATTTTGGTAATTATACAATTCAAAATCAATTTTGCTAAAACTATCCAAATAACATTAATCGATAACAATCACTTCTATATCATTGTATCCAAACATAAATCAATTCTTCTAAACTCAATTCTATTAAAATCAATTCTATCAAACTCAATTCTCTCAGAATCAATTCTGTCCACCGCCAATCCAAACACACCCTAATTGTTTTTGGATATAAGTAAAGTAATGTGTCACGCATGTATGGAAGTTTGTTCCTATTACAAGATATTTCATTTTTTCTTGAGATATATGACATGCCCATATCCGTCTTATTACAATTAAGTAGATTCAAGGCAATGTAGATGAATTATGTAGGATTAAAAGAGTTTTTTTTTTTTTTTTTTTGAATAAGGATAGGATTAAAAGAGTTAAAAAGAGGTGAAGGTCTAGACTTCTACTAACAATTAATAATTAATAATGGACCATTAAAAAAATCATGTAAATTAATTATATAATGTAATACATTTTTATGTTTTTAAATTCAAACCAACATTTATTGTATTTTGTTGTAAATTCATTTTTATGTTTCAATTTTTGTCGTATTTTGTTGTAAATTCATTTTTATGTTTCAATTTTTGTTGTATTTTGTTGTAAATTCATTTTTATGTTTTAACTTTTGTTGTATTTTGTTGTAAATTTTGGAAGTCCAAAAAGAGCCCAACTAGATATAAGTTCAATTAACATAATCTAACGTATAAAAACACACGTGAGATTTACGATACACTTTTTGATCTCCATTTTTTATTTTACTCAATTTGAACTCTGAACTTATTTGGATGTTGGAGTGCTTATCTTGCAGATTCACCCTGTGCCACCGCATAAGAGATTAGTACCACTGATTCAGAGTCCTCCATCATCGACCAACACCAATTCTAGTTTTAGTACGAAACAAATAACATTTATAGTTATTTTATTTTACTAGTAGGTGACTCATTAAGTAAGTCTATAAAGTTTAAATTTATCTCTATTTAAACAAATTTATTCTAATATAGTAAATCACGAAATGTATTAAAATACTTTTTTCTATATGATATTACGAACTATCTATTTTTGGGGTCTTGCTTTTGCTTAAACCCTAGCCGACATTATTGCGTTTTTTTCTTTTAATCGCAACCTCTTTTGAAATTCAAAATCATCGTTTATCGAGAAACTATGTCATTATGAGTTCAATGTTCATTCCAAACGTACTATTCATTCCAACGATATTGTTCATTCCACATGTACGGTTCATTCTCAAACACTGTCATCCCAAAAATACTATTCATTAAGAGGTAATGTTCATCCCGAAAGTACAATTTATTTTGGCGAATTTCTAAATAATTTTTCCCATTAAAAAAAGAAAAAAAAGGAAGCTTGGGTGTCTCTTTGCTGCTATTTGGTGGAATTTTTCTTCTTCTTCTTCTTCTATTGAGAAGATATTTTTAGAAAGATAAATCAATATGGTTAAAAATAGATCTATTGTGATTTCAACTTTTAATATTGTTGATACTGACTCTAAGAGTGCTTAGACTTTTAATGTTGGTGTCATTCATTACATGACATCTGTCTCTCAATATTTTTTGAAGAATATTTTTTCTTCCAACATTTCGTATATTATTGTTGTAGATGATTCTCATACTCAG
Organism: Vicia villosa; assembly: GCF_029867415.1. Classification (NCBI taxonomy): domain Eukaryota; kingdom Viridiplantae; phylum Streptophyta; class Magnoliopsida; order Fabales; family Fabaceae; genus Vicia; species Vicia villosa. The sequence goes on along the minus strand of NC_081181.1, from coordinate 123,591,513 downwards.
GTTAATGATTATGGAAACATTGATCTTCAATCTCTAAAATAGAAATGTGTGTTTCACGTTTCCAGTCTATTGAACAACCTCATCTCTAATCGTAAGCATTCAGAGGATCATAATTATTATATATTTTTACTCTAATTGTACTTTTCAACATCATACAACGGGGAAGACGATTTTGCTAAGGAACATGGAAGATTATAATACCTCTTTGACCATAAGGTATCTTCAATCTTAATCAGAGTCATGTTTTTCCTCGGACATATGTCTTTAGCACAAACATCTTAGTCATCATTCTTTTTCATTAATGAAGTGTATGTATTCATCCCTATTTTCAAAACAAGTTGCGAGTCTTTTAAATGTGATATTTATCAGTTTTCTAAACATAACCAAACTAGTTTTCCTTTGAGTATTTCTAAAAATGATTAACCATTTGATCATATTCATTTCACTTTTCCTTCCATCTCTAGTAGTCACGTATTATAGGTAATGTTAGTTATATTTAATTTATCATCTCATTTTTTTCTTCTGCTTCTATGTTGCACAGTCTCAAATCTTAAGGATTTGGTTGTATAACTTTTATCCATGTCTATAATCAAAATTAAGATAAGTTTGAGTCTCATGCTCTTAGATGTGTCATTTCTAGGTTATCCTCCTAACAAAATGTGCTTGTCAAAAAATACAGGTGTGCGTGGTATCCCTACACGGATAGGAGATACTCAGAGGCCTTAGTAAATGATAGTGGTTAGGGCTTCCCCGCGGAGGAAAGAGGCCTTGTTTGGTGATGTTTATGATATTTACGGTGGTAAGAGAGGCTAACTCACGTGAGGTGAGAGGATCTGTATTATGCGTTATAGTTGTTAAGTTAAGATCCGTCCTCTACCCTTAAAGGATCAACTATTTATAGAGGCCTTTGTGCCTAAGGTTTAGGAAACCTTGTTGGCTATCTATTTTTTAAGAAGTCATGGTATGACTCATTCTTATATGACTAGTGGAGAGATAACAATATTATACAAGCCATTTGTCCTAAAGGCAAGATCACATACTCCATAAACAAGTGTGATAGTGGTTAGGGCTTCCCCGTGGCGGAGAGAGGCCTTGTTTGGTGATGTTTATGATGTTTACGATGGTAAGACAGGCCAACCACGTGAGGTGAGAGGATCTGTATTTAGGGATGGCAACGGGTCGGGTCGAGTGCGGGTTTCGCACTACCCAAATACGCACCCGAAATCGACACCCAAACCCGAACCCAAACCCAAAGGGTGTTCGAGTGGAAAAATAATACCCACGCCCACAACCGTTGGATTCGGGTTTTTTCACCCAAACTCGAACCCGCAATAAAATACATAAAATACATTTTTTCTACAACTTTCCACAAAATATTTATATATATAATATAATATAATATATATATATATATATATATATATATAATATTTAATATATATAATATATATAATATATATATATAAGCGGGTATGATTTCGGGTTCCGGGTGCGGGTTTCACACTACCCAAACCCGCACCCAAAATATCGGGTGGCACCCGAACCCGAACCCAGTCAACTCGGGTTTTCACCTGTTGACTCGGGTTCGGGTGCGGGTGGGCCCCGCGGATTTGGGTCTTCTTGCCATCCCTATCTGTATTATGCGTTATAGTTGTTAAGTTAAGATCCGTCCTCTACCATTAAAGGATCATATATTTATAGAGACCTTTGTGCCTAAGGTTTAGGAAATCCTGTTGGCTATCTATTTTTCAAGAAGTCGTGGTATGAGTCATTATTATATGACTAGTGGAGAGATAACAATATTATACAAGCCATTTGTCCTAAAGGCAAGATCACATACTCCATAAAGATAGCGCCAAATTGACGCCTTACTAGGCAAGGAATCTGACGCCGCCATTATTTGAGACTCTCATAAATATAACACTACACAGTCCTCAGGAACGAGGGTTTGTAAACGTGCAATGTGTTTTAAGGCTTCTATTAGATTTTGTCCCGTGGTCTGGGACAAGTCTTTTGATGGGTGACATGTCTCTTATTTTGGGGCATGACCCTTTTGAAGGAGAGGCGGTCCCTCTGTTGAAGGCAACCTTTTGAATGAAAGGCTAATCCCTTAGCTTATAACGAGTCTCTCAACTGAAGGCGACCTATTGAATGGGAGACGAGTCCTTTTTATATTAGGGTAAGCCTCTTATTTAGAGGTGAGTCACCACCACCTAAGAGATGTATCATGATTAACTAGGATGTCAGTTGGGGATTTCAAACATCAATAATTCAGAAGATCATGCTTGCTTCTATTTTTTTGTAAGCAGTGATGGCCTATCTTTCGAGACACTAGACATTAGTGCCACACGCTAGAAGCATACTGAGTGTTTCGAAATTCATAGGGAGCCTAAAAGGCTCCTTGTGGTTTTTACTCCCTTATAAAAGCTTGTTCTTGTATTTTCTTGCTCTATTTTGTTCTCATGACTTCTGCAAGTTCTTCCACAATCTGCCCAACTTTCTTACAAGCTCATGATTCCTCGTTTTCAACCCTCTCAAGTATGTATTTTTCTTTTCCGTTCTTTTGTAGTATTCTGTGTAGGAATTATAAGGAAGGGTTTGAAATAGGGTTTAGGTTAGCTATAAAACAGTGGGATTTGAGAATTATAGCCATCCCTTTGACGAATGTGACTGTGATGATGATTTGTTTTTGTTCTTCTATTTTCCCAAGAACAAAAATATAATGGATTCCCCTTTCTTCGTGCCTAAAGACGCCGAGGATATTGAGCCTTACTATATTTATGATGAACAAATGCTCTCCTTCCAAATAGAAGTGGAGATTTCTTCCTCAGAAGATGAGATGATGGTTATCCTAGAGGCTTGTTCACCATCAGAGAGGGTTATCATGTGCGTCTCTTGTAATCCTTCATCCCTTATTCCTACTTCTCTCTCCTCCTTTATCAAGGATATGTGGATTTTTCTCCCCTTTTCCCCTTTTGTTGTGGAGGTCCCGAAGGTCCTCAATATTGCACCTCCCCAGCTGCTTCCTAATAGTTGCAGTTTTATTAGGGCCTTTGAGATGATATGTGAAGTCTTTGAGATTTCTTCTACTGTAGGTATATTTTTCTCATTTTATGCTATCGAACCTTTAATAGGAGGACGGGTGTCCTTAGGCAGTATAGTGGGAAGGGCCCGTTTAGGCCTCACTCCAACCACTATAAGAATTGGAAAGACATATTTGCCTGAGTGAGAGGGTGAGAGGACTCTCTCATAGAGCTATGGGATGATGTCGCCTCCTCTCTACCTTATCCTGGACGGGTTAGCCTGTGGAGATTGCAGGATAGGACAAGAAATATCTTACCCCTAGAGAGGCGAGGATAGTTCGCCTCATGGGGAAATTTATGGTCATGGATTCACACTTAATAATTGATCTGTGGCTAAAATGCGATGACTAGATCGCTGATTACCTTGGTAAGTTTTGATTAATCTAAGCCTTTCATGGGTATATCCAAATAGTGCACACGACCTTCCTTTATTATTTTGTAGATCAGATGGCGACAATTACTCTAGAGGAACGAAGAAACAGGTGGGAAAATATCCAAGCCGCTCTTGGGCAGACTAATAGTCCCTAGAGTCATCCATGTGGTTTTGTTTCTAAAGGAAGTAAGAGGAAAGGGGAGGGACAATCTCTTGAATCGCCCAATGTGAAGGCCCATAAGCCAGGAGAGGGTTATTCATAAACTGCCGGAGACGGTAACGTCTCACAAGCTGCAGTAGAGGTGAGCACTCATAGGCCTTCCTAAAGCGAGGCTCCACCACCCCTATTTTGTGGTGTGACATTGGATTTGTTGCTATTTAGTGTCTAGGTTCACATCTCCCCTTTTTGAGAGGTTCCCTTCCTATTACAAGGCTTTTCAATCTAAGACGCCTCCCGCACTTATTGGCATGAAGGATAACCTTCTCATAAGGGCATTGATGTTGGAAGATGTCGAGCAGGAGAGGCGAAACCAGGCCGAAAGAGAGATTAAGGCAAAGCTCAAGATATATGAGGATGGTTGTACCGAAAGCCAGAGGTTGCCGGAGGCTTTGCAGAAGGACAAGGACACTTGGGATAAGAAGTTAGGCGACTACGGAGGTCAAGGCTATAGTGATATCCTCTAAGGATAAATCTTTGAGAAAATCTCTAGAAGACGCCTTTCGTTTCAAAAAGGAATTGGAGGAGGAGGTTTCAAATCTCAATGATGAACTGGTGTTAATCTCTGGTGTCTACTTTGAGCGAGCAAAATATCAAATTTCCTTCTTATATACAGAGCTGGACCTGAGCAACTTTGACCTCCTTAAATTTTTATGTGATGGTCATCTTGTGGATGATGGGCTGGTGTCACCCTTGGAGCTCAAAGGTTCTTCTCCATCCAAGGACGCCCGGGATGGTTGTGTGGCACTAAAAGGAGGTGGATCGGAAGCTTCCCAACTGGAGGATGACATCACAAAGGGGGAAACTCAGGAGGACGGTTAATGGTTTGTGTTATTTGTGGTTTTATTGGCCCATAATGGCCTTTGTTGTATTTCTTTGCCCCTGCAGGGGCTTTTTGTAAACACTAAGACTGCGGCACACCTTGAAAGTCTTTTATGTTAATCGCCATCATCGTTAGTTTTATGTTTTACATAGCCATTTCTGTATGATCGTGTTGTCCCTTATTTGAGACTATTAGTTAACACCATCCTCTCTCGAGGCAAAGCATATATTTACTGCTTTTCTTAAACAATAAAGATTCCATATAGGGATTCAGTTCTTGATCGCATCTAGGGGCGACAAGGATTCCTCTTTAGGATCCATCATTTTGATCACGTCTAAAGGGGACAAGGATCTCTTCTCGTGGATGAAGTGTTTTGATCGTTTCCATGTGCGTCAAGGATCTCTCTTGTGAGATCTAGCGCAAGGATCCCTCTTAGGATTCAATGCTAATAAGCCTGTCAAACCTTCAAAAATGCTAGATTCAGGTATAAAAATAAGTTTATGATAGGTCACATACCAGACTTAAGCTTTGAAATTTTTAACAGACTAAATTCAATATTGACAAAACCTAACTCGACTCAGCCTATTTTCACTCCTAAGCACGTAAAGCCAATAAATATGACAATCAAGCAGTAAGGTGATAGGAATATAATGCAACAAAATAACACTAACAATTTGATAGCTTACGAATATGACGAGGACGAAATAATGCATACTGATGGGTGAAGACGGTATGAACAATAACAATGCATACTGATGTAAATTTGATAGCTTACGAATATGACGAGGACGAAATAATCACTAACAAGTTTGAATATGAACTTAATGATGATATCCAAGACATATGTGATATGATGATAATATTACCTTTTGAATATGCATATGTTTTGGTACTTGACGCCCAAGGAGTTTAGCATATACCAACACAAAAAATGAACAATCATCTCATACTTCTCTTTATAAAAGCTGAAGTTGAAGAACATATCAAGGTGGATTGTGTCCACGATGAAAAAACTGAAGAATTGGAAGATTTGGTCCTCATGACATGTTGATAACGAACGTGGATAGAAAAGTTTGAAGTACAATGAATTTATTGCGTTTTGTTTTTTACAAAGGAATGAAAATTACTTATAACACTTTCCCACTTTAAAACATTGGGACTAAACTCAAACAAAGAAAAATAAAAGAATTTATAAATGATTACAAAGTGACTCGTAAAAACCTATTCACTGAATCAAATATTCACCCTCCATCTTTAAATAGACAAATTATCTTTTCTTAATTCAGACTTAGTGCAATGCTTCTTGGATATCTTCCTTCTATCCTTAATATATTTTATCCCTTCCAATTTCTCCAAAACATCATTCATAGAAGGACGTTTCTTAGGGTCAGATTCAAGACATTTAAGAATAAGCTTAGCCGTTTCAAATGCCGCCTTTGATGAATATTGGCCCTCTAACCTACTATCCATTATGCTACTTTTCAACATTCTTTCATCTGTTAGAGAAGGCTTAATCCATTCAACCAGATTATGTTTCCCGTTAGGCCTTTCTGTATCAAGTACTTGCAAACCTGTCAGCATCTCAAGTAGCACTACACCAAATCCATAAACATCACTCTTCACGTACAAATGACCTGATGCAATGTATTCCGGAGCAACATAGCCAAATGTGCCCATGATCCTAGTAGTCACATGCGTATCTCCCTCTGATGGCCCGAATTTAGCCAATCCAAAATCTGAAATCTTTGCATGGTAATTCTGTAAAACACAAATATTTGATTATCAATATACACACTACTCCGTCCTATATTATAAACAAATTTCACTTTTTAATTTCATTGAATAATTAATGCATCTGATCTGCAAAAAGTGACTAACCCCATCAAGAAGTATATTAGAAGCCTTGAAATCTCTCTATATAACTTGCTTTTCTGAAGAGTGCAAGAAAGCCAAACCTCTAGCAGCATCAATAGCTATTTCGAGTCGAGTTTTCCAAGAAAGTGTCTCTCTATTAGTATTTTCTAACAAAACACAAAAAAAAAATTGAGTTTAAACACAGATCCATAGCCAAGAATTTTATGCTTATTATTAACATTAATTGTTTCAAAGTTCATACTTTTAAATAGATGGCTTTCCAAGCTTCCCCTTGGCATAAACTCATACACAAGAAGAAGTTCATCATTCTCACTACAATAACCAAGTAGCTTGACCAAGTTGGGATGAGAAATCCTTCCTAAAAAGTCTATTTCTGACTGCATTATCATGCAAAAACACAAGAAATTATATAGTCAGATATCCGAATACTAATAGAGCAAAGAGTCCTCAATGAAAATGAACTAACCTGCCATTCTTGAACACCTTGCAAACGATCAGCTTTCATTTTCTTGATAGCCACCATCATTCCAGAACCAGCTTTAGCAGGAGCGAGTGTTTCAGCATTTAACCAACCTTTATACACTTTACCAAAACCACCTTCCCCAAGCAAAGCATCTGACTTGAAACTCTTTGTTGCAATTTTCAAATCTCCATAACTAAACACCTTCAAGTCTGGCTCACTTATCTCACTACCTTCCATTTCACAAACTTTACTCTTGTTACATGCTGGTGAATCTTTGTTAGTACTCTCATTATTACTTCCTGAAGTGGAAAGGATGTTGAGGGAAGAGGGTGGTTGTAGGCGAGAGAGTGAAGCGACACAGACACCCATGTTGGATGAAGAACAATGGAAAATAGGAAACAAGTGTGAGTGTCGTTTGATGTTTGAAGTTGACCGGTATTTATGTTTAAGGTTGCTCGTTAACGTGTTGATTTCGCGTTTATCAGAGTGCGAAACACAACTCAATTATAGCAAAAGCAAAAGCAAAAGCTAAAGCTAACCATTTTGGCGTTTTCTAGCCATTATCAAAAGTCAAAACTCTTACCCACAAGTGCAATTTTTTCCGTCATTACACACTAATCATTAAAAGAAATTTTGAGGTTAAAAAGCACTCGCTCTTTCCGTGTTCCACACTGAGGTGACATAATTGTAAAATAAACTACTTTTATTTTTTTCTTTTCAATTTTGTATGTATTTGTTTTCTTCCAATTGTATACATATTTAATACTACTTGTTTTATTTTTAATTCAATATATTTTTGTCTGTGTTTATGATAACTATGATAACAAGTTAGGGAACGAAATACCAAACCTCCACATACTCACATTGATAAAAGCAACGATGGTATAAGAATTTCCACGCATATTATGGACTAAGGGAGCTCATGTGATTTAAATGTATGCAAAAATGTACACTAAGTTGGATCTTAAATCAATAGTGCAACCATGACGCGGAGGAAACCTCCAAGGTTTCGATGGCACGGGCACAACAGCTTGGCATACATAAAACTCCATGTGGTGTTTAGGGATGAAGAGGGAAGAAGAATTGTCATAGTGAGATTTCCGGTCATTAGGTGATGATCGGTTTGGTATTGCATCCTTAAAAATCCGGCCATGGTGGCCATGTGTGTAGTATTATCAACAATACACGTGAAGGTGAAATTATATATAACTGCGAAGTAGGATCATTGTGCTTGAATCAGATTTAGACTTGTCCCATACATGTTTTTTAGCTCTGTTGGAAAAGAAACAATTATCGAAGGAAGTAATTTGCGGAGAAAACCCTAGAAGGATGGTTGACCTAGATGCGCGAGGTAGAAGAACAATCTTCCGGCAAGAACGGGAGGGGGACGAAGAAGTCATACAGTTGGAAACAAGAAGGAATATAGAGAGGCTAGAGCCAGTCGAAAAATTCTTTGAAATCCCCATCACAAATGATTTGTCAAAAGTCATCGAAGTTGGGGAAGCGTTTCCCAAGCTTGTACAAGATAAACTCACATTATGCCTACACGAAAATAATTATTTATTCACTTAGTCAACGAAAGAAATTCCAAGGCTTATCCCTGAGGTGACTAGCCACTCATTAGCCCCATAGAGGATTGTATAATATATGGTTCAACGTCTTAGGAAGAAATCACTCGAAAAGGCCAAAGTAGGAAGAAGGGTCGTCGAAGAGCTCATAAGGGGTCAGATTTATAATTGAGGTAAATACACGACATAATTATCCAACATTCTGCTAGTGCAAAAATCAAACAATGAGTGGCACATGTGCGTTGACTAGTCTGATAAAAATTGAGACTTCCCAAAGGATTTATACTCACTGCCAAACATAGGCAAACTAGCACATAACTCTTTAGGGTTCAAACTTTTATAGTTCACGGGTGCATATTGAAGCCACAACAAAATACCAATGAATCCCACAACTCCAACCAAACAAAATTCATGACAAATGCGAGGAAATTTTGGTACAAAGTCATGCTTTTAGGTATCAAGAACAGAGGAGTGATGTACCATAGGATGGTGAACAAGGTTTTCAAGAACAAAATAGGAGACATGTTGGAAGTTTACAAAGATTACATGATTTTTAAATCAAAGGAGGGAGACGAACACACAGTCTCTCGTATTTGATAAAGTTAGGAAATACAACATTTGTTTATGCCCAAAAAATGCACCTTTAGAGTCAGGACATGCGAATTTTTGGGATACAACTTCACAAAGAGAGGAATCAAAGTCTTCTTGGAAAAATGTCACCCAGTGGTTAATATGATGACCCCAAAAACCAAGAAAGAAATTCAGTGACTAAACGACATGTTATAGCTCTTTCATGATTTATCTCTAGATCTGCCTATTATGCTTTACAATTTTATAAATTGTTAAGAAAGGAAACCACATTTGAATGGACACTAAAGCATGAAAGTGTCTTTAACATGATCAAAGAGATATTATCGTAATGACCTATTCTAGTTTGTCTTGAGTACATCAAGACATTGTTAATCTATTTGTCCATATCGTTTGAGGTCATGGGGGCCATCCCGGTACAGGAAGACGAGATCTCCTAGGATCTAGTGTATTTCATCATGAAAGGATTATATTATTTTACTACAAGGTGGAGAAAATTGCTCTGGCCCTTGTAGTCGCGATAAGGAGCTGAGATACTATTTCTTAGCACATTTCATTATAGTAAGGACATAATACCTCGCTAGACAAATACTTCAAACTTGGCTTAACGGGAAGGATGACAAAAATGGTTCTTAGAGATTTATGGTTTTGATATCTATTAGGAACCGCATAAAAGCACTTAAATCACAAACTTTGGATGACTTCATTGCGGAAACCACCATTCGAGGAAGCAAAAAAACACTTTTGAAGTGGACGTTATTCGTGAATGGCTCTTCCAATGGGAAAGGCAGTTGAGCCAAACTTCTTTTAAAGAGTGATCACATTCTCGATTGGACTACATATAACACTCAATATGGAAGCTAAGAAGGTAGTGATCAAGTCGAAGATGGTCTTATCACAGATACGAGGGGATTACCAAGCAAAGGAAGTAGTTATGGAGCAGTATTTGACGATACTAAAAACTACCATGGCCAAATTCCGCAAGGCAGAAACCCTTCATATCGAGGGTATAAAATTCTAATGAGCGTCTCTTATCCAAACTAGTAAGATCCAAGGCACGAGATTGAAATAAAATTGTAACCCACAAGACACTGTTAAACCCAAGTATAAAACTGCAATGTGAACATTGTTGAGAAAAAGTCATAAAGAGAGCAATCACACGGTTGAATGATACCTATTGCTAAATACTACTCTAGAAGAATAATCATGATACATAAAATAAGAAAAACAGTTCAAAGAAATTCTAATTTGTACTAACTTACTGAAGGCCACCTTTATAGCCGAGGCTTCAAGAATCCTTTGCTAAAATATATCAAAAAAAATTTATCCTTGATGTCAAGTATTGAATGAGGTTTTTGATACCAGTTCTTGAATCTTCTATATCTGTTGAAAACAATTTTTTGAGATTAAGACCAATATTTGATAACCATATATTATTGGTACTTGGTATCTCATTTTCTTCGATATAAAAAATAGTTCACATGTGAACAGAAATGGACAGAATCTCTTATATCCAATTTATTATACTCATCTTGAATCTAGAACTGACTTGGGCATTGAAGTGCTAACCATGTATGTCCACCTTGCGCCACCGTAAAAGAGATCAGAGCCACCGTTCAAGGTCAACAGTTATTAAACTCTCTTCATTTCTAGTTCCTTCGTGAAGCTAGAGAATCCATTTCCGGTTCCCAAACAAAATAGTGGCACTGTCAGTGGGAATCGACTTTTGATTCCTGGGTTTTCCACGTAAATCACGCCTGCTTCGCAAATACCGTTGAACAAACACTGAAACTCTAGATCTAGAATTTCACGATTCATATCTAAATCTCATATTTACCTGCTCACAACCTTCATATGTTACCGAATCAAGAGAAAATTGCCTTGTGATTTCTACATTCTTACAGAATCCAGGACTACCTTTTAGTTTCATTGTTCCTAGATTCCTCTAATATCATAATCGAGAGCACTAAGAAGAGAAATCAGAGATTTGTTGCAGTCGAATAACTACTTTTTCCACTTCAAAATCCCAATGTCAAGATTTCTGATTTCCTCGATCAACCACTGTTTCTGCTTCAAAACCTGCAAAAAAGTAAAAGTAGGAATTTAAGATCTAGATCTAGGGTCATGCTACGTCATTAAAGCAAACTATCTGACACACATCGGCAGGTAAATGCAAGTCAAGGCACCCCGAACATCGTCCAACCAAAAGAGGCAGTTTGGAGCACGAAGGGTTGAACCCAAAAATACAAGAAAAGGCAACGACCAAGGACCCCAGATACCATCCACGTCAGAGTTTTCGTCAAATGTTTATCTACCCTGTTGTCTCAATTAGTTATTTCTAATAAATTCAATTCATTATTAACATGATATATATATATATATATATATATATATATATATATATATATATATATATATATATATATATATATGTCTCTTTCTTCTTCTGTTATGTGCTTCTTTGTCTCTTTCTTCTAGAATGTCCAAAACCAAAGAGCAAAGATAAAATACATGAATGAAGACGAGAAAGATATTAATCCAATGCAGTATAAAAGGCTTATTGGATCATTGTGGAATTTGTGAAATACGAGGTCGGACTTGGCATTTAGTGCTGACATGGTGTGTAGATTTAAGGGGAAGCGAAAGGCATCACACTTGGCAGTAGTCAAGAGAATTTTGAGATACATCAAAGGTGCAATTGGCTGCTGAAATCTATTTCTCACAACGGATGAAGGTAGAAGTTGCAAATTTCTTGGTTATACTAAATCAAACTGGCGTGGAGATAAAGATGATAAAAAATCCACTGCTGGATACATCTTTAAGTATGGAGAATCACCAATCTTTTGGTGTTATAAGAAGGAACCAATTGTGGCGCTCTCTTCATGCAAGGCCGAGTACATTGTAGTGTCTATATGTGTGCGTGTGTCAAGCTGTATGGTTGATAAATTTGATGAAGGAGTTGTGCAATGAAGAGTATGAAGCTGTAACTTTGATGATAGACAACATTTCCGCTATAGACCTTGCGAAGAATTCCATTGAATATGGGTGAAACAAGCATATAGAGATGAGATTTCACTACATGAGAGAGCTTGAAAGTGAAGGAAAATTGAAGTTGGGTTGCAAAAGTGAAGACTAAGTGATCGATTCACTAACCAAAGGTGTAACATTTGAAGTGTTCAAAGTTGAAAAAGCACATGAGTATGGAAGACTTGGAGGACTTGAATTAAGATGGCATGTTAAGAAAATAGTGTAATTCAAGTCAGTGTAACCCAATGTTTTAAAAACCGGATTGACCCGGCCGGTTGAACTGGTTCAACCTTGAATCGTTCTCTAATCCGGTTCGGTTTGGACCAATAAACGGTTAGGTCTATAAAATTGGGATAAAATTGCTTCAAGCGCAAAAAACCAAAATAATCGTAAAATCCTAACCGATTTTGATGAACCAGACGGTTAAAAAAATCAAAGATAATTTTTTATGTTTTACTTTATTTTATTTCTTTGTTTAAATCTAAAATATTAATTATAGCAAAAATTTAAAATTGTATAGATGGAAAATAAAGAATAAAATTGAAAGACAAAAGACAATGTAAATGTAATAGAAAGAGAAGAAATAATGTAATGTTTGTGGACAAGGGATAACTTATATTGGTCTTCAAAGAGATGTGAAAAATTATACTGATGAAGAACTTATGGCTTTGAGTTAAGCAATTAAGATAAATATATACATATTGGTCCTTAACTAATTTTATAATTTGTTATTGGATCTTACATTGTATTCTTCTTATTTTGTAAGCTTGTTTATTAGTATCGTATTTATTTGAGAATTTTATTTTACAAAAATTATGATATAAATTAATTTTAGGGTTAATACCTATTTTGCCCCCTGCCATATAGGGTCTATTTGAAAAACCCCCTGCGAAAAAAAAAGTTGCAATTCGTCCCCTAACATACGAAGATTCTCCTATTTTACCCCCTTGAGGAATCCAATCACCAGAAATATTGACGTGGCAATTTATTTTTATTTATTATTTATTATTATTTTTAATGACGTGGTCGGAGTATGTGGCATTTTTATTTTATTTATTTATTTTAATTCCACGTGGCAATTTTCATTATTATTTTATTATTAGGTTGTTAAAAGGGTAAATATTAAAGCTTAAAAAGATGGTCTCAATGGGACTTGAACCCAAGACCCAAAGCTTACACAAAATCAGTATAACCACTAGGCTGCACGCTTTTGGTTAACTTATTGGTGCCTTTGGTAATACTTATTAGATACTGAACCAGTTAATATAAACTAAATCATTATAAACTAAAAATATTTTTATTTGGTTCAGTTAGTATAAACTAAAATAATTATATTTAATTATATTAATTAATTTATAAACTAAATCATTAATTATATTAATTCTCACTAAATCATTATAAATTAAATCATTATAAACTAAATTGATTTGTTTTAATTTAAATTACTATTTAAAAATAATGTACATATAAAGTAATATATTAGTTAATAGTTAATATTTAAATTAATAATTATTAGTTAATAGTTAACGTTATTAATTAATATTAGTTAAATTATAAAATAGTAATTAATATTTATTTTACTGTTAAAGTTAAATAAATTATAAAATAGAAACTAAATTAAATTATTATAAACTAAATTAAATTATTATAAACTAAATTAATTTATTTTTAATTTAAATAATTTTAACTAGTTTTAATTTAACTAGATTAATTAAACTAGTTTTAAATTAATTAATATAATTAAATATAATTATTTTAGTTTATACTAACTGAACCAAATAAAAATATTTTTAGTTTATAATGATTTAGTTTACAAAAATTTATTTTTTTTAATATTTATTATTTGATTTGAATATTTACAAAAATATTTTTTTTAATTATAGTTTTAAATTGTATTCGTTTAAATATGTAAATAAATAATTAAAACGTATTAAATTAAATAAAATATATTTAAATATTAAATAAAAACATGCGTTTTAATTATAAAATAAAAATGTATTAAAATATTTTTTATTTAATATTTAAAGTAATTAAACAAATACAATTAAAACGTATTAAATTAAATAAAATGTATTTAAATATTAAATAAAAACATGTGTTTTAATTATTAAATAAAAATGTATTAAAATATTTTTTATTTAATATTTAAACTTATTAAACAAATACAATTAAAATGTATTAAATTAAATAAAATGTATTTAAATATTAAATAAAAACATACGTTTTAATTATTAAATAAAAATGTATTTAAATATTTTTTATCTAATATATAAACTTATTAAACAAACACAATTAAAACGTATTAAATTAAATAAAATAATTAAAAAATAAAGTAATAGTAAAAAGATAATTGAAATCAAGTAATAAAATGTTAATACAAGTAATCAAATGGTATCACATATTATATAAGTTATTCCAAGCATGAATAGTACAAATGGTATCATGTGGCCTAGTGGTTTCAGCTAGGGGTGGCAAAACGGACCGCCCGCCCCGCCCGCCACCCGCCCCGCCTTATGCCCGCCAAAAAACGAGCGGGGTGAGCATGCCCGCCAAGTAAAATGGGCATAAAAGTCATGCTCGCCCCGCCAAGATGGCGGGTTGGCGGGCGGCGGGCTTACCCGCCTATTTTTATTTATATTTTTTTAATAGATTAATAGGCTTTTTTTACCTTTTAATTAAACTTTTCACTTATTTTTTAAAACAATTTTTTATAAAAGCAACTTTTTAACAAATTTACTTAAAAAAATATTACATATATTTATAAATAAATGTATAAAATAAACGATCAAGAATTAAAATTACTAGAATTAACTAAAAAAAGAGTGAATTTTGGAGGAGAGGCGGGTTTTGGCGGGCGGCGGGCTTTGGCGGGGCGGGTATGGCGGGCGGCGGGTTTTTGCGGGGCGAGCTTTGGCGAGCGGCGGGCATAAAATCCCAACCCAACCCGCCATTTTTTGGCGGGTGGCGGGCCGGCCCGGCGGTCCACGGCCCGTTTTGCCACCCCTAGTTTCAGCCCTTGTGTTGGGAAACTGATGGTGTGGGTTCAACTCCCACCAAAATTTATATAATAAAAAATGCTTACTTGGCAATAAAAATAATAAATAAATAATATAAAAAAAGCCACATGGGCTATCCAGTCAACGAAAAAAATAAAAAAAATAAAAAAATACAAGCCACGTCAGCTTTTTTGCTGACTGGATGGGATGAAGGTAAAAAATGAGAGAATCTTCAAATGTTAGGGAAATTCTTGCAACTTTTTTTTTTGCAGGGGGTTTTTCAAATGACGCCTATATGGCAGTGGGGGAAATAGGTATTAACCCTTAATTTTATTAGGATATTTAATAATATATTTATTTATTTATTTAGTTTACCACGGTTGAACCGATTGAACCATGACCCGCATGTTTTAACGGTTCTTTCGTCGGTTTGGTTTTTAAAATATTGGTGTAAGCGGTTACAACAAATGTGTTACCGGTTACACCTCCTTTTTGAGCATTCAATATAAGGCAGTGATTTAACATAACTCGCCACACCGAATATGTAACCGGATACACCCCCTCAAGTTTTTCAGTTTTCTTAAGACAAAGATTTACCATAACTGATTACACCAAATGTATAATCGGTTACAGGTCTAAGAAATTTGTTTTTCTCATTAGTTAGTTAAGTAGATTGTTTTGTAAGATGGTTTAAATATCCATGTTGAATCATTAATGTCATAACACCATATTTCCACCCTAATTCTCTCTAATTATCTTATTATGTCCCTCTCTATATTACTCACCATTAATGACAGCTATGAATTTGGATTTCCACGAGTCACTACGAACAACATTAATGACAGCTATGAAGAGCTTCTTTATGAAAATGAGGAAGATGTAAAGTAAAAACGTATCACCTTGAGTCCTTGACAAAGCCTAGAGCTGTCAAAATGGGCTAGCCCATATGGGCCGGCCCGCCCGGCCCAAAAAATCACAGGGCTTGGGCCTTCAAATGAGAGCCCATATTTTAAGGGCTTTTTTAGCCCAGCTTTAAAAAGCCCGCAGCCCATTAGGGCTAGCCCATATGGGCCATGGGTAGCCCATAAGACCCGCACAACTATAAATTTCAAAAATTTATATTAGTTTTTATATTGTGTTACTCCAAAATAAAACATTGATTTTTCATACTTTACTAAATTTTGTTTCTATTATATTCAATATTTCTCTTTTAAATATTATACATTAATATAATCAACATTATTTCCTCGTATTCTAGTAGTTTCTCTTATATTCAAACTTCTTTTAAGGCAGTTGACAGCTCTAACAAAGCCCATGAAACGGCTTGAAGGAATGTAGCCTAATTTTGTTCCACAAATAGACCGAGACGAGAAGGTAACACAATGCATAATGAGCTGGATGGTAATTAAAATAAAGGGGACAACTTCTCTACCCATCACAAAAGGTTGGGTATGGTACCTTCCACCAATCGTTGCATCATTTAATTTAATTTAATTATTTATTAAATAGTATATTTTTTTATTGTTTCTAAAACATTTTACACTAAAGGTAACTCTACCTAATTTTTTGTGTTGGATAGATAAGAATTCACCTAAAATAAATTCATAGTCCACCAAGTAGCCTCTAAAAGACTCTCATTTGACATTATCAAACTTTATTATCTAAATCTAACTTGAAAGCAATGCCTCCTTTATATAAATCCAACTTTTATACTCGTAACTCGTTTTTAGTATTTAATTTTCAAAGGTTTAAACAAATCAAATAATTTAATAAAAATTTATTTCATTTTATTTTGTTAAATTTTTTAGTTTAAAATTAAAATTTTTAGATTAAATTTAAAATTAGAAAAGTATGGACTAGTTTATAAATTTTTTTAAAAATTTAAAATGATAGGTTTGTAAAATTTAAATATTATTAAACATTAATTTGTAATTTTTTTTAAAATAATGAGTGGGTTAATTTGAAATTTTAAAAAATATAAGGACAAACTTGCACATTTTAAATGTGTTTGAATGTGTCTCATTAAATTCTCTCTTGTTCAAATGAACTCTAAATTTCTTTTTAAAGTGTATTTGGATGAATAATTTTAATAGTAAAAAATCTCTTTTTGAAAAATTAAATAACTTGACTAAAATCATTGTTTCTATAAAATAATTAAAAATTGTTAAATCAATGAGAAGAAATTTGAAATTTCTTTTCTATTATATACAAAGTAAGTGTTAAATTGGTTATTATTTATCCTTTAAATTTTGCATCTATTTTCCTTTATTAAAAAGAATTAAATTCATTCTCAACCTTTTTTATAAAATTTAAAATTATTCCTTAAAAAAGTAATTCAAAAAATTTAACAGTAAATGACTTTAATACTATATTCAAATTAAAAAAAAAAAAGAATTTCAATTAAAGTATTTGAATTGTTTAAAGTACTAAATTTTTTATTAAAAATTCCAATTATTCATCCAAATGCATTATTGAAAGTTATGATTTTTTTTATCTGAAATAATAGCATAAGTGTAATTTGTGAAATGTGTATTAATAGTTTAGTAAAATGATCTATCAAAACACACTAGTGGTTCTAAATTCTTAAAATAGGATACTACACGAAAGTACAAGGATTTTTTAGTTCTAGAAAAGTGTAAATATAATTTACTTTTTAAGGAAAAAAGTACCATTCACACGCGCATACATGTGTATACAAATGTATCGCTGGCAACACAAGTACGAAGAAGTTTCGGCATTCATAATTTCGAGTCCAAATCTTCTCCATTTTTTAAGGAAACTAGCGGGATACCCGTGCATTCGCACGGGTGCTGGTATGGTACGCGCATTTGTTTTTAATATATAATAAAAATAAAATGAAAGAAAAATTAAATTATAAAATAAAAAAAAGTATTTACTTTTTATTTATTTAGAAGATGTAAAGGATATCAATATTTGGATCAGTTGTTTCATTTTTTCTGTTTCATATAATTTCTACGATATTAAAAAAAAAATTATTGACTCACTACATATTTGGATCAGTGGTTTCATTTTTCCCATACTAAAGTTGAATTAGTAAGTTACTCTTTTTATTAAAAATTTATTGACTAATTACAAAATTTTATTGACTCAGTGCATGTTTATATCAGTGGTTTTATTTGTCATGTATTAAAGTTAGATCAGTAGTAAAGTTGTTCCTGTTTATAACAATAGTATTTTTTTGTCATGTATTAAAGTTAGATCAGTAATAAAGTTGTTCCTGTTTATAACAATAGTATTTTTTTTTCCCTTAATATTTTCACATATTTGAAAAAAATAATTTTTTCCTTAATGTTTTCACATATTTGAAAAAAATGATCGATAAATTTTTTTGTTATTCAATATTTAGATTAATAGTAAAATTGTTTCCATTTATAATAGTAATATTTTTTCTATATATAAAAGATAATTTTGTTATGATATTATTTATAAAAGTATTTGAATCAATAGTATAGTTGTTCCCCGTATAAATAAATATTTTAATCAACAATGTATTTTTTCTGCATAATTTTTTTGTTTGTTTTGACAATAATAAAAAATATTGGGAGAAGGAAAACTATTTTTTGGTGCATGTCAGAGTGAATTGATTGGGAAGAAGTAATGGAGTTGAGTCAAAAATAATAAAATAAAATCATGATTATCTTCAAAATTTTGAAAATATATGATGTCTCACATAAATGAAATATGAAACATTGAAAATCTATTGTAGAAAAACAAATTGAACAACCTGAAAAAGAAAATAGTAGTATATAAGTTAATATTTATCTAATAATAAAAATAACATTATAAACTAAGAAAACAAAAAAAAAACACAAAAATTATAAGCTGACAAATTAATATAAGAAAAACAACATAGATAACTTTTTTTTTTGTTGAAAACAAAAGAACAACTCTTCGAAAACAAATATAGATGAAAGGTTAGTATTAGAAATGGAGAGAACATAAATTAAAAGTAATATAATAATTCATGAGTTGCATACATTATTTTAAATATATATTTTTTATGTTCTTTAACTGTAAAAAAAATATAATAATTCATGAGTTGCATTAACTCCGATCTAAATAACCATATAATTAATCCTATATAGAAATTAGAATTTAACAAAGTGAATATAAACATTTTAGACTTAACATTTGAAACCTATGTGTTCAACACCAATATTCTTGGTCCATAATACCGAGCACTTACAAAAATGGAATAGCCAAGTGAATATAAACATCTTAGACTTGACATTTGAGGCTTATATGTTCGGCACTTAGACCATCTCCAATGGTAGTTCCTTCTAATAAGTTCTCCACCTAGACATGCCACATCATAGTACCATTGCATTGCAATGCAACTATGAAAAAATTGTGGTACCCAATCAAATTAGTTTATGAGGTAAAGTTGTGGGCCCAATAATAACTTTTTAGAATTATACAATTAAAATAAAAATTATAAAAATTATTTTAAGATGATGTGGCTAGTGGGACCCATAAAGAACCCAAAAACTTGGTCCATACTACTGAGCATATACAACATTTGAATTGGCAAGTGAATATAAACATCATAGGAACATTTTAGACATATATGTTCTACACCAAGTATCTAGATCCATTATACTGGGCACTTACAACATTAAAATGTAATAAAAAATGTTACTAAGAAAAATAAAAAGTGTTGGAAAACTAAAAATCTCAGGTGAACACTCCTGTACCCTTGAATTTAATTGGGTATCGATACCAACGTCTAATTAAATAGTAGAATTCATTGTCACACCATTTATTTATTTTATTTTATTTTTAAATAAATTAAAATTAAAATACAATTTATACTAAAGAGTGTTGTGTTTTATTTATGGCATCAGCGGTATTTATAGGCTGTGAGACTTTTAACAGCATACTATTACATTATTCATTTAATTTTTTCTCTGAATATTTGAATTCATGTCACTAATTTTTTTAAAATTGAAATTTAACTGAATAATTTCCCATTATATATATATAGAGAGAGAGAGAAAAGTCCAATGCACATTATATGTCATTATTAATTATAAGTTCATTCATTCAAAAACAAAAAGCTAATTAGATAACACTGGTTTTGATTAATAGTTATAAAAATACCATATATGATAAATGATACTTTGACATCAACAATTGAGTGTAGCAAAACCTACTATTCATATTCAAACTCAAACTTTACATGACTATACATGTAGTCTCATATATTAAAATGTGTATTGAACATTTCAATGAGTAGTCTCAAATTTTGCTTCCAGTGTTATTCCTTAATTATTTAATCACAAATAGGCTCCAGGCCATAAAGAATTATCAAGCAGGAACTATTAGTTATTTTGTGTGAAACTGATAGGTTCATTGGATACGTTTTTCTTTGTAACAAATAAGAAAAAAAGAGGACAAAATTATATGAGGCTTAGGACAGAAATTGGTGAAAAGAATGATTTGTTAATACATTACAGTGAAACAGTCAACAAAATAGGTTCATAATTGTAGCAGACATATTACAAATACCCAACCAAATACAAAAAATTGGGCTATGTAGGTTACATAAAATTACACAATACGTAGTGCAGCTATGACTTGTTTTTGAGAAACTCCACTTGAATCACAGTTTTGTTATGTTGGAGCCAAAAAGAATTTTTAGTTGCTGGACACAATCCTGGTTAAATTGCAGATTTTGTACCCCGTAATAAGATTAAAACGTTAACAAAAATTAAATGTATGTAATGTAATGGTATGTTGATAGGCAAAACTTATTACCTGCACTGATTAGGCTATGGCATTAATGATGACAGGAACCTGATGCATGGTAGGAACAATTGAAATGGTTAATTAACCACTTTGTCGACAAAGTCATGTATAAAGAAGTTCAGGCGTGGAAGTTTACCTGGTCTGAAATCGAAACTCATTGGGAGGTGGCATCCGTTAGCACATATGCCTGAGTGCAACGTAGGATGATAACAACGGACCCTTCCTTCAGTGACCAGGCAAGTTTTCAATGGAACGGCACGACGCCACATTTTCTAAGAGCTTCAATTTTCTGTTCTAGACTTCAAGTCCGACTTCAAATCATTAATATTCAAGTCACCAAATAACTTATCAATGGAAACCTTGACTTTGGAAACCATTTCTACTAATTGTTTGTGTTCTTTTAATGAAAGATTCTTCTCTTTGGAATATATCAGTTAGAAACTGCCTTGCTGCCATGAATGAAAGGTTGCCCTGAATGCTGCAACATTGATTCAAAGCAGGCTCGAAACATCGATCGAAACATTCAGCCTCAGGATACATATTACTTGATGCGATAGAATTCAAATGCAAAGCTACGTTATTTGATAAGCGAAGGAGCTGCGACCAACTGATAATCCCCTCAATCAATCATTCAAACAACTCCTTAATCGAATCGAACCTCCCCTAGACCCGACCAATGACACCTAATTCAGAATTAACTTGTTGATTTGAACTCTGCATATTGATACTTTGACCCAGACTTTGGTTTCTCATAATTAACAGCCGCACGCACCAGGACATGCCCGCTGATTCAAACACCATTGAGATAAGTAAAGAAAGTAATTATTACCAGATTTTTAATGGTTGTAATTAGTGGCTGCTACAATTCTTATTGTTATAATCAAAGAAAGCCATTTACTGATTTTTAAACAATTATTACCAGATAAATATCTCCACTGAGAGTTCCCACTGACATCCATTAATCTAGATTGTCTATTCTGCATATCTAGTTACAGCTGCTACAAATAAGTATTTTTCTACCTAACCAATGAACTCATTAGAAACTAATAAAACAATTATTAAACCACCATGACAGCAAAGTAATTGAAAAAAGTGAATACCTGAGCATTAGTTTTGGAAGCTGATTATATAACTACAAAGCAAAGATTTGAATCTCAGCAGCTTTCAATCCAGATAATCCAAATATAATCCTTAGTCTATGTGCCGCTTGCTTTGTTCAACAGCATAACAAATGAGGAAGTAGTAGTTAAAGGTAGCAGAACTATGAAATATAAATTAATACTTCAAAAGCAGTGCAAAACAAAACTTAAATTCAAAAGCAGTTCCTGAATTTCAGCACTAACCAAGCTCCAAAGGACGATCATCTTCATCAAGGATTAAAATAATAATATCAACCAAACTCACCGACATCACTACAGACACATTCACCCACAAAAATACAACAGTTCGTGTAATCCATTTCATATACTCATCAAAATCAACAAAAAAATGCTTATTAATAAATGGAAGATCCATCTCCAATCCAATATGCTCTAAAAGCTTACTAATAACTGCTTATAGAGATGACAATGCAATGGTTTGCATGGCAGAACTGGTCATTTGCTAATTTCTGGAAAACTGCAAGTTCAACATCGACTATCTTTTCAATAGAAAGTCTTAAGAAAACACCTCAAGGTTTATCCTAATTTTTCCTGTAAAATATAAAAGCATTTCTTCACCTAATTGATTCTCAACAACTAATATGTACTGAGAAACACTTACATATCTACGAAGAATAGTTAAGCATGGTTATCCTTGACTTTTGTCACTTTTTATTTAAGTTAATATGTAGAGAATGTAATCAGAAGAAGGAAACTAAACAAAATGTGTATTGACCCAGAAAAATGGATACCATAAATTTGTCTTTTTGAAAAATATCTTTTTGAAAAATTAAATAACTTGACTAAAATCATTGTTTCTATAAAAAAATTAAAAATTGTTAAATCAATGAGAAGAAATTTGAAATTTCTTTTCTATTATATACAAAGTAAGTGTTAAATTGGTTATTATTTATCCTTTAAATTTTGCATCTATTTTCCTTTATTAAAAAGAATTAAATTCATTCTCAACCTTTTTTATAAAATTTAAAATTATTCCTTAAAAAAGTAATTCAAAAAATTTAACAGTAAATGACTTTAATACTATATTCAAATTAAAAAAAAAAAGAATTTCAATTAAAGTATTTGAATTGTTTAAAGTACTAAATTTTTTATTAAAAATTCCAATTATTCATCCAAATGCATTATTGAAAGTTATGATTTTTTTTATCTGAAATAATAGCATAAGTGTAATTTGTGAAATGTGTATTAATAGTTTAGTAAAATGATCTATCAAAACACACTAGTGGTTCTAAATTCTTAAAATAGGATACTACACGAAAGTACAAGGATTTTTTAGTTCTAGAAAAGTGTAAATATAATTTACTTTTTAAGGAAAAAAGTACCATTCACACGCGCATACATGTGTATACAAATGTATCGCTGGCAACACAAGTACGAAGAAGTTTCGGCATTCATAATTTCGAGTCCAAATCTTCTCCATTTTTTAAGGAAATGGGGATCAACATTTATTTGTGTAACCGAATGAGATGTGGCAGAAAATAATATCAATGGTTAATATTATTTTTTATTTTTTTAGGTTTATAACCACCGGTTTAGTCCGGTTCGGGGGAACAGCTCTGGCATCAAGTGGGTCAAGCCCCCTCCCGATCGCAGTCGCGGGGGATCGAACCGTGGTTCTCCCTACCAAGTCCAGCGCCAATCACCACTGGACCAACTAACGATTGGTATGGTTAATATTATTTATTCACAAGGTAATTACAATAAAATATAACCTTTATATTTCATTGAGATTACCTGTGTAAAAATATTTCACTGAATCCCTAATTTTATTTTTCAGCAAACTCAACTCAAGAACAAACGCCAACTCCGTCCTCAAGCCCAAAATGTCTTTCGCAACGCCCTTTCTACCATGAACCAAAGCCCCTCCTCCACCAAAATCGAAGTCGATTATGGTTTGATTCATTGTTCTTCGGTATGGTTTCATTATCAGACTTCAGCCTCTTGGTCTTTATGTTGTTGGAGCGAAGCTGGTCGTAATTGAAACTTTCTTTTCTCTCACTGGAGGTTGCGTTTTTTATTTTAAGCTTGATACTTTGTGTCCGATTCGGTGGTGTGGAGGTTACAACTTGGAAATAGTCGGTTCTTCCGGACCTTCATAGCTACGCATTATTGTTTTGGATCTTCCTACCGAATTCCCTCTCTGTATCCAGCAGTGTCTTTATCATATTTTATCAAGCTTTGGGTGCTTGTGGTTCTGGTTGAGTGTTGCTCATCTAGTTTTGGTGTCTTTAATCTTTTTTTCGGCGTTCCGGTACTAAGTCAATAGTGCTAATCTGTATATCTATTAATTTCATATATGTATCTTTTAATTGTAATTCTACATTAGTGCAAACTTGATGCGTCTGAATGATAGTTATTGGTTTAGGTGAGCCTGGTTTTGTTGACTTGTTTGCTGCTAGTATAAATGGGCATGTCTTATTTATCTACTAGCTATTGGCATTAGTTGGAGTGTTATGTATTTTTCAGTTGTCTGTCTATTCCATATGTATGTGTATTCTTCTGTTGTGCAGGTAATTCACCCGACTTTGTGTACTCTTCTGTTATGCAAAAACACATGTACTGATAGCTGCTAATTTTTTTGTGCATTAGAGATAGTTACAACATGAAGACACAATAGAAAGAGCTCAGATAATCAAGGTTGAAGCAAAGAAAGAAACACACAATAGAAAGAGGCCAAAGAAAGAACCTTGAAGTAAAAGAAAGAACACAGTAGAAGCAAAAACAAAAAGAACAGAAAAAGGAATGTGCATTGATAGCAACTGATTTTGTTTTGTATTAGAAATAGTTAAAGAATTAAGAATTGTAATGAATTTTCTATCTCTAGTGAATTGTTCTTGTACTGAATGTATAATGTAAATATCTTTTGTACTTATCTACTGAAATTTAATAAAATGATTATGAGATTCAATTGTTTGATTTCAAATTTACCATTGCTTTTATCTAAAAGTTAATTAGAAAGTTAAATTAGTTCCAACAACTTAGTTTAAAGTTAACTACTAAAGCATAATATACTAATTCATGCTACAAAGTTAACTACAATTATAAACTACCACAAAGTTAAACTAGTTCCAGTAATTTGGTTCAAAAGACAATACTGTTATAAGATGTACCAAATTAATAGCAGCTTAGTCAAAAAGACAATATTGGTATAACATGTACCAAATTAATTAAAGCATAATACATGATGGTGAAAGAAGGAATTTACTCCTACTTAGTACAAAAGGCAGCCCTGCTATAAAAATTTGTACAAAATCTACAAAATGCAGTTCCAACTAATCCTACTAAACACAAAATGTAACCCTGCTATAAAGCATATACATGAGTCTTCCTTTACACAAAATCTACACAAAATGCAGATCCATTTTTTCTGCAAAAAGAGAGACTTTCACCCTATGTCTTCCTTTTCATGAGTCTTCTTCTTCAACAAAATACATCCTCAAAAAAATATATTCCTTTTCATAATTATATATAAATAGTTAAAAGAAGTTGTGCATCTCTATCATGGCAATTTGACTTCCACTTCCACTTTGGCTTTCATCTAAAATCACATGATCTGAAGATAGAGAAATTGAATTGTAGTCTTGTGGTTGCTGCCAATAATTAGGAAGGTTTAGTATTCTTGTATAAAAGATAGTTAAAAGTTATATTGTACACACGAATGAAATACTTGATTACCGTCAACAATTGAGTAAAAGTTTGATTTGAATGAAGGGCATACTCACTATCATTAGCTGCTGCTGATTTTTCCTGCATAATTGAAGTAACTTGTATTAAAAATATCAAGTATAAGTAACAAGTATTATAGTTAAGATATAAGAATAAACTTATGCATAATTACCAAATTTTCTTGAAGTTTTTTCTTTTTCCTTGATACATTTGCCTTTCTCTTTTTAGCCAATTTTTCATTCCAAGATTTGAGCCGTTTTTTACTCTTATACGGACATTCTTTCTTTTTTATTCCTTTTGCTTCCCCAAAACCAACAGGGTTCACATTGTTGTCAGATTCACCATTTGCAATTGATATGTTTATGTGATACATTCCAATTGATTCTCCTTCCATAGGCTTTTTAGCCAACATATCATTAATTATCCTATTGGACTCTTCATAAACTTTGGATAAAAAAATGTAAGTTTCATGAGATTCAGATGTTCTATTTGTTAGTTTAACCATTCGAGGACATAGCTCATTGTATCGCTTCATGAAGTGAGCTTTTATGTCCAAATCAATATGACGTCCTTTCCAATCTTGATTACTTCCCGACCTTGCTTCTGTTGTCCATCTCTTGAGTATATAGTGCGAAGGAATAAGCTTAATATTCATCGCATCCAAAACCTTCAACGCATGACTACATAAAATACCATGTGTCTCAAACTTACGACAATCACAAGAAACCTTTTAATCCTTTAAACTCCCTATTACTTTCCTCTCCTTGTTGTCATCATAATTTATAACAATATACAACCCGTCTTCCAAATTCTTTATACAAGTGTCTAGATAATCTTCATATTCTTCTTGAAATTCCTCAAATATTTTTGGAGTGTAAATGGTTCCCGCTTGAACAAGCATTTGAGCCTTCTTCAATTTCAACCTAGGCAATTTATGTCTTGACTCATAATCGGCTTCTGACTCATTGTTTCGTTTTCCATTTACAACTCTTTCAAAATGTGTGAAAAATTGAACCAAATTTAAATCTGACTTCAAATGATTTTTTAAATCAACATTAAAGCTCTCACTTAATTGAGTAGATCTCATACCTGCGGTGAAAGTTTTTCGGACATACGCCCATGCCCATTTTTCCTTCACTCGAAAAATTGAATGTAGCCAAGAGTCATCAGAAACATTATGCTCAAGAAGTAAAGCATTCCACGCATTCAGAAATTCTTCTTCTTCTTCTTCATGTAGATCAATGCATGCTTCAAAATCTAAGGAAAAATGTGAACTTTTTTGGTATAGATGGTTTACATGCCTTAGGGCATTTTCTCTTATATGCCAAGTGCATAATCCATGAAATGTTTGAGGCATAACTAGAGAAATAGCCTTAGCCATTGCTGCATTTTGATCTATTAAAATAGTTTTAGGCATTTTTCCACTCATAGCTTTGAGAAAAGTTTCAAATAACCATTGAAAAGAAGGAATTGTTTCATCATAGAGCAATGTTGCCCCAAAAACAACTGTTTGTCTAAAATTATTCAATCCAACAAATACTCCCAATGGTCGATAATCCTTGTTTGTCTTGTAAGTTGTATCAAAAGTGATGACATCGCCAAAATATCCATAATCATTTATCATCTGTGCATCAGCCCAAAATATATTTGTTATTTGCTCTTCAACATCCATTTGAAATTCATAAAAGAATGAAGGATTTTCACTTTGTCCTTTGAAATACATCAACAATGCTCCCACTTCACCATATCTTAATGAATGATTCCTTTTAGTTCGAAGATAATTTTGATGGTCTTGTCTTGTATAACCAACAATGTCTATTCCTCCAACTTGCTTTGAGACATACTCATGAAAATCTTTTGGTTTTAGTCCTGATGCATCAGCCAACATATTTTGTGACGCTTGTACCTCAGATATGTGCCGATAAGAGCGAATCATATGAACATACCCCGGTGGTTGAAGAGGGTGATTATGTTCAAATACAAAGTCAACAACCTTGTATTTTCCAACTTTTCTATCAAGTGAAATAACCATTCGTGCTTTACACCCTGTTCTTGTTTCTGCTCTAGACAGTTTTGTCATGTGGTCTCGTTTGTCGATGCCCCGTTTTCCCTCTTTAAAGCATGAGAATCTTCTTGAAGTCAGAATTCCATCTATTTTGCTTTTATTACCATATTCTCGACGAATACCAAATCCAATTATCCTACTATACTCATTATATTATTCATAGGCAACTGCCTCTGATTCAAACTCCATTTCCAAATGTGGTGCATGATCAATTAAATTATCTTCACTATTTAGCAAAATACTTTCATGGATATTGTTGACCCATTGAACCACACCTTCAAGAGTTGAAATTGATAACTCATTTGGGGCTTCTGATGAAAAAAATAGATTCCATGTGTTAAATATATAAATTCAAATATACTTTTGTATATTAATTAACAGAGGAACGTTTTTGAAAAAAAAAATTATAGAATAATTTTTCACTTATCTTGAATTCTAATAAAAATCCTTAATGTTCTTACCTATGAACTGAGAAGGAGGCGGATTGCAAGAAGCTTTCTCCATTTGCACCAAACTCACAGAATGCCTACACAACCACACGAGACCGTAACCACGATATAACACAGAAGTGAGATAAATGTTACTATTAAGAAGTGAATGAAATTGTAAACAAGAATGACAGATGATTATGAAAATTATGCTGTGATGTGGTTTCTGGTTGGTGTGATTTTGATTAATATGTTTGAAGAAGATGCCATTGTTATGGATTTGGTGTTCTCCAATTTTTTCGCTCCAAAACTGTTTCAGGAAAATGCTTTCTTCCCTCTAATATTGATATTACATTTTATTTATTAAACATAAAATAGTAACAATAATCTTCACCATTAATATCATTTTATGCCACGTGTCATTCAATTAGACAAAGAAATGTTGATCTCAATTTTCTATGAAAATGGAGATGATTTGGACTCCATAATTTCATATGGATAGGAGTCAACAACGGCGCGTCAAGTTTCGATACTTCCTTTATGACTGCTTGCCTGCATACTTCCAAGTTCTGACACAGGGGAATGTTTTGGAATTTTTTTTCAAAAATAATCAACTTTTTTTAAATTTAATTTTCAAAATAACTATTTTTTCCAACTATATATTAAATACGCAGATTATCGAGATAAATTTACTATTTTAAAATGCTTAACCATTGCCCTGAGGGCACTAGTTAGCATTTCCCATATTAAAAATGTTTCAAAGAAAAAAGTGACGACTGCACCACCAATGCGCCGGTTTAAATGAAGTCAATGTTATAGGACAAAGAGGAGGCGCCAATATGTCCGATGTCTATAAGTATTATCATTTTTTTATAAATAGGTCATTCATTCTCCATCATTTTCACACTGTTCTCATTTTTTTTAAAGTTTTTCTTATTTTTTACATGATTATTAAAAGAAATGAGTATTGTTTGTTGTTTTCAAGCCTCCGAAGAAGATGTGTTTTTGAAACATCTAGAGTTTCGAGCATCTTGAGAAGAGCTTGATCCATATTAGACAGAGAGATTAAAGATGATAAAAAAATTAGAAGAATTTATAGGCTTGTTTCGACCTTCTCAATGGCGAGTGAGAATAACGAAGCATAGCGTGCGAGGGAGTCAGTTAAAATTGACGGTAATGTTTGTATTCAATGTGTACAATATGTATGCACTCTTAGATATGTTGTAGTTTGTGTTGTTGTTTTAGGCGTGCTTGTGTTCGTTTTGTTGTAACCGAAAGTTGTATTCAATATTAAATTTCTTTATTACAAAAAAATTGCATATCTAAGAGTGCATATAATAATAATAATTATATTATGGAACTTGTTCCAAGAATGGGACAACGTTTTTGTGTGTGTCCTGGCTGACGACATATACCACATAAAATTACCATTTTGTCAGTCGTATCCATTTCAATTCTAATACGCATGTTGTTAGAGCGGTCATTTTTCTTCCCTCGTATATTTTTGTCTTGCCATATTATGTCCCCATGATATGTATGCCAATATTACTCCTTTTCTACCATCGGAAAGCTATTATTGTACACATTGAATACATTTATGACTTTGTAAACGACTGATAGATGCTTGGAAGCGTCCTAGCGAGCATAAGAACACACACCACAATGACATGAGAACAAGGCATGCAGAAGGCTTGAAACTTTCCGTAGTGGCACCAACCTCTATTTAGTTTGACCCGATAGTATCCCTTTGGCCTCCCCTCATTATGGTCCATTGTCTCCTCTATACTAAAAGTGTGTCTATGACAATTAAATATTATAACCGCATGTGCGTTTGCTTTGACAGTTTCCCCCTTCATTAATTTCATGCAACTTCCACTAACCAACTTCCTTGATTCTAACACTGAACTTCACTTTGAATCTTTGGTCGCGAACACGGATCCTAACCTAAAATAGATTGCTTTCATCAACGCGGTTATGGGTAGGTTTCTAATTCCTTTGAAGATAGAGTTCATTGATTCTACAATTTTTTTGTCATGTGGACTTATAGTTGACCATTGTTAAATGCCATGGTCCAATTCTCCACTGGAATATTATCGATCCACCTCAATGCATCCATATTTAACATTCTGATCTACTCGCGGTATTGTTGAAATGATGGTTGGGTTAACGCATACTCTACATTCACCAATTTTTCCGAAGAGTCTTGTCTTTGATCTCTCGTATGAAGTTTTGTGCAATATGTAATGCTATAGACACGCGTAGAAGGAAGAGCTTTCCAACTATTACCAGGATTATTGTATCCACTCTCAATAGATGCATGTCTGCTTGAAATTAAACAGAGGTTGGATTACGGAGCAACATGTTTTTTGGAGATTCTTGAGAAAGAAACTCCAACTGATAACACGATTTTATATCGTATATTTAGCCTAAAATCCATAGATATTTATAGCATTTTCCGTTTATTATGTTAATTTATTGTGATATTACGCGTGTATTTGTTTTGTTTCAGGTTTTACACTTCAATTACGTCTATTTGCGAAAAGGAAAGAAAATCGAGCTTAAATGACCAATATTTATGCTTAAAAGACGAAAAGGAGTGCTGAAATGAAAGAAGGGTGCAATTAGGATCCAAAAGGCCCATAAGAGCAATCCAGCCCACGAAGGAAAGCAACCAAGGCCACACTAGTAAGCAGAGACGCACGTCTCTGCCACCTCAGCAAAGGGGAGACGCACGTCTCCACCTCCCTAAAGAATCTCCACTTGAGACGCACGTCTCAAGTCAGTCAGCTGCCTCCCTGAAGAATTGGAGACGCACGTCTCCAAGTCCCAGTCAGAAAAAGGTCCCTCAATTCACGGATTCCAACTGCAAATCCCCTCCTATAAATAGGACCTGCTATCTCACTTCAATCAGTCCGATTTCCTGCCAACGAAGTGCTGCCGAAATTGTACCGCGAACCGCTTTTCATTATTCTGTTTTCATTCAACCGTTTATTTTCTCACAACGATTTCTACACTGGAAATTGTTGTGAACTTTTCGTAGATCTAGCCTTACGTTAGATTTATCGTTTTAATTCCTTGTTTTTATTTTCTGCCATTTAAATTCCGAAGAACGATCCAGCCAAGCTGTGGTGGAAGTTCGAGTACTTCAAGATTCAATTTAATTCAGATTTATTTTAATTCAGGTTTATTATTTACCGCTTTTATTTATATTATTATTGCATGATATATTATATGCCAATTAATATGCCTATTAATATGAACCAAATTTATTTATGCATGTTTAACCATATTAATATGTCTCGCTAAATTACTAAAGGTGTCGGTATGTAAAGTAAGTTAACCGTAGGGATCCGAAATAAATTGGCTTAAATTATGTTTTATTAATTATCACTTATTTTTGGTTTATATGTCTAGTTTAATTAGTAAGTCTTAAAACCAATAGAGCGAAAGTTTGAGGGCTTAAGACGGTCAAAGGTTAAAACCAATAGAGCGAAAGTTTGAGGTCTTTAACTGGATAGTAGACATAGGACATTAGTTTTAAGGATGGCGAAAGCGTATTAAAACTAATTGGGACTTATTTATTTCCAAAAATTGTTTTTACACTCGAGCGGGATGGCGAAAGCGTACGTTAGGGATATTAGCTTGCTCCGAGTCAACAGAGCGAAAGTTTGAGATTAGGAGATTTAAATAGATAACAACCTCATAAAATAGGCATTTTATTAATTACATTGTTTCCAAAAAGCTCTTCTAAAATCTAATGGGATGGCGAAAGCGTACATTAGGATTAGGATAGTAGTCTGACTCAACAGAGCGAAAGTTTGAGACGAGGATTTTTAATCAATTGAATTAGTAAAGATTTTTAATTTGATTATGCAAAAGCCAATGGACCTTCGGATTTCCTGTAGTTAAACGAAATACATACTGATACCTGTCTTTTATTATTATTCTTTTTTATTTTCTCACAATCACTTGTCCCTTAGGAACAATCGAAATTTTAGTACTCCTAGCTTTACATAGTAACCTTAGATAACGGTAGATCGATCCATAGTCCCTGTGGATTCGATATCTTTTAAAACTACACGACACGACTGTGCACTTGCAGTTATCAGATTTACAGACACGTAAAGTCGCGATCAAGTTTTTGGCGCCGTTGCCGGGGACTATTTAAGTCGATATCGTAACTCACTGTTACACCGTAGAGACTAGGACAATTCTTCCCTTTCTTTTTGAACGATTGTATGCCAAATACTCGTTCAGAAGGAGGAGACTTAATACAACGAATTAACGAGATCGAACGTTTCATTAACGTCAAACGTCGAGCTCGCAATCTTCCCGAAGTAGCAGAAATTCCGATTAATCAGGAATTGATTTTTACTGATCAAATCAATCAAATTACCCCGAAGTTAGAGATGGCTGCTATTCGTCCTCTTAGAGACTATGTCGCTCCTTCGCACGCTCAACCGCATTCAAGCATCGCACCACCTGCGATTGAAGCGAACAATTTCGAACTAAAACCTTCACGGGTCCAAGCTGTTCAACAGAATCAATTCTCTGGAAGCCCTGTAGACGACCCCAATCTCCATTTATCCGTGTTTGTGCAATACGCCGACACTATCAAAGCCAACAACGTTAGTTCCGAAGCTATTCGATTACGCCTTTTCCCTTTCTCCTTGAGAGATAGAGCGAGAGCGTGGCTTCAATCCCTGCCTTCCAATTCCATAACTACGTGGGACGAATTGAAGAGAGTATTCTTAGCGAG
Organism: Vicia villosa; assembly: GCF_029867415.1. Lineage (NCBI taxonomy): Eukaryota > Viridiplantae > Streptophyta > Magnoliopsida > Fabales > Fabaceae > Vicia > Vicia villosa. The sequence continues at coordinate 123,558,653 of NC_081181.1, read as the reverse complement.
ATATTTTTCGCCTAGCAAAACTGCTATGCTTAGAGGTCAAATCAACGGATTTACCTAGAAAGATAACGAATCACTCTTCGAAGCTTGGGAACGTTACAAGGACATGCTTAGAATATGCCCTCATCATGGACTCGAACCATGGCCGATCATCCATACTTTCTATGGTGGTCTCCTATATAACACTAAAATGACTATAGATGCCGCTGCTGGCGGAGCATTAATGGACAAACCCCATGATGAAGCATACAAACTCATAGAGAACATGGCACAAAACCATTACCAATGGGGTGGAGAACGAGCTGCTCTAGAGAAAGCACAAACCAAAGGAGGAATGTACGAAATAAGTGGTATAGACCGCGTTAACGCTAAAGTAGACGCTTTAACTCAAAAGATCGAGAATTTAACCATCACTCCTTCAGCCACCGCTGCCGCTGTAGCACCTAACTGCGAGATTTGTGGATTGACTGGGCATGTAGTTGCTGAATGCCAACTCTTGACTGGAGTCCCATCTGATCAAGTAAATTACGCTCAAGGAAACCCTTATTCTAACACGTACAACCCTGGATGGAAAAACCACCCGAACTTTTCTTATAAGAACAACAATGCGTTGTACGCGCCTGGACAAGCACCTGCTGTACCATCTGGCTACCAAAAAGCGCCTGTAGCTGCTCAAAACACCCCTAGGAAGTCGAACCTAGAAATCATGATGGAGAACTTCATAGCTTCCCAACAACAAACCAATAAAGACTTCCTGAATCAAAACATCCACAATAGCGAGCAACTAAAACAACTATCGAACAAAGTAGATGCTTTAGCTACGCATAACAAAATGTTAGAAACTCAAATCTCACAAGTGGCTCAACAACAAGCACCTACTGCTGCCCCTGCTGGCACGTTTCCTGCTCAACCACAACCTAATCCTAAAGGACATGCGAACGCGATAACACTACGAAGTGGAACGAATTACGATGGACCCATAGATCCTAGAACCCAAAACGTACCCATGTCACAACAAGAGCCAAAGGAAACCCAAAAGAAAACAACTGACGAACAAACTACTAAGACTGATGAGAACAATAACGAAGTGGAACCCGAAAAGGAGAAACCTTATGTTCCACCACCACCTTATAAGCCACCAATTCCTTACCCTCAGAGATTAGCTAAATCAAAAACCGAAGCGCAATTTAAAAGATTTGTAGAACTTCTGAAGCAATTAAACATAACCATACCATTCACAGAAGCCATAACTGAAATGCCTTCGTACGCTAAGTTCTTAAAAGAAATCTTATCAAACAAAAAGAAACTCGAGGATAACGAAACTATAACGCTTACCGCTGAATGTAGCGCTATCATCCAAAACAATATGCCTCCAAAACTGAAAGACCCTGGTAGTTTCTCTATACCCTGCGTAATAGGTAAAACCATTATAGAGAAAGCCTTGTGCGATTTAGGAGCTAGTGTTAGTTTGATGCCTCTCTCAACCTGTAAGAAACTAAATCTAGGTGAGCTTAAAGCAACAAGAATGTCTCTTCAACTAGCAGACCGTTCAGTTAAGTACCCTGTAGGAATGTTAGAGAATATCCCTGTTCGTGTAGGTCAATTCTACATCCCGACTGATTTCATCATTATGGATATCCAAGAAGATTCTAACATCCCAATCATATTAGGAAGACCATTCTTAGCAACCGCTGGTGCAATTATAGACGTAAAACGAGGAAAGCTTACTTTTGAAGTAGGAGAAGAGAAAATAGAATTTATACTTTCCCAATTCCTAAAAGCACCTTCTATAATTGACACATGCTGTTCTGCTGACATAATCGACGAGTGTGTTCATGAAATAAAATCCGAACCAAATACGGAAACTGACATCCTAAGAATTCCTATGCCGCCAATTTTTGAAGATGACAACTGGCGTGAGGAATATCAAGATAACCACCTGAGTGAATGCTTAGCTTTAACTCCTGATCCTATACCTGGACCTAAGAAACCTGCTATAGAGCTGAAGACACTTCCTACCGATCTTAGATATGAGTTTCTAGACGAAGAACTAAACCGAGCAGTAATAGTGAACGCCAACTTAGGACGAAGCGAGACTGAAAAATTACTTAATGTCCTAAGAAAATACCCTACCGCTTTAGGATACAACATATCAGATCTGAAAGGTATAAGCCCTTCTCTGTGTATGCACCGCATTATGCTCGAAGACGATAGTAAAACCTCTAGGGAACATCAAAGGCGAATAAATCCTATTATGAGCGATGTGGTTAAAAAGGAAATCCAAAAACTGCTAGAAGCCGGAATAATATATCCTATATCCGATAGTAAATGGGTTAGTCCTGTTCACGTCGTACCAAAGAAAGGAGGAGTCACTGTAATCACTAATGCAAAAGGAGAATCTGTAGCACAACGTACCCAAACTGGATGGAGAATGTGCATTGACTATAGGAAGTTAAACAAAGCTACCCGAAAAGACCATTTCCCTTTACCTTTCATAGATCAAATGCTTGAACGCCTAGCTAAACACTCACATTTTTGTTATCTGGATGGATACTCCGGATTTTTCCAAATTCCTATCCACCCTGACGACCAAGAGAAGACCACATTTACCTGTCCTTATGGTACATTCGCCTATAGACGAATGCCTTTTGGACTCTGCAATGCACCCGCGACCTTCCAAAGATGCATGATGGCAATATTTGCCGACTTCCTAGATGGAATAATGGAGGTCTTTATGGACGACTTCTCTGTCTGTGGAGGAAGTTTTGAAACATGTTTAGCGAACCTTGAGCTGGTACTTAAACGATGCGTAAGCGTAAACCTAGTCCTTAATTGGGAAAAATGCCATTTCATGGTTCGACAAGGAATTGTACTTGGACACATCGTATCCGATAGAGGAATCAAAGTTGATAAAGCAAAAATCGAAATTATCGAAAACCTTCTAGGACACGCTGGTTTTTACCGACGTTTCATTAAGGATTTCTCTAAAATAACCAAACCCTTAACTGAATTACTCATGAAAGACGCCGAATTTATTTTCACCGATAAATGCACTGAAGCATTTCAAACACTTAAACGAGCATTAATCTCTGCGCCAATTATGCAACCTCCCGACTGGAATGAGCCTTTCGAAATAATGTGTGACGCAAGTGATTATGCTGTAGGAGCTGTTCTAGGACAAAGAAAGGATAAGAAACTACATGTCATATACTATGCAAGTAGAACCTTAGACGAAGCTCAAATGAATTATGCCACGACAGAAAAAGAATTATTAGCTGTCGTATTCGCATTAGACAAGTTCCGTTCTTACCTGGTAGGAGCCAAAATAATCATATACACTGATCACGCCGCCATTAGGTACCTCCTAACCAAAAAGGACGCCAAACCAAGACTTTTGAGATGGATCTTGTTACTACAAGAGTTCGACCTGGAAATTAAAGATAAAAAGGGCACTGAAAACGTCGTAGCAGATCATCTCTCTCGATTGGAAAATCTAAAACCCGAAGAAGTACCAATTGACGACGATTTCCCTTATGAAAGACTCATCGCTCAATTTGAAGCAAATGAATTTGAACCATACCATCCAAACACCAAAACCAACATATTAGCTGAAATAGCTGTAGCCCGATCTAACACACCTTGGTATGCAGATTTCGTAAACTACCTAGCTGCTGGTGTGCTGCCTCCTGATTTAAGTTATCAACAGAAGAAGAAATTCTTCCATGACCTAAAACATTACTATTGGTACGACCCACTCTTGTTCAAAAGAGGCCCCGATGGAATCTTTAGACGTTGTGTACCCGAAGAAGAAATAGGAAGCATAATCACACACTGCCATTCTGCACCGTGTGGAGGACACCATAGCACATCTAGAACCTGCGCCAAAATCCTTCAATCTGGACTTTTCTGGCCTAACCTGTGGAAAGACGTTTACTTTGCTGTAATAAACTGTGATAGATGCCAACGAACCGGAAATATTTCGAGACGTGATGAAATGCCTCAAAAAGGCATTCTTGAAGTAGAAATATTTGACGTCTGGGGGATAGACTTTATGGGTCCATTCCCATCGTCGTTTGGAAATCAATATATACTCGTAGCCGTCGACTATGTTTCAAAATGGATAGAAGCTATCGCCTCTCCTACAAACGATACACGAGTCGTCACTAAACTCTTTAAAAACGTCATCTTTCCTAGGTTCGGTGTACCAAGATTGGTAATTAGTGATGGTGGTTCCCATTTCATTTCAAGAATACTTGAGAAACTCCTTCGAAAATATGGAGTAAATCATCGAATAGCCACACCATACCATCCACAAACAAGCGGTCAAGTAGAAGTATCTAACCGCGAAATAAAACAAATATTGGAGAAAACTGTTGCTATATCAAGGAAAGATTGGTCAACCAAGCTAAACGAAGCTTTATGGGCTTATAGGACAGCTTTCAAAACTCCAATAGGAACTACCCCATTCAAACTCGTTTATGGAAAATCATGCCACCTACCGGTAGAGTTAGAACATAAAGCCTACTGGGCTATTAAGAACTTAAACCTAAACTACACTGCCGCTGGCGAGAAACGACTTCTAGACATAAACGAATTAGAAGAATTTAGACAAGACGCTTACGAAAACGCCAAAATCTATAAAGAGCGAACGAAAAAATGGCACGACAAGCGTATATCTAGGAAAAATTTTAGCATAGGCGATAAAGTGCTTTTATTTAATTCTAGACTAAAATTATTTCCTGGCAAGTTACGATCTAGATGGTCTGGCCCTTTCGAAATAACTAACATATTTCCGAGTGGAGCAATAGAAATCAAAGGAGAAACCGTCAAACCTTTTGTCGTAAATGGGCAACGTCTTAAGTATTACCATCATCTCGAATACGATGAAAACATCGAAATTTTTAAACTTGACGAACTGCCCGCTCTTTCGAAAAAATAGTTTTCTATTTTAAAATCGTCGAGCTTGCGACATTAAACAAAGCGCTTGGTGGGAGACAACCCACATTTATTTATTCTTTTTATTTTTATTTTATTTTAATTTTAAAATTTTAATTTTTAATTTTCATTTAACTATTCTATTTTTAATCATTCTAGATTTTAATTTTCTTATTATTTTTCATACATCTTATAATAACTATTATAATTATAGCCGCTTTCTTCATTCGAGAAAATACTTCCTTTTTATAATTATAATTATTATTATAACTTGTTTTATTTAATTTTATTTTTAAAATTAACACTAGCCTAGTTCTAACTTAATCTCAATATTTTCAACTTCTAGGTTTTTCATTTAATTACTAACTACGATGCAAGAAGTTGACAATATGGAAGTTGTGTTCCGTGGTAGAGGACAAGAAGCAAGATTTAACAAGCTGGCTGAAAGACACATGGAATTGACTTGCTATCCTCACCAACCAACTATGGTGAAGCTTGGTATCGAAGAAAGCATCCTACACCTGCTTAACCAAATCGGTTGGACTGGTTCTCACTTGTTCCGCAAGTTTAGCACTTATCGGAAGCTCACCCTGGAATTCTTGAGCTCCCTGACCTATCTTCCAAACTGTGGACAAGGGCTGAAAAAAGGAGTTATTCTCTTTAGACTCTTTGGTATGGAGTTTAATTTCTGCATCCGAGACTTTGCTGAAATGTTAGAACTACCTCATGGACCTGATGCATACGCCCAAGTAGCTGAAGAAAATCTTCCATACTGGGAGTTGGAAAAATACTGGGGAAAGATCACTGGAAACGACAACCCTGAAGAGAATGAATTTCAATCTGAGAACATCCACAATCCTGCTTTCCGCTACTTTCACAAGATCCTCGCTCACTATATTTTTGGCAAGCCTGATAATGTCACTGAAGTTACTAGAGAAGAGCTGTTCATCATGTTTTGTACATCTCAGAATCGCCCGGTCAATGCCATCGCATTCATGCTAACAAACTTCGAACGCATCACGCAAGACGAAGTTTCACCCATTAGGATCGGCGGATTCGTCACTATGATTGCTAATGCCATAGGAATGAGAGTGCCTTTGCTTAGATTGACACCTTTTGGTACCCATACCTCTATGGACATCAATTTCTGCTTTAATCGAGGTATCATCGGTAACCTTGGACCTGATCGTTTTGAATTGCTCATTGACAACAAAGTTTGGTATCAGTTCACCTTACCGAATCCTAGGACGAGTGTGCACAACCCTACCAACTGGCTTTACTATGGTCAGATTCCTGAGAGAGAGCCATCACCTGAAACTCCTCAAGCTTATGAACATTTTGATGAGGAAATGCCTGCATCTGAATCTGAACCTGAAACACCTCCTGGTTATTATGAACCTCTTCCTGTTGATGAACCCATTCCTGATTACGAACCTCTTCCTATTGATGAACCTATATCTGAGTATGAGCCTGAAACTCGTTCTGAAAATTCTGTTGATGACTACACTGTTGATATGACTGATGTCGAGGTCGAGCAACAACAACCCGCTACATCTACCGCATCGGTGAATCAAAGAATGCCTAATCTGAATACGCACGAGCAAGCCATCACTGCGCTACAACAAGATGTACAACATGTGCGCAACGAGCTACACACTTTGCAAATGCATTTCTTCGATTTTATCGACACCGTAAATGCTCAGTTCGACGAAGTTTTCAAACACATTCAGTCTAATCAGAACAACAATAGACGTGGCTAGATGTTACCGTATTAGACTATTAGATTTTATTTCTAGTTTTAGCAATTTCTTTTCCTAGTTTAGATTTTCATTTTTCTGCACTTTTACATTCTGCTTATGTTAACACTCAGTACTGGTTTAATATTCAATGCAAATTTCTTTTGATTACTGTTACTGTGTTATGTTACACTGCTATTGACTGCTATATATATACTTCCCTATAATTTTTTTTGCTGTTAATAGTATTAAAATCCGACACTGTTATGAACTGATGGACAATATTAATGGTATCTGTCAGCACTGTCTGGTCACTTGCATGCGTGACCCACCTGCCTACAACAGGAGACGCACGTCTCCATCTTTGTGGGGCCAGCTGACACGAACCAAAGGAACAGGAGACGCACGTCTCCATGCTCTGCCCCAGCAGACTGGCTGCCTGAGACGCACGTCTCCCAAGGCCAGCAGTCTGTTTGACCACGCAGACCACTCTCTTTCCCTCTTGAATTTTGAATTTGAATTTCAAAATTCATCTTTCAATCTTCTTCATTCTTCCCCTATTTATTCCATTTAAACTCCATTAACCTCATTCATCCTCCATCATTCACCTCTTAAACTCCATTCATTTCCCACTTTTCTATTCTATTCAAACTTCAAACACCACCATTAATCCATTTTAATTCTCCATTAACCACCCCATTTTCAAACCTCACTATAAAACCACACCACCACCACTCTTCTTCTTCACAACTTTCATACCATTCTCTATTTCTCCTACACTTCATTTCTATTTTTCATTCCCATACTCACCATGCCTCCACGTTCATTAATCCGTAGTGAGCGTCCCGAGAGACCACCGCCCGACCTTTCAAACATTATCTTCCGAGATGATGACAATGATGCTCAACGAACTAAATATGTCGCCTTCTACGAACGTTCGGTTGTTCCCACAAAATTTGTGAACACCGAGTGTCTAGAAACTTTGGGTCTCATTGATGGTGTCACCCGTTTGCTCACTAAATCTAGCCTCCACCATCTTTGTACCGAACCCGTACCTACTTATGAGCCGCTCGTCTTAGAATTTTTGAGTTCCTTCAACTACGACACTCCCTCTAATCAACCACTCTCAACCGGTAGCATCCAATTTCGGATGTTCAACCATGAATATGCTCTAGATCAAGATGTCGTAGCTTCATATTTGCATTTTAATCATGCACCAATTGCTCACCGCTCAATCTTTCAAGAACTCAATGGTCGATCCTGGGAGGATCTCGCTTTTGAATTTTGGTTCCATCTCACTGGAGAAAACCCTACCGGTTGGAGAGCTCTCCATGCTTCTCACATTCAAAACCCCGCTATACGTTATTTTCAACGTGTTTTGGGGCATATTATTTTTGCGAGATCTAACAACCACAAGGTAAACCAAAATGAATTATTTTTCCTTTACTGTGCGCTTAACAATATCCGTTTCAATGCCGCACCGTTTATGTTCCAACACATCCAAGGCTTAGTCAACGCCCCCGCTACGAACCCATTCTTGCTTGGCGGCATTATTACTACCTTGGCCTGTGCTTTAGGTCTTGGTGACGAGCTCCTCTCACTCTCACATCTCATGAAACCTGCTCAGTCACTCGATCTCACCTACTGCCGTGACTCCCACTTGGTTTCACCCCGCCATGATGGCCGATACACTTTGGTCGTCAACAAAGTTCCTATTCCTTATGTCATCCTTCCATGCCCTGAAAGAATCAACATCCGTTATGTTCAACGTTGGAGGCTTATTGAAGACAACCCTCAAGATGACCAACAAGAACATCCTAATGAACCTATGGATGCCAATGAAGAAGAACTCAACCAAGGGCAAGCTGATGTCAACCAACCTCCTCCAAACAACCCTCCGCCTATCACTCTTGAAGCCATGTATGCTGCTATTCAACGCCAAGATCAACTCGTTCAAGCTATGCAGACAAACCAAACTGAAACAATTAGGCTCATCCGAGAGATGCAACAGGAGCACCGTGACTATGCTATTAGGAACGAAAGTCAATACGCTGAAATTGCTACATATTTGCATGATCTTGACATTCGTGTGAATGACTCTCCTGATAGACGTCGTCGTGTTCGTACAAGAGGCGCGAGCAGTTCTCGCAACCGCAACAATGAGGAGTAGTTCTTATGCACTGAGGACATTGCATCATTTCAGTCTGGGGGAGTCATATTATTTCTATTTCCGTTTTATTTTTCCCTTCAGTTATTTCCCTTCCTTGTAATGTTTTTCAAATTCAATAAAGAATATTTATGGAATTTAAGTCTTATATGTATAATTCCGTAGTTATTTCAATTTCTTCCATTTTCTTGAGCCATAACAAAAAAATTTTTGCTCCTAAACGATAAACGCAAACCCCACACGTTCGAGAAATACAAAGCTACTCAAACACTCAACGCACTAAAACTGAATATAGTTAATATCCTTATAGTCCCTACACTTTAAAACCCCCGAGTATGCGTAACCGATTTGAATACCCTTTATACCAAAACCACCGACTTTAATTTTTGAAGTAACCTTTAGTAGTTTATTCTAGCAGTCGGCACCGTCTTAGACACCAACTACGGAGAGAGTCGATGAATATAAGTGTATGATCCTCATACTGAAAATTATGTGCTTAACCATAATAAGAAATGTGCCTACTAAGTAAGGTGGTCCTCACAAGATCATTTAACCTAACGGTCGCAATTCTCAAATACAAAGAATTTAAAAACTCATTGTTGATTGGTTCAGAAGTCATCTGGTACTGAACTTGGTAGGAAGGACTATTGTCCTATTCCCCGCAATCCTCAAAATGAGCGCTAAGGAGTATACCACTTATTGTGCCAGAACTCCATGAGAAGGATCATAGTCACTAACCGACTACTCTGCTATGTGCGTGTCGAGATAATGGGCTTAATGTGATTGCACACGAATGAAAAGGGTGAAACATGATGACGAGTCAAAAGGTCGAGCTATAATGGCATGATTCGGATTGGTATGCATACTGGGAGCTGTCTAGTGTCGCTACTATAAGCCTATTGCTAGGATCATTATCATTATTTTCAAATAAGAACACTATGTGGCTGAGTATGACCGAGCGACGTGGAGGAAGTGTATTGTATTTATCTTTATCTTATTATTTTGCTTGAGGACAAGCAAAGGTTCAAGTCTGAGGGAATTTGATAACACGATTTTATATCGTATATTTAGCCTAAAATCCATAGATATTTATAGCATTTTCCGTTTATTATGTTAATTTATTGTGATATTACGCGTGTATTTGTTTTGTTTCAGGTTTTACACTTCAATTACGTCTATTTGCGAAAAGGAAAGAAAATCGAGCTTAAATGATCAATATTTATGCTTAAAAGACGAAAAGGAGTGCTGAAATGAAAGAAGGGTGAAATTAGGACCCAAAAGGCCCATAAGAGCAATCCAGCCCACGAAGGAAAGCAACCCAGGCCACACTAGTAAGCAGAGACGCACGTCTCTGCCACCTCAGCAAAGGGGAGACGCACGTCTCCACCTCCCTAAAGAATCTCCACTTGAGACGCACGTCTCAAGTCAGTCAGCTGCCTCCCTGAAGAATCGGAGACGCACGTCTCCAAGTCCCAGTCAGAAAAAGGTCCCTCAATTCACGGATTCCAACTGCAAATCCCCTCCTATAAATAGGACCTGCTATCTCACTTCAATCAGTCCGATTTCCTGCCAACGAAGTGCTGCCGAAATTGTACCGCGAACCGCTTTTCATTATTCTGTTTTCATTCAACTGTTTATTTTCTCACAACGATTTCTACACTGGAAATTGTTGTGAACTTTTCGTAGATCTAGCCTTACGTTAGATTTATCGTTTTAATTCCTTGTTTTTATTTTCTGCCATTTAAATTCCGAAGAACGATCCAGCCAAGCTGTGGTGGAAGTTCGAGTACTTCAAGATTCAATTTAATTCAGATTTATTTTAATTCAGGTTTATTATTTACCGCTTTTATTTATATTATTATTGCATGATATATTATATGCCAATTAATATGCCTATTAATATGAACCAAATTTATTTATGCATGTTTAACCATATTAATATGTCTGGCTAAATTACTAAAGGTGTCGGTATGTAAAGTAAGTTAACCGTAGGGATCCGAAATAAATTGGCTTAAATTATGTTTTATTAATTATCACTTATTTTTGGTTTATATGTCTAGTTTAATTAGTAAGTCTTAAAACCAATAGAGCGAAAGTTTGAGGGCTTAAGACGGTCAAAGGTTAAAACCAATAGAGCGAAAGTTTGAGGTCTTTAACTGGATAGTAGACATAGGACATTAGTTTTAAGGATGGCGAAAGCGTATTAAAACTAATTGGGACTTATTTATTTCCAAAAATTGTTTTTACACTCGAGCGGGATGGCGAAAGCGTACGTTAGGGATATTAGCTTGCTCCGAGTCAACAGAGCGAAAGTTTGAGATTAGGAGATTTAAATAGATAACAACCTCATAAAATAGGCATTTTATTAATTACATTGTTTCCAAAAAGCTCTTCTAAAATCTAATGGGATGGCGAAAGCGTACATTAGGATTAGGATAGTAGTCTGACTCAACAGAGCGAAAGTTTGAGACGAGGATTTTTAATCAATTGAATTAGTAAAGATTTTTAATTTGATTATGCAAAAGCCAATGGACCTTCGGATTTCCTGTAGTTAAACGAAATACATACTGATACCTGTCTTTTATTATTATTCTTTTTTATTTTCTCACAATCACTTGTCCCTTAGGAACAATCGAAATTTTAGTACTCCTAGCTTTACATAGTAACCTTAGATAACGGTAGATCGATTCATAGTCCCTGTGGATTCGATATCTTTTAAAACTACACGACACGACTGTGCACTTGCAGTTATCAGATTTACAGACACGTAAAGTCGCGATCACCAACCACCACCAGTCTCGCCTTCAATGAGAGTGAAGGAGATTGGAAAGATATTACTGTTTCCATCTTGTGCCATTGTCATAAGTAACGTTCTTTTATATTTTCGTACAACCATGTTCCATCAATTCAAATAATAGGTTTGCAAAATTCAAAATCTCGGATGCATGGTTGATACTTGCTAATTGGAGGCAAGATTTCTTGGCATATTATCTGAGAGATTAGTTTACATTGATCTTGCATCAGATTGGTGGTAATGCAGGTGTGAGGTGGATCCATAAAGCTTATCTCCCAAGATTCACTTCTCTTCCTGTAAGATGTTGCCAGCCGAAACATGTTGAGCTCGTTACGACATAGAATGACGTAACTCCTGGAATCAATGCAATCTATAATATAATCAACATGGTTTTCATGTGAAACTTTTTATAGCTCTCACTCACTCATCTTTTGTATGAAACTTGTCTCCCACTTTTAACGCTCCCTCTTACTGCATATACGAGTTGTAAAAAATATTCGTGGATGGCTTATCACTATTCCGATTTTTCATGTACTGAGACGGACAATAAACATGGATTGGTTGTAATTTTTCACCATATAAACAAATTGTGTCTCAGATTCTTCTTCTTCATCTTCAACGACATTGATTTCTGCTTGATCTTCGTCCTCAATTTGATAAAAAAAATTGTGAATGTTCAGCAATCTGAGATAACTAAGACTATTGAGGTTGTTATAATAAAATATACAACACAATATAGTTAAACTCATAATGTTCATGACTAAGAAACATACTTTCAACATCTTTATCATCTCAAACCTTTAGTTGAAAATATTTAAGTTGGTTGTTGTAAAAGACGAATTTTTTTTATACAAATTGTGACACTAGACCAGACATTAACTTCGCCTATATTCTCTCTTTGAAATGCAAGAAATTTTATCTTCTATTTATTGCAAACTGGGTAATATCGTATTTTAAAAATTAAAACTGGATATTTCATAGTTATATGTCTCACCATTGATGGAAGCATTATTAATGTATTTTTGTGCAGAAGCCATTTCGTGTGTATTTTGGTTTGAGAGTAGTATGAGATTGGTGTTTGATATGTGTTTGGAATACATTTGGAAGATAATAAATAGATGAAATTTTTATGGGAAAAAAGCATATAGCCGCCATACATACTGGCGCATGCTTTACAAAAGTACGTAGGGGTCAGTCCAATTGGCAACTTTCTTTATGCATGCATGCAGACTGCCCCTTGCCACGCTGACAATGTATGCACCATTTTGAATAGTGTCTATTTATGCATGCATGCAAACTGCACCCCTTTCACCCATACACGTTGACACTGTATGCGCCACTTTGGATGCACTTATGTGCAAAACAATACACATGGGCCAATAGGTATGGCACCTAGGTTTTTCATGCATGCAAAATTAAGTTTCTTTATTTAACATGTAACAACCAACCATCCGACCCTAACTCCTAACTACATTCATTATAAATTACACCCTTACTCAATTCGCTATAAATACCACTTTCACTCACTTCATTTTCATCATTAACAAATACATTTTCCTTACTTACTTTCATCCTCGACAAACACATTTTCATCATCAACAAACACACAACTTTTCAAAAATGGCGCTCTTGACCATGGGTGAAACGCACAGAGGAACTATCAGCATTACAAATTTTGTAAGTTTTATTTCGCAAGAATCACTTTACATTTTCCTTAATATTTCTCTTAAAAAAAACTTATGCATGCTTTTTATTAGGATCCAAAGAGATTTTGTTGTCGTGTACATGAATATATTCCATACAACGTGTCAGTTTTGGCTATATCCCCAACATATTTTCCTACTTCGTCAATTATAAATTTATCCTCGCATTACTAGAAAGATGGAGACCCGAAACACAAATTTTTCATCTTCAAACCAGTGAATGTATTGTCACACTTTGAAGGTAAGACTGTTAATGGAAAAGTTAATATAAACAATGCAATAAGTGAGGAAATTTCTGGTGCCGATTTGTTTGAAGTAGCGACAAGGGGATAATGTATTTATCTAAGGCACCTTATAAATCATTATAGAAATTTGGTATTAAATGAAAATTCTACCGAGGATGAAAAAATAATCAAAACTAGATGCTATATTATGATACTTGTGATACAATAATTTTTACCTCTAAGATCCCACCTCCATTTGCATCATTTCCTAGCATCAAGATCACAAGTTGTGGTTGTCTCTTAACCCTCCCATCTTTGGGTTTACCTATGCAGAGATCATCAAGCATTTTTTTCATCTTACCTTCTTATTCATTACTAACCTCATGAAAATACAAAGACATGTCTTATTTATTTTGCTTCTTTTACAAGATAGGGCTTTGGATCAAGAAGTTCAAGGAAGTTGATTAATAAGAGTTTTGTGTGTTGCTCAAATTCCTCAAACTCCTCCATTCATTCATGGTGTTCAAGAGACTCCCTCTCATCAATAAAAAAAATTTTAGTTTGCATTAATTCAAGTTCATCAAGCTCTAACTCATCATGTGCTCCAAATTAGGGTTTTGGTTAAAGTTGACTAGATGTTGACTTTTTGACCAAAACATGATCCCATGGCCTGTAGTATGATTCAAGGGTCCTAAATACCTATTTTTGGTCCACTCATTTGCCTCAGTTGGTCCAAGAAGCTTGATCTATTGATAGTTGAAGAGTTTTAGTTCAATTGCTAAAAAGTCAACAAATGATCAAAGTCAAAGTCAAAGTCAAGAATCAAGGAAATGTGGAAGATGGATAAATTTGATCAAGTTAAATCAATAAAAGATTAAAAGATGTCAAAATTAGGGTTTCAAATTTTTCTCTAAGTACCAAGATTCCATGTTAAAGTGGCCAACTTTTCAAGGCAATTGTGGTTGACTCAAACATTCAATTTGAACACTTAGGGTCTAAAATCAAAGATGATGCTTGAGACTACAAGGTGATAAAAAGTTTGAGTTCAAAATCCTTCTTCAAGTGCTTGAAATTGTTTGTGAAAGTTAAGGTTTCAAGTTTTTACAAAATCAATACACTTATATTTTTTTCTAAGTGTTAAAGCCTTTCTAAGTGCATGACTTTATGACCAATTTATGAACAATTCAAGCAACCATTTTTTATGATTGAGGGATGCGATTGAATAGGGTGTTTCATACTTTATCATAGTGGAAAATCTGATCCAAAAAGCTTTTTCCAATTGAGAGAAATTGAAATATAACAACACGAACCCGGTTCGTGTTGTTTGGAATGGCAAGGTGATTTAGAATTTTCACTAAGTGTTTTGAACTCAGATTGTTTAGCATGAGTTTGGAGCACTTTTGGTTCATTTCCAAGCCACTTCTTGAAATGTTGTCAACACCAAACCTATTCCATCTCATAAGACCTTCACATTGATACCATATTTGTGCAATTTGGACCACTACAATGAAGACAAAACTGAGCCAAGCATCTTTTGTACCTCTTTACCATTTTTGTTTGAATCAATCCAATAAGAGAGATTCAAACCTTGGCTCTGATCCTAACCAACTATCCTAACCTAAATGAAGCCTTTATAAAAGCTAACTCAAGCCCATTGCATCTGCATCGAGAAATCACCAACCTTGAAGCTCACTTTGACACACAAATACATTTCTTCAAAACTCACAGCCCTATTAATCTCTTTGCAATTTTCTTTCATATTCTTCATTCATACACCAAACATAACCTACTGTATGCATTAATCCACTTTTGTGTCCATCACCCTATTAAAACACCATATTTTCACTCTGCAAGTTAACTTGGTTGGAAGGTTTGAGTAAGTTCAAGAGGAAGGAAGACATAGAAATACATTCCTGGTGTTTCAGGCAAGTGCTGAGCATCATTTTCCATCTCTGAAAGTAGCTAAGAAGGTGCATCAGACTCTCTCCGATAGGTACTCTTTATCTCATTTTAAATCATACTGTTTAAGCATCATTTTGAATCATTCTTGACATGGTTGTTGCCTCGATTTTTATAAACACCAAGGTGATATACCATTCAAGACATGCTTCTAATCGCAGCTAATGCACTTTATGTTTTTATTTGTTAAAAACTATAACGTAATTGATTTAACCCTTCGGTTTCTTTAATTAACTGAGGGATAAAATAATCAGATTTTTACTATAAAACACTCGCTGAGCATATTTTACCCTTATACTATCTTATTTGTAGCCTCCTCACCATTGAATGCATCATTTTTTTAGGATGGATTGCAAAACTGAGGGATAAAATAATCAGATTTTACTATAAAACACTCTATGAACAGATTATTTTTAATGATAATCGTAGCATCAACAATCAATCTTGGTGAAGGCATGTCTGACATTCAAGATGGATCTCTACCACCTTGTATGGGACCTGGACATGCTGCATTTTTGATATTTTGGATAAACAATCTTGATATTTTGCGAAGGTTTGTTGCATACAATATATTGTTGATATTCAGGGTTATTTGTTGTAGTGATGCCTGTTATACCCCAAAATTTGCCCGCATCTTTTTTCAGAGAGAGGGCAACAGACTTCTGTCTAAAAATTGGGAGTTTCATATAATCTTGGATTTTATTTCATAAATATCTTGATTTTATGAATACTCGGTTTTTAGAATATTTCTTATACGGTATTTTGGGTTCGCTGTTGAATTTATTCTTACACAAACGCCAAGTACTGTTTGTCCCTTCACACACGCTGTTTATTTGAGATTTATTTGCAGATAAATAGTACTGACGCAATTGACACAGAATTAAATTTTTGCAGGCGCAGAGTCCGGGGATTTAGACTGTACTGGTAACAATTAAATTATTATTAGTTTTTGTTTCCCATTAATTTTTGTACTATACTATTGTTTTCAAATCTTTTCCTTTCTTTTCAAATCTCTTTCTTTCAAATCAAATCCTAACTTTATTCCATACATCTTTCTTTTCAAACCCTACCATACACTTTCTTTCAAATCCCACTACCACTCAAATTTTCCTTTTTTGTACGGTATCACCTCATTCCCCAACGTCTCTATCCTTCTTTTCACTCTATACATACCCGTCATTTTTTCCATAAATTCTCACATCAAATTTCACTCATTTCTCAAACTTCTACCTCATAATTATTTTCTCTTCTTCCCCGGAAAAAATGGCAAAGTGGATGGATACTTTTTTTCTTATGGTCATCACTGTTTTGGTGGTGATCATGTCCTTTTTCTGTCTGCATAGTCCTGAAAAATGCGGACCTGGGTTGCTTACACTCCCGTTCATCTATATGTTGTTATTTATAGCATGGGTTTTTAATCGTCATTTTTAAAGTTTTTCGTATCTTTCGCTTTCAAATAATGTACCGTTTATTTTATTTGTCGTACTGTTCATTATATTATGTAATATTTGTACTGTCAGTATTAAATGTCATACTATCTGTCGTACTGTCATTTAATTATCAAGATAATATTATGTGTGTTTATTGCTAGTTAAATATTTATTTTTCTGTGCATTAAATATTTTTCAAGATTATTATCGGTAATTTCATTCGCGTACGGTATATTTTAATTATTTTTTGTGTTTGTGTTTTTTCTAACAACTCAGGTAAATAAATTTTCACCATTAACACAACAAAAAACAAAAAGGAAAAATTAACTTTAACTGTTGAATTTTCACTTTAACTGTTACGTTAATGCCCGGACAGCCAGTTGACAGTCAAACCCGCTGACAGCACGATTCTCCGTGTTTTGTACCATCAATCAAATCAATCTTTTGCATTTCAAAATTCCAAGATTTTTGTTCTAGAAGTCTTCTGATAATCACATGATCAGCAGAGACTCAACACTGCACAAAAATCAGGTACGCTTAACTGTCTCCTACACAAACAGTCCCTAACTAGGGTTTTTGTTTTTTTCAGGAGAACAAGTTTTTTTTGAGACCTCAAATGGATTTCATGGACCTCCATATGTCTCAAAGTACCACCAGACAAATTTTCAAACTTCAATCCGCTCAGACGCACAAATCAGCAGCTCAAACAGTCAACAGACGACCAATTTGACCGAAAAGTCAACAGACAGTCAAAAATGAAATTTTTTGTCATCATCCATATTTTGTCAAAATATTCATCATTTGATCAATGGTTGATCATAATTCATCAAGAAAAGATCAGAAATCAACAAAACCCTAAGTTTCAAAATTAGGGTTTTCTCCTAAAAAGTCAACTAAACTTTGACCGGCCATAACTCTCTCCTCGTTCATTCAAAAAATTCCAACCAAAGCTTGTTTTGAAGGAAATTCAATTATCTTTCAAATGCAATTGATCCCATGGTCATTGGATTTACCATTTGAAAAATATGAGCTCAGACATTACAGGTCATTTTCAAAGTCAACAAAAAGTGGTTTTTTGTCAAAGGCCATAACATCAAGATAACTTCTCCAAAAGAAAAAAAGTTTCCAAAGTAGCTTGTAGAGGACATCTTGAGGTTTCTAAAAAGTACAAGAACTCCTTCATATGATCAAAATTGAGGGAGATATGCCTTGTTGAAGTTGGCTATTTTTTGGGAAAATTCATGAAACTAGCATTGATCAAAATGATTTTTTTTCCAAAAGAGGCCAAGCATTCATGATCCAAACATGTTTCTAATGATGTTAAAGGGCTCCCATGACCAACATTAGGCCCATGACATTTTTGTTTCTTTTTAATTTTATTTTATTACATTTAAAATTAAATTAAGAAATAAATGGTTCAAGACAATTATCCAAGGCTTTTGTCCTTAGCATGAGTCACCAATGTGGCTTAACTTCTGCAACAAAGAGATGGTACAGCAGGCCTAGAGCAAGAGGTTGAAGAAAAATGAAGCCATGGTCAAGAATTCAAAGCTTTATATATTAAAAAATCCAAAAAATACTTCCTTTTATCTTATTGCAATTTAAATTCATAGATAAGTGTATAGGTTGTCAAAATCATGTAAATAGCGTAGTTTACATTTCTTGCACAATTGATGTAATAGCGTAGATTTACTTTCCGCATTTTATATTCCCGCACTTTAATTTCTGTACATATAAAACTGCGTGTATGTCGAAGATAATAACTGAAGCGTTAGATCACTAATTTCAAAGACAAAAAATATCTGAAAATAAAACACAATCACACTTGCACCTCTTAGGGTAATCCCTCTGTTACTCTTTTCAAAATCAATTATACTGTTTCAAATACAATTCAAACAATTTCTTTCTGTATCCAGCCAAAGAAACTTTTCTAAAAGAAAATAGGAAAGGACCTTATTAATTTAGGGTAGATCTCCTAATTGCTTGGTCAAATCAAACAAAACAACAAATATTTCACATATCACTGTTTTTCCAAAACAAAACTTTCAAAAAGACAACACTTTGTATATATCCAAACAAGGATCATTACGAAGTTAAAAATCTTTTTTTCAAAACATCTTTCGAAAGATAGAATACTTTGTATACATCCGCACAAGGATCATTACAAAGTTAATTTACAAAGGTATTTAAAACCACATACAAGCATTTCAAAGCAAGACAAATGAATCAAACAAGTGAGCTAAGCAATTAAGAGCCCATGGATAACCATGGATACAAAGGGGTGCTAACACCTTCCCTTTGTATAACCTACCCCCGAACCCAAAATCTCTTAAAGGTCTTTTTCTGTTTCTTTTATAAACCTTTCCTTAATTGGATAAAATAAAAGTCGGTGGCGACTCTTTGATTTTCCAAACTTAAAAATAAAAGAAGAGTCAGTTCGTATCCCACGAAAAAAAACCGAGGACGACAGAACTGGCGACTCTGCTGGGGATATTCAAAAAAAAAAAACAAAATGTTTTCAAAAGGGGTTACCTTAGAGTTTAGATCACTTCAATGTTTTCAATGCCTTGTCTTATTTGCTCTATTTTCAAAGGTTTGTTTGGGTATTTACTTGTGTGAAAGATTCTAACCCGAATCTCGAGATACCTTAAGTATGTGACAATAGACCAAGGAAACTGTACGGCATGTACCGATACGGTTAATCTGGTAGTCACCGTTAGTGCGACACTTTGGTCTGTACTGATATCCCTTGAAAACGATCAAGGAGTATGTTAGGCTTCCGAAATGTCATTAAACACTAATTTGTCTTAGAACCTTTTGTTGAACTTGACTTGTGGCCTATTAAGTGTCTAGCTTTGAAATTGATCGAAGTTGGTTATCCTCGAGGAATGTTTTGATCGACCATCTGAGTGCTGTATTGAGATGTTGTCTCCAAGGATCATAGAACCCGAATACCATTTTAAGAAAGGTTTAAACCAAGTCAACTTCAGTGGGGAGGGTATCACCTATGAACCTCATGCAAGCCTTTAAGCCTAAGGCTATTGTTTGATTTGTTTGTGTTTTCCACATGTTTGACATCATGACATCATAAGCATCATAAACATATCATAGATAAGTGTATAGATTGTCAAAATCATGTAAATAGCGTAGTTTACATTTCTTGCACAATTGATGTAATAGCGTAGATTTACTTTCCGCATTTTATATTCCCGCACTTTAATTTCTGTACATATAAAACTGCGTGTATGTCGAAGATAATAACTGAAGCGTTAGATCACTAATTTCAAAGACAAAAAATATCTGAAAATAAAACACAATCACACTTGCACCTCTTAGGGTAATCCCTCTGTTACTCTTTTCAAAATCAATTATACTGTTTCAAATACAATTCAAACAATTTCTTTCTGTATCCAGTCAAAGAAACTTTTCTAAAAGAAAATAGGAAAGGACCTTATAAATTTAGGGTAGATCTCCTAATTGCTTGGTCAAATCAAACAAAACAACAAATATTTCACATATCACTGTTTTTCCAAAACAAAACTTTCAAAAAGACAACACTTTGTATATATCCAAACAAGGATCATTACGAAGTTAAAAATCTTTTTTTCAAAACATCTTTCGAAAGATAGAATACTTTGTATACATCCGCACAAGGATCATTACAAAGTTAATTTACAAAGGTATTTAAAACCACATACAAGCATTTCAAAGCAAGACAAATGAATCAAACAAGTGAGCTAAGCAATTAAGAGCCCATGGATAACCATGGATACAAAGGGGTGCTAACACCTTCCCTTTGTATAACCTACCCCCGAACCCAAAATCTCTTAAAGGTCTTTTTCTGTTTCTTTTATAAACCTTTCCTTAATTGGATAAAATAAAAGTCGGTGGCGACTCTTTGATTTTCCAAACTTAAAAATAAAAGAAGAGTCAGTTCGTATCCCACGAAAAAAAACCGAGAACGACAGAACTGGCGACTCTGCTGGGGATATTCAAAAAAAAAAAACAAAATGTTTTCAAAAGGGGTTACCTTAGAGTTTAGATCACTTCAATGTTTTCAATTGCTTGTCTTGTTTGCTCTATTTTTCAAAGGTTTGTTTGGGTATTTACTTGTGTGAAAGATTCTAACCCGAATCTCGAGATACCTTAAGTATGTGACAATAGACCAAGGAAACTGTACGGCATGTACCGATACGGTTAATCTGGTAGTCACCGTTAGTGCGACACTTTGGTCTGTACTGATATCCCTTGAAAACGATCAAGGAGTATGTTAGGCTTCCGAAATGTCATTAAACACTAATTTGTCTTAGAACCTTTAGTTGAACTTGACTTGTGGCCTATTAAGTGTCTGGATTTGAAATTGATCGAAGTTGGTTATCCTCGAGGAATGTTTTGATCGACCGTCTGAGTGCTGTATTGAGATGTTGTCTCCAAGGATCATAGAACCCGAATACCATTTTAAGAAAGGTTTAAACCAAGTCAACTTCAGTGGGGAGGGTATCACCTATGAACCTCATGCAAGCCTTTAAGCCTAAGGCTATTGTTTGATTTGTTTGTGTTTTCCACATGTTTGACATCATGACATCATAAGCATCATAAACATATCATTTTCTCACTAATCATTTCAAGGATCGAAGAGTTTACCTTTGTTCTGTTGTTGCAGGTAATGGCTCCCGCTACCAGAGATTATATTCGGATCAACATCTCAACAATACCTTCCGAACTTAAGGACTTAATATCAGAATTTCCCAGAAATTCTCAATTCACCGAAAAGCACGGTTACCTACTCCATTTGGTTACTTCAAAATTTGAAGAAGACATGATACGAGTCCTGTTCCAATTCTTTGATCCCGAACATCATTGTTTTACATTTCCTGATTACCAGCTAGTACCCACCTTGGAAGAATTCTCTGAACTAATTGGGTTACCTGTTCGAGATCAATTACCTTTCACTGGTTTAGAAAAGATTCCAAAGCCTGAAATCATTGCTGCTGCCTTACATTTACGAAAGTCAGAAATCGAGTCCAATTGGGAAACAAAGAGTGGAGTCAAGGGTTTGCTTGCTAAGTTCTTAATCGGAAAGGCTCGATCACTATTAAAAGACAGAAGTTACCAAGCTTTTGAATAATTTGTGGCTCTTTTGATTTATGGGTTGGTTTTATTCCCTAATCCCGACCAGTTCATAAGTATGCACGTTATCAAAATTTTCTTAAACCGCAATCCGGTACCTACTTTGCTGGGAGACATTTTACATTCTCTACACACTCGTACCATGAAGAAACGAGGAACTCTTATGTGTTGTATACCACTACTGACTAGATGGTTTACATTACACCTTCCCCGATCACTGTTGAGAAACGAACAAAGGATGCAATGGTCTCGCAGGATTATGTCTTTGTCTCATTCAGATATCCGGTGGAACAACTTCTTTCAAAAAGACATCACTCTCATTAACCATTGTGGGGAGTACCCTAATGTGCCACTCCTTGGCATTAGGGGAGGTATCACTTACAACCCCTCTTTAGCTTTGCGCCAATTTGGATATGCACGAAGGAACGGTCCTCATGACATGATTATCCATGGCATTGTGTTCGACTACGAAGATGATTCCCAAAGATATCGACGAAGGTTTATACATGCTTGGGGCAGTGTCTACAAAGTAGAAAGCAAGACTTTAGGACAATGGAACTCTATTCCCATGGAGCCTTACCTCAAATGGGTGCGTGCTCGTGCTCAGAAGTTCATCATGCCATATCCCGCTATTCTACCTATGACTATTGAGCCAGAAGTCGAAGGGGACGAACCTCGAGTTATTCTACATCCGGACATGCCAACTGACCTAGAAGATCTGCAGAAATCTTGGGTTCAACTAAGAGAAGAAAGAGACACCTTCAAAGCACATTGTCAAGACTATGAGGGGAAAGTGTTGGAGCTCATCAGACAACTCCAGGAAGAACAGCAGATCAACACGTTCCTGGGTGCAAAGAGAAAGCGTCCATGGGAAACTTGAAGGATCTTTTATTTTGTTTTATCTTGTAAGCCCGAAAGAGGCAAAGAAAAGAAAAAAAAAAGACAAAAGAAAAGAGAAAAAGAAATAAATTGTTTGACTAATAAATGTTTGTTTCTCTTTTTCAAACAAATTTAAATTCTAAGATCCTTGAAAACATTGCATATACATTTAATTCATAAACATTGCATAACAGGCTCACATAACAGGTTTCTCATCTCCTCGCTGTTTATTTCAGTTAGAAGGGATGGATTCCGAAACAAGCATCAAGAATCTCGAGGCACAAAACGCCCAAGTTCAGATAGCAATTTTGGAGTTAGCAAAGGGGCAACAGGAACTGAAAGCCCTGATGACCAAGAAGAAAAAGAAGCCCAAGGGATCTGTAGGTTCAAGCCACCTCGTGAGGAAAGTCAGAGTCCCAGCCAGGATGCCCAGAAAAGCGCCAATCCCTGAAGTAGTCGGTGAAGGTGATCAAGAAGACAACCACAACAACCAAGGTTCTGCCAAACTCTCTCTCTCTCTCTCTCTCTCTCTCTCTCTCTCTCTCTCTCTCTCTCTCTCTCTCTCTCTCTCTCTCTCCTGATGAAGAAGATTATCACTCCGAAGACGAACAGGGTGATAGCAAATACCAGCAATTGGAAGAACGCATGAAAGCTATGGAGATACAAAAAATACCTTGTTTAGACTTCAACGATCTGGGACTTGTCTCAGATATTGTTATCCCTCCAAAGTTCAAAGTTCCTGTCTTTGCAAAGTATGATGGAATCTCTTGCCCAAAGCTGCATCTAAGGTCCTATGTAAGGAAGATACTACCTCATACGGCAGATAACAAATTGTGGATTCATTTCTTCCAGGAAAGTCTGTCGGGTACACAACTCGAGTGGTACTACCAACTGGAAAGTGCAAAAGTTCAAACCTGGTAAGATCTGGCTGCTGCTTTCTACAAACAGTATCAATACAACACTGACCTTGCACCAACCCGTACTCAACTACGAGGCATGACTATGGCACCAAAAGAAAGTTTCAAAGAGTATGCACAAAAGTGGAGAGATCTAGCTGGAAGGGTTCGACCACCCTTATCTGATCGCGAGCTAGTCGACATGTTCATGGGCACTTTAACTGGCCCTTTCTACAGTCATTTGCTGGGAAGCTCGTCGTCAGGTTTCACTGACCTGATATTAACTGGAGAGCGTGTCGAAAGCGGCATTCAAAGAGGAAAAATTCAAGTAGGCTCCTCCTTTGGTACTACAAAAAGGCCCATCAGTGGGAGAAATGAAGTCAATACAATGCATAGTCAGAAAGGTCGCAAAAGTTAGCATCACCAATCTGTAGGGGCTGTTCTGATCTCTGCATCTGCACCTCAAAAAGATCAACCGCCGAAGTATACGCGTCGACCAGATGCACCAAGAAGAAACTTCACCAGAATCAATATGCCAATCTCTCAAGCATTGCAACACTTGTTAAAAGCAAATATGATTACATTGAAAGACCCTCCAAAGAATATCAACACTTCCTCTCCTAGTTATCGCCCCGACGCAACATGCGCATATCATTCCAACTGTTCAGGACATGACGCAGATCACTGTTGGGCCCTGAAAAATAAAATCCAAGACATGATAGATGCTGGGGAAATGGAATTCGATCCTCCAGAGACTCCAAATGTCATCACTGCGCCCATGCCAAAACATGACAAGACCGTTAATGCTATCATAGACACTGTTTATATCTATGATGTGAGAGAGCTGTCAACACCGCTCCTTGAAGTCAAAAGAAAGCTAATACGAGCTGGTTTATTACCAGGTTGTGACCTTGATTGTTTTTATTGTGCACACCTACCCAATGGTTGCGAGAATCTGAAAATAGGAATTCAAAAGTGGATGGATCGTCGTATCATTATGTTTGAGAAACTTCCTTCTATAGACAATTTGTGCGAAGTTTTTTCAAATGGGATGAAGATAGAGGACGTCTCAGTGGTTTCTAACATACCATTGAAAATCCCTACCAAAGCTCCCTTCAAAATTTCTGCTGCACCCAGAGTGGCATCTGTAATCATCACCAGTCCGGCTCCATTTCTCTACTCCTCAGACAAAGCTGTCCCGTGGAGTTATGACACTAATGTTTATATCCATGGAGTTAAACAAGACACCTTGACTGAAGAGGCTTTGAATTTTACAAATCCAGCTGTTGATAATATTGTGGGAACTAGTAAGATTACGAGAAGTGGAAGGATCTTTTCACTAGAAATTTCTCCAAATATTGCTACTAATCCAGTCCAGGTCCCAGTTCCCAATCAAGATATCAACGCTCGAGGCAAAGAGCCGCTAGTTGAACCAGTTCAAGTACATGTGGAAGTCACTGTTGAAGATCCGTCGAGGCAAGAAATGGAGGAAATATTGAAAATCATCTGCAAAAGTGATTACAATATTGTCGAACAACTGGGGCACACTGCTTCAAAGATTTCAATGCTGTCTCTGCTAAAGTATTCAGAAGCTCATGCCAAGGCCCTGATGAAATTCTTGAAAGCTGCACATGTACCACAGGAGATTTCAGTCGACCAATTCGAAAATTGTGTTGCCAGTCTAACAGTGAATAACGGTCTCGGTTTCTCTGATGCTGATTTAACCCCTGCTGGGAAAAATCACAATAAAGCCCTGCACATCTCTATTGAATGTAACGGCACCACTTTGTCTCATGTGCTGGTAGACAATGGTTCCTCCTTAAATGTGTTACCAAAAGTAGTAATGGAGAAACTTGACTTCGAAGGAGTTGTGTTACAACCAAGCGATGTTGTGGTAAGAGCCTTCGATGGGTCAACAAGAACAGTATACGGAGAAGTTAAGCTCCCAATCAGAGTGGGCTCTTAGATCTTTGATTCTACCTTTTATGTGATGGAAATTCATCCAGCATACTCCTGTTTACTAGGACGCCCTTGGATACATGGGGCAAGCGCTGTAACTTCTACCCTGCATCAGAAGTTAAAATATCCTATAAAAGGCAAGGTCGTCACAGTTTATAGCGAAGAAGAATATGTGGTTAGCCACCTGAGTAACTCCAAGTATGTTGAGATGGATGGCGAATTCATCGAAACTCCCTGCCAATCTTTTGAGGTGGTTCCTCCAGCTATCTCTGCTGCCAAACATATTTCTGCTACTCATGCTACAAAAATAACTCCAACTATGGCTTCTCTCAAAGATGCTAAAGCTGTGATCAAAGAGGGTGGTTGCACAGTATGGGGACAACTCCTTGACGTACCTTACAAGTTCGATAAGCTAGGTCTGGGCTATGCTAATGGAACTCAGAAGAATGATCAGAGTCCTCGTTCTGGAGGATTAATGTCACATTTCATCAGCCAAGGAGTAAATGCTATTGAAGACGACCAAGTTCCACCCGTTTCCAAGGAGGTTTGGGATACTTTGGGAGAACCAAGCGGCAGGTACGACTTTCTGGTGAAGTACACTGCTCCTCAAAGTTCTTTTATTGCCACTGAAGACATCGTTCCAACTGGATGGGGTGATCAGTTTGAAGATTGCAAAAGTTTCACAAGTTCCATTACTGAGCAATACCAAAGTCCCCCTAGTCCAAAAGAAGTCTGGGATACGCTGGGAGAACCAAGTGGTAAGTATGACTTTATGGTGAAGTATTCCGCTCCCCTGAGCTCGCAGATCGCTATTGAAGACATCACCCCAACTGGATGGGATGAACATTTCGAAGACAATATGACACTCACAAGCCCTGTCGCTCCTAAAGAATTCTGGGAGACACCAAATGACGAGAATAATTTTCTGATGCAGTACACTGCTCCCCAGAATGCACAAGTCTCTATCAAAGATATCATCCCGACTGGATGGGACGATCTTATCGGGTATCTCTCTCAGCCAACAAAGGTATCTCAGCCCGGGATCTCGTATCCAGCAAAGTATCTTGCTCATCCTGAAGGATCAACAGCTCATCTCGCCACCAATGAAGTCAATGCTGTGGAAGACGAAGAAGACAACTGCAACTGGAGCAGCTGGATATTCCCTACTCTCAACAATGGATTGAACAACTGGGAAGCCGAAGATGTTATCTCCTTTGATCAGGAGTAAATGCAATTTCCTGTTTTCGTTGTTTATATGTTCAAAGATAAAAATGGTTCCTGTACTATCGAACCATGAACTTAAAAGCCAGGTGCCTTGCCCGAAGCACGCTGGTCCTTTTTATAAGGGTTTGTCATATCATGATCATATGTTCATTCAATAAAATCATGGGACGTTTGCATATTCAAATTTTGCGATCCTTTTTGTTTCTTTCTTTATTCATTTTCATTTAGCTATGTGTTCCTACACACACCCACATAATAAATGCATATTCATATTCACTCTGGATCCTGTTGATAACTATTCTGCTATTGCCAATCATGACTTTGAAAATCCGATCTACCAAACTAAGGACGAAAGTGAGGAAGATTGTGAAGTACCTAGGGAACTTGCAAGGCTATTAGAACAAGAAGAAAAGAATATACAGCCGCATGAAGAGCCAATTGAAGTTATCAACCTGGGCAGTGACGAAGAAAAGAAAGAAGTCAAGATAGGGGCTGATTTAGAAAACAGTGTCAAGCAAAGACTGATTCAAATGTTACAAGACTACGTTGAGATATTCGCTTGGTCCTACGAAGATATGCCTGGTCTCGACACGGATATTGTGGTTCATCGCCTGCCAATTAAAGAAGGTAGCACTCCAGTTAAGCAGAAACTGCGGAGAAGTAGGCCCGATATGTCCAAGAAGATTAAAGACGAGGTTGAGAAGTAATTCAACGCCGGTTTTCTAAAAGTTGTGAGTTATCCTCCATGGATAGCTAACATTGTGCCTGTGCCTAAAAAAGACGGGAAAGTCAGAATGTGTGTAGACTACAGAGATCTGAATCGGGCAAGCCCCAAAGATGATTTCCCTTTACCTGACATCGATGTACTGGTTGACAATACTGCACAATGCAAGGTATTTTCCTTTATGGATGGATTCTTAGGTTACAATCAAATCAAGATGGCGCCCGAAGACATGGAAAAAACAACTTTTACAACACCCTGGGGAACCTTTTGTTACAAAGTGACGCCCTTTGGTTTAAAAAATGCAGGAGCAACGTATCAGCGTGCAATGGTAGCTCTATTCCATGATATGATTCATCAAGAAATAGAGGTATATGTGGATGATATGATTGCAAAGTCCAACACTAAAGAAGAACATCTGGGTCATCTGCACAAGCTGTTTGACAGACTCAAGAAGTACAGGTTGCGACTGAATCCGAACAAGTGTACCTTAGGAGTAAGATCCGGTAAACTCTTAGGTTTCATCGTCAGCAGCAAGGGTATTGAAGTTGATCCTGCCAAAGTCAAAGCCATTCAAGAAATGCCCATACCCCGTACCGAGAAACAAGTCAGAGGGTTCTTGGGACGTCTGAACTACATCGCTAGATTTATTGCCCATATGACTACTACTTGTGTACCAATCTTCAAATTGTTGAAGAAAGATCAAGTGGAAAGATGGAACGACAAATGCCAATTAGCCTTTGATAAGATCAAAGAATATCTTCAAAAACCACCAATCTTGTTACCTCCAGTAGAAGGAAGACCTTTGATAATGTACCTAACAGTGTTAGAAGATTCAATGGGGTGTGTATTGGGGCAACATGATGAGTCTTGCCGAAAAGAGCATGCGATCTACTATCTTAGCAAAAAGTTTACCGATTTTGAAACAAGATACTCACTACTCGAGAAAACTTGTTGTGCCTTAGCATGGGCGGCTCGCCGACTAAGACAGTATATGCTAAACCATACCACTTTCCCGATCTCCAAAATGGATCCTATCAAATATGTGTTCGAAAAACCTGCTCTCTCCAGAAGAATAGCAAGATGGCAAATGATCTTAACAGAGTATGACATCCAGTACACTTCATAAAAAGCGATCAAAGGAAGTGTGGTAGCTGATCATCTGGCTCATCAAGCAGTGGATAATTATCAAGCATTGAACTTTGACTTCCCAGATGAAGATATTATGCTAGTTACGGACTACAAACAACCAGGACCGGAGGAAGGACCCGAGCCAGGATCCCGATGGACTATGGTTTTTGATGGAGCCTCTAATGCGCTTGGCAATGGCATCGGAGCTGTGATCATTTCTCCTACAGGAGGACATACACCATTCACTGCCAGCTTATGTTTCAACTGCACTAACAATATAGCCGAGTATGAAGCATGTATTCTGGGTCTCAAAGCTGCAATCGATCTGAGAATCAAGTTCCTGGAAGTCTATGGAGACTCGGCCCTTGTAATTTATCAAGTTAAAGGGGAATGGGACACGAAGCACCCGAATCTAATTCCTTACAAAGAATATGTGCTGAGTTTGATTCCTTACTTTGAAGAAATCACTTTTGAAGATATCCCGCGAGAAGAAAATCAACTGGCTGATGCTCTAGCTACCATGTCATCTATGTTCAAAGTCAGGTGGGACAATGAGGCGCCAATGATCACCATTTATAGACAAAATGAACCAGCCTACTGCAATGAGATTGATACCAAAGGAGTGGAAGAAAAACCATGGTTCCATGAAGTAAAAAGATATCTCGAAGCCCAGGAGTACCCTGAAGGGGCATCCATTAACGATAGAAAGTTTCTAAGAAGATTTGCTGCCAAATTCTTTCTGAGTAACGGAATCCTGTATAAACGAAACCATGACTCGACTTTGCTTCGTTGTGTGAACAAGAAGGAAGCGGAACAGATTATGGAAGACATACACGATGGTACCTTTGGTACTCATTCAAGTGGACATACAATGGCTAAAAAGATACTAAGAGCAGGTTACTACTGGTCTACCATGGAGACAGACTGCCATCATCACTCCAGGACTTGTCACAAATGCCAGATATATGACGATAAAGTACATGTACCTCCAGTCCCATTAAACGTCCTGACAGCTCCTTGGCCTTTTGCAATGTGGGGAATCGATATGATTGGAGAAATCAAGCCTACTGCCTCCAACGGACATCGTTTTATCTTGGTCGCTATTGACTACTTCACAAAGTGGGTAGAAGCAACTTCGTTTGCTTCAGTCACCAAGAATGTGGTGGCCCGGTTTATCAAGCACAATCTCATTTGTCGGTATGGCATCCCTGAAAGGATCATCACAGACAATGGCACAAATTTAAACAACAGAATGATTACTGAACTCTGCACGCAGTTCAAGATTAAACATAATAATTCTTCTCCATATCAGCCAAAGATGAATGGTGCCATAGAAGCTGCCAACAAGAACATCAAAAAGATCATACAGAAGATGACAGTAACCTACAAAGACTGGCATGAGATGTTACCTTTTGCTCTTCATGGTTATCGCACATCAACACGTACTTCAACAGAGACAACTCCATTCTCCTTAGTCTATGGTATGGAGGCAGTTCTTCCAATTGAAATTTAGATTCCTTCCCTAAGGATTATGAAAGAAGCCGATCTAGATGAAGACGATTGGATTCAGACTCGGTTGGACTAGATAAACTTGATTGATGAGAAGAGGCTCGCAACTATTTGTCATGGTCAGTTGTACCAGAAACGTATGATCAAAGCCTTCAACAAGAAAGTCAAAAGTCAGGCATATCAAACCGGTGATTTGGTTGTCAAACGTATCATCTTACCACAGGGCGACCCCAGGGGCAAGTGGACTCCCACTTATGAGGGACCATTTGTAATCAAGAAAGTATTCTCCGGCGGAGCCATGTTGCTTATCACTATGGACAGCGAGGATTTCCCACACCCTGTAAATGCGGACATAGTCAAAAAGTACTTCGCTTAAAGAAAAAGCTTGCTAATTTGAAAACCTGAAAGGGCGACTTAGGCAAAAATGAGCGTCTCGGTGGATTGAAAACCTGAAAGGGCGATCCAGGCAAAAATTAGAGACTAAATAAATAAATATCCCGGTAGGCTGAAAACCTGAAAAGGCAGCCTAGACAAAAGTTAGGGAATAAAGCATACGACCATGTCCCGTTTGGCTACCCACTCACCTTCAAGGTTCAACACATCAAAGGCACTAATCAGTCCAATCATTTTCTTCCAACAAGTGAGGGATGAGATACTCGAAGACAGATTGGCAATAACAGAGTTGAAACTTGACTGGATTGTTTTCACATAGCTATTTCCCTTTATAAGTACTTTTCAAAGTTTTATGACAATTTCCTACTACTAGGATTTTTGTCTCCTTGTACTAATTAGCCTATTATGGCTCTCTTTCAAAATCAATACATCTCATGCTCAAAATCAATGTTTTCACTTTTTCTGTTTTGAACGCGTAAACGTCCTAATGATAATTTTGAATGAACATATGCATTTGAATATGATTGATGTTTATAAGAAAAACAGGAATAGCATTCAGGTAATGTCCCAATCATCTGGACATCATCCCGAAACCAGCATCAGAAGAAAAGTTCCCCAACAGAGATACGTTTCTCAGCAGAATCACCAATGAGATTTTTCTCTCCAACAAAGTGATTCGAGAAACCTTATTCCCCAGCAGGGCTTTTCAAGATCACTATCCCCAGAAGGTGTGATCATCCACACCAAGGTTTGATCAAATAGTGCATCGGAGGATTACACATCTTTCTTATTCCCATTCAGGGTGCATCAAAATCAGAACTTTCAAATTACCTTCATCCTCGAGCGGTAGTCAAAGATCCCTCAACAGAGCACCCTGGTCCGTAAGGAAGTTCCCCAGCTGAGTATACTCGAACAAGATAGCAAAGATCATCAACGGTCACAATGCCTTCATTTCCAAAATAGCAAGCAGGGATTTATTTTCCCAACCAGAAGTTTGATACGCTCTAAACTGCATAAGTCATACATCATACGCATATTCATACATAGCATATAATGTTTCATGACAAACGCATACATAACATGCACGTTTCTCATTTAGATTAAGAATCTCAACATATACATTACATGCATAATGACATTGCATGTCGCTAACTTGGTTTTTCAGGTAGACAAATATTCACAGCAAAGTTATTCTCAACAGCATGCAGTATTCTCCTGGATTTTATTCAGACAAACATTCCCCTCAGATATAATCAAACCAAAGATTCATTCTGAAGAGATCTCTCTTTCCGAACCACCTATCAACTCAAAACAAACAACTTCAAATCCTTCAGATCTAAGTCGATACCTTGAACGGTTCCTTAATGATCTACCTTCAAAGATCTAAGTCGATACCTCAGACGGTTCCTTAAAGCAGTCAATCTTTAAGATCTAAAGCGGATACCTCAGACGGTTCCATAACGATCAACCTTCAAAGATCTAAAGCGGATACCTCAGACGGTTCCACAACGATCAACCTTCAAAGATCTAAAGCAGATACCTCAGACGGTTCCACAACGATCAACCTTCAAAGATCTAAAGCAGATAACTCAGACGGTTCCACAACGATCAACATTCAAAATCTAAAGCGGAAAAACTTTGGACAGTTCCGTAACGATCAACCTCCAAGATTTAAAGCGGTAACCTCGGACGGTTCCGTAACGGTCAACGCAGAGGTTTTCAAATCCTTCATCAAGATATAATAAATGGATTCATTCTGATGAAAAAACCATCAACACATTCGCCAGATGGCATCTGAAAGCCCATCTCAGGTAATGTTTTGATCCGCCAATGACATTTCTCAAGCCACATTCAAAGCAATTTCCAACATCACTTCCGGTGGAGGTAAGTGCAAATTTTCAGGGCATCTAAACATTCAATCATCTTCTACCTTCAGATTCCAACCGGTCTCTTCAGGTTTAAGAAGATTGAATAGGGGCAACTGTTATACCCCAAAATTTGCCCGCATCTTTTTTCAGAGAGAGGGCAATAAACTTCTGTCTAAAAATTGGGAGTTTCATATTATCTTGGATTTTATTTCATAAATATCTTGATTTTATGAATACTCGGTTTTTAGAATATTTCTTATACGGTATTTTGGGTTCGCTGTTGAATTTATTCTTACACAAACGCCAAGTACTGTTTGTCACTTCACACACGCTGTTTATTTGAGATTTATTTGCAGATAAATAGTACTGACGCAATTGGTACAGAATTAAATTTTTGCAGGCGCAGAGTCCGGGGATTCAGACTGTACTGGTAACAATTAAATTATTATTAGTTTTTGTTTCCCATTAATTTTTGTACTATACTATTGTTTTCAAATCTTTTCCTTTCTTTTCAAATCTCTTTCTTTCAAATCAAATCCTAACTTTATTCCATACATCTTTCTTTTCAAACCCTACCATACACTTTCTTTCAAATCCTACTACCACTCAAATTTTCCTTTTTTGTACGGTATCACTTCATTCCCCAACGTCTCTATCCTTCTTTTCACTCTATAAACACCCCTCATTTTTTCCATAAAGTCTCACATCAAATTTCACTCATTTCTCAAACTTCTACCTCATAATTATTTTCTCTTCTTCCCCGGCAAAAATGGCAAAGTGGATGGATACTTTTTTTCTTATGGTCATCACTGTTTTGGTGGTGATCATGTCCTTTTTCTGTCTGCATAGTCCTGAAAAATGCGGACCTGGGTTGCTTACACTCCTGTTCATCTATGTGTTGTTATTTATAGCATGGGTTTTTAATCGTCATTTTTAAAGTTTGTCGTATCTTTCGCTTTCAAATAATGTACCGTTTATTTTATTTGTCGTACTGTTCATTATATTATGTAATATTTGTACTGTCAGTATTAAATGTCATAATATCTGTCGTACTGTCGTTTAATTATCAAGATAATATTATGTGTGTTTATTGCTAGTTAAATATTTATTTTTCTGTGCATTAAATATTTTTCAAGATTATTATCGGTAATTTCATTCGCGTACGGTATATTTTAATTATTTATTGTGTTTGTGTTTTTTCTAACAACTCAGGTAAATAAATTTTCACCATTAACACAACAAAAAACAAAAAGGAAAAATTAACTTTAATTGTTGAATTTTCACTTTAACTGTTACGTTAATGCCCGGACAGCCAGTTGACAGTCAAACCCGCTGACAGCACGATTCTCCGTGTTTTGTACCATCAATCAAATCAATCTTTTGTATTTCAAAATTCCAAGATTTTTGTTCTAGAAGTCTTCTGATAATCACATGATCACCAGAGACTCAACACTGCACAAAAATCAGGTACGCTTAACTGTCTCCTACACAAACAGTCCCTAACTAGGGTTTTTGTTTTTTTCAGGAGAACAAGTTTTTTTTTGAGACCTCAAATGGATTTCATGGACCTCCATATGTATCAAAGTACCACCAGACAAATTTTCAAACTTCAATCCGCTCAGACGCACAGTCAGCAGCTCAAACAGTCAACAGACGACCAGTTTGACCGAAAAGTCAACAGACAGTCAAAAATGAAATTTTTTGTCAACATCCATATTTTGTCAAAAGATTCATCATTTGATCAATGGTTGATCATAATTCACCAAGAAAAGATCAGAAATCAACAAAACCCTAAGTTTCAAAATTAGGGTTTTCTCCTAAAAAGTCAACTAAGCTTTGACCGGCCATAACTCTCTCCTCGTTCATTCAAAAAATTCCAACCAAAGCTTGTTTTGAAGGAAATTCAATTATCTTTCAAATGAAATTGATCCCATGGTCATTGGATTTACCATTTGAAAAATATGAGCTCAGACATTACAGGTCATTTTCAAAGTCAACAAAAAGTGGTTTTTTGTCAAAGGCAATAACATCAAGATAAATTCTCCAAATGAAAAAAAGTTTCCAAAGTAGCTTGTAGAGGACATCTTGAGGTTTCTAAAAAGTACAAGAACTCCTTCATATGATCAAAATTGAGGGAGATATGCCTTGTTGAAGTTGGCTATTTTTTGGGAAAATGCATGAAACTAGCATTGATCAAAATGATTTTTTTTCCAAAAGAGGCCAAGCATTCATGATCCAAACATGTTTCTAATGATGTTAAAGGGCTCCCATGACCAACATTAGGCCCATGACATTTTTGTTTCTTTTTAATTTAATTTTATTACATTTAAAATTAAATTAAGAAAGAAATGGTTCAAGACAATTATCCAAGGCTTTTGTCCTTAGCATGAGTCACCAAGGTGGCTTAACTTCTGCAAGAAAGAGATGGTACAACAGGCCTAGAGCATGAGGTTGAAGAAAAATGAAGCCATGGTCAAGAATTCAAAGCTTTATATATTAAAAAATCCAAAAAATACTTCCTTTTATCTTATTGCAATTTAAATTCATAGATAAGTGTATAGGTTGTCAAAATCATGTAAATAGCGTAGTTTACATTTCTCGCACAATTGATGTAATAGCGTAGATTTACTTTCCGCATTTTACATTCCCGCACTTTAATTTTTGTACATATAAAATTGCGTGTATGTCGAAGATAATAACTGAAGCGTTAGATCACTAATTTCAAAGACAAAAAATATCTGAAAATAAAACACAATCACACTTGCACCTCTTAGGGTAATCCCTCTGTTACTCTTTTCAAAATCAATTATACTGTTTCAAATACAATTCAAACAATTTCTTTCTGTATCCAGTCAAAGAAACTTTTCTAAAAGAAAATAGGAAAGGACCTTATAAATTTAGGGTAGATCTCCTAATTGCTTGCTCAAATCAAACAAAACAACAAATATTTCACATATCACTGTTTTTCCAAAACAAAACTTTCAAAAAGACAACACTTTGTATATATCCAAACAAGGATCATTACGAAGTTAAAAATCTTTTTTTCAAAACATTTTTCGAAAGATAGAATACTTTGTATACATCCGCACAAGGATCATTACAAAGTTAATTTACAAAGGTATTTAAAACCACATACAAGCATTTCAAAGCAAGACAAATGATTCAAACAAGTGAGCTAAGCAATTAAGAGCCCATGGATAACCATGGATACAAAGGGGTGCTAACACCTTCCCCTTGTATAACCTACCCCCGAACCCAAAATCTCTTAAAGGTCTTTTTCTGTTTCTTTTATAAACCTTTCCTTAATTGGATAAAATAAAAGTCGGTGGAGACTCTCTGATTTTCCAAACTTAAAAATAAAAGAAGAGTCAGTTCGTATCCCACGAAAAAAAACCGAGGATGACAATGCCAATTGATTTGGTGAATGCTCTTTGGTGTAATTTTTTTTGTTTGAAACATGAGTAGTTTGGCCAAGGCCGTCTCAATTTTTTGGAGGTCTTGTGTAGATTAATCATGATTCAACTATAACAAAATAATAAGAGGCCATATTTAACCCCATTTTAATAGTGACAAAGATTTATGAGGCCATATTTAGTTATGGTTTAAGTGTAAACAATTTGAGGTTCTATGTAGTAGTCAGTCTTGCACGTCCTCAAAGACAACCCTGAGTTTGGCATATAGTTTGAAAAGATGGTTATTCTGAACACTAAATTGGAAAGATTGATTATTTTGAGAAAAAATCAATGTTTTGAACTATTTTCCTTTTTTTATTTAATTTTTTCATACATTTGATTATAGTACATTATTCTCTTCTAACCAATGATTATAGTACATTATTCTCTTCTATGTTGTACTTATAATTCAATAATTATTTTATTTTCAAATATATAAAGAAAATGTAAAATTGATAGCCAATGATTATAGAATATTATTCTCCTCTGCGTTATTATCTCCGTCCTATAATGAGTGACCTAGTGAGTCATTTCACACATATTAAGAAAAAAAGTATAAAATTAAGAGAAAATAATATTTTTACTATAGTGCCTCTATCATGTATTGAAAATGATAAATATTTTACTAATTAGAGGATAGAATTGAGAAAAATATATAAAAAAATCAAAAGAAATCATTTATTTTATGACATTATTTTATTATAATTGAGTCATTCATTATCTTCGAAGATGTAGTTATAGTTTCAATAATTACTTTGCATTTTTCACATTTTGAATTTCAATTATTCACTATACACAATATGTCTTGTTTCAATGCGTCATCAATGATGTTTTGAAACCTCAAGCCTATTGTAAAAGAATAAGGGGAATATTTGTTTAATCATGATGAAGATGATGCAAAACAAGTAATTGACGATCTCAAGTTAAAGTACTCATTTCTTTTACTTAAAAAAGAGTTTAGCGATTTCGGGTCCTTTTGCATGATAAACTCTTTGAAAAACTTTGATTCATTTTTTCA
The DNA here is from genome assembly GCF_029867415.1 of Vicia villosa. Classification (NCBI taxonomy): domain Eukaryota; kingdom Viridiplantae; phylum Streptophyta; class Magnoliopsida; order Fabales; family Fabaceae; genus Vicia; species Vicia villosa. The sequence goes on along the minus strand of NC_081181.1, from coordinate 123,521,528 downwards.
CTCCATTCTATGCACCTTTTGCTTACCTTCAAGTTCCTATTAGACATATTTTTTTTAAAAATCTACATGCCACTTCCCATATTATACATGTGATCTCTCCAAGGGGTATGTTTTTAGCATATTATTTTTGAAAAATATCGGTTTTTTAAAATTTTTGGTTACGTACCAGAAATTTTGTTGATTTTACCTATTTACAACGCCATATGTTATAGACCGAAAATTTAAAATTTCCAGTATATTTGAAATTTCCGGTATGTTTCATAAGTTAGAAACCTACCAAAAATTTGAAATTTCCGGTATGACTTTAGTTTTTTAAAATTACTAGAAATTTCAAATTTTAGGTAATACTGAGACTTAATTTTTAAAAAAAAAACTTGAATAAAATACATGTAAAAATAACAAACCGTCTTAATATATAAATAGAATAAATGACATAAACAGATGCATTACAACAAAACTACAGTTTTTGGATCATTAGAACAATTCTTCCCAATGTCTGACTTCCTGAACAATTTTTCCCAGTGTCTGAACTGACCCACATATGCTGATTCCCATGCTTTTGCATTATCAGAATAATTCTTCTTCCAACGATCACTGACGAGAGGCAGTGGACAATCGAGTCTCAACTTCACCTAAACCCAATGATTACGGTTGACAAAACCAACAACAATGATTGTATGTCGACTCGTGTATGGGGGTGGAGCTATGAGAAGCGGGAAAAATGTTATGTTCATTAACATGGAAAGAGAAACAAATACAACATTGTATTTAGAAGCAATAGGGTAACCCATATCGAGATTTGTCATCCATTTCTCCTTATCCTGAACACCCAAGTATTTTACGAGTAATGAATCACTAACATCAGAGACAGTGTCATAGAACAACTTGGAAAACAAACTTGTGTGTTGATGGATTTGAGTATGCAATTGTCTTCGATAATCATAACATGCATCTTCCCCCATCCTAATGCAGATTAAATACAACGGAAACCATAATTTTCATCCGGTTCAACATCAACAATGTCATCGATGTATGAATGATAGAAAGCAGGAAATTGTGACAAGTACTCGCCTTTTGCAGAATTGGTAGAAGGTTGCTTACCAATCGGCATGGTTGATGATTGACTCCCACTTAGTTGTGTGCATAATCTCTTTGTAGTCTGACCCCCCTGTAAAGCATCATCATATTCCCACTGACTTGGATCACGAAGCACATTACTTTCCTCACCTTTTCTACTTTTCTTAACTCCTCTCTTTGGTTTTTATTTCACTGGCGTTGGACACATTGAAGATGTGGATGGATAGGCAAGATCACAAACTTTTTTCTTCAACACCCTTTGACCCATAATATCCATAGTACTGAATTGTCGCTTCAACTCTTCGCACTCCTCTTCTAATTCCCACTTGCTCTCGTCAGGACTCACCTCATATTCTGAAATTTGCAATTTTGTCCAAAACACATGAATAGATTTCAAAGGTATAGGTATGCCTAAAATCTGGTAATCGGCGAGCTGATACGCACACTGTAACCCATGTGTTGTATTAATGAAACAACCACTCCTCTGCTTGCTCGCACCATTGACTCTTTTTAGTTCCTTTCAAATGAGTTGCATACATTGTCTTTAAACAAAACTGTACAATTTGGAATAGAATGGAGTGTTATACCGATGCTCAATGTTGACGATACTTTTTTGAAACGACACTTTTATGAAAATCAGCTATAACTTTAACATTGTGTTCATAACATCCTATCTTGCACATAAATCACCATGACTTGTAGTCAACATGTTCTTCAATCTCCAATGTGCATACTCCACCCTAGAAATCAAGGACACATTAAATAAACAACTCACAAATAGAAAGCATAAACATATTTTCTTTTAGAAGAATGTACCTGTTTATTGTTGTGTTCCCTAAATGAGTGACTTTGTTAGTCCATGCAACAACAAATCTTACTTTATATGGTGTTAACCATGTTTATTTCACTTACTTGACAAATGATGGAATATCACCACATACACTCTCGAAGTGCTTGAGATGTACATCAAATTTGTCTTCTGTATTTGAATACATCATGTTGTTCCATTGATCCATGACATGTTCTTGTCTTTCTAATTTCACATACTCTTTACATTTTATGCTAACGTTTTTTGAAATATGAAACGTACACAACAAATGAGACACATTTGGATACACAGAATCAATGGCATTCATTAATGCATGTTCCCGGTCTGTCACCATGACATCTGGTAGCAACTTATCAGAATAAAACAACTCTTTAAGCTTCTCTAGTGCCCGTGTGAAATTTTCCTCCCTTTCATGTTCCTAATATGCAAAAGCAACTGAAAACGTCAATTTTGTTGATGTAACACCAATAATCTCAAGCAGTGGTAGCCGGTACCTGTACGAATAAAAAACGCATTCATCAAAGAGATCACTCAACATATTTTTAAGATGGGAGCAATTAAAAGTAAAATTCTTACCTAATTTTTTTGTACGTGCAATCAAAAATCAACACCAGAGGGAACATATTCAACAACTTGATAGAGTCAGGGTGTGTCCAGAAGATATCAACCACAATATCTGAATTCTCTTTATTTCTAGTCCAACACATGTATTTCTCTTGGTGAATAAGGCTCAATAACATTTGCATTTCTGTTTGTGCACCTCTCTTGCCCAGTATGTATGTTGCTCTAGCTCGGTATATCTGGGTAATACTCGTGAGATTTTCTGGGTCTTTGTATTTTAAAGCAGACACGATGTACCTTGGTGCCATATTGTACTTCGTCATGTCATTCCCAAACTTTCTTTCATCATTTTTTAGACGACCCAAGATGTCATTACCTATTAAATCCTTATCTAGTCTATGATTATGCATCCCACATTTAACCACCACCTTCCAACCAATACCACTCGGAACAGATCTCAGCCCAAATGGGCATCTAAGCCTCATAGTAAAATTGCCATCAGAAGGGGCTGCAACTTCATATTTCTTTTTATAAATTCCTCCTCCGTCACAGCACATAATCAACTTATCTTTCCTCCCTCGCATTCCATTACCAGAACCGGATCAGATTGTAACAAAAACAATACCATGGTCTTTACCAATTGAACGTGCCCATTCTAGAACCTTATCTTGTGATTCAAAAATCTGACAATCACAAAAACGTACAATTAGATAACTGCATCAATTTATAAAAACAAAAAAATAAAGTTGTGTATGAAGTAAATTAAACATACCGTATCTATCACGAAGTACTCCGTAAAATCACTGTAGATGTTTTTAAGTTGGCTGCAATTTTTGGTAAAACATATCTGGTTGATATTGTGTTATGTAGGCAGCATATGTGTTAAGCTAATACAGGTTTTCCGTTGGATGTCATGCTGGATGTCATGACATCAATATTTGACAGCCGTTGCTGTTATATTTAACTATCACGCGCCTGTTGAGTTGGAATATAATGATTCAGTAAGTACTCAACAGATGCAGAATATTCTATGGAATATTATGCAATCCTAAGTGGCACAAGTTTAAAGGTCAAGAGAATCAAGTTAGAATATTGAAGATTATGCATTTTCTAATTATGGAGACAAATTAGGAAACTTATGATTGAAGACCTTGTTTTTAGCAGAAAGTTTTCTGTGATCAGTAACAGCAAATAATGCCGTGATTGTAAGCCCACGTCCAGTTGGGAATAGGTTATAAATAGGAAACTTTGTAACCTAATTTATTAAGCTAGCCGGTGTTTAGAAAGATGTAGCCATTAGGGTTAGCCGTGTAGGTGAACCTCCCGGTTTGTGGGAAGGTCATTGATTTGTGCCTCGAAGCCTGTAGGTAAGAGATTTATTGTATTCACTCAGAAGCTATGAAGCAATGAGTGAAGATTGTGTTCTTGGAACGACTCCATTATGTATTTTTAGATTGTTGGTGATTAGGTCGTCGATGCAGTGGCTGAGTTGTTGACTGCTAGATATCATTGCTGTGATTGGGAGTGGAATGGAGATATTCCATATCTAGGGAGAACCTAGGTAGAGGGATCATTGGGTAGTGATTAAGTGAGGAGTTGTAAACTGGGAGTTTAGCTCTGAATTGATACTGCTAATAGTGGACTTCATCCCTGGCTTGGTATGCCCCCAGAGTAGGTTGATTGAACCGAACTGGGTGAACAATTATGTTGTGTTCTTTATTTTCTGCACTGTTTTATTTTGCCTACCTTGTCTGTTTTATAATGTCAGATCAGATGTCACGACATCCATATATGACATCTGAGTTCTGTCTTACCAGAATTTCAATCACTACATGAATCCGTAGAAGAAGCTGAAGCTGCCGGTTCAGGACTGCAAAGATATAAAACTTTTTGTATCATACCGGGAATTTCAGGTTTTAAAGAAATTTCTGGTACTCACCGGAATTTTGGAATTTTCGGTATTGGATTTTCTACCGAAAATTTGTGAAATTTCCTATACGGGGTAATGAGTTTTGAAAAATTACCGGATTTTTTAAAATCTCCGATAAATCACACCGGAAATTTGTTAAAATTAAATAATTTCCGGTATCGAGCAAAAAAGGTATTGGAAATTTGTTCAAAGGTATCGAAAATTTATTTTTTGAATGATTTTCTCCAACAGTAATTTTTTTTCAGAAAAAGTAAAAAATTTTGAATTAATAATATCAGAGATATTTTAAGAATAACGCAAAATAGAGGGTGGCATGTGTAAAATGAAGGGTAACATATAGCTTCCTCCATTTTTTTATAAATGACCGCTAATGGTTTTAGGCCCATGCTTGATAATTTTAAATTGCATTATTGAATCATAAAACACTTACTACCAAGTCCTCATTTCCAACTTCGTTGAATTAATTCATAGAAAATAAAGGGAATTTTCGCTAGAAAACATGTATCTATGAGCTCATTATGTTAAGTAGGAAAAACTTGATTTACAATCTTTCAAAAAAAATTTGATGTCCTTAAATATTTCTAATTTTTTTTCTGTGAGATATTAGATTGAACTCTAGTAAATTGAAGGATAGTTTCTGTTTCGACATAATTTATACATTCCGTTGAAATATGTTCACATATTGATGTGGAAGACCTACATAATGTAGTCAAGTGTGTTCTAACACGTGGGGGGTTGAAATATTATGGTTGTTGGGTCGGTTTATTATGTCCAATTGTTTAAGTTAGCTTGTACTCTAAGTTAGCTTGTAATGAATATTTGGGAAAAAGCACGTTAGTTTGGTATGTTAGGTTTATTATAAATAGCATACTAGTTTCTCATCATTGCATACTGCAAATTTTAATATAAGGTGAAAGAGTTATTTGTTATTCTTATAACACTTGTAATCTTGTTTTAAAAAGAAAATAAAAAATCGCAATTATAACCAATTCTTATTGTTCTTGCTTCTCATTGTGTTCCCTATTATACTTAGTTCTTTTTTACATCGTTTTCACAACATTTTCAATTGCACTTTTTGTAACCCTAATGATATGTTTAATAGTTATTTCAATGGCCTTAAATCCACTAGAAAGGTTATAACCATTAATGTGGTTCTGGAGTTGAGTCTTGAACCTAATACGGATTTTTCTAGTTACATTCTATATATTCAAAATAATTGAGGGAAATCTTAAGATATATCAGATAATTAGCACATTGCCTTTTTGTTATTTTTGCTTCATCATTTTTTTATTTGTTCAAATTCCATTCTGATTGACAATGCACATTTTTCTTTTACCAGATTAATTCATGAATGGAAAAATGTCAACTTAAGCATATTTTTATTGGTAAATAGGTATGAATAATTTGGTGATATGTATGAATCCCTTTCAAATAATCAAGATTCTTTCTTGAACATGGAAGGTCCTATTAGACTTTTACAATTGTGGTTCAATGTCTCGAAACTCCATACTATGGTAAACTTATTCATCTTAATATTAACACTACATATGATTCTGAGTCTTCATTTAAACAATGACTCGATTGGTTCATCACTTCAAACCCATATGTTACTACTCTGGCTTCATGAGAAAAACTTTTAAAATTAGCGCAACAATTTCGAGCATGAACTTTGAGACATAGCATGCTTGAGTTTTTCTATTCAAAATTTCACCAACATTAAAGCCGTTTATGCCTCTTATGTTTGATTCAATCACCAAAAAGCCTTGAGCACATAGATTTATAGCCATTCATTGAAGATTTTTTTTTTTATAATAACCAAGTTTTTAAAAAAAAAAAAATACAAAACAAATCAATATTTCAAAAAAATTACTCATCTAACCATGTTTGGGGTGTTTTCCACGCACATGGCGCCTCCTATATATATATATATATATATATATATATATATATATATATATATATATATATATATATATATATATATATATATATATATATATATATATATATATATATATATATATATATATATATATATATATATATATATATATATATATATATATATATATATATATATATATATATATATATATTAAATTTTTCCAGTTACTTGCGGATTTGGTTTTACCTATGGATTTACCTATGAATTTACCTGCAGACTAAACATTAAATATTTTCGTAGGTAAATCTGCAGGTAACACTAAATATGTAGAAAAATCCACAGATAACTAAAAAAAATTAAAATAAAGAATGGGAGGCGCCATGGCACATGACGTCTACATGGAAAACACTCCAAACATAGTTAAATGGGTAATTTTTTTGAAATATTGGTTTGTTTTGTATTTATTTTTAAACTTGATTATTACAAAAAAAAAATTCCCATTCATTATCATCTTTCTAATTTTTCTCACTGATCTTGCCATAGAGTTATTCAGGTAGGTTTTATATGTATCCAAAAGGTAACTCATATAGATATTATTGTTTTGCATTCTTTTCCTTTGTGTTATGATATTAATTGAATTTTGTAAGTAGATATCATACCAATCGATCTTGTGTTAAGACCAACAAATCTTCTGATAGAGTACTTGAACCTAAGGTGGATAAAATACCAAATCGAGAAGCAATCATTCCTTCACCCATTTCTCGAACATCATGGCGTGTCTATATTGTAGTGAGCGTCACTTTGAGTTTTCATATTTACATCTTCTATATACTCAAGTTCATTTGTATCTACAACCACAAGGAATAATCCCTTCAAAAAGAAAGAAATCAACACATGTAACGATCGTCTTTGACCCATACATACTTGTACTTGCTAAAAGAAGTACATATGCGTAGCAATCCTAGTTTAGTAGGGGTTGCCATAGACTTTAATGTTTTGGGGGGTTATAGCAAGCTCACAAGGGTGAGAAGTTATGTTTCACGAGTGATTTTTATGTGAATATTAGATTGTGCTCATCAACCCTAAAGTTGAGATATTTATAGAGGCTTATGAGTTTGGATATAGGGTTTCTTGGAAATAAAAACTGCTAGTAAAAGGGAAGTAGTACATTGAATCTCTATTTTCTAGGGAGACATAGGTTATTCCCCAGACTCTTTCTCTGCACCACTTATGACCAAGACATGTTACTTCCCAAGTTTTCCTACTATGGGGAAGTGGTATGTGTCACGGCGGTACCATCCCCTCGTGGGCGATGTGATCGTGTCGTCCTTTGTGGATCCTTACAAATATATCTCTACACATTCTCTTAAGCATAAGGAATTGACAAAGTGAGAAGTGATTAATTGATTTTGCATCATGGGAGCCTAGGCCTGTGGACGATGCACTCAGACGAGCCTCTCTGATGAGGCTCTTACCCCTTAAGTGAGGCACTTAGATGAGCCTGTATGATGAAACTCTATTTAGTTTCTCAGGCGAGACGTTTAGATGAGACTCTTAGTCCCTCAAGCAAGGAGCTTATGTGATCTCGTTTAATGTGACTCTTAGTCCTTCAAGCGAGGCGTTTAAATGAGCCTATATGATGAAACTCTTAATCCTTTAAGCGAAGCACTTAGATGAGCTTGTTTGATAAGACTCCAAGTTTCTCAAGCGAGGTGTTTATATGAGCCAGACTGATGAGACTTAGTCCCTCATGTGTCGATCTATACGAGTAGAATAACATCTGATTCATATACCATGGTGAAGGGTCTCCTTGGTAGTTGAATAAGGGGGTGGTATGATATGACCATAATATTTCATGGAGTAATTCAGCCCACAACCCTTTGGTGTTATCCAATTTTTTCTTGATCCCTTTTACTATCACCTTAGTCGTTGACTCAACTTGTCACTTGGCTTATGGGTGGACGATGAAAATGAACTTTGTTTCCATTTCCAGTTCGTGGAAGAAGTTAGTAACTGTAGTATTGGAAAATTGGGTTTCATTGTCTAATATGATGACACCTAGTAGTCGGAACTTGCACATAATATTTTTCCAATAGAAGTGGCAAACTCTTTTCTGTTTTAATGTTGTCGACAACCTCCACTTCTATCCATTTTGTGAAGTAGTTGACTCCTAAAATCCAAAATTTCAGTTGTTGAGATGCCATATGGAATGAGCCCAGAATGTCCACGCCCCATTGGTAAAAAGGTCAAGGTGATGTCACGGAGTGAAGGAGCTCAGCTAGGGCGTGGTGCAGGTCGACATGTCTATAGAATCAGTCACATTTTTTGACAAATGCCATGTTGTATTTCATCAAGGTGGGCCAATAGTAGCCTGCCCTCGCTAATTTGTGGGTTAAGGTGTTAGACGATAGAGTACGATCTAGAGGGGGTGAATAGATCAAAAATGATTTTTTGTTATAAATTTCTATTTTGAAATTTTTTAAACTATGGTGTGCGTAAACAATCCCGGATCGACAATCGTCTATCCTGAACCGTTCTTGAAAAGACCAGATATGTGTTAACCAATAGAATGAATATGTAAGATGATAAAAACAATCAATATATTTTCAGCAACTTCGTTTGAATATAAATCACACTATAGTAATCAATTTCCAATGAAATTTCAAACAAATATCTACTTATGTAATTTGTCAAACATTTGGTATGCAACCTATTCAAATATGATTTTTCTTCGATTTTGTAGATATGAGAAACAAATTACAATCACATAGATTACAATCAACACAATAAAAACAATTTTAAGTATTAAACGAAGAAATTATCTCTATGTATTGATTGCACAATCAACATTTTCACAATTTGCAAGTAAATGTAAGAGAGAGAGAGAGAGAGAGAGATAGAGACACACAAGGATTTTTTTAGGCAGTTCTCCAATTAGCCTCGCTATGGGTATGTATTCCCCCTATTCCAAAGGAATTGAGATAATGAAAATTAACCTTTGCAAATGTAGTTCACAAGAGAAAAAGTAGAAATCTAATCCTCCAAACCGTATGGTTGATGTTGAACCTATCTTCTTCTCTTTCCTTGATCTTGAGCTCGATCAAGCAACCCGACACTTCCAATTTGATCCTCCAGTTATCGTTACTCCTTCGAAAGAACCATTTTCTTCGAAGCTTTCCCTCGGCTGAATCCAAATTGCGAACGTATTGTGAACCAAGATTACCAAAGTGATCCTCCGGTTACCATTACTCCTTTGAAAGAAACCCCTATTCTTCAAAGCTTTCACCCGCATGAATCCAAATTGCATAATCTTATGAAAAACTCTCAAATCAGTCCTTGATCTTGGAAGAACATCCTAAATAGATTATCATTTAAAACAAAATTACATATAAACGAGATATTTGTCTTTATAATTTACAATGAAGAAAGAAAATATAGTGATTTTATGTGTCTAATTCAAGACATGTTGAATATAAATTGTATTTGAATTCTAAAATTATAACTACTTAAAAACATGCTCCAAATTCTATGATTTGAATATTGGGTTCATGGTGCGGTTAGGGCGATTTTGAGGCTAAAAATCATCTGAATCGCAAGAGAAAAAAATGCGTGGTTCGATTTGGTTTGATTGGCTTTTAGAAATAAATCCGAAGCAAACCAAACACAATAGTTGCGTTTTAGGGTGGTTTAATTTTTTACATTGAGCCATACATACACATATATAGGACAACATAATTTACTACTACGGAAAAGGCTGACAACAACGGTTGAAAAAGATATATAATCACACAGGACCAAGGGTTGTTATGTAGCGTGTGGTTGTATATGTGTTACTTACAATCACGATCCAGTGACCGTTGTAGTAAACTAGAAAGCGTGCGCCCTATCACAACGATTCTGCTAAACAACTATTGTAATATACATAAAGGTCCTAGGTTCGATTCTCAGTGCCGTTTTGGTATTTAAAATATTCTAGACAGCGCACGAGATATTACAACGCTTGTGTTATATAATCCTTATGAAATTTTCTGCATAATTAATAAATATAATCCTGATTTTATAATTTTTCCCATTTTTTAACCTGTATTTTTGTGAACCATATCACAGCAGAACAAACAACTCGCATTTGTGATAAAGTTATCATAATAATAATTGTATAATAATAATAATAATAATAATAATAATAATAATAATAATTGGATTAAGAACCAAAAATTATATATTACTTCAAAACCAACTTGTCACAAAACAACCTACAATTTACACATTACATAACATCACATAATTGTATCTTGGTCTCTTGGTGTCTTGACTCTAAAGACCTTTTATTTCAAATAATCATACTTGTTAGTAAAAATACTCAAAGATTATAAATTACAATTAATATATTATGAATAAAGAATAAAATACTTGTTAATATTTTCATATGCCTTCATGTTCTATTCAAATAGCATAACTATCTCCATCAACTTCATCATATGAGGTAGGAACTTGTGATGTGTAAGAAAGAGTTGACGGAATATTAAGACTTTCATCACTAAGAAGAATGTGTTTTTCTTGGAGAATGATTGACCATTTCCCCGATATGTCCAAAGAGCCGGTTGTCGCACGCTCGCGAAAAAATGAACAGAGTCGCCACCAATATATTTATCCCATAAGGGAAAGGAATACCAGAAAACCTAACAAAGGGTAAGAACAGGGTCTTGTGACCAGAGAATCTAGGTACGGGAGTCGGTTACGCAAGGGGAAGGTGTTAGCACCCCTCACGCCCATCGTACTCGATGGTATCCACCTATGTCTGTTTCTATCTAAAGGGTGTATAACTATGTCTATGTCTAAATGCGAGATGAATGCAAAATGTAGGGAAAAGAAAGAATTGTACTCGCACGGGCCCTACCCCGCTGCCTACGTATCCTTTTCAGGAATCAGAGTTACCGTAGCTCGGCTCACGATTTTCTGTTTGTTTTGTGTTTTTTAGTTGGGCGGAGTCAACGCTCGCGTTCTTGCACAAGGGGACAGCCTAGGATGCAATGGAACGGAGATAACGATGCCCTTAAGAAGAAGAAAGAGATTGGTTTGTGTCTTTTAGGGTAGATGAGTGATGAACAGTACCCAATACCGGGCCACTCACCACTTTCTCTACTTTGCTTTAGTCTGAACCATTGTTAGGTGTTTTGAAGTGTTTTTGGTTATGTATTTTTTAAGGGAAATTACTCTGCGATTCGAATCACATAAAATGTATAATGATCGAGAAGCAGATTAGGGAATGAATCCCACTCGCTTCCATCCCATTATGTAATGTTTGAGAAACAGATTAGAGAATGAATCTCACTCATTTCTCTCCCATTAATTAATGTTTGAGAAACAGATTAGGGAATGAATCCCACTCGTTTCTCTCCCATTAAGTAGTGACCGAGAAACAGATTAGGGAATGAATCCCACTCGTTTCTATGCCACTAAGAGATTGAGAAATAGATTAGGGAATGAATCCCACTCATTTCTCTATCACTTTCTTAATGTGATTCGCATCTTCCGTTTTATTAATGTTTTAAAGAGTTGAAAAGAAAAAGAATGCAATAGGGAACTAATCCTAAATTCTAATTTAAGTTGTCTACACAAGTTTAAATCCTAATGTTAACATGGTGATGAAATTCTAAAGGGAGCATTAAAATAGTATCAACAAAATAGGCCTAAGATAAGGCCAACAACAAGTAACCAAAGTCTCACAACAATTATACACAAATAGCATGAAAATGATACAAAAGCATAAGAGAAGCAATTTAAGTATTAGTACAAAAAAATGAAACTAAAGAAAACTACTATTGTTTATGAGTTTTTATGAAAGAAATTATATGTCAAAATCAACCTAAACAATTCTACTATTTTATGGCATTTTTATGGGGAAGTTAAATGTCAAAATCGACCTAAAGTCTACTATTCTTATGAGCTTTTAATGTCAAAGATTGCCTAAAAATCTAACAAAATTATGTTCATACCACATTGAATTAAAACTAGAAAACTACTCATCTTTATGGTTTATTAATCAAAAAATCAAAGAAATCAACAATAAAAAATCTAATTAAGAGAAGACAACATTTCTAAAATCCTAATTGGGTAGAAAACAATTTCATCAAGTTTTATTTGAGAAAATGAATTAACAAACAAAAATCAATTTTATTTGTTCTTTATTAACAGCAAAGGGAGGTGCAGAAGTATTTTTAGATGCAGTTATGCTGAAACTAAGCCTAAAACGGGGGGTGGAGGAAGTAGGGGCGCTCAGGCCCAATCCATGAAGAGAGCGTGTGCATTAGCAACACAGGGGTGCAATCCAGAAGCGCTACAGGCCTGTTGCAATTCGTGGCCCAAACGTCGTTACACTTGCTACCAGTCTTATTTCATTTTATTTCCTTTTTGTTGTCACGCTTATTATGCATCAGAATTTGCTTGCTCAAATATGGATGAAGTACATAAACATGAACCAATCCTGTTGCTACACATCAGACTCTAATCATTTGAATAAGGACAAAAAAACCAAAAAAGCATGGGAGGCGAGCCAATGGTACTGCGCCACGTCAGAAATTTAAATCGGATCAGAAAAAAAAAGCCTCAAACATGGCTTCGTCGCCTTTATCCCTCAGGCCACCGTCTGCCACCGTGAGTGGTGGCCACAATTTCCAGAAATTCAGTAAACATACATCATCGCAATCGTTTCAATCATCTGATTCCAGATATGCTAATAGTTTTCACAGACATAGAACGAAACTAAAGAATCGAACGAAAATATTTAAGAACCCTAAAAATTGGATCTGGAATTAAACTGTCCACACGCAAGGTAACTGGAAGCAATCATAGGGTTAATGATCAGTGAGCAATTTCGTATGAGATACCATCAAGAATCATGTAAAACGATGATGAATGCATGGACTTAGGGACATGAGTTTACCTGTAGATCGGAGTGGTCTGAAGAGATCTTTAACGGAGGATTTGAAGCGTGGTAACGATCCAAAAAGCTTCAGAGAGTTCCGATTGAGCAAAATAAATGCTCAATTATGCTTGAAACTCGCTTCAACGTGCAATCCAACTCGATCTACCTTGTGAAGAAAACTGAGCTCGGAATCTATGTCACCGCCGTTACAGATGCGAAGAGGAGTGTGTGATAGCTTGACTACAATATGCTGAACGTGCTAGAACCTCCAGCTACGTGCAAGAAGCTTTGAATCATGGAATGCAGAATTTCACCATTGATGAAGGAGGTGAGCTCTGTTTATTGGTTCAGAGGAAGAAGAGGCTTTGTTCTTGGCTTATAGATGAAGACAGAGCCATGGCGATGAAGATTTGATGTAGAAAAGAGAGAGGAGACGCAGCTTGAAGCTTAGAGCACAAGTTTCAATGGAGGATCCAAAGTTTGTTACGGTTTTGCAACAAACTCGTAACAGAAAAAAAAATGGAGAAAGGGAGAGAGAGAAAGAAGAATGCGAGTCTGAAAAAGTGTAGAAATGAATCGTGGTCCCGAAATGTGAGTGTGATTATGCTATTTAGAGTATGAGTGTGTATGGGCTCTATGGTATGGTGTGTTGCATGGTAGAACACTCTCTTTCAAGACTTAGAGAGCAAGTTGTCCACTTATAGTATGTTCTTTTTCTTCTTTTGTACAGCAGGTCACTTGTGTGGCTAAATGAGTAACTTGCTAATGCATTTCACCTGCATGATGACCCTCTCAAGTTCGATATCTCATCATAATCCTCATGGCCAGGATGCCTACTTCACATATACACATCTTCGACTTCAGTTCATTACTCGCTTCAATCTTGGGTTCAAAACAAAGTGTACATGGGGTATAATAGGTTTTGTGTTGAAAACCTTTTGAGATAAAGCTCGGCAGTGTAGCAAAATGATCATGAACCTATGGTGCCGCCACTGCAAGGGATGAGTGCGTGTGTCTTGTCTTGTGTCTGGCCAGAAGTGTTAACTTCAATCCTATGGATGCATGACTTTTCTAATTCATATCTTGCAATCTACCCAACCAAAAGTTATGATTCTTTGCCCATTGGATAGAGAGCATTATGGAGAATAGATTGGAATTGAGTTTGTTGCAATTAGATGCTTGTATCTTCTTAAAATTTATCTTGAAAACAGCACCCTACCTGTTTGACATAATGCCTAGTGCTTGCCTTGGATTTGTGTCCCTGCCTTGGCTAGAACATGACTTGGTGGGATCATGACTTTAAAGCCCCATACATGACTCAATAACTACTCAATTTGCTTGATTCTTGTTTCAATGGATAGAGGACATGGAGTAGAAGAGATGCATACCAAATTTGTACCTGATGGACCTTTATATTTCTCTGAAATCAACCTCAAAGTAAGCACACCACCTGCTCGATGAAACGTGTCACGCTGCCCAGAATTTTGCCTTGCCACTTGACTTGTATTCCAATGAAAATGTTCAACTTTAACCTTGAATAACTTTTGATCCAATCTTCAAATGGAAAAGAGGTCAACTACAAAATTGTTCACCTCCATGATTTGAACAATATTTATGTTTGACTTTCCTTGAAATAATCCCTCTAGACACGTGTAATCAAGGCTTGAAGTTGACTGCTTGTTCATCTCAAAAATGTCAAAATAATTCTAAGTATTGTGATTTTCCTCTTTTAGTAAGTTTCTATTTCAACTAATTTGCCGTTTTTGGTAATTTTGACATTTTTGATTTTATTTATTCCATTGACTTTCTTTGCCCGATTTTCCACCAAAGGTCAATATTTGACATTTGACCCTGATTTTGACCCAAAAGTCAACTGTCCTGATTTTCTCTGATTATTGATGAAATTGCCGATTAAATCTCTTCCAGTCAAATCCAGTCAAACAAACACATCCACATAGTCAGTATGAGAAGCCTTTCACACATAGAAACCATTCCTGATTACCTGTTGACCAGAAAGTCAACTGGTTGACTTTGGTCGGAGAAACCCTGTTTTAAAGAACCAGATGATTTGCAAGCTCATGCCCTCTAATCAGTGCCCTGATTTGAAACAAAAAGACACCCCAATCCAGGAGGACTTCAAATGAACTGAGAGCCACATGATTATACTTCAGTTTCCACATTCTTTGGTCAAAACTCCTTTGCAATGGAGTTTTCTCTTGCTAGCCTTTGAATAGAACCTATGATATGAATGCATGGGTATGGATTATGATCTAAGTGATGTATGTACATGAGTGCAAAGCCTAAGCCAGTTAGAAGTAAAGGGGTAGGACAAATTTGGGGTATGACAGCTGCCCCTATTTAATCGTCTTAAACCTGAAGGTGAGATTGGCGTTAGCCTTTCGAACATTCAAGGTAGGAGAAGATTAAATATCAAGACCTGAAATTTGTCCTGAAGAAAAGATGGTGTGAGTGTTATTTTTGTTTGATATCTGCTGGGGAAAGAGATTTTTGTTTTTCTGATGGAAATATTTGCGGTGAGTAATGGTTGAACGGTGATAGCTTGTAACGTGGTAACGGTGCCAATACAGGGTTTTCAAAGAGAATGGTTGTATGAAACAATGATCGAAAGAAAAAGACCTCGTGCGATTTACGACTCAACGTCAGGACTGAAAGGAATAAGATCTCGTGGCGATCTATGACTCAACATCGAAAGAAGGGAATAAGATCTCGTAGCGATCTTATGACTCAACATCGAAAGAAAATCTCGTGCGATTTTCCACATTTTGGAAAGGAATAAGATCTCGTAGCGATCTTATGACTCAACATCAGGACTGAAGGGGATAAGATCTCGTAGCGATCTTATGACTCAACATCGAAAGAAAATCTCGCGCGATTTTCCACACTCTGGATAGGAATAAGATCTCGTAGCGATCTTATGACTCAACATCGAAAGAAAATCTCGTGCGATTTTCCACACTTTGGAAAGGAATAAGATCTCGTAGCGACCTTATGACTCAACATCGAAAGAAAATCTCGTGCGATTTTCCACACTTTGGAAAGGAATAAGATCTCGTAGCGACCTTATGAGTCAACATCGAAAGAAAATCTCGTGCGATTTTCCACACTTTGGAAAGGAATAAGATCTCGTAGCGACCTTATGACTCAACATCAGGACTGAAGGGGATAAGATCTCGTAGCGATCTTACGACTCAACATCGAATCGACATCGAGGGACGGAAGAAGACATTGTGTCAGACACTCATCAGAGATTGAAGATACCTCGCATCGGCACCGTGGTTGGAAGTGTTTGTAGTATGATAGCAGATATCAGGCAAAGTTTGTACAGGTAACAACTTGAGAGGATGGGTCATTGTTCTGATTCAACATTGGCTCCTATTATCTGGCTTATGCTTTGTATGCGTGTTTGAGTTTTTTACGGCGTAATGATCCATTGTAATGGATATGCTACGCTTTTGAGGATGCAATGCTGTATGCAATGGATTCTATATGCAAAGAGTGCCAAATAAAGGCCCTGGTGGAACAGAAGAGTAGGATCATTGGGGTCCGTTGCCTGTGATCTTGAGACGCCATTGTGGGTGGGCGTTGGAAGCTTCATAGTGCCAAAGATTATTGGCAACTGTGTGGAGGATTAGAACATAACTCTATTGGGGAGGAAGTGACTTTGCTCGACTTTCTTTACATCCTATACTGCTCGGGGAATCACGAATTTTTGAGAGACCATTCTTCGTCTGCCATATGGAAGGGGGATATGGACCTTTTCATGTGCTCCATGCTTACCAGTACTGATGAATTATACTTTGGAACTTTCACGCGGGATGATGACGACCTTTGTGGCATGTCGTAAGCCAAGATGACGACTAGAACCTGCAACCTGCACGGAAAACAACGTTTGGACGCAAATGGCGCCCCTTAGAGCACTTTTATGTTTATGTAAGATCATGTTTCGCTTTGATTTTGTGATTATTATTCCCCATGTTTTCAATGCAATGTTTAATAACGAATTAGATCACATCTCGCATGCGAAAAATGAAAAGAAAGAAAGAAAGCTTTTGCATCAAAAAGATTATTTCATTGATGGAATGCCTGTGAACAGGTTTCTGTACAAGGAAGCAACTCCTAAATGAGGTAGTTGCGAAAGAGAAAATACAAACGCAAAGAGCGAAATGGCAAAGAGAAATGCTCGGATTTCCACTAAAACTGATATTGCTACAGTTCCCATATCCTCGATCCTCTCAATGCTTTGCTTCAAAAGGATAGTGGTTGGATTGATCTGTCCGTTCTGCCAAGGGCGTATAGTGGTCTTTGTGAAGGATATTCAGACTGCAGCCTCTCGCTTTTAATCCCTAACTTTTGCCTGGATCGCCCTTTCGGGTTTTCAATCCAGCGGGATACCCCTTTTTGCTTAAGTCGCCCTTTCGGGTTTTCAACTTAGCGGGTTATTCTTTTTTTGTTTTATCCCTAATTTTTGCCCAAACCCTTTTGGTTTGCCGGGATGCCCTTATTTTTGCCTAGGTACGTCGACCTAGCGGGTCTTTTATGCGTAGTATTTTTTGACTGAGTCTGAATTGACTGGAAGCGGAACGTCTTCCCCATCCATCTTTGTCAGGATTAAAGCACCACCTGAAAATGATTTCTTAACAATGTATGGTCCCTCATAGTTGGGAGTCCATTTGCCCCTTGGATCGGTGTGAATTGGCAAGATTTTCCTTACAACTAGGTCACCTGTGTGGAATTCTCGAGGCCGAATCTTCTTGTCATACGCTTTCTTGATCCTCTTTTGGTACAACTGGCCATGGCAGATAGCAGATAAGCGTTTTTCCTCAATTAGATTGAGATGATCAAGCCTCGTTTGAACCCATTCTGTTTCATCGAGTTTGGCGTCCATCAAGACTCTCAACGAAGGAATTTCCACTTCGACAGGTAGTACGGCCTCCATGCCGTAGACAAGAGAGAAAGGAGTTGCCCCAGTTGAAGTACGGACAGAAGTTCTATAGCCATGCAGAGCGAATGGCAACATCTCATGCCAATCTTTATACGTTCTAACCATTTTCTGGACAATCTTCTTTATATTCTTGTTAGCAGCTTCGACTGCGCCATTCATCTTTGGCCGATAGGGTGATGAATTGTGATGTTCGATCTTGAACTCTTTACACAACTCTGCCATCATTTTGTTATTAAGATTGGACCCATTATCAGTGATGATCTTGTTTGGAATCCCATATCGGCATATGATCTCTTTCTTGATGAAGCGAGTAACGACTTGCTTGGTCACGTTCTTGTAAGAAGCGGCTTCAACCCATTTGGTGAAGTAGTCGATAGCAACAAGAATAAATCTGTGTCCATTTGAGGCTTGTGGCTCTATCCGTCCGATCATGTCTATGCCCCACATAGCAAAGGGCCAAGGCGATGTCAGGACATTCAGAGGAGTCGGAGGAACATGAATTCTGTCAGCATACACTTGACATTTGTGACATTTCTTCACGTACACATAACAATCACTTTCAATCGTCATCCAGTAATATCCTGCTCGCAAGATCTTTTTGGCCATAGAATGCCCACTGGAATGAGTTCCAAAAGATCCTTCATGAATTTCCCGCATGATCAATTCTGCTTCGTGTCTATCCACGCATCTGAGCAAAACTGAATCATAGTTTCTTTTGTACAGGACGTCTCCTGACAAGAAGAATTTGGATGCTAACCTTCGAAGCGTTCGCTTATCACCAATCGTAGCATCTTCGGGATACTCTTGCTTCTCAACATACCTTTTGATGTCATAATACCATGGCTTTTCATCATACACATCTTCAGTAGTGAGACAATGAGCAGGGAACGCATGGGCGGGTTCTTTGTAACGGAGGATCCTTATGTCTGGCACTTCTTTTGGGGAACTAACTCTGAACATAGCTGCCAAAGTAGCCAAGGCGTCTGCCAATTGATTCTCCTCTCGGGGGATATGATTGAAAGTGATTTCCTCGAAAGCCGGCAACAACTCCAAGACATAGTCCTTATAAGGGACTAAATTGGGGTGTCGTGTCTCCCAATCACCTCTCACTTGATGTATAACCAAGGCAGAATCCCCATACACCTCAAGGATCTTGATCCTCATATCAATGGCCGCTTCGAGACCCATTATGCAAGCTTCGTATTCTGCGACATTGTTTGTGCAATCAAAGCATATTCTAGCTGTGAAAGGGATGTGAGTTTGACGAGGAGAAGTCAAAACTGCCCCAATACCATGGCCCATAGCATTTGATGCACCATCGAACGTGAGAGTCCATCGCTCTCCTGGTTCGGGTCCTTCATTATCATCTAATTTCATGATATCCTCATCAGGAAAGTCAAACTTCATCGACTGATACTCTTCTAATGGCTGATGAGCAAGATGATCTGCAAGGACACTTCCTTTGATGGCCTTTTGGGTGACATACTGGATGTCATATTCTGATAAAAGCATTTGCCATCGGGCTAGTCTTCCTGTAAGAGCCGGTTTTTCAAAGATGTACTTTATCGGGTCCATTTTGGAGATCAATAGAGTAGTGTGAGTCAACATATACTGCCTCAGTCGGCGAGCAGCCCATACCAAAGCACAGCAAGTTTTCTCGAGTAGTGAGTAGCGGGATTCACAATCGGTAAACTTTTTGCTCAGGTAATAAATGGCGCACTCTTTTCGACCAGACTCGTCATGTTGGCCCAGCACACACCCCATAGATCCTTCAAGCACAGTTAAGTACATAAGCAGCGGCCTCCCAGGAACCGGAGGCATGAGAATTGGTGGCTCTTGGAGGTACTGCTTGATCTTTTCGAAGGCTTCTTGACAATGATCATCCCAACGGATATCTTGATTTTTGCGCAGCAGTTTGAAGATGGGTTCACAGGTGTCAGTGAGATGAGAAATGAACCTGGCTATGTAATTCAATCTCCCAAGGAACCCTCGGACCTCTTTTTCATTCTTTGGTGCTGGCATATTCTGTATTTCTCTTACTTTGTCAGGGTCGACCTCAATCCCTCGTTGACTCACAATGAATCCAAGTAACTTTCCAGATTGCACTCCGAAAGTGCACTTATTTGGATTAAGCCTCAACTTGAATTTTCGCAAACGAGCAAACAATTTCTCAAGGTATACCAAATGTTCCTCCTCCGTTTGGGATTTTGCAATCATATCATCGACGTACACCTCAATCTCCTTATGGATCATATCATGGAAAAGGGTCACCATAGCTCGTTGATATGTTGCACCAGCATTCTTAAGACCAAAAGGCATCACCTTATAACAATATGTACCCCACGGTGTGGTAAAAGTAGTCTTGGTCATATCTTCAGGAGCCATTTTTATTTGATTATAGCCAGAAAAACCATCCATGAAAGAGAACACCGAATACTGAGCAGTGTTGTCGACTAGCACATCAATATGAGGCAGAGGGAAATCATCCTTCGGACTTGCCCTATTCAAATCTCGGTAGTCAACACACATGCGTACCTTTCCGTCCTTCTTAGGAACGGGTACTATGTTTGCAATCCAAGGAGGATACTCACACACAGATAAGAAACCAGCCTTCAACTGTTTTTCAACTTCTTCCTTGATTTTCAAAGCCATATCAGGTCGAGTTCTTCGTGGATTTTGTTTTACAGGCGGACATTCTGGTTTGAGAGGTAGCCTGTGCATAACTATATCCGTGTCTAAACCAGGCATGTCTTCATATGACCAGGCGAAGATATCAACATACTCTCGAAGCAACTCAATCAACCTTCTTTTTACATCACTTTCCAAAGCGGCACCTATCTTGACTTCTCTCTTTGCCTCTTCTGTACCGAGGTTGATGATTTCTATGGCTTCTTGATGTGGCTGAATCGATTTCTCTTCTTGTCTCAAAAGTCTTGCCAATTCCTCAGGGACTTCACAATCTTCCCCACTATCCTCATCGGCTTGGTCAATTGGATTCTCAAGGATATTAAGACGTGGAACTGTAACATCATCATTTTTGATGGAATTCGAGCCGGATCTGCACGATGGATGATTTATGCCTTAGAATGCAACACATAAAAAGGAAAAAGGAAAGCTTTGCCATTTTTGAAAAAGTTTTTAAAGTAAAAACAAAAATGAAAGAAATGGAACAGTAATTGCATGCGAAGACATGATTTTTATTCAATATTAAACAAACTGAAACAACATGGGGGGCCCTTCTTTATACAAGTGGTCAAAATGCTTAGGGCGAAGCATATGACTTATCGAAACAAGAAAATTACATCTCCATGAAAGTGACTCTAGGGATGTCCAAGATAGTCCAATTGTTGAGTTCCTGTCCAGGCGCAGCATGGCAAATGAATTTGGAGAGATCTTCTTCATCATCATCGTCCACGGCGAGAACCTGACTTCCTGAATTAGTGCTTGCACTGACGAACACTTGAGAAATGGGGGGAATCACCTTCTTTCCAGGAATTATGCTGAGCTGAGTAGAGGAAGATGGCTGATACCCAAGGCCATACTTGTCTTGCTTCTCATGAACATCAATCAGCTTGCCCCAAGCACTATGGGGAGTACCAGCTTCTAAGAAGGCCTTAGCATCATTTAAAGACGAGAGGGGTGCTCCGAGTTCCTTCTTATTCTCAACCACGGGGAGTTTATCAACCGACACGATCTCTAAGGCCTGAAAAGGTGTCTCTTGTATCTCTCCCTCCACTTCAACATAACGGTACGACGCCAGATTATTGACAATCAAATCCTCTTCACCAGTGATCACAACAATCTTGTCATTCACAACAAATTTCAAACACTGATGGAGGGTAGATGTCACAGCCCCAGCAGCATGGATCCAAGGACGACCCAAGAGGCAAGTGTATGAAGGACTTATATCCATGACATAGAAGGCAATATAGAACATGTGAGGGCCAATCAAAACAGGCAGATCAATTTCCCCTTCTACGGACCTTCTGGAGCCATCAAACGCTCTGACACTCATAGTGCATGGTCTCATCATAATCCCATCCATACTCAGCTTAAACAAAGTAGTCTTGGGCATCACATTAAGAGAAGAACCGGTATCAATCAGAACTCGAGACAACACAGCATCCAGACACTTGACGGAGATATGCAACGCTTTGTTGTGTGCTCTACCCTCAGGTGGAAGCTCATCATCAGAAAAACCCAAACAATTACCAGCAGCAATGTTGGTCACAACCCCTTCAAACTGAGGCACGGTAATGTCTTGAGTTACGTGAGCGGAAGCCAGAACTTTCATCAGAGCATCACGATGAGCTTCAGAATGTACCAAGAGAGACAGGATGGAGATCTTGGCTTGGGTCTGATCGAGTTGGTCAATCACTTTGTAATCACTTTTCTTAATGATTTTCAAGAGTTGCTCGGCATCTTGTGCATTACGTGTCACAGGAGGATCAACAGCAAATTGCTTTCCTTTTGCTTGTGTACTAGCCTCTTTATTGGTCTCTTTAGGAAGCGGAGGAGGGGCAGCAAAGATCCGACCACTACGGGTAATGCCACTAGTGCCAGTAATATTAGTGATGCTCGAATTACCCACTGGAGGACAATCATATTTCTTCCCTTGAATATACACGGCATTATAACTCCAAGGAACAGCCTTAGAATCATTCACAGGAGAGGGAGTAATAGACGAGGTTGAAGGAGTCGAAGGAACATTTGGAACCTGAATAACCAATGGAGTCCTCGGAGCTTGAACGACCAAAGGAGTACTCGGAGCATGAATGACCAAAGAAGTGCCCTGAGTCTTTGATATCTCAGCAGGGTAGTATGGGATCTCTAAAGTAGCCACATCTTCGACAGGGACGACCCTTTCCACTCTAAGAACACCTTCGTCCATTAGTTTCTGGATTTCCTCTCTCAACCTAGTGCATTCCTCAGGATTAGAAGAACATTGCAAACAGTAGTCATGTAGTTCACACAAAACCTTTTGTTGCATAAGATACTCTCTGACAACTGCTGGCGGCATCCTAACCTCATTAACATCATTAACCAGGATCTGATCCTCACATAACTCAATAGCATTGGTCGTACCGGCATGAGGAGGCATAGGATTATTCTGCACATTAGGACCAGTAGGAGCGAACGAGATAAGTTTGTCGTCAAGGAGATCCTGAACCTTCAACTTGAATGCTCTACACTTTTCAATAGTATGACCTGGAGCCCCTGAATGAAATTCACATCGAGCATTAACATCATAACCAGGAGGGAGAGGACTAGGTGGAGGCCCCAGTTCACGGAGTTGTACCAATTGGCCAGCAAGCAACTGAGGGAGGAGTTGGGCGTATGGCATCGGAACCGGATCAATACGCCTATCTTGGAATCTTGTCCTTTGTGGGCCCCTTTGACCTTGAGGCCTAGGGTTCTGTTGACGATTCTGAGGAGCAGCAGCTTGTTGTTGTGGCACGAAAGGCTGTTGGGGTGCCATCCATGGTTGTGGAAGAGCAGCAGCATATGCCTGAGGGACATATGGACCAGGAACAGCATAAGGCATCGGATAATAAGGAGGCGGAACAGCAGAATATGCAGGAGCTCGGCTTTGGTCAACAGAAGCGGTGCTAGTCTCACCTTCCTTCTTCTTCACAAACCCAGAATACGGCTTCTTACCATTACCACTTGAGTTGCTAGGATTAGTAACTCCTTGAATGGTACCAGCTTTGACACAGTTCTCAACTCTCTCACCAATGATGACCACATCCGAAAAGGAAGGAGAAGTATTACTAACCATGTGCTGAAGATACGGCCCTTTCAGAGTTCCCATAAACAGATCAATCAATTCTCGGTCCAATAAGGGAGGCTGAACTCGAGCAGCAAGTTCACGCCATCTCTGGGCGTATTCCTTAAAGGACTCTTCAGATTTCTGTGACATATTCTGCAGCTGTGCACGGCTAGGAGCCATAGCAGTATTGTAGTGGTATTGTTTCAAGAAGGCGTCAACAAGTTCTCCCCAAGTACTAACATTAGACCTCTCGAGTTTCATATACCACTCCAACGGAGCTCCAGTGAGACTATCCTGGAAGAAATGCATAAGCAGAGGTTCGTTCTCAGCATGGGCGGCCATCTTACGGCAGTAGGAGCGAATGTGAGTCTCTGGGCAGGTAACTCCCTTGTACTTATCAAAATCCGGCACTTTGAACTTCGGGGGAATAACAATCCCAGGTACCAAGCACATAGCAGCAGTGTCGAAACTCGAAGTTTTAGCAACCTCAACAGCCTTAAGGCGTTCTTCGAGAGCTTGGTACATCTTAGCAGTCTCAGTCAACTCAGCAGTAAGATCATGCTCAAGATCAATAACCTCATGGTGGTCATCCACTACTTTCAGTGTCTCATTAGTAGGAGTCTCTTTAGTTTTCACCCCTCCGTCAGCAGAATTGGTAGGAGTATCTTTGACCAAACTAGCGACGCTTTTTCTGAGTTCATCCTGTCCTTGAACAACGGCATGGAGAGTCTCCATAAGTTGGGCCATTCTTTCCCCCATAACATCCATATCCCTACGGAGGGCAGCTTGATTCTGTTCAAATTGTTCCATGATTCTCTCGTTGCTCCTGGTGCGGTAAGGATGTAAGAAAGTCAGCTTCGTCGTCGGGAAAGAAATCTGTTGCTGAAAAGGACCTCAATTAGTTTCTTGTACAATAACCTGAAAAATGCAATGTGATAATGTGAATGTATGAGTGCATGTGTGCGTATGACGTGATGTGCCATTTTCAGAGTATCCAAGATTTAATATTGATCCAGAATAGCTAACAACGTGACAAAAGATAAGTATCAAGAGAAACTAGTTCTTTTTCATTCATAACAGAAGTTTAAACTTGGGCAAGCCATACATCAACAAGATAGTTCAACAAAGGAAATAAAAGACCCCATCCAACAAGTCTGGTGGTGGTCGAGACATACAAACTCAAACATCAATCCATCTGAACATAGAACAGAGGTCACTCCACTTCTTAGTTTCATCAAACAGTTTCTTGGTTGCTTCTCGATCTCTTCCTTTAAGAAGGCTTTGAATCACCTCATCTTTGCGAAACAAATGCCCATCCAACTTCTTGCAGCACTCCCTAAGTTCGTCACATCCTTTACATTCTGGGAGATAATCTTTCTCAGGTGCATTCTCCATACTTGCCATTTGATCTCTGAGCTTGACATTCTCTTCTGTTAGTCGAGCGGAGCGGAGGTGACTTCCTTTCAGCTGTGTCTCGACTGCTATTCTTTGAGTAATCTCATCTTCCAGTTTCTTTTTCATAGTCCTCAGCTGATATTTAGTCTCTTTTTCTAACTGGAGCTTGCAGGCCTTCAAGTCTTCTCTGTACTTTTGCTTGAGCTTCTCTTCTGCCTCTTTTATGGCCTTTTTTATGATCTTCTCGTTATCCTCGACAATGATAGTGGTAGCCTTTTCACCCTTTTCGGTTCTAGTCCTCTTTTGAACTCTGGAAGATTCTCCTTTCAACATTTTAACCTCATGTGCTAATTCAGCCCTTTTCTGATTCACCAAGAAGTACTCTATCTTAGCATCTTCCCTTTTCTCACGCAACCGGATGTTTTCCACATGTACCTGGGTATAGTCTTCAGCTGGCACGGTGGCAGTTAAAACTTCAGGTGGTTGTTCATACAATGGTTTAACCTTCGGGAAAGGCAATAGGCGCTTCTTGACTCTATCTTTTACCCAATCAGTGTAGGCTTGTTTAGCAATGGCATTCTTCCCTCCCAAGGAGGTTCGGTCATCTGTATGAATACTATTCCAGGCGCTCCTCACTTTTTCTAGACCCTCTGGATCGGCCCCTTTCTTAAAGCAAACAGATTCAAATATTTCCTTGTCTAATGGCTTGTCCTTCAGTGCAAAACCCAACTGACGCAGCGCTAGCCTCGGATTGTAATTGATAACTCCCTTCGTTCCTATGAGGGGGACGTTGTCAAAACTACCACATCTAGTAATAACTTCCTCTATCCCTTTCCCAAGGTGATACCAAACGATGTCATTCGCCGTAAGCCCCATGATCCTTTGAGGCCATTTCTGTGAGTCTTTTGTTGTGACAAACGGTCCACTTTTAGGCAAGTGTGAAGTGAACCACTCATATAACAACGGCAAACAGCCTCCAACGGCTCCCTTCGTCCCATACCTGGAATGAACAGCATAATAAGTATCTGCCAAGAGAGTAGGCACAGGGTTTTGATCCATAAAGAGGCAGATGGCAGTAAGATCGACGAAGTTCGGGATATTCGGGAACAACACCAAACCATAGATCATAACAGCTAAGAGAGCATTGAATTCTTTCCATTTCTTCTCAATAACAAGGGCATCAGCTTTCCTCATCAGAAACTTAACATAGAATCCGTGGGTTCCACCATTAGGCTTCCAGTTATCTGTAACATCTTTCATGCTCAAATAAAGAGCACCAGCAATTCGGTCCATTTTCGGTTTCTCAGGTACACATACAAAAGGAATCCTGTGTTGAACCTTAATCTTGAGGATATCAGCATATTCTTCAAGGGTTGGTGCCAGTTGGTAATCAGGGAAGGTGAAACATCGTAACTCAGGATCGTAGAACTGAAGAAGTGTGTAGAGAGCCCATTCATCAACCCGAGAAGTTAACATGTGTAGGATATGACCATATGTTTTCCTGAACTCATCCAAGTTTTGCCCAGTAACTGAAGTGCTCAAACGAATCAGAGGCGTTATATCCTCACGGAAGAAACTGCAGGTGAAGGTGCGCCTAGTAACCTCTTTGGTAACCGTCACGTTGTTAGCCATTTCAAGTGAAGAAGATAATAACCTTGGATACCCTGAAAAAAATGGCATGCACATGAGAAATAATAATACTTCTTTTCTTTCTTTTCTTTTTCTTTTTTCTTTTATCCTCTTTTTTTTTTGAAAGGTAAATATGCCATGATGTAAATGATGCAATGGAAGTTTCCCCACATAGGAGAAGTGTGTGTGGCCTCTGGATGAGATCGGACGTTGCAGGATCAAAGGTTCGGCATAGGCACAGTGAAACCATAAGAACATAAGTCACCAACAGAACGGTCACCAACGGTACCTGTCATGTATATCCCACCCCACTCACAGGTGTAGTCTAGGTCAGGGTAGGTCAATGGTTTCCAGCGTTATCAGTTCTCCCGAAACACCATCATTGTCGCAAATACATGCCAACAACGGTATCTCATTTGAACCTCGACTGGTCGTGGGTCTCATGATCGCAATCAACAGAACCTGACATTCTGTTGGCGTCATGACTATCCACTCTATCCTAGGTATCCTATGTGTCACTCTGGCCTGGGTATTGGGCCTTTTACCTCATAAAACATCCCACCCAACCTGCAAAACAGAACAGAAGACCCCAAGGAACACAGAATATAATCCATATGCATGATGTGCAAACAGAAATAAACATGATATGCAAGCAGAAAAATAAACATGCAAACATATATACAAGGTATAGACATAAAAACAAATAAACACCCAGTAAATAAACAAACAAACGCAGGCTAGGATCGACTCACTAAGGATGGACCAGCAACAGGTCTAGCAACATCCCCAGCAGAGTCGCCAGCTGTCGCACGCTCGCGAAAAAATGAACAGAGTCGCCACCAATATATTTATCCCATAAGGGAAAGGAATACCAGAAAACCTAACAAAGGGTAAGAACAGGGTCTTGTGACCAGAGAATCTAGGTACGGGAGTCGGTTACGCAAGGGGAAGGTGTTAGCACCCCTCACGCCCATCGTACTCGATGGTATCCACCTATGTCTGTTTCTATCTAAAGGGTGTATAACTATGTCTATGTCTAAATGCGAGATGAATGCAAAATGTAGGGAAAAGAAAGAATTGTACTCGCACGGGCCCTACCCCGCTGCCTACGTATCCTTTTCAGGAATCAGAGTTACCGTAGCTCGGCTCACGATTTTCTGTTTGTTTTGTGTTTTTTAGTTGGGCGGAGTCAACGCTCGCGTTCTTGCACAAGGGGACAGCCTAGGATGCAATGGAACGGAGATAACGATGCCCTTAAGAAGAAGAAAGAGATTGGTTTGTGTCTTTTAGGGTAGATGAGTGATGAACAGTACCCAATACCGGGCCACTCACCACTTTCTCTACTTTGCTTTAGTCTGAACCATTGTTAGGTGTTTTGAAGTGTTTTTGGTTATGTATTTTTTAAGGGAAATTACTCTGCGATTCGAATCACATAAAATGTATAATGATCGAGAAGCAGATTAGGGAATGAATCCCACTCGCTTCCATCCCATTATGTAATGTTTGAGAAACAGATTAGAGAATGAATCTCACTCATTTCTCTCCCATTAATTAATGTTTGAGAAACAGATTAGGGAATGAATCCCACTCGTTTCTCTCCCATTAAGTAGTGACCGAGAAACAGATTAGGGAATGAATCCCACTCGTTTCTATGCCACTAAGAGATTGAGAAATAGATTAGGGAATGAATCCCACTCATTTCTCTATCACTTTCTTAATGTGATTCGCATCTTCCGTTTTATTAATGTTTTAAAGAGTTGAAAAGAAAAAGAATGCAATAGGGAACTAATCCTAAATTCTAATTTAAGTTGTCTACACAAGTTTAAATCCTAATGTTAACATGGTGATGAAATTCTAAAGGGAGCATTAAAATAGTATCAACAAAATAGGCCTAAGATAAGGCCAACAACAAGTAACCAAAGTCTCACAACAATTATACACAAATAGCATGAAAATGATACAAAAGCATAAGAGAAGCAATTTAAGTATTAGTACAAAAAAATGAAACTAAAGAAAACTACTATTGTTTATGAGTTTTTATGAAAGAAATTATATGTCAAAATCAACCTAAACAATTCTACTATTTTATGGCATTTTTATGGGGAAGTTAAATGTCAAAATCGACCTAAAGTCTACTATTCTTATGAGCTTTTAATGTCAAAGATTGCCTAAAAATCTAACAAAATTATGTTCATACCACATTGAATTAAAACTAGAAAACTACTCATCTTTATGGTTTATTAATCAAAAAATCAAAGAAATCAACAATAAAAAATCTAATTAAGAGAAGACAACATTTCTAAAATCCTAATTGGGTAGAAAACAATTTCATCAAGTTTTATTTGAGAAAATGAATTAACAAACAAAAATCAATTTTATTTGTTCTTTATTAACAGCAAAGGGAGGTGCAGAAGTATTTTTAGATGCAGTTATGCTGAAACTAAGCCTAAAACGGGGGGTGGAGGAAGTAGGGGCGCTCAGGCCCAATCCATGAAGAGAGCGTGTGCATTAGCAACACAGGGGTGCAATCCAGAAGCGCTACAGGCCTGTTGCAATTCGTGGCCCAAACGTCATTACACTTGCTACCAGTCTTATTTCATTTTATTTCCTTTTTGTTGTCACGCTTATTATGCATCAGAATTTGCTTGCTCAAATATGGATGAAGTACATAAACATGAACCAATCCTGTTGCTACACATCAGACTCTAATCATTTGAATAAGGACAAAAAAACCAAAAAAGCATGGGAGGCGAGCCAATGGTACTGCGCCACGTCAGAAATTTAAATCGGATCAGAAAAAAAAAGCCTCAAACATGGCTTCGTCGCCTTTATCCCTCAGGCCACCGTCTGCCACCGTGAGTGGTGGCCACAATTTCCAGAAATTCAGTAAACATACATCATCGCAATCGTTTCAATCATCTGATTCCAGATATGCTAATAGTTTTCACAGACATAGAACGAAACTAAAGAATCGAACGAAAATATTTAAGAACCCTAAAAATTGGATCTGGAATTAAACTGTCCACACGCAAGGTAACTGGAAGCAATCATAGGGTTAATGATCAGTGAGCAATTTCGTATGAGATACCATCAAGAATCATGTAAAACGATGATGAATGCATGGACTTAGGGACATGAGTTTACCTGTAGATCGGAGTGGTCTGAAGAGATCTTTAACGGAGGATTTGAAGCGTGGTAACGATCCAAAAAGCTTCAGAGAGTTCCGATTGAGCAAAATAAATGCTCAATTATGCTTGAAACTCGCTTCAACGTGCAATCCAACTCGATCTACCTTGTGAAGAAAACTGAGCTCGGAATCTATGTCACCGCCGTTACAGATGCGAAGAGGAGTGTGTGATAGCTTGACTACAATATGCTGAACGTGCTAGAACCTCCAGCTACGTGCAAGAAGCTTTGAATCATGGAATGCAGAATTTCACCATTGATGAAGGAGGTGAGCTCTGTTTATTGGTTCAGAGGAAGAAGAGGCTTTGTTCTTGGCTTATAGATGAAGACAGAGCCATGGCGATGAAGATTTGATGTAGAAAAGAGAGAGGAGACGCAGCTTGAAGCTTAGAGCACAAGTTTCAATGGAGGATCCAAAGTTTGTTACGGTTTTGCAACAAACTCGTAACAGAAAAAAAAATGGAGAAAGGGAGAGAGAGAAAGAAGAATGCGAGTCTGAAAAAGTGTAGAAATGAATCGTGGTCCCGAAATGTGAGTGTGATTATGCTATTTAGAGTATGAGTGTGTATGGGCTCTATGGTATGGTGTGTTGCATGGTAGAACACTCTCTTTCAAGACTTAGAGAGCAAGTTGTCCACTTATAGTATGTTCTTTTTCTTCTTTTGTACAGCAGGTCACTTGTGTGGCTAAATGAGTAACTTGCTAATGCATTTCACCTGCATGATGACCCTCTCAAGTTCGATATCTCATCATAATCCTCATGGCCAGGATGCCTACTTCACATATACACATCTTCGACTTCAGTTCATTACTCGCTTCAATCTTGGGTTCAAAACAAAGTGTACATGGGGTAGAATAGGTTTTGTGTTGAAAACCTTTTGAGATAAAGCTCGGCAGTGTAGCAAAATGATCATGAACCTATGGTGCCGCCACTGCAAGGGATGAGTGCGTGTGTCTTGTCTTGTGTCTGGCCAGAAGTGTTAACTTCAATCCTATGGATGCATGACTTTTCTAATTCATATCTTGCAATCTACCCAACCAAAAGTTATGATTCTTTGCCCATTGGATAGAGAGCATTATGGAGAATAGATTGGAATTGAGTTTGTTGCAATTAGATGCTTGTATCTTCTTAAAATTTATCTTGAAAACAGCACCCTACCTGTTTGACATAATGCCTAGTGCTTGCCTTGGATTTGTGTCCCTGCCTTGGCTAGAACATGACTTGGTGGGATCATGACTTTAAAGCCCCATACATGACTCAATAACTACTCAATTTGCTTGATTCTTGTTTCAATGGATAGAGGACATGGAGTAGAAGAGATGCATACCAAATTTGTACCTGATGGACCTTTATATTTCTCTGAAATCAACCTCAAAGTAAGCACACCACCTGCTCGATGAAACGTGTCACGCTGCCCAGAATTTTGCCTTGCCACTTGACTTGTATTCCAATGAAAATGTTCAACTTTAACCTTGAATAACTTTTGATCCAATCTTCAAATGGAAAAGAGGTCAACTACAAAATTGTTCACCTCCATGATTTGAACAATATTTATGTTTGACTTTCCTTGAAATAATCCCTCTAGACACGTGTAATCAAGGCTTGAAGTTGACTGCTTGTTCATCTCAAAAATGTCAAAATAATTCTAAGTATTGTGATTTTCCTCTTTTAGTAAGTTTCTATTTCAACTAATTTGTCGTTTTTGGTAATTTTGACATTTTTGATTTTATTTATTCCATTGACTTTCTTTGCCCGATTTTCCACCAAAGGTCAATATTTGACATTTGACCCTGATTTTGACCCAAAAGTCAACTGTCCTGATTTTCTCTGATTATTGATGAAATTGCCGATTAAATCTCTTCCAGTCAAATCCAGTCAAACAAACACATCCACATAGTCAGTATGAGAAGCCTTTCACACATAGAAACCATTCCTGATTACCTGTTGACCAGAAAGTCAACTGGTTGACTTTGGTCGGAGAAACCCTGTTTTAAAGAACCAGATGATTTGCAAGCTCATGCCCTCTAATCAGTGCCCTGATTTGAAACAAAAAGACACCCCAATCCAGGAGGACTTCAAATGAACTGAGAGCCACATGATTATACTTCAGTTTCCACATTCTTTGGTCAAAACTCCTTTGCAATGGAGTTTTCTCTTGCTAGCCTTTGAATAGAACCTATGATATGAATGCATGGGTATGGATTATGATCTAAGTGATGTATGTACATGAGTGCAAAGCCTAAGCCAGTTAGAAGTAAAGGGGTAGGACAAATTTGGGGTATGACACCGGTCACATAGAAAACTTGTTTTGCTTGAGAAGCCACGATGAATGGTTCGGTCATAAAAGATGCCTTGCCAAGGTCAACCCGGGTGAATCCTTAGGAGCCATATCAAAACTCTTGCTCTCCATTAAAATCCTTCTACAATCTATGATAAGGATGACCGGGTTTAGAAATTTTTTATGCCCAAGGTAAACGGTCTCTTTTCCAAACTCAAATTGGTGATAACAAGTATTAGATTCACAGATAGGACACACTTTATGTCCTTTGACACTATATCCAGCTAAATTGCCATAAGCAGGGAAAGTCGTTGATGGAGCAAAATGACATTGCATGTATCTTAAAGTTTTCGCCAAAATATGCATCATCAATTTCAACGCCTTCATCCCACAAAAGTCGTAAATCTTCAATTAATAGACTTAGATAAACATCTATGTCGTTACCAAGTTGTCGTGGCCCAAAAATCATCATACTTAACAACATATACTTGCGTTTCATGCATAACCAAGGAGATAGGTTGAAAATAGTGACAAGAAGAGGCCACGAAGACTGATTAGTGCTCAAATTACCAAAGGGGTTCATTCCATTAGTGGAAAGCCCAAGCCTAAGATTTCTTGGCACAATTATAAAATCCAGAAACAATAAATCAATTTTCTTCCATTGCAATGAATCGGCTACATGGCGAATGTTTCCATCACGTTTCCTTTTATCTACATGTCATTTAATATTCTTTGCGTCATTCAAATTAGCAAATAGTCTCGTAAATTGTGAAATTATTGGCAAGTACCATAACACTTTAACAGGAGGATGCTTCTTACTAACATTGTCATAGTCATTGTCATCACAATTGTTAGTCTTCAACTTGTAACGCGACAGGCCACATTTTGGACATTGATACAAGTCTTCATACTTTTTTCTGTATAATATGAAATCATTAGGGCATGCGTGTATTTTGATATACTTTAAACCTATTAGACATAATATTTGTTTGGCCTCATAAAAATGATCCGAAAAATTGTTATCTTCTGGTAATATTTACTTTAGCAAATCAAGTAATTTCGTAAAACTTTTATCCGACCATCCATTTTTTGTCTTCAGATTAAACAACTTTAACACCGCAGACAATTGTGTAAAACTTATGCATCCCTTATATAAAAGGGTGTCTTTATCACTACATAAAATATCATAAATACGAGAATTCTTAAATGAAGATTCTCCAATATCACGGAATATACCCTCTAGTCGATCATCCATATATTCATCTTCATCCATATTTTAACTCTGTGACGCCGACTTCCCTCTTTATCCACCTCACCATGTCACGTCCATATTGTATTGACATATACCATCACAACATAGGTGATGGAATGTTTCATCCTATGTACCTATTCATGAAATTAACACAAGGACAATAAAAGATACCATTATTGTCAGAAAGATAATTTGATCAGCGTATTCAAGGAATTCAAGAACTCCTTTCTAATAAATCGAACATAATCTATCGGCTTTCATCCAACTATGATCCATAACAACTTCTAAAATTTATACACGGATAATAATATGAATGATACACCAAAGTCTAAACCAAAAACATATCCAAAAACTAAAGCATATTCATAACAAAAATATAACTCTAAACCTTAAGCATATGCATATCCATCACAACAATATAATATTTTTGTTCACTTCTATAGCCAACAGAAAAACCTAAAGCATATGAAACATATAAAATATACAACATGAACATAAGAAATGTACATGTTTCATCCAGAGAAACAAACAGAATAGTAAACAAACGGTAAATATGAACCAAGAACAATATACAACATTGAACAAAATATGAAGCAGAAACATATACCAAAAAAAAAAAGGAATGAAAACCAAAAATGAAGATTACCGTAGCTCAAAGATGAGGATGAGAACAAGAATGAAGATGTTGAAGATTTGCGATTCAAATGAACAAAAAGGGTGAAGATTTGAGTTCCAAATGAATGGATATGATAAAGATACAGACTACACTACCGTTGCCATCTCTGGTTTGCTTGTTTTCCTAGGGCATCTTATGAAAGAAATGCATGATACATTTTGTTTTAATTTATCAGTAAAACCTTTAACCACGGTTGAACAATTAAACTGTAGTGAAAATTTAAATAATCTAACAACGGTTGAGTCAATTCACCGTTGTTAAATCATTTTCAATTTATGTTTTCAATAATGGACTTAAGTGACACTATGCCAAACAACAGCTTTTACAGCGCTTTTTTGGGCTATTAGAGCACTTAAAAGCGCTGCCATAGCCAGCGCTGCCGTAGGTAAAGACAGTGCTTTTTGGTATGCCAAAAGCGCTCTCGTAGCCTCGCCTATAGCAACGCTTTTTCCAGAAAAGCGCTTTTGTAGCCTCCTCTATAGCAGCGCTTTTTCCAGAAAAGCGCTCTCGTAGCACCCCTTATAGCAGCACTTTTTCCAGAAAAGCGCTTTCTTAGGCCTATTTTCACTACAAAAAATGCGGTTGATTTGCGGGGTTTTTTAGCCAATTTGTGGGGGGTTTTAACCTCCGCAATATATTGTAAATATGTAAAAAAAATACTCAAACTTTCATTATTTTTCTTTACTTGAGAATGCAAATAATAAATATATCAATAAAATACATAAATGTTCTAAAACCAATACCCAAAACTTGGACAAATAATAAATATCAATAAATACACAGCCAATCTTATAAAGAAACAGGGCCTGCACCATACACAGCCACAGTACAATGTCATCGACACTATCAAAAGGACAACTTGATACCAAGCTCCCTTGGGAAATTGCAGCATACTTGTTGAAAGATATGCAACCTCTACAACGCCAAAACATAGCAGAAAGCATGCAGATATCAACAAATTCTTCTCCCAATACAAAGCGATGACTAGTGACATGAGACTAGTTGTCACCAACATTCCAGATATTATAGCGAAACCTGCAACAAATTGCGAGTTTAACCACAAGTTAAAGTCTAGCAGAAATGAAAAATAAACTAGAATTGCAAAACAAGTTATATGCCAAATGAAAACCTTTCATCGTGATTGTTACCAAAGATTGAATCTTCCGTAAATGAAAAGAACACAAGCTAGGTTAACATATACCTAATAATTAGATCCTTAGGTGTTTCACTTGATCTTTTTACTTCAATTGCAGATTTAGAATGCTTTAAAGTTTGTTTCCCATTGGAATGCGTAGTTTCAGCACAAATCTCCATTGCATCCAACGATAGTTCTAGAATGAATACTTATAATTATATCCTTCTAAAGATTAGAAGTACCTCTCCAAGCTTTGTTGTTGTTATTGCCAATTGAATGTCACAGGATTTGAAAAGAATGAATGCTTGCCAATCGTTACAGCTGCGTAATGAGAAAATAACTTTAATATACAATTTCGTATAGTAAAATAAACCTTAATCACAATTCCTAGCTCTTCCACAACTTACCTTGCCTGATACTACAGAAAAACTAAAATAAATGCATGCTTGTACAAAAGGATATTACCGGAGAGATATATAGACGCTTAGAAATTGTAAAGATATAATAGAATTCCCTGGAAGAACTCCGAGGATAATAACAGACCAATGCTCTACGACAACAAGAGAGACACCACATCTCCACCCGTTAACCACTCAAACTTGAACTCTAAGAAAACATATAATTGTGTAACAGACTTCTAAAACAACTATGATTTGAAATTGAAATAAAATTGAAATTACATCAGTAACTGAATAATCTGTTGCAAGAGATAAGATTATACAGTATTAATGTTAAGTCAACAAACCAGCATTGAGGCCCATAATCATCTAATCTAATAATCCAAAATCTCATAAACTACTCACCTAACACTCGAATTTCATTAACTAATTCAACCAACTTTCTTCCAGATCTGAGATATAAAGAAAAGTGCAAAACAAATTTATAGATACAAATGCATAATAAAAAAACACAAACTTCATATAGAAAACAATGAATACCAACTAACATACACACAAAGAACATAAAATACAAAACAAACAAGAAAGAAAAACCAGAATCCCAAATTTAGACAAAAGAAAATGCATAAACCTTTTCCTACAGTGAGCACTGCATTCAACAAAACAAGTACACAAACAATAACCCGATTGAGATCTGAATCCGAATCAAGAAACAATCAAATAAAACACAATCAAAATTCAAAAAAAGAACAAAAATGTAAGATTTATTGATTATGTCTTCATTCAGAAAAAAAACTTACATGTTTGACCAACAAGATGAACCAACGGAGAAACCAAAGAAAATCACTATTACAAAAAATGGGTTTTGGTCCAAACAAGCATTCAACCATAAGAAATAGAAAAAGGAGTCTCACCTGAACGTGAAGACCGCCTCTACTCTCGCCGGAAAAGCTCCGTTCACCTCCGTCTTCATTCGTTTTCCGCCTTCGCACCTTCTGAAGATCGTGGATCCTCCCATTCATCTGGATCCACCTTTATGTGACCGTTTTGTGTTTGAATTTGTTTGATTTTGAGCTTAGGTTTTCGAATCTTTCTTTGTAGATTTGCGCTTTTCAGTGGTTGTTTTATAGGAACTACCTTCGGATTCGTGTTGAGAAGGACCAGACGAACGCATTGGTGTGAAAAAATCCTAATTCTGGAACCTACACGGCGGCGCCGCCGTGAGCACCGTCGTCCTCCGTCTTCACATTCATAACAACCACCACCACCTGCGTTCTTGGATTTTGTTGTTGAGAGGTTTGTTCATGAGAGAGTTTGGTGAAAGATTAAGAGAGGAGAGAGAGTTGATTTGAGAAATAAAATGAGAGAGAGACTACTAGTAATGAGATTCAAATGAGAAATAAAACTTAATTATAAAATTAGCTATACCAGCGCTTTCAAAAAGCGCTCTCGTACCCCCCATTACCAGCGCTTTTAACAAAGCACTCTCGTAACCTCCCCTTTACCAGCGCTTTTAAAAAGCGCTCTCGTATCCCCCCTTTACCAGCGCTTTTAACAAAACGCTCTCGTACCCCCCTTTCCCAGCGCTTTTAAAAAGCACTCTCGTACCCCCCCTTTACCAGCGCTTTTTTCCCTTGTTTTTTAGTTTTGTTTTTAGCGCAACCAATAGCAGCGCTTTTCCCAAAAGCGCTTTCGTAGATGCGCTGCTAAAAGACAAATTTGTTGTAGTGTGACACACGCTTAATGTACTCCAAAAAAAATGTAGTTGCTGGGAATCAAAGCTTGTTACACTTAATTTATCACCACGATTTTTAAGAACAGTCTTCATTAAAATATAATAATGAACAATATTACAACGGTGTATAGGATATTGTTGGTGTTGTTGTATATATTTTTCATAGTAGTGATTGTGTATTTAGTTATTCATACATTACCATAAAGCAAATTTATAATTTGATACATGAATATGAATTGCGTGTTACAATTTTAACTTATGTCTAATCCATAATTACATTATTTTTGCACCCCTATACAAATATTTTAAAAATATTTGTATATAAAATAGTACCATAATATACATAAAATTACATTCTTAAATAAATTTAAAATATATTATATACAACAAATTTGTTTTATATTATCCTTATCAACATCAACAAATTAACAAAATAAAAGAATGCAAAAATAATATAAATTAAAAATAAATATCATTCAGAGATGCAAAAATAATATAAATTAAACATTTTATTTTAATCTTATCCTTATCAACGTCAACAAATTAAAAATAAAAATAAATATACAATAATTTCATTTTAAATAAATTTAATAGTATTTATAAATAAATAATATTTTATTTTTATTGATAGGTAAATAAAAGGGTTAAATATGTTTCTAGTCCCTACAAATATTCCAGTTTTCACTTTTAGTCCCTCTAAATATTTTCTTTAATGAATGGTCCCTATAAATTTTTCCGTCTTAACATTTGGTTCCTGACGTTAGAAAGTACTAACGGACGTTGACGTGTACATGCCATGTGTGTAATTAATTTTTTTTTTATTTCTTTGTTGTGTTACATGTAATGAATATTTGGGAGACTCAAAATTAATTTCATTTCTGCAAAGATGTTAACCCTAGTAAATCGTCATCTTCTTCTCTGTTCCATCAACGAGTTTTGAAGCAATAATCTTGAACTAGTTCTTTTGCGCCGAAGATTGAACCCAAGCATCTTAACGTGTTTCCCCTGTTTATCTCGGTGGTCCCAGTTGCTGAATACAGGTGCGATTTTTGCTGTTTAATAGTTCTTTATTTGTTGCTTTTTGTGACATAGTCATAGTTTATCATTTAGTTGTTTATTATTCCCTATTTCAGTTGTGTGGACCACTCTGCATCTTTGTCAAATTTAGGGTTTGTACTTTCAATTTGGGGACCATTGTGTTTTATAATTTAGTGTTTGTAGTTTCAATGTGTGGTCCACCGTGTGGTGTTATAATATCCAAATTACCCTGTTTGCAGGATGGGGATATTTAAGCTTGTCTTTTATACAAAGGGGTATTTTGTAAAGGACCCAATCTTAAGGTATGCAGATGGTGAGGTTTACTCTTTTGCTGGACAAGACACTGACTACTGGTCATATTTTGAAGCTCGAGACCTAATTACAACGATGGACTCTGCATTTAGTTTGGATGAAGTGAAAATGTGGTGGAAGCATGAAGAGGGTTCATTAGAAACAGATATTAAACCATTTAGGAATGATGAGGATGCGAATTTGTTAGCTGTGTATGCTGTGAGTAATAACAGTGCTGTTGAAATTTATACTGAGCCCAAAGGAAACACAAATGAGATGGCCTACATGGAAAGGATTATAGAGAGCCAACAGGGCCATGAAGATGGTGAACAAGATAGTGGTGATGGGTATGAGACATGTGAAGATTCTGTTGAGGGTATTCACTTTTCAGATAGTGAAGATGAGAGAATGCACGATGGTGATGAAGACATTGGAATGGTTAACTCTGAAGGAGTCCCTAGAAATGAGAATACCCCTGGTAGTAACAATGGAGCACCAACCAACCCTGGCCTTATCACAGAAGAGATGGATAGGGAACATATTATAGAACAAGAGTACTTCACAGATGAACTTGACAGTGGGGCTGATGAAGATAGCAGTGATGAAAGGTCTACAATGATTAGGTTCAATGAAGAGGAGACATTAACAAAAGATTTCAAATTCCAAGTTGGTATGGAATTCTCTTCTTTGAAACAGTTTAAAAAGGCTGTAATGGAGCACAATGTTCTAAATGGTAGGGAGGTGACATTTGCCAAAAATGATGCAAATAGGTGTAGGGTTGTGTGTACTCAAAAAAAGCTTTGTGATTATACTATACTATGCAGCAGGGTACTAAGAACTACTACATTCAGGGTGACAACTTATCTGGAAAAACACAAATGTGGGAGACAGTTCTTCAATAAGAATGCAAAGGCTGAGTGGGTTGCTAAGATGCTAGTAGACAAGTTGAAAAACAACTCAAGGATGAAGTTAAGTGAGGTTGTAGCTGATGTAAGACAAAGGTTTTCCACTGAGATCACTGGTTGCAGAGCATTTAAAGCTAGACAGTTGGCAAGGCAAGTGGTTGAAGGAGATTCAAGTAAACAATATGGTATGTTATGGTCATATGGTGCTGAATTAAGGAGGGCTTCTTTAGGAAACACCTTCAAGTTGAACATTACCACACCTGGTCCTGGTTTGCAAGCAAGATTTGATAAATGCTACATGTGTTTTGATGGGACAAAGCAAGCTGTGACTAAGGCATGTAGACCTTTCATAGGATTAGATGGTTGTCATCTAAAGAACAAATATGGTGGAATCTTATTGATAACTGTTGGGAGGGATGCAAATGATCAGTATCTACCTCTTGCTTTTGGAGTAGTAGAGACTGAATCTAGGGAAACTTGGAGTTGGTTCATGAAGTTACTAATTGAAGACATTGGTGATCAAAAATGGTGCTTTATGTCTGATCAGCAAAAGGTATATATGTTTAATGCTTACTTTGGTTTCTAATGTGTTAATTTGCTTAATGTTTACTTTAGTTTCTAATGTGTCAATTTGTCCATATTACCAGGGTCTTGTGCAGGTATTTGAAGAGGAATATCCCTCATATGAGCATAGATTTTGTCTAAGGCATTTATATGCCAACTTCAAGAAAAAATTTGGAGGTGGGACCTTATACAGAGATCTGATGATGGCTGCCGCGAAAGCTACATATTATGAAGAACATGAGGCAAAGATGTTGCAAATTAAGGAGGTGAATATAGATGCTTATCAGTGGTTGAATGCAGTTCCAAAACATAAATGGTGTAAGCATGCCTTTCCATTCTACTCTAAATGTGATGTTCTTATGAATAATCTTAGTGAATCATTTAATGCCACTGTACTTATGCAAAGAGACAAACCAATCTTAACTATGTTTGAGTGGATTAGGAACTATGTTATGGGTAGGTTTGCAACACTTAGGGAAAAGGTAGAAAACTATAAGGGTGAGATAATGTCTAAACCACTTAGGAGGTTAGATAGGGAAATTGAAAAAAGTGCAAGCTGGTTGCCAACATATGCAGGTATGCTTACATTTCAAGTGACACATGTCATGTTCACTGATAGTTTTGTAGTTGATCTAGCAAAGAAAAGATGTTCATGTAATTTTTGGGACTTAGTGGGGATCCCTTGCAGACATGCTGTGGCTGCTATCCATAAGAAAGTGGATGATCCAATCAAGTATGTAAATGAATGTTATCATAGAAACACTTACTTGAAATGCTATAATGAGGTTGTGACACCAATAAATGGGGTGAACAAGTGGCCAAGGACTGATGCTCCTTTGGTTTTGCCACCACTTTACAAGAGGGGTCCTGGAAGGCCTAAAAAACTCAGAAGGAGGGAACCAGATGAGGCTACTCAAACAAGATGGCAAAGGAGAAACACTAGTCACAGGTGCAAGACATGCTTAGTTTATGGGCACAACTCCAGAACATGCAAAAAAAATAAATAACTAGTTGTTGTTCCTGGTGAAATGCCAAGAAATGCACTTGTTGAACCATCTACTCAGAGAACCCAGACAAACACTTTGAATGAAGGACAGAAGAAGAGGGTTAGCATCATTACTTGCTATATATTTTGATAAACTGTGATATATATTGTTGGATAAACGGTTATATATAATGTTTGATAAACTGTGATATATATTGTATGTTACAGGGTAGGCCAAAGGGGTCATCCAACAAGAGCAACCAAAATAAGAAGGCAAAGGCTGGTGCAGGTACAAGTCACCCAAGTGCAAGTACAATACAGGCTGATGCAGTTACAAGTCAGCCTGATGCAGGTACAATTCAGCCTGCTGCAACTGCTATGGATTCTGCTACACCAGTTCCTGATCATGATGTGCAAATGCCTTCCACACAAAGGTCTACATGTTCTGATGAGGCTTTAAGAAGGTTTTGTGGAATAGAGCCTGAAGCCTTGGCAGCTATGCTGGATGATGACATACTTGATATTGTGCCACTTAGTGAGGACAATAGTCCTACTGCAAGAACTCAGCCTGATGCAAGAACTCAGCCTGATGCAAGCCAGACTGCTAGTGTTAATCAAAAGCCTACTACCAGCAAAGGGAAAAAATGGAGTGACATTGCAAAGAGCTTTACCTAGCCAAATGTTTCTGTTTAATTATGAAGTCTTTTGTATTAAGTAGTATAATGTTTTGGAATATTAAGTAGCCAAAGAGCTTTACCAGACTGCTAGTATAATGTTTCTGTTTATTTATGTCTTTTGTAATATTTTGTGCAAGTAAAATCAGATCAGTCATGTACAATTATGCAGTTATGAATATCAGTATATTTCAGAAAACGATTTTGTAATATTTTATGCTTTACTAAGTTATGAATATCAATATATTTCAGAAATGAAACACATTACTGATACATTACAATATGTTCAGTTATGAATATCAATACATTACAAATGAAACACATTACTGATACATTACAAATGCCATTTCCATTCAACTGAACATAACAAGTGCCATTTCCATTCACATTACTGATACATAAGAAGTGCCATTTCCATTCACATTGCTGATACATTACAAATGAAACACACTACATGTGAAATACATTACAAATGGTGTCCTACTTAATGAAACACATTAAATGTTACAACTAATCGACATCAGGATTTCATAAGAAAATAGATGTTAAACATCAATGAAATTACAAAACACAACACTTTTATTTTTCCAGAAAACTCCTCTGCCTTGAGTTTCATCTTCAAATTTTTGTTCTTCTTTTTTATCTTTTCATTCATCTCTTTCAAATAACCCATTGCTTCCATATCTTGAAACTCAGTCTTCACCTTGCTTATATCGAGAATTCCAGATTTATCATCAATATCTTCATCCCATATGAACAAGTCACATGTATCTTCACTTCTCCAATACGGACATCGCCAAAATAATCTCCCTTTGTTTATTCCCTTCCTGCATTGGTATGACACCATTCAAGCCTTGCAACCACATATATGCTCAACTCCATTTTTTCCAGATGAAGATGAAAAAGAAACCCCCTTTGATGAGCTTGACTGTAACCCATAGAACAGATATGAAGAAGATGAACAGAGGGGAACGATTGAGATGGAGTGAGAGAACGATTGAGATGGACTGAGATAACGATTGAGATGGAGTGAGAGAAAGATTGAGGGAAAGATGCATATGGAGGGAGGCTAGGGTTAAGCACTTGGACATTGTTTAATAACCTATCACCTGAAATAACATGTAACACAACAAAGAAATAAAAAAAAATTAATTACACACATGGCATGTACACGTCAGCGTCTGTTAGTACTTTCTAACGTCAGGGACCAAATGTTAAGACGGAAAAATTTATAGGGACCATTCATTAAAGAAAATATTTAGAGGGACTAAAAGTGAAAACTGGAATATTTGTAGGGACTAGAAACATATTTAACCCTAAATAAAATAAATATCTTACAAAGAATACGATAAAATATACACATAGTACTTGTCAATTTCTCTAAATAAAATATAAAAACATATAATGGTTTGTAACATAATGGAGTTTAGTTTGATTTGATTCGGTTTGCAAATACAAACCGCAAACCGAACCAAATCACACAATTTTATTAAAAATGACCCCAAATACATCCAAACTAAAAGCGGTTTTTTATAATTTTCAATTTACTTCGATTCAGTCAACAATTTTCTATTAGTCCGGTTTGGTTATGACCATTTCATTTGAACAATATTTTTTAAAATTTTGAAGAATTTTAAGAGAATTAGAGAGAAAAGAATTCCATCCTTTATTTTAT
This sequence comes from Vicia villosa, assembly GCF_029867415.1. NCBI lineage: Eukaryota > Viridiplantae > Streptophyta > Magnoliopsida > Fabales > Fabaceae > Vicia > Vicia villosa. The sequence goes on along the minus strand of NC_081181.1, from coordinate 123,477,771 downwards.
TTTTTTTCAATAGACCTTTAGAGCCCATTAAATTTAAAACGCCATATACTTATAACAATTATAATATCCTAAAAAATTCTTGAAAAATTTAATTAAAAATTCATACTTATAATGAGTTTTAGAAGAAAAAAAAATCTAGAACAAGAGTTCTTGACTTCCAAAAAAAATTAGTTTAATATTTTCTATATTTTAAATTTCTTAAATCCGGATTATTATAGCTTTTGAAATACTTTTGACATGTTTTAAAAAACTTAATATTCATATTTTCAACGCACTTAAATTCTTTGGATCTAGCTTGCATCGTCAGAAATATGTCGTTATTGATGGCTTATTGACATTATCTTCAATTAAAATACCTCTTTGTTTAAGTAATGAAAACTCTATATCTGCCTACTCTTTCTAAATTTTCTTTCAACTCTTCTTTCTTTATTCTTCTTCTTGCACTAGAGAATATACTTAATTATATTTTAATTTTAAAATCATCTCTTTGCATTATTTTGTTCCTTTATTGTGTTATAAGGCATGACTATTGTATTTAATTTTATTTTGTCATGATTAAATATATTTTTATTAAATATTATTAGCTTTAGTAATGTTTATATTTATTTTTTGATGTATTGTATCAAATTTGAATATATTTTTAATATAAAATTCTCTTTATGTATAAATATTTGGTCAAACAAGTAATATAATTTGAATATGTCGTATTTATTTTAGATAACGTACGAGTCCATCTTAAGTAAAAATGTCTTTATGTGCAAATACTTGGTCAAAGCTACGACACTTAAATCATTTTTAGACGGGAAAGTTAATCAAATTAAATAAAGTAAAAATATCATTCATTTATAATTAATTATCAATTGGGAAAAATCTATAAATTAATTGTAAGTAATTAAAAATTATACTACATTATATTTAGTGTTTGACAAACTTGAACATGATTATTTTCTGTATAGAAAACATCCAAAACAAAAAATAATAATTTAATTTTTTTAAATGATAAATTAACTGTTTAATAGCAAATTAAAAGCTATATATTAAAAATAAATGAATCTAGAATTAAAAATTAAAAGAGAATTCAAACAAAGCTTAGAGCAACCTAAGTGTTCATGAACGACTATCAAATCCTGGTTAAAAGTCAGGACGAAAATCAATTAAAATCAATTTGATAAACTTGAACATGATTATTTTATGTATAGAAAACATCCAAAAACAACAACTTAATTTGAGTATTTTTTGTTTTAAATGATAAATTAGTTTTTTTAATAGAAAATTAAGAACCATATATTAAAAATAAATGATTCTAGAATTAAAAGTGAAAAGAGAATACAAAAAAAGCTAAGAGCATCATAAGTGCTCATGAATTACTATCATATCAAATTCTGGTGAAAAGTCAGGACGAAAATCAATTAGAACAGCAAGAAAACTCCCTGACTGCCTCACAAGAAAATACACATCATTCAAAAAGTTGCGAAGATTATCCTGAATCTTTTGATTTGCGAACTTTTGGAGAGATCAAGCTGGAGGAAGGTGTACATCACCACCTGGACAAAACAAAAAGGACGACAACTAGCTATTTAGCTGACCATTAAATATCAACCACTTGAGCGAGTCCTGCTCCTAATCAGCCAGAGAGATGGAAAAACTCGAATTATGGGTACATATCCACTTGCATACCAAACTAATTATCATAGACATCCAGTCACTAACCATTAAGCTTTCTTACAAAAGATAACTCAGTTATGTAATTTTCAAATAGTACAAATTACGAAATGCCAGATCGAGATTAAGGACTAAAGACGTTTATTTTCCATTCCAAAAAAAACTAGAAACAACTCAAAAACACCTAGATTACATATGGAAAAGCCCCATACTCCCCTACCCACTTGAAAACTCAACATCAAATGACTGAAGCTACCTTACACAAAACGAAAAGATGATCCACCTTCCCATCACTAGGACCAAACACTATTTTTGCCTAAGAAGATTATGTCTAGTCTGCAACCTATTTTGAATCAACCGCCAATAAAACACCACGACTTCAAACGACACCCAACTCTTTCATATCTTAGACAACTCTCTTACCACCATCTCAAATATATCTTTACTAACCCTTACTAAATCCAGTAGGCTATCATAAGCTGAACCAACTGAAAAACACTTAGTCGGGTTAGGCTTTCAAACTTAAGCATTTACCTTGTAAAGTCTAACTATACATATTTGTCAAAGAGCTCCTCCTCCTAGACTAAGAAAGGCAATCTCCAACTAAATCTCAAACCCCAAACATCGCATTCCCAAGCATCCAAGGAACCCACCAACTGAGACTTATGTTTCAAGATCAGGAAAAACCTCTCAAAAAAACACAAAAAGGCTAGTCTCCACCCATGTATCATATAAGAACCTAGTATTTTAACTATCTCCAACCTTCCTCACACAAGAAAAGAAAACTAGTCATACACTTGATCTTATGGAGACCTAAGACGTGAAACATCTCTCCATAAACGAGAGACATTCCGAAGTATCCCTTCTCTCCCTCCCAAAGAGAAACTAATGTTAGACGCTGGCCTTAGGATCTAGAGGGGGGGTGAATAGATCTTACACAGTTTTGCGGAATTAATTGAACTTTAAGCGGAAGTGATTCTGAATCGACTCGCGTCTATTCCGAACCACTATTGAAACGATTGTATATGTGTTAAAACCACTAACCAGCTTGAGATAAACGATAAGAGAATACGCTATAGAATCAATATGTCGCTCTATTGAAAATCAATTAACTTCTTATACGATGAACGACGTTTGCAATGCAGTAATGGTGAAAGAAGCAAAAACACAAACACTTGGTGATAATGATCAAATTGATGGTGATTCAATGTGTGATGGATTGTGATGTTTATATAAGTTCTTAATTCACAATCTTAACACTAGAATCGTTGATCAATTTGCTATTATAACCAAATATGAACAGAACGTAAATGAAAAGGTAAAAGCGACAAGAACACGATATTTGTTTAGGCAGTTCGTCGATCGTCCTCGCTACGACTACGTTTGCCCCCAATTCCAAACTGAAATTGGGAAATCTTTCATTAATGTTGAAAGTAGTATATACAAAGAAGATAACAAAGCGATAAACCATAAACCAATTATGTCGATCCTTTGAATCTTCTTCCCCCTTAATCTTGAGTCAGATCAAGGTTATCCAAGAGCGTCACGTGATCCCTTTTCTGCAGTGTCTTCAATTCCCTCGAACCCTTGTTCTTCAATCTTCACACTCAGATGATTCTTCTATGAACACTCTTGATAAAAACCCCCAAGAATTACCTATCTTGGATGGACAAAACCCGCAGATTTTATTCACCAAAAACCCCACAAATCTTCACCCACTAGGAATCTTCAATTCCGTTCCATGGACGTTATCGAACTCGATCACTAACCCTCAACGCAAGAATGATTATGTGTAATTGTGTTGGAGATGACGAAGAACGAAGATGAGAAGCCTTTGTGTATCTTTCAGTCGTTGGTGTTGCATTGAATAATTGAACCTTTGATAATATATATGATAGCTTAATAGTTGGAGATGAGAGAAACAGAATTTTTGGCATTCTTGATCAGTTAGGTCGACCTCTTGTAGTGCTTAGGTCGACCTAGCAGAGCTTGCAGAATTTTGCTCCCAGTTAGGTCGACCTGTTAAAGGAGTAGGTCGACCAGAATCCTCTTCAGATGCATTCTGGGGACATTTTCTCAGATTAGGTCGACCTAGTTGTTGTGTAGGTCGACCTAGCAGACTGATATGTAAATTTCTTCATTTTAGGTCGACCTAGATGATGTGTGAGTCGACCTAGCAGAAGTATATGGATTTTTCTTCATTTTAGGTCGACCTGGGTTGACAGTAGGTCGACCTAACTGCTGCTTTTCTGCATTCTTCTTGTTTTGCTTGTGTTGAGTCGACCTATATGCATAATAGGTCGACCTGTTCTGACATGAGTGATCAATGCTTGCTTTTCTTTGAGTTTTCTGCTTCCACCTTGTTGCTTGTATGCTTATTGAGTTTGCCATGAATCAAAAACATCTTTGTGATTGTAATCTTGTATTCACATACTCCCCCTTTTTGATGATGGCAAACCATTAGTCGAAGCTTTGGTAGTAAGTAATAAAGACTCAACAAAGCTCCCCCGTACATTCAGCATCTATCTCTCAACAAGGCAATCTCTCAACAAAACTCCCCCGTACACTCAGCATCCATCTCCCCCTTTGACAACATCAAAAAGAGATACAACGAAAATAGAAGAGTAACGAGAGAAACATATATAAAATAATAAAACAGGAAACACTAGCATTCATAGTGTAATAGATAAAATGTAGATAGTGAAACCATAAGAACCAAAAATGTTTTAAAAGAACACTACAACATTCATAATAATTCAAGAGATTAACAGAAAGCAAGTACGACAACATATAGGATTTTAACATAATGATAATGAAATGAAATGCAATGATATGATGATATGATGGAAAATGCATCCTAGCGCCTTCCCCTTCTTCCTCTTCCTCTTTGAAATGTATGAGGTCGATCTTCTTCAACTTGTTCCAACAGATCCAGCACAGATAGGTTGAGAGTGTTGAAGCTTTGGCTTATGTTGGCATGACGATTCAGAGCAGTTTCTTCAAACTGATTCTGTCTGAGGGTCGAGTTGGATGCAAAAGTCTCAAAATCGCTTTTGTGGTCTTGAACTAAGTTGTACAACGATTGATATTGTCGTTGTTGTTCTTCATAGCGATCTTGTTGGAGCTGTTGCATTTGTTGGAATTGAAGCTGTTGTGTGTTGAAGTGTTGTTGTTGTAGGAGCTGCATATTTTCTAACATGGAAATGATGTTGGTTTGATCTGGCGGAGGTGGAGCCGTGTATCCCCAAGGAATATCCTCTTGTTGTGAAGGAACATATCTCCAATTTGCATCCGTATCTTGTGCAACATCTTCCATGTGTTGATCATCATCATTTGCATTGTCTTGATCAAGTCCTTCTTCTTCATTGCCTGCATTGTTTCCAAACTCCGTGGGATCATCATAATTGTAGATAACCTTCCCTGTTCCCTTTTGAATGAGATAGTAGGTTTTCCTAACTGGATTCCAATGGTATCCCATAAGAGTCAAGGTGGTTTGTGAGAATTCTTGAGATTGATGTATGCGAGTGTAGTGTAAGTGATCAAGTCGCATGCCGAAGTGATTGACAATTGTTTGAATGATTGATCCATAACACAGGGCTGTAGTTTTCTGTTGGACCTCATGAAACTTAGCAGCTAGGAAGTGAGGCCAATGTATACGCGTTCTATTTTGCAGCAGATACATGAGCACAACTTCATTCCTTTCAATTCTTGAATACCCTCCTGCCCTTAGTCGAATGATTCTTGAGATGACCCAATTTAGGAGCCTAGGATCTCGCTTCAGATGACCGGCTGTTATTGTTTCATTAGGTCTATCAAATACGGAAGGGTCATTGAGGATAGACTTCATGTAGGCCTCATGGTCATAGTTTCCTGGTACATCCCCGTCTACCATACAGAATTCATCACCTAAAATTTTCAGACCAAAGATACTAATCCAAGCCCGTTTGTCAACAACATGCGACCTAGAACCCATTTTGAAACGGAAATTACAACCATCCCCTTTTGTAAATCCGGTTGAGATGATGAACCAGAAGCAATTTCCTTTCCCTTTCTTGATTTTGGAGGCATGGTTGTTGATGATTTGTGTGAGAGGGGAGATTTTTGACACTCTTTGAACTTTGAGGAATTAGGGTTGGCAGTACACAATGATGTGAAAACGAGTGGGAAAGAAAAGAGGAATGATTATGAATGAATGGGGATGGGTCGGGTCGACCAACAGACCCAAAATTGGAAATTTTTGAACCAGTAGGTCGACCTAAATGAGGACTGGGTCGACCTAACAGAAGTAGTGAGAAAAAGAAACAATTTAGGTCGACCTAAAATGTGGGTAGGTCGACGTAACTGAGCAATTTTGGTTTCTGCTGAAGAAATTTTTCTGTAGGTCGACTCAGATGCAATGTAGGTCGACCTAATTTGCTTCAAATGTTTAAAAAGCCTTAGGGATGATACTACATGATGGATTTATGCTTAGTTGCTTGCTTGTATGCCCAAAACATGATATGTTATGAATGGAGATGATAGACACATATATGTAATTGAGATATATAGATAAACATATATGAAGTCACTATAAGCATGTTAATTGATAGCATATTATAGTATCAATATAATTTTTGGAAGTGAACAATAAACATGTTACCGCTTTCTCAATATGTAGGTGTTTTGTCATCATTGTGTGGAGTCCTCTTGTTAGTGTGCCATACTCCTAGATTTGATGATGAATTGTCTTGATAGAATGTTTCATAACTTGATTGCTTGATTTTGCGAAAAACTCATCTAGTCTCGATTACTTGATGTTCTCCCGGATGCGGGACAGGGTCCCAAACATTATTCTGCTTAGAATAGGTTTAAATCTTCTTGCGATGCAATTTGCCAATTGCACATCAAGTAATGAGTCTTTTGTGTTTTTCGGGTTAACTTGTATTTGTGATGTATCTTATACATTTGTGATGGCCAGGTCACCTACATTTCCTTTGCCAAGTATGGTTCTTCAATCTGTCTTTATAGATGACATACCAAGAGTGATATGTCTTCCTTTATGTGTCTTGAGCACCAGCTGTCAAGGAACCACCACCTTTCGGCGATGTCAAGACACTTTTCCTGCAAAATTAATTTAGAATGGAAGGTCCCCAATCTTCATTGGGTCCTAGGTGGTGAGTACAGAAGTTGTTGCACTTAGGCAACCATTGAAATACTCCTTTAGGAACTAAAATTCTCCTAAATTTGCATTTTTCAATGGTATGTCCCTTTTTGCAACAATAATGACAGGTAATATGATGAGAATATGGTGTTTTGCTAGTTGATACTTTTGGTACAAAAGTGTATTTACTATATAAAGGAGTATACGATCTTTTGAACTTATTTGGATCAACCGCAAAAGTCACTTTTGGTTGTAGAGCCTTGTCTAACTTGGCTTTTAGATCTCTTACTTCTTTTTGCCAAATGTGACATGTCTCACAACCAAACCATGATGTAGGATCTATTTCAACTTTATCCTTTTGAATGTCTAGCATAGATTGTTTTAAAGCTTCCATATCCTTTTCGGTTTTCTCAACTTTTGATTCAAGATATGAAAATATTTTCTTATTTGAGGCCAAAAGTTTGAAAGCTTTAATTGCATCTCTATGTAATTCTTCAAAAGCAAGTTTTAGTTGAGAATGAGATACCTTATCTACGAGTTCAGGTTTAAGATGACTTACACCTTTCTTTTTCTTGTGTTGATGAGCCATGAAACATAGGTTTGCTGATTCTTCTTCATCGCTTGATGAGCTTTCACTAGATGAATCACTTTCCCATGCTATGTAGGCTCTTTTAGATTTGTTATGACCTTTGCTTTGGTTCTTCTCTTTTTCTTTCTTAAGGTATGGACAATCCGGTTTGTAGTGATCGGCTTTCCCACAATTGAAGCAAAGGCCTTTGATTTTTCCTTTGTTGTCGTCATCTTGTTTGAACTTGTTTGATTGCTTTCTATAGTTGATCAAGCCTTTGTCAGAATGTTTTGCTCCATTTTTCTTTAGATATTTGTTGTATCTTCGCACAAACAGTCGCATTTCCTCATCATCGGAGTCTTCGTCATCACTTGTATCACTATCCTTTAGCTCTTGTCTTGAGGTCTTGGAGCTTGAAGCTTTTAGAGCTATTGACTTCTTCTCTACCTCTTTCTCCATGTTCTTTTCTTTCTTTGCCCTTTTCTCATGCATGTCAAGGCATTTAAGGTGTTGTTCATGTCCCTCTAGTTTACCAAAGAGAGTGGTAATGTCTAAGGTGTTTAGATCATTTGCTTCCTTTATTGCTGTAACCTTGGGTTGCCATTCCCTGTTCAAGCATCTTAAAATTTTGTTAGTAGCAACTGCATTGGAAACAAGTCTATCAAGAGAATTTAACCGATTTTTCAGGTGAACGAATCTCTTCTGCATGTTTTCGATGGATTCACCATCTTCCATGTGGAAGAGTTCGAACTCTTGAGTTAACGTATTGATCCTAGCTAGTTTGACATCATCCGTTCCCTCATGGGCAACTTGCAATGTGTCCCACATAGCTTTAGCGGATCTACAATGGGAAACGCGATAGTATTCATCAACTCCTAGAGCTGAGATTAGAATGTTTCTCGCTTTCCAATCGTATGTGTAATACGGTGAACTGACTTTATTTGAAATGTTGCGGTTAAGCATGAGTCGCCACCGACTTTTATTTTATCCAAATATTAGAAAGGCTAAAAGAACAGGAAAAAACCTTTTTAAAGAAAACAGGGTTCGGGGGGTAATTATGCAAAGGGAAGGTGTAAGGCACCCTTTGCATCCATGGTTTCCCATGGGCTCTTAATTGCTTTGCTCGTTTTGAAATCAAAAGTTTAGAAATGTATAGAAGATGAAGAAACAAGGACTTTAGCTCGTAAATGAGCGTAGCCTTGAAAGTGTTTAGAAAAAGTTGATAAAAGACATTTTAGCCAGAGCAAGGCAATTAGGGGCAATTACCTTATAATTTGAAAAAGAGGTTCTTTTAGCCTTTCAGGGTGAAAGGGTCTATCCATGCCATAAGAGGGCAAGAAGCCTTTTATTTGGAGGTTGAAGGGTCATCGAGAGTTCGTTCGCCATAAGACTGTCTCATGCCATAGGGAGGCAGGTAGTCTAAGGGAAGAACCAGAATAGCCTTTTCATAGGCAGCCAGAGGATACCTCAGCCTTTCGTAGGCAACTTCCGAGGGACGAGATCATATTAGTGTATCGAAGGCAGCATCATTAGGGACCTATGATCTTTGCATAACCGAGGCAACATGGCTGAGGTATCCTCATATTCGAGGGACATGGCTATTCTGCAAAAAACACAAGGCAACAACAGGCAACAGGCAACAAGGCAACAAGAGGGGTTACCAAAAAGTGTGCGTGGGTGCAACAATCACGTGATTAATTCAATTATTTATCTTGTAATTAGTTACCCTAATTCAGTTCAAGGCTTGCACTCCCTAAGATTACTAACCACAACAGAAAGTATAAAGCAATTTAAGTGCCTTCAAGGCCAATCAATACAGACTAGAAGCAGATACATAAGAATATGGGGAAGGGAATAAGAATCCAGCGGGTTTGATATAAGTAATAATTTAGGGGAAAAAATAGAAGAGGTAAGAGTTTTTAGGGTTACCGACTATTTGAGCTTTGGCAGTTGGCAAACCCTGAAAAGGTGGGAAAAATAGAAACCAACAGAGCAGGGTGAGTGCATTATCCGTTCAAAGGCAGGTAGGGTTAACCCCAAGCAAGATAAAACAATGATAAAAGAAAAAGGAAAATGTATAAAGAACTTAGCTTCGATTGATGAGGGTTAACAATCGGAGGTTGCCTCGAGCATTGACTCTGATCATCTGAGAATTGACAGAAACAATAAAATACAGTGAGTGTATGAAAGTTCATAGGCATTTAAGAATAAACCCTAATTTAATAAAAGGAAACAAAATAAATATTTAAATATATATATAATCAGGACTTAGCTTTTGATTTGATCTGATATGGTTCGTAGTCTCGATGTTAACCCTGAAAAAATTGGCAGAGCAAAGGCAAACAGAAAATAAATTGAGTGTAGGCGGAGCTCATTATATTTGAAGGCAAAAACTGATTCTAAATAAAATAACAAATATTTAAATAAGAATTAAATCGGGACTTAGCTTGGTAATAGGCGGGGCGCACAGTCGGGAGGTATCTAAAAACAACCCTGAAAAAGAATGCACCAAGAAATATTTTTTAGTGTATGACATGATCATCGTAAACCCTGATCAGGATACACATTGACTAAATTTAATATAATAGTTTAGTTAATGATTGGTGAAAAAAGTTCCGATTAAATTTCTAACCCGAATGAATATTTTAACTAATAAAATATTGATAATTTAAACAATTAAACAAATTGAAATAATTTAAACCTTTGATCATTTAAATAAAAACATTTTAAATAATTTAAATAAACATATTAAAAATAGAAAGAGAAGTAAATAAGTGAAAGAGAAAAAAAAAGATTTATGCAACAAAAATAAATAAATAAAAAGTAGAGGAACTCAGCTGGGATCTTGTACGATGCGCTGCTGAAGGTACACCATGGAACTGGGTTCTTGTGGGCGTTAGATCTCACGCTAGCTCAATCTGATGGTCGCTGTATGGGGGCGTACCGTTGTCACGCGTGAGGCTCTTGCACCGGATCACTGAAAACCAAAGAGTGATAAAAAGCTGGCAGCGCTGGGGATCGAACCCACACAGTATCGGTTTCGGCCAATTTCGCTTGACAAACCTAACAATGGTGCTTGCTTCAATCTACATCTAAACTTGAATTAAAATATCCAGAAAGATTGCAAATATGATCATGAACATGATTATGCAGTTAAATTACATTTATAATACGTAAAACTTTGAAATCGAAGTTGTGCAAAAGATGAACAAACCGAGTTCGTATACGTCGTGATTCTTGATGCTGCGCCGCCCGTGAATGATCGGAAAAGTTTCAGAACCGAACCAGGAACGTATTAGAATGCTTTATATGTCTTGAATTGAGCCCTAACTTGGAAACCGAATTTTGACTTGTTCTTGAGTTTTTTTGAAGTTTGTATGGATTCCTTTTGACTGCAACCCCTCTTTTTTCGTCCCCTGGTATCAGAATATCTTTGTGCCCTTATAGAGAGTGCATTAGGTCACTATAATTGGATAAAATCTTATTGAATCAAGCCCTTGATATTTGATTGAAAATCACTCTTGAAACTTTCCAATCTTAGTCCAATCTCAATCTTTTTTCCTCTCAAATATTGCCTTGCACGAAATTATATTAGCAATCTCACTTAAATAGTGATTAAATTGACACCCTATAGTATCTCTTGCCCAATATTTGATTTTCTTTTAATTTACTTAATTTTAATCACCTTTTAAATGAATAAAAATTCATAATAAATTAAATAAATCATGTAATTTTGTGGCAATTGGAATTTGAATCTTGGATATCATGAGGATCAAGCTTGGGCCAAAAAGAGTTGAGTCCATTTGCAAGAAAATTCATTTTGGAGCCTTTTATTTCACATTTTCCTCTTTTAAAATGGTCCAACTTTCACAAGGCATATCTCCCTCAATTTTTAAGGTATGGAAGATTTCTAGGACTTTTTAGAAACCTTAGAGAGTCCTCTAACCAGTGTCTTTGGTCTCATATCAAAATGATTTTCCATGCTCCTTGTGTGTCCTCTGAAAGAACAATGACTTTTTGTTGACTTTTGAAAAGGACCTATAATGTTTTGGTCCATATCTCTCAATTGAAGCATTTCTAGACTTGGCATGTGAGAGACAAAGTTGTAGAGAATAAAATTTCCTTCAAAATGAGCTTTGAATGGAAAATTTCTGATGTTCCATGTGAGAGTTATGGCTGGTCAAAGTTCAGTCGACTTTTCCTATAAAAACCCTAATTTAGAAACCTTTTGATTTGTTGATTCTTGATCTTTCCTTGATGAACCATGATCAATTCTTGATCGAATGGTGAATGATACTTCAATATGAGGATCTTGACGAAAAAAATCAGGAGTTTTGACTTTATTTTGACCACAGTTGACCTTTTAGGTCAACCAGTCGACTGTTGACTTTCTGAACTTTTGAGTGACCAGAGCTTTGAGATAGGCCTTGATGCTTGTCATGGAAGTAATTTGGGATACATTGAGCCATATGAGATGTCTTGGAGCCATTGATTCAGTGATTTTCCTTTGAAAGAACCAAACCCTAGTTCAGAGCCTTTGTGTAGGGGAAAGTGTCTGGAAGCTTTGTGTGTTGATATGAATTTGTGTAAGAGAAATTGTGTGGGCAAATTTTGGGGTATGACAGTATGCATATCTCTTTTCATCTTCAGCATCCCAAGTATTTTCTGGTTTTGGAACAACTGCACCAGCTGCATTTGTCATGGTGATCTGAAAGGGACCATTGACAATAGCTGTCCAGATGTTCCTATCAATTGCATTGATGTGGACACACATACAATCCTTCCAATAGCCATAGTTTTCACCGTTGAAAACTGGAGCTCTATTGTGAGCCCCTTTAGGTCCGGAAGCCATCTTTCCAATAAGTGTTTCACGTAGCACGGAATAAACCAGAGCTCTTGATGCCACTTGTTAGACGCTGGCCTTAGGATCTAGAGGGGGGTGAATAGATCTTACACAGTTTTGCGAAATTAATTGAACTTTAAGCGGAAGTGATTCTGAATCGACTCGCGTCTATTCCGAACCACTATTGAAACGATTGTATATGTGTTAAAACCACTAACCAGCTTGAGATAAACGATAAGAGAATACGCTATAGAATCAATACGTCGCTCTATTGAAAATCAATTAACTTCTTATACGATGAACGATGTTTGCAATGCAGTAATGGTGAAAGAAGCAAAAACACAAACACTTGGTGATAATGATCAAATTGATGGTGATTCAATGTGTGATGGATTGTGATGTTTATGTAAGTTCTTAATTCACAATCTTAACACTCGAATCGTTGATCAATTTGCTATTATAACCAAATATGAACAGAACGTAAATGAAAAGGTAAAAGCGACAAGAACACGATATTTGTTTAGGCAGTTCGTCGATCGTCCTCGCTACGACTACGTCTGCCCCCAATTCCAAACTGAAATTGGGAAATCTTTCATTAATGTTGAAAGTAGTATATACAAAGAAGATAACAAAGCGATAAACCATAAACCAATTATGTCGATCCTTTGAATCTTCTTCCCCCTTAATCTTGAGTCAGATCAAGGTTATCCAAGAGCGTCACGTGATCCCTTTTCTGCAGTGTCTTCAATTCCCTCGAACCCTTGTTCTTCAATCTTCACACTCAGATGATTCTTCTATGAACACTCTTGATAAAAACCCCTAAGAATTACCTATCTTGGATGGACAAAACCCGCAGATTTTATTCACCAAAAACCCCACAAATCTTCACCCACTAGGAATCTTCAATTCCGTTCCATGGACGTTATCGAACTCGATCACTAACCCTCAACGCAAGAATGATTATGTGTAATTGTGTTGGAGATGACGAAGAACGAAGATGAGAAGCCTTTGTGTATCTTTCAGTCGTTGGTGTTGCATTGAATAATTGAACCTTTGATAATATATATGATAGCTTAATAGTTGGAGATGAGAGAAACAGAATTTTTGGCATTCTTGATCAGTTAGGTCGACCTCTTGTAGTGCTTAGGTCGACCTAGCAGAGCTTGCAGAATTTTGCTCCCAGTTAGGTCGACCTGTTAAAGGAGTAGGTCGACCAGAATCCTCTTCAGATGCATTCTGGGGACATTTTCTCAGATTAGGTCGACCTAGTTGTTGTGTAGGTCGACCTAGCAGACTGATATGTAAATTTCTTCATTTTAGGTCGACCTAGATGATGTGTGAGTCGACCTAGCAGAAGTATATGGATTTTTCTTCATTTTAGGTCGACCTGGGTTGACAGTAGGTCGACCTAACTACTGCTTTTCTGCATTCTTCTTGTTTTGCTTGTGTTGAGTTGACCTATATGCATAATAGGTCGACCTGTTCTGACATGAGTGATCAATGCTTGTTTTTCTTTGAGTTTTCTACTTCCACCTTGTTGCTTGTATGCTTATTGAGTTTGCCATGAATCAAAAACATCTTTGTGATTGTAATCTTGTATTCACAACTAACCTCTAAGACCTATATCTTGCCTTGCATATATCTCTATAAAGCGACAACGAATCTTGAAGAATTTTCCACCTCCTACTAAGACGTGCTAGATTAACTAGCCTAAGATCCTCGGCACCTAAACATCATTCCCTTTTAGATTTACACATATTCTCTCATTTAACCCAAGGAACCTTAATACCACCTTTAAAGCTCCTTAGAGGAAACATCTTTGCAAATTAACCAACTTCTTCCAAATCGACATTGGCATCTTCATAAGACATAAAAAATATCAGAATCGAGTTAAACACCAAGTTTAATAGAACCACCCTACCACCTCAACTAACAAATTCATTCCTCCAAAAAGCTAGTCTTTTACCAGGCTAACATGTGGGTCCCAAGTCCTTTAATTCTTCAGGTTCCCTCCCACCAGAAGGCCAAGATACTTAAAAGGAAGGGACCTCACCTTACAATGTAAAAATTCCTCTACCAAGTCCGAGAAAGGCCTCACATTCGCGCCAAACAAACAACTCTTAGAAAGTTCACTTTGAATAAGCTCAAAGCTTTTAAGAGAGGCCTTGGTAGTTAAAAGATTTCCAACACAAGGACTACCACCAACAATGTGTCATTGGTTATCGGAGATAAGACACCCCAATTCGCACCCATCTTTAAACCTTCAAACACCCCTACAATGACGGTCTTTCTCAAGGAAACTCTAAGCCTCCACTACTAAAAGAAGAAAAAAATGAGTCCAAGGGTCTCCTTGCTTCAAAGTTTTTTGGATACTAATCTCCTTAGTAGGACACCGTTCACCAAGAATGAGAGACTAATTAAAAAAACACCATATATCCAAACACTTTAACGATCATAAAAATTAAATCTCCCTAACATATAATCTAGAAAAGATCGACTAACATAAATATACACCTTTTATTAATATTCCATTTATTAGTCTCAGATTAAATTCTGAACCTCTAACTTTTTTAAGCATTTAACTCAACTAGTTCACTCCTTTAGAAACCTCCATTCAAATTAATTAAAACGTGATAGTACAATAAAAATGACTATTATACTCCAAAAAGTAAAGAACAAAATTTCAAACAGAGATTAATGATTATGCACTGTTAGTGTAAAAAGTTTTACACTGTCATTTTATCACAACCATTTATAATTATTATTTTATATATAATTAAAATAGAAGTCAAACATAACTTAAAATCTGACGGTTATAATTTATTGACGGTGTAAAACTACTTTACATCGTCGGTGTATTCCCATTAAAACTATACATAGAATATTCCAAACTCGAAGCATAAGAAATAAACATTCATAATGCATGTAAAATATTTTTAAGGTATAAATTCACAATACTATTAAAAATTCAAATTTAATATACAATAGTGGATCGATGATAACAATGAATTACATTAAAATAAAATAAAAAACCTTTTCATCATTATAATGCATGTTTCAATATATTTCACGTTTGACATGTGATTATAATAAAAAAAACTAAAAGTAATTCCCACTTGAACACACATTGGCAAGCATGAGTGCTGATCATTACCTTACCTACCCTCTATAAATAGTTTGTCTTATGAAGAGTCTAATTCCTCAATCTTTAACCTTATTTTCTCATATTACATCAAGTTCTATTGAGTTTGAAAAATTCAGCAAAAATGTTTGGCATATTTGATAGGAACACAAAGATCAAGGGCACTTTGGTGTTGATGCCCAAAAATGTTTTGGACTTCAACTCCGTATCATCCGTTAAAAAGAAAGGTGTTCTTGATGTTGCCGAGGACGTCTTCGAGGCGGCCGGCAGCCTGTTGGGCGGAATAGTTGACGGTGCTACCGCCTTCTTAGGGCGGAACGTCTCCATACGGTTGATCAGTGCTACCAAGAAGGATGGTTTGTCTTAAATTTTCTCCAATTGTTTTCATATTAAAAATAGTAGAATTAAAACAAAATAATAATACAAGATGTTATGATGGTTATGATAAATTTTTAGGAGCTTTTATTAAAGAATTAAGGTTGAATTATTCAGAAAAATCTTATTCTAAATTATTGGTCATATTTTACTTAGTTATTGATGAATATTAAATTATTAGAATGTCTATTCTTTGAGAATCAAAGGTTTAGTTAAAAGCAAAAGAAAAGTCTAAAATTTTTATTATAAACAAGTGATGATGGGCAAAAATAATTATTATTAAATAAGAGTCCTATGTTTGTTGTTCAATGTAATAATAATTTGATAGAAACTAGTGGCCATTACCTAACACATATTTGAATTTGTTTATGATTATTTACACAAGTGATTCTTTTTAATCATCATTAATACAATATGTGACTTTTAAATTAATTTATTGGAATGTGTGACTTTTGTAGCAAATGGACATGGGTTAGTTGGAAAGGAAGTGTTTTTGGAGAAACATCTCCCAACTTTACCAACCTTAGGAGCAAGACAAGATGCATTTAGTATTTATTTCGATTGGGATGCTGATTTTGGAATCCCGGCAGCATTTTACATAAGAAACTACATGCAAGCTCATGAGTTCTTTCTTGTTAGTGTCACTTTTGATGACATTCCTAATCATGATTCTGTTCACTTTGTTTGCAATTCATGGATTTACAACTTCAAAAGTTACAAAAAGGATCGTATCTTCTTTTCTAATGATGTAAGCTCTTATAAATTGTAACAAAAAGTTAATATGTTTATGATAATTTACATAGTGAAAATAATGTTTAACTCTAACATTATATTTAATCTTTACTTATTGATGATTATATTGTAGATATATCTTCCAAGTCAAACACCAGCTCCATTAGTCTACTATAGACAAGAAGAATTGCAAAATCTGAGAGGAGATGGAACGGGACAACGGAAAGATTGGGAAAGAATATATGATTATGATGTTTATAATGATTTGGGGAATCCCGATGAAAATGCTAATCTTGCTCGTCCCGTTCTTGGAGGGTCCAGCACACATCCTTACCCTCGTAGGGTTAGAAGTGGTAGAAAACCAACCTCAAAAGGTTAGTTTTTGTGTTATACTCATTTTTATATATTATATTTGAACAAACTTAAAACACTCACACACCTCATACATTTTGTGTATATTGGTGGTTTAACATCACAAAGTTTTATATTTGCTCTAATAGTTTTTTTTCTTAATAGATCCTAAAAGCGAGAAACCAGGCACTCAGTATGTTCCAAGAGATGAAAATTTTGGACATTTAAAGTCATCAGACTTCCTTACATATGGAATAAAATCATTGTCTCAAGATGTCGTACCTTTGTTCAAATCTGTAATCTTTGATTTGAATTTCACCCCAAATGAATTTGATAGTTTTGATGAAGTACGTGATCTATTTGAAGGTGGAATTAAACTTCCTACAAGTGTATTGAGCAAAATTAGTCCTTTACCTGTCCTCAAGGAAATCTTTCGCACTGATGGAGAACAAGTCCTCAAATTTCCACCACCTCATGTAATCAAAGGTACTTTGTACATGTTCATCCTTATTGAACCATACATCTATATACAATTAATCGTCACTTAGATATTGTAAAATAACATTACTAGGTATCAATAAAAAATGTTCATTTATTGAATTAATCAAATTTAATATTTATTTTCTTCACATTTTGTAGTTAGCAAATCTGCATGGATGACTGATGAAGAATTTGGAAGAGAAATGGTTGCTGGCGTAAACCCTAATGTGATCCGTCTTCTAACAGTAAGTTTCATTTGTATTTCTTATTGGTGATAAGCTAAAATTATCGATTTAATTGTCAAAAATAAAATTAACAAGGAAAAATTATAATTCCTCTCAAATTTTCTCCTCACAATATTTAGTGAAAAGTCAAAGAGCAATTTTACGTTGTTCTCGCTAATTTTTTTTAGTACTATTGTTTATTTAAAACCCTCTAATAATGTTTACTTTATTAAACAATTATTTAACAGGAGTTTCCACCAAAAAGCACATTAGACGTTGCACTCTATGGTGATCAAACTAGTACAATAAAAAAAGAACACTTAGAGATTAGTCTAGGTGGAATCACAGTTGAAGAGGTAATGTTATAAATATATTTCATTTAAAAGTAATTAATTGACTTATAAATTATTTAAATTTATGAAAATCAAGTGATTGAAACTATACATGTGAAACAGGCACTTAATGGTCAAAGATTACTCATCTTAGATTATCATGATGCATTCATCCCTTATTTGAACAAGATAAACAAGAATGCAAAAGCTTATGCCACAAGGACAATCCTTTTCTTAAAAGATGATGGAACTTTGAAGCCATTAGCCATAGAATTGAGTTTACCACATCCAAATGGACTTCAATATGGTGCTGAAAGTAAAGTCATCTTACCTTCAGATCAAGGTGTTGATAGTACAATTTGGCTATTGTCCAAGGCTCATGTAATTGTAAATGACTCATGCTACCATCAACTCATGAGCCACTGGTATATAACCTCTACTAGCTAAAAATCAATTATTTCTCTGTCTCATAATAATTGTCACATTTACGGCGTAATGATTTTTATTTCATTGGTTTCAACTTTCAAGGTTAAATACTCATGCAGTGGTTGAGCCATTCATCATAGCAACAAACAGACATCTTAGCGTGCTTCACCCAATAAATAGGCTTTTAGATCCTCATTTTCGTGATACAATAAATATCAATGCACTTGCGCGAGGCGCGCTGATTAATGCTGATGGAATTATTGAACAATCGTTTTTACCTGGACCGAGTTCTGTTGAGATGTCTTCAGCAGCATATAAGAATTGGGTTTTCACTGATCAAGCATTACCAGCGGACCTTATCAAAAGGTAATTTTCCACCATGACCTAGAGCCCTAATTTATTCTAGTTTGAATATGTATTGTTAACAAAATTTCTTCTTCATATAGAGGATTGGCAGTTGAGGATTCATCTTCTCCACACGGCCTACGTCTCGTGATAGAAGATTATCCTTATGCTGTTGACGGACTTGAGATATGGGATGCTATTAAAATATGGGTACAAGAGTATGTCTCTTTGTATTATCCAATTGATGAAGTGGTGCAGAAAGACACGGAACTACAAACTTGGTGGAAGGAAATTATCGAAAGGGGTCATGGTGACTTGAAAGACAAGCCATGGTGGCCTAAGATGCAAAATCTTCAAGATTTGATTCAAACATGTTCAATTATCATATGGACTGCTTCTGCCCTTCACGCAGCTGTTAACTTTGGACAATATCCTTATGGAGGTTATATTTTGAATCGTCCAACACTTAGTAGAAGATTGATCCCAGAGAAAGGAACCCCGTATTATGATGAGATGGTGAAAAATCCTCAAAAGGCATATTTGCGAACAATTACACCAAAATTTCAAACACTTATTGATCTTTCTGTGATTGAGATATTGTCTAGACATGCTTCGGATGAGATTTATCTTGGAGATAGAGATTCTAAATTTTGGACATCAGATTCAAGGGCATTGCAAGCATTTAAAAAGTTTGGAAGTAAGTTGGCAAAAATTGAAGGAACAATCAAAGAGAGGAACAATGATCCCAATTTGAAAAATCGATATGGACCAGTGAAATTGCCATACACTATTCTTCAACCTTCTGGAGAAGATGGGTTAGCCTTTAGAGGAATTCCCAACAGTATTTCCATTTGATTTCAAAGTTTATGTGTTTGTGTTTCTAATAAGATAAGTATTTGTGTTTTATAATAACTTTATTTTAATTTGATTTGAAAGTCTATGTGTTTGTGTTTGTAATAAGATAAGCATTTGTGCTTTTTATAATAATTTTATTGTTTGTATGGGAATTTATTATGTAACACTTTATTTGGGAGCTTCCATTCATTCACATTTAAATTAATAGTGTTTCTAGGTTCTATATTGTTTATTTCATTTAATTTGTGCCATATTCTACTTTTTAGTATACAGAAGTTAAAATTATTTAGTAAAAGAATGTATAATTATTATGTTACTAATCACAATAAGAATCTATGAATCAATATAAATTTAAAATGTTCAAGTTGTTTTTTTAAAAAAAAAAGTCAGGCTAACGAGTGCCCCAGGGGCACTCTTTAAGCATTCTAAATAAAGAAAATATTCTTTCAAAAGTTTACCATTTTAATTTTTGATGCATTAATTACGCATATTTCCAAAAAAAACTTACTTTTTAAAGCTATTAAAGAGTGCCCCTGGGGCACTTGTTAGCATTTCCCTTTTTTATTTTCTCTATTTTCTATTATAAAATATATTGATTTAGAAAGATTATTCATGTCTCCATGTGATTATAAATGAGTATAGGAATAGGTTTCACATGGATATAAATATTGAATTTTGAAAAGCTACATTACCGAACATTAAGATTATATTTAGTATAATAAGAAGACACTTGTTTACTATAAAGGATAGATTCCTGGTGTTAAGATCAAATGTGTTATTCATGAGTATCATGTTGTCAACTTTGAGAAAAAATCAAGTAGGTTTATTTTGGTACAACAATGATTTATCTTAATAAAATCATTTTATTTTAAAATGTTATATACTTTAATTATTTTTAACAAAATATTTACGAATTTAGCAAAGATCCTTTGTCATTTCTTTCGTAATTTTAATTGATTAGTTCTCTCTCTCTCTCTCTCTCTCTCTCTCTCTCTCTCTCTCGGATTTTTATCTCGTTCTCAGTGTAAACAGGTCGGAGAACTCTCAGTTCTTCCTTACATAATATATTGTTTACACAAAAAAAAATTATTCTTAGTAAAATTATTTGTTATTAATAGTTTATAAATAAGTTTTCAATTTAATAATTATTTTCTAATGACGGATTATAGATTTTATCAAAGGATTGTGGGTTTGGTTAATAGTATTCAATTCATCATTAGCGACAAGTTATGATGTTTTGCGACAGATTATAAATGTTAGTCAAGAATTATGAGTTCAATTATTAATTCTAAAAAAAATCATGTAATTAATTGAAGGTCCTTTTTAGTCGCGTACACATCATCCAGAACATGAATGACATTTCATTAACACTCCTCTGAAGCCGCCAGGATATCATCATAAAAAAATGATGAGAGAGAAAGTCTTCTGTTCTCTCTCCCCACTGTCCTAGTTTCCTTCACGGTTCAGTCTCGGAGGTGCCGCCGACGTTTTAGTGCATTTAGCGCTACTTTTATGGAGTGGAAAAAAGCTCAGAGAAAGGTATTTTGTTCTACTGGTCCAAGGTGGGACAGTCACCCAACTTCGGGAGTCCGACGGGATGAAACATTTGGCAAGTTGAAGTCTATTTTCTTCTCGGAGATTCCGGATAGAACCAAGGTAGTGGATATATTTTTTATTTGTTCGGCTGTCATGGAGAGGTGGTGGAAGTGGTTATACCTCCTAGAAAGAACAAGGGGGGAAAGAGGTATGGATTTTGTAGGTTTGCAGGGGTCGAAGATGCAAGGTTACTAGCAGTTAGACTTGATAATATACTGATAGACGGGAAAAAAATACATGCCAACGTGCCAAGGTTTGAAAGGAATGGGCGGTATGGAGGACAAGGGTTTAAGACGAGAGGGGAGGAAAGGAAGGCTAAAGCAGGATGTTCAGTAGAAACTCAGAAGGAGATGGAAGGAGTTAGCTCTTCGGAGGATGTTATAAAAGGAAGGTCTTTTGCAGAAACGGTGTTAAAGGGGAAGAATGAGGTGGTTTCAGTTTCAGGTTCTTCTTTAAATTTCGCTTCGGAAAAGGGTTATAAAGGCAAATTAGAAAAAGTGTATGTGGGTGTGGTGCTAGTTCCTGGAGCAACCTACAATATTCAAACTCATTTTGAAGTTGAAGGCATATTCTCAATCAAGGTTGCTCCTTTGGGGGCTAACATGTGTTTACTAGAGGAGATGGAATAAGGCTTTATAAAGGAACTGATCGGAGACGGGTCGACGTGGTAGATGCAATGGTTTAAGGAGGTTAGGCCATGGAAGGTTGCATATGTTGATTTAGAGAGGGTCATGTGGATACGGCCTAACAGAGTGTCGTGTCATGCAAGGTGCTCGGAGTTTTTTGTGGCTTGGGCGAATTTTGTCGGTTCATTCATTTGTTTGGACGAGAATACGGCGAACAAGACTAGAATGGATATTGCAAGAATCATGGTGAGAGTTCCAGCTTTATTCTCTCTTAAAGAAAACAATAAAGTGAAGATAGATGGGGTGGAGTATAATCTGGTTCTTAGGGAGGATACGTATGTAAAGGTTATGAAAACACTTAGAAAAGGGGGTTTGAATAAGTGGTTTCTTTTTGCAATATAAAAATGACACAATATTTTTATACTGGTTCATTCTAACTCAACTACTCCAGTCCACCTGCCAAGGTGATTTCGCCTCTCTCATTCGAGGACTTAATCCACTAATAAAAAACTGATTACAACAATCCACGAAGGCAACAACCGACGTCTTCTTGAGAATATTAACCACAACTAGGTTACTCAAGGAATACAAACTTTGACTTCTTGATAATCCTAACCACAACTTGGTTACTCAAGAAACAATTACAGACAAAATTTCTAACAAGTGATCTTAAGTGCTTCTTAATCTAAGCTGTATCACAACTGTGATTTTTCACTAAGTTTAACACAATGAAGATGAATATTAAACTGATACTTTGAACAATAATATTTTCTTTGAGCGTGCTAACTTGTATCTCGCTTGTGTTGTTTATATCATGTATGAGCTCACTCGT
The DNA here is from genome assembly GCF_029867415.1 of Vicia villosa. NCBI lineage: Eukaryota > Viridiplantae > Streptophyta > Magnoliopsida > Fabales > Fabaceae > Vicia > Vicia villosa. Next base: position 123,455,242 of record NC_081181.1, on the reverse strand, counting down.
GTTGGTATACTTTCTTCTTCAAATGATCTTCTTATTTATAGCGTTTTGAAAATTTCGTCTGATGCTGGATAATAGGCTAGCTTTGCCTTTCATGCTTTCGTGTTATCTTGGATAAACTTGCTTTTTCCACGCTTCTTGAGACTTGTTACTAAATCTGCTTTTAGCCGTTAATAATCATTATGTCTCCAACGGTAATCTTTCTTCTGTCAGAGTATTTTATCTTTGTATTTCTTCATGAAAAAATTCTTTTTGACTTGTTCATCAGAATTATGCTTCAGCGGTTGGTGCTTTAAGCCGTTTCTTCATTAGAACTTCTGTAGGCTTCAGCGTGACTGTTTTTCAGTATTTGTATGTAGTCCAAGTTCTGATGGTACTTGTTTTGCATGATCTTTAACATTTGTTTAGAACTTCTTCTGAAATAAGAGATATATAATTAGAGTATCATATTGCTTATACAAAATTTATTTAATTGTTATCATCAAAACACTAAGATAAGATTAGAACCAAACTATGTTCTAACAATCTCCCCCTTTTTGATGATGACAAAACATTCACATTCTGATCAGAAATTTTGTATATAAGAAAAACAATCTCCCCCTGAGATGTATAATCTCCCCCTGAAATAAATACTTAAAGAGAAATGTAAAAGATAACTTCCTTGAGTATTTTACTCTTAGTATGTTTCTTCAGAAGATTTACTGATACAACTTTACAAGGCGCGCTTCTTTAGAAGTTCTATAGTGCGCTTCTTTAGAAGTTCCATAGTATCTTCTTTCACAATCATAATTTCTTGCATATTCTTTCAAAAAGAAACTTTTTGTACTTTGTTAGAAATGTTTGAGACTTTATCCCAATAACTGTTATGTTTTAATCAGATCAAAATTTCACTTTCTCCCCCTTTTTGTCATAATAAAAAAAATAAAAAGAGAGAGACAAACCACAAAAAATATTTCATTGATTGGAAATAGATAAGGAACAAGAAAACATGTAATAAAAACATGAAGGGCCTTGTGAACAACAATCTGATCATCTGCTAGTTTCCATGAACTAACGCTTCTTCGGATTCTTTCCAGAGATGACTTTTCCAGACGTAGATTCTAGCATGTCAAATTGTTGAGCCTCACTCAGATACTTAATCAGATTGTTTTCTGCTAAAACTGCCGAGATAAGTCTTCCAAACGGGATCCAGTTTTGTAAAAACTGGACCATGAAGAAGATTGAAGAACCTATACCATCCTTGAGCTTCAATATCAGCAGTTAGATCACACCCATTTTCTTTTAAACTTTGAAAGTCCAGTTGTGCTTCACAGAGAACTTCCAGATTCTCAGTATTTAAAGTGAGGGTTCTGATAGGTTTCACGTAATCTTCATACGTTTCGAAGGTACCATTAGCAAGGGTGAATGAAGATGATGAATATTCCATTGTTCACAAGGCTTTGTTGATATGAGCGGAAACGTAAATAAAAAAAGGTTTTTAAGAAGATAGAAGAATTTACAAAAAAGATAGATATATAAGAAAAACGCATGCATTGAAAAAGTATAGAAACAATTAAGCAAAGGAATAATTATTACTTAGCATTAATTGCATTAATTGAATCCGACAGTTTAGGGAGGGATAGTGATTTGAAGAGATTGGAACAGTTACCTAGGGATTTCATCTCAATAGCTTAACCGCATGCGACCTTTCAAAAAATTTTGAACACGTGTTTAAATTCTCAGGTTGACACGAACTAGCAGTTTTATTTACTGGACTTCTGACTCATCTTAGAAAATAAACTTCTGAACCGAGTAGGTCAGATATTTCTAGATGATTTTTGTTTTTAACTTCTGAAAAGTTATAAGTCAAGTAGTTCAATTTTAGGCAACCGAATATTCTGAAAACACATTAGATTCTGAACATAACTTCATTCAGGACACAATTCCATACTAATGTTCTTTAGAATGTATTTGAATATATCTTCAGAAAGAGGTTTTGTGAAAATATTATCCCACTGATGGTCTGTATCAATGAAATTTAAGCTTAATATCCCTTTTTGAATATAGTCCCCAATGAAGTGATGCTTAATTTCTATGTGTTTTGGTTTGGAATGTAGAATAGGATTTTTAGAAAGAGATATAGCAGAAGTGTTATCATAGAGAATTGGAATCTTACGCTCATAGATGTGATCATCTTCTAACTAACTTTTCATCCAAAGCATCTGAGTGCTACAGCCCACAGCAGCTACATATTCTGCTTCTGTAGTTGATAATGCAATTATGGCTTTCGTTTTACTATACCAAGAGATCAAATTGTTTCCTAGAAATTGACAGCTTCCAGATGTACTTTTACGTTCTATTCTGTCTCCAACAAAATTAGCATCACAATAACCTACTAAATTGGACTCTTTGGATTTTCTGTAACACAGTCTAACATTAGTAGTACCGTTCAGATACCTCAGAATTCGCTTGACAGCAGTCAAGTGAGATTCTCTAGGATCTGATTGGAATCTTGCACATAAACATACACTAAACAAAATATCTGGTCTAGATACAGTTAGATAAAGCAATGAATCAATCATACCTCTGTAGATTTTCTGATCTATTTTCTTACTTACCTCATCTTTACCCATAATGCATGTAGGATGCATTGGGGTTTTTGCTTCTTTACTTTCTAACAACCAAAATTTCTTCATAAATTCCTTGACATACTTTGTTTGGTTTATGTAGGTTCCTTCAGAAGTTTGATTTATTTGTATTCCCAAAAAGAATTTAAGTTCACCCATCATGCTCATTTCAAATTCTGTTTGCATAGACTCAGCAAATTCTCTTCCAAGAGAGATATTAGAAGTTCCAAAAATAATATCATCCACATATATTTGACAAATTAAAATATCATTTTTAAATGACTTACGAAATAGAGTTGTGTCAACCTTCCCTCTGGTAAAATCTTTATCTAAAAGGAATGAACTTAATCATTCATACCAAGCTCGGGGATCTTGTTTTAGTCCATATAAATATTTTTTAAGTTTAAAAACATGTTCTGGATATTTTGAATCTTTAAAGCCAGAGGGTTAATGAACATATACTTCTTCTTCAATGTACCATTTAGAAATGCACTTTTAACATCCATTAGATATAGAGTGATGTTATATTGAGTAACATAAGCAACTAATAGTCTGATAGATTCTAACCTAGCGACTTGGGAAAAGGTTTCATTATAGCCAATACCTTCCTGTTGACTATATCCTTGTGCAACCGGTCGTGCTTTGTTTCTGACAACTTCTCATTTCTCATTCCTTTTGTTTTTGAACACCCACTTTGTTCCAATTATATTAAATCCTTCGGGTCTTGGAACTAGATCCCATACATCATTTCTGGTAAATTGATTCAATTCTTCTTGTATAGCAATAATCCAATTTGTATCTTGAAGAGCTTCATCAATTGAAGTTGGCTCAGTCATGGAAACTTATCCAAATAGTGAATTTTCATTATTTCTGAGAAATGATCTAGTTATGATGGGGTCATATTTGTTTCCAAGAATGACATCTTTTGGGTGATGTGTAGTAAGTCTCGAAAATCTTCTGAGACAGGGTTCTTCAAAAATTCTCAAGTTCTCCATAGTTGTGATTGGAGGAACTTCTGATGCATTTTCCGCTTCTGAATCTTCAGAGTTTGTGACCTGTACTTCCATATCTGCGAGATTTTCAAATTGCTTTGGCTTTTGATGGCCAAGCTTGTCATCAAATCTGACATTGATTGATTCTTCAACAATCAAGGTTTCTGTATTATATACTATATAGCCTTTTGAGTGTTCAGAGTATCCTAGCAGAAAACACTTTTGTGCTTTAGAATCAAACTTGTTCAAATGTTCTTTGGTATTTAGAATATAGCAAGTACATCCAAATGGATGAAAATATGAAATGTTGGGTTTTCTATTCTTCCACGGTTCATAGGGAGTCTTTTCAAGAATAGGTCTTATGGAGATTCTATTTTGAATATAACATGTTCTGTTTATTGCTTCTGCCCAGAAATGTTTAGTCATATTAGTTACATTAATCATAGTCCTGGCCATTTCTTGTAAAGTTTTGTTCTTACGTTCTACAACTCCATTTTGTTGAGGAGATCTAGGACAGAAGAAATTATGAGAGATTCCATTATCTTTAAAGAACTTCTCAAAGAGATGATTCTCAAATTGTCCTCCATGATCACTTCTAACCTTTATGATTTTAAGTTCTTTTTCATTTTGAACTTGGTTACAAAAATCAAAGAACACAGTATGTGGCTCATCTTTGTGTTTTAAGAATTTTACCCATATCCATCTGCTGTAGTCATCAACAATAACCAATCCGTACTTCATGCCTCTGATTGATGCAGTTTTAACTGGACCAAATAAATCAATATGCAGAAGTTCTAATGGTCTAAAGGAGGAAACAACATTTTTAGATTTAAAAGAAGTTTTTGAAAACTTTCCCTTCTGACATGCTTCACAAAGAGCATCTGAGTTGAACTTTAGATTTGGGAGACCTCTTACCAAATTGAGTTTGTTGAATTGAGATAATCTCCTTAAGCTAACATGTCCCAATATTCTATGCGAAACCCATTGCTCGTCATTATCAGACAGAAGACAAGTTACTTTCTGAGTTTTAAGTTCAGAAAGATCAATTTTATAAATGTTTTTCTTTCTCTTACCAGTAAAAAGGATTAATTCGTCTTTCTGACTAACAGCCTTACAATACTCTTGATTAAAGATTATGTCATAGCCGTTGTCACTAAATTGACTTATAGACAACAAGTTATGAGCTAATCCCTCTACTAGTAAAACATTAGTTATAGAGGGAGAGTTACCGTTACCGATAGTTCCTGAACCAATAATTTTTCCTTTTTGTTCCCTCCAAATCTAACGTCTCCGCCAAATTTAAACTCAAACTTTGGAACATATACTTTCTTCCCGTCATGTGACGTGAGCCAGAGTCCAGGTACCATGACTGGTGTTTTAACTTCACTGCTAAGGACATCTGCAACATAAATTATATTCTCCTTAGGTACACATATCTTTTTGGGTCCTTTGGTGTTAGTGTGCCTAAAGTTCTGTTTGAACTTAGGTCTAGCATGAGAATCATCAGAATAGGATGTATATTTGATGTCATGAGTCTGTCCAAAATTAAATTGTGTTTGCAAGGGTTTATATATGATTTCCATATCATCGACCGGTTTAGGATGATATGGTTCCTTTCCCTTAGGTGTCTTATAGCCAATTCCAGTTCTATTGTTTCTATTTACACCATAAATCATAGAAGCTATCTTGGTTCTGTTTATACTTTTAGCCAGAAATTTTTGAAAACCAATGCATATTCTTTCAGACACTAGTACAAAAATGTTAATTTACACCCGTTTTTTATTAAATTTACACCCATTATTTTTAATAAAAATCGGGTGTATATCCACATGGTGAGAAATGTCTAACGAATTTACACTCGTTTTAACCCGTTTAAAACGGGTGTAAATACATTCGTAATTACTCCCTATTTTAAAAATATCGGGTGTAAATACGTTCTACGTTACACCCTATTTTAACAAAAATCGGGTGTAATTAGGCGTAATGATGTTTTTAATTACACCCTGTTTTAATATAAATCGGGTGTAATTGGGCGTAATTACGTTTTTAATTACACCCTGTTTTAATAAAAATCGGGTGTAATTGGGCGTAATTACGTTTTTAATTACACCCTGTTTTAATAAAAATCGGGTGTAATTGGGCGTAATTACGTTTTAATTACACCCTGTTTTAATAAAAATCGGGTGTAATTGAGGGTAATTACGTTTTAATTACACCCTATTTTATTAAAAGTCAGAGGTTCTTTTGATGTAACTGTGTAGAACATCATATGATGTTACTAAATCATAAGAAGTTAACATACAATATCGGGAAAATAGAAAACGAGAAATTCAAATGTACCAGAAAGGTGATCCCTTAGTGTGCCATTTAGCATATATTCATAAACCAGCATCTGTTCACCTTCTTTATCATAGTATCCAATCAAAGAGACAAGGTTGCGATGATGTAACCTTGATAGTAATGATATTTCTGTAAGGAACTCCTTCTCGCCTTGCAGTGATCCCTCCTGTGCACGTTTAATGGCAACAACAGTGCCATCAGATATAATACCTTTATATACCTTCCCGTATCCCCCATGTCCCACTTGAGCAGAGCTGCTAAATTTTTTTGTAGCGGAGGACAATTCTCCGTAAGTAAAGGCCCTCACACCATTAATTTTTATCGAGATTTTAGACACTGTTAATAAATAAGAAGCTATGTTATTCTTGACAACCGATCAAACATCGTCTGCATGTTTTGAACAAGCACCTACATCAATCTGACCTTTCCTCACAAAAAATCAGTACCATCATTCAAGAAATAAAGTTGGTATTATTTGTTTTAGATGAATTTGGATAAGAAAGACTACAAAAAATCAAGCTATTTTCAACGGGGCTGATTCACACAACCATACCAATTAGATACAAAACTTGCCAATTTCAATGGAGCTGACTTACATGAACAAGAATGAATCCCTTAATTGACTAACTCCTTTAAAATACTCAAGTTATTAAGTGAATGATGCAACAGAACTGCAACAATCACATAAAACATACTCATAGTTAATATAAGATCAATCAAAATAGAAATACACTTGCATGTTAAACACACAAGAGTTGCTTCATGATTTTAGCCTCGCTTGAATATAAAGATCCATGTCATGACTAGTAGTGTACATTAATCACACAAGTTATGGTATGTAAGATGATGAAAACTAGACCAAACAACTAAAGTATGAGATGAACTGGTCGGGAATTTGGTTTCTTACAACCCATAATAGTGGCTGATCAAATTCAAAGAACATCATTATCTTAAATATTATATTTGTTTAAACCTATTTTAAATAGTTATTCAAAACATTACAAAATTAAGAATGATATGTCTACTGAACATTACAAAATTAAGAATGATATGTCTACTGAACTTTAGATGTATTATCATGTGATTTTATAATTAATCTATATTACCTTCAGTATATTGATTTATTAGCTTATGGCTAAGTAACAAGAGTCAAGAACGTCTCATACAGATTACAGACAAAAAAAAAAATTTAAAATACAGTGCTAAAGTGAACTCCTAAAATTCCAGGGCTACTTTAAGGATGATAGTGGAGATGCAACATTTCGTGAAATTCTTTCATGTATCACCTCCTACTAGATATATTAGTATTATTTGCATTAGATTATGTACATTAAAAAATATTGGTTTATGTATTACCTCGGTCGATTGCACCTCGAACTTTGATTTCGTTATAGTCTCGTATAAGAAAATGTACATGTCGCTACAGTAAGCACCCAGTCACTGGCATCAGCATCACTAGACTTTTAAAAGCTCTAATCTTTAAAGACTCAATCTCTGCCAGGGCGAGCCCCTTTTTGTACAGTGCCTGTGCTAACTGGTCTCGGGTAGACTCAAACTTTTTCCGGGTATTCTGCAGTGAGATTAAGAGATTATTAAGGCCAACATATTTCAAATATCTAAGTTGGTAGTGATAATAGCATTTATTAATTGTTATAGCTTCGGGAAACAAAAAAACTTTATGAAGCATAGGGAACCACGGGATCTTGGAGACAAAAAAGAATTCCAGGGGAATTAATTTTAGCAGTATTAGCTAATGGCATCATGTGTCTGTCTTACAGAGAAAGAGTCTCGCAAGAAATATTACCAATCTCAAGAGTGATGAATTCCTCAACAGGAATTCCAAGGGAATTAATTTGAGCATGTTAATGGCACCATGTGTCTTATAGAGAAAGAGTCTCGCAAGAAGTATTATTACTCCCAAGAGTGATGACTCCCTCCCTCTTATTATAAGCTAGATTCTTTCTTGTAGACAAGCAATGACTTTAGGGAGGAGTGTAAGAAGATCGAAGGATGGATCATCACCGTTCGCAAGCTCGGATAGCAACAATGGCAGAATAAACAATTAATAATGACTTTTACTATTGGACTTTCTATTCAAAAGCAACAACCTGCAGAATAGCAACAATTAACAATAGCAACAACCTGCAGAATAATCAATTAACAATGGCAGTAAGCAACAAATATAAACTGAAGTTTGACAAAAACAACCAAACAATCCAAAAGATATATCACTATTTACACACATTAGTATTGTATTGACGGCTACTTTGTCCACCAATCATGCAATGACTTCACCAAGCAAATTGATATAGTTTCTAATAATATTGTATTTCACAATTGATGGAAGACTTACGGGTTATCTTTTCCAGACATTATAGCTAAACTGCTGTCATGCAATATACTTGGGGACATCGGATGACTGTCGGACCTTTTACCAATCTGATCCTTTGGGAGGACCCTTCCATTTTTAAGGCCCAAAATTTTAAGATCGCTATTTGCGTCATCTTCTCTATCCTGTTGAGAGGAAAATCTTAGTGAACCGATGGACTCCATTGAGCTTACACAATAAGCACCATCCTGAGGCAGGACTTGATTCTTCTCAGGTCTCAAGCGACTCAATGATCCAAGGGAACCTTTTTCAACGACCTGCAACCAGTAAGTTTCTAACCTCTGCTCATGAATGATGGATTCAATTCTCTGCACTGGATTATCAAACATCAAACACATTTAACACCACAATTCAGCACAATATTTAAAATTGCAGCACAACCAAAAGTTATCATTACTATCTCAATTAAAAACCTTGAATATGGCTAACTAAATAAACAATAAGATGACTAACTAAATCAACATATTGAAATATTATACCTGCAACAGTTGTAGATTTTAAGGATGAATTCATTATTTGGGGTTTGGGTGCAAAATTCAGTTCAATTTCATACCCGTTGGATAAAATGTAGACTTGGACTTGCTCACATAACTATCATCTCTTGTGAACAACTCAGAAGCCTTTGCATAAACTTTTCTCTCCGTATGAACATAGGTAGAAGAAGTAGTCATTGAAGGAATCTGCTTCTCAAAACCACCTCGAGAACCAAAACCAGAACTCAAATTCTTCTAGTAATTCGTCGAAACCGTCGAATCCTAACCATTAGGAACATTCCTTGAATTAAAGCGGCAGTAGAAGTCCCACTCAGAGACAAAACACAACCATAATCTCTCTGAATCAATTCATCAAACAGTGAATGAACATTCTAAAGATCAAAGCTTCAAAGCCCCTGCTCTATATCGAAAACTCCAAGTCAATTCAACAATTAGAAAAATGAATTATCCAAAAAATGAAATAAGTTCAACGATTTACCTAGCAGCAACATGAGTTGTGTCAAATCCAAAGTACATCTCGATCTTAATGGATTCCTTAGGAGAAGCTTCAAAGCCCAACCGATCTATCTAGTTCCGGTCAAGGAAGACGTCGCAACGGCAGAAGGAGCGGGGCCGGAGTTGATGATCTGGTGAATAATCGATAGGGTTTTAGGTGAAGAACCGTAGAGAAATGAAGGAATCGTGTTTTTTACAAACGGAAGTTTCTGATGACGAAGTCATTAGGTGAATCGAAAAATCTGAAATACGCAATGGAAATGTGAGAAAGGAGTTTAGAAAATGGTTAGATTTCTCGCTTCTCAATCTCTCCCAATTCTCCGACATGTTTGCACTCTTTCAGGCGATGAGGCGGGTTTCGAAGAGAAAGGTTCATGCAATTGAAAAATAGGTTTTGAAGACATTGTGTTTTGAATTTGTTAATGTTTTTATTATTGAATATTATTAAGTTGTAAACTTAATAAAATAGATTACATAAGTCCCTAATAAAATAGATTGTGGTTTTTAAATGTGTTTATTAATAAAATAGATTAATATTTTAAGTTATAAAATTAATACCTTTTTTTGGTCCAGTTAAATTTACACCCGTTTTAAATTTAATGGGAGTAATTGAGATTTGATTATAAAAATATTTTTAATTTACACCCGTTTTTAAAAAATAAGGTGTCAATTGACACATACGAATACTTAAAATAATCTATTATTTACAAAATTGCCACCGTGTTTCTTAATTACACCCGTTTTTTAAATATCGGGTGTAAATTTTAAAATTATATTGTTCTTTTTGCACTAGTGAGAATATCTTTAGTACTTGAAGCATTATCTGTCTTAGAAATATTTTGAATTTTCAATTCCTCTATTAGTTTCAGATTATTTTCTGTAAGATCAGAATTCTATGCTTTAAGTTTATGTGTTTCAACTAAAAGATTGTTTTTGAGTTTCTTGTATTTGACCATTAATTTACTATGATTTTCCAGAAGTTCTGACAAACTTTCTGCAAGCTCATCTCTAGTAAGTTCAAAAAATACCTTGTTAGTTTTTGATTCTGAGCCTGAGTCATCTTCTGTGGTGGCCATGAATGATATGTTGGCACATTCATCTTTTAATTTATAAGAAAAGATTGATAATGACTACTCAAACTTGCAGGAACCTTAGTTTTAATCTGCTGATATCATTCGATGTAGAGTTGGAAAATTTTATAAGAGTTCAAATTTTGTCAGTTTGCACTTTACAAGGCGTTGGACTATTCCTTCAATGAATTCTTTTTTAGTCTTTTAAACTCATAATAATACTGTTAGCCTAGTCTTTCATGCACCCTAATTTAGTCTTTAAACTTTATCTTATAATTATTATGTTTGATTTTAAAGTGTAATACTCGGACTTGAAAGGATTGATAGAGAGGCAGGCTGACTTCTTAAACATGTTGAAAGAATTTGTAGTTAATCAGGTATAATTTAAGTTTGTTTGTTTTAAGTTCCTCCTTATGTAGAACTTAGTTTTCCTTTCAGTAATGTCCCTTGGCATGTCATTGAAGTAACATTTCATGAATCTGTTCCTTCCATGAATGTCCCTTTCATGTTTGTGTGTGTTTCTGTTGGTAGCTAGATGATTGAAGAAGTTTACATTTGATGATTAATTTAAGTCCTAGTCTTTATGATTATATTTTTTTCCCAGAAAGAAGCTGCCAATTTTCAAAGGGTAAATACTTTCTCACACTAAATAGAGTTTGTTACATCAATCACGAGGTCTATAGATTTCTTAATCATCATTTCCTCTCATTGGTTCAGACAAACACTGTCTTGAGATGTATTTTATATGATGTTGAATATGGTGTCATACTCTCGATTTGTGATATAATTGTGATTTGATTTCCTCTTAGTTCCATACATTTTTCTATTACTTAACTATAAGTATGTTTTTATTTATTTTGTTTGTTTGTAGTTCTAATTGATATAATATGGTTTCTTTGTTTTTGATTTGCAGGTTGTCTAAAACAACTTCATATGTCTAAATTATAATCTTCATTAGAGCATTAAGAGGGGGGATTTTTATTTTCATTATGCGTTTTGACGATTTTTTTTCTAATACTGTTGTGAAGTGTAGTTTGTTTTGCTCCTATCCAAACACATCTTGTTCATGAATTTATAATTTATTAAATTATTAGGATGTTAAAATAACTTATTTATCACAATACTCAATTTGAAGAATCTCATGTACAAGTTCAAGGCATGAATTGAACAAGTTAATGTATTTATAGTAATTTCCATGAATTGGAAGTTGTAGTACCCATGAATTAGAATCTCACATACAAGTTCACTTTTAGGCAATGTTTTAAAATTGTTGACATTGTTGATAGATATGGAAACAATTGAAACTCGTAGCCTTATTTAACAGAGAAAAACGTCCCCTATTCTCGTATGATAGGCGACGTTTATAAATAGTGTGCCCAAAGAATGAGAAAAGCGTTGCCTGAAACCATAGGCAACGCTCACATAGAAGACGCTAAAAAATTGTTGCCTATTCTTTTTGGCAACGTTTTTTATGGTTTTGGCAACAATTTTTTAGTGTTGTGAAAGACAATAAATTTTGTAGTGCATGCTATATCCTTTAAATATAAAATAATTTTGACACCAAATATTAAAATTTTTTGATCAGTCACTGCAAAAAAAACAAGAAAATTATAGCGTTTTTATTAGGGCGGTATCGTTATGGGGCTGGGCTTTCCGTTCTTTATATTTCACCCATACAACTAGGTAAACACCGGCCACCATCACTATTGCTTCAAGAATGCTTCCAAGAAAGAGTTTCTCGGAAAGTATGATGCATGCCAAGGTTATGGTAATGATCATTCGCAGAAGATTAAAAGTCGTTACAATAAATGGGCCCATCACTTTCATAACCATCCCTTGAATGTAATACTGCACTCCTAATAAAATTATCCCTTGTAATCACATTTTTATTAAATTATCTCTCTTATAAAGAAATAAATTTAAATGTATCAATTTTTACACCTAGTCTTAACTTATACTAACCGCATAAGCTGGTGCAAATAATCGTGCATCTTAACCAAGAGCCCAGGCATGAGTGTGGTGACGCTCAGCAATAATAGTCACGGCAAAGCTTTGAATTGCGCCAATGAAACACACCCGAGTTGCCAGCGACATGGCTGCGGGGTATTTTCTAAGTGTGATGGCCTGCAATATGATAAAGGAAAAAAATTTCTATCGGGAATCCTTCAAAGTCTTAGGCTGGCTAGTAGCATGACCAATGGATTGCTTCACAACATCAATCCGCCTATCACCCCACCCTTGTGCGTACATGCACGCGCACGAAATCTCATATATATATATATATATATATATATATATATATATATATATATATATATATATGTGTGTGTGTGTGTGTGTGTGTGTGTTTGTGTGTGTGTGTGTGTGTGTTTGTTACGGGAAGAACATGTGGCCAGCAACGGTAGGCTTGATCTTCGGTGATGGTTGAGAAAAAAGTGGTTGTACCTGCAAGGTACTCCGATGCCAAAGTAATTAAGAGAACAACAAAATCCAATATTTAAATATTTAAAATTCTTGATTCGTCACTGGGATTTACCTAGTAAAAAATAATCAAAAGCCAATATTTGTTTGTCCTAAAATTTAATCTTTTAATGTATTTTTAGTCTTTTTTCTATTTTCAGTTATAAAATATATTGATTTTGCATAATTATTCTTGTCTCCATATGATTAGAAATAAGTATAGCAAAAGATTTAACATGACTATAAATATTCATTTTTTGAAAGCTACCGGTAATGGCTCGAACATTAAGACTATATCTACTACTAAGGTTATTGGATTAAGAAGACACTTGTTTACTATAAAGGTCAGATTCCTGGTGTTAATATTAATTATGTTATGCATGAGTATCATGTTGTCAACTTTGAGAAAAATCATGTAGGTTTGTATTGTTACAACGAGGTTTTATCTCAATAAAGTTATTTTATTTTAACATGCTATATCCTTTAATTATAAAATGATTTTGACGCCAAATATTAAAAAAAATTATTATTCACTAAAAAAACAAGAAAAATATGGAGTTTTTATTAGGGCGGTATCGCTTTGGGGCTGGGATTTCTGTTCTTTATATTTCCCCATACAACTTGGTAAACACCGGACACCACCACTATTGCTCCAAGAATGCTTCCAAGAAAGAGTATCTTGGAAAGTAAGATGCATGCCAATGTTGTGGTAATGATCATTCGCATAGGATTAAAAGTCGTTACAATAACTAGGCCCATCACTTTCATAACCACCATACTGCACTCCTGATGATATTATCCCTTGTAAACACATTTTTAAACACATTTTTATTAAATGAACTTTCTCATATAAAAAAAACAAATTTAAATGTATCAATAATGTTAACTTATACTAACCGCATAAGCCGGCGCAAATAATCGTGCATCTTAACCAAGAGCCAGGCATGAGGGTGGTGACGCTCAGCCAAAATAGTCACGACAAAGCTTTGAATTGCGCCAATGAAACACACCCAGGTTGCCAGTGACATGGGTGCGGGGTACTTTCTAAGTGTGATGGCCTGCAATATGAAAAAGGCAGAAAAGTTCCAACGGGAATCCTTCACAGTCTCAGGTTGGCTAGTAGTATGACCAATGGATTGCTTCACAACATCAATCCGCCTACCACCCCACCCTCTTACGCACATGCACGTGCGCGAAATCTTACACACACACACACACACACACACACACATATATATATATATATATAACAGGTGGCTAGCAACGGTAGCTTGATCTACGGTGATGGTTGAGAAAAAAAGCGGTTGTACCTGCAAGGTACTCCGATGCCAAAGTAAGTAAGAGAACAACAAAAGCCAATATTTAAATATTTAAATTTCTTGATTCGTCTCTGGGATTTACCAAGTAAAAAACAATCAAAAGCCAATATTTGTTTGTCCTAAAATTTGATCTTTTAATGTATTTTTATTCTTTTTTCTATTTTCTGTTATAAAATATATTGATTCTGCATAATTATTCTTGTCTCCATGTGATTAAAAAACGATATAGCAAAAGGTTTAACATGGCTATAAATACTCAATTTTGGAAACCTAATGCTAATGAAACGAACATTAAGACTATATTTACTATTAAGGTTATTGCAATAAGAAGACAATTGTTTACTATAAAGGTCAGATTCCTGGTGTTAATATTAATTATGTTATGCATAAGTATCATGTTGTCAACTTTGAAAAAAATCAAGTAGGTTTGTTTTGTTACAACAAGGTTTTATCTCAATAAAGTTATTTTATTTTAACATGCTATATCCTTTAATAATAAAATAATTTTGACTCCAAATATTAAAATTTCAGGATCCGTCTCAAGGATTTACTAGGTAAAAAACAAACAAAAACTACTATTTGTTTCTCCTAAAATTTGATATTTTAATGTATTTTTATTCTTTTTTCTATTTTCTGTTTTAAAATATATCGATTCTGGATAATTATTCTTGTCTCCATGTGATTAAAAAACGATATAGCAAAAGGTTTAACATGGCTATAAATACTCAATTTTGGAAACCTAATGCTAATGAAACGAACATTAAGACTATATTTACTATTAAGGTTATTGCAATAAGAAGACAGTTGTTTACTATAAAGGTCAGATTCCTGGTGTTAATATTAATTATGTTATGCATAAGTATCATGTTGTCAACTTTGAAAAAAATCAAGTAGGTTTGTTTTGTTACAACAAGGTTTTATCCTAGTAAAGTTATTCTATTTTAACATGCTATATCCTTTAATTATAAAATAATTTTGACACCAAATATTAAAATTTCTTGATCCGTCTCTGGGATTTACTAGGTAAAAAACAATCAAAAACCAATATTTGTTTTTCCTAAAATTTAATCTGTTAATGTATTTTTATTCTTTTTTCTATTTTCTGGTGTAAAATATAATGATTCTGCATAGTTATTCTTGTCACCGTGTGATTACAAATGCATCTTCCACCTGGCTTATCTGGTGTCAATTCTTCCAAAGTTTGCAAATTATAGAAGTCATTATATGGCTTAAAACAAACCAGCAGACGGTGGTACTCAAAATTGTATGCATTCCTAATTTCTCTTTGCTATCATCAGTCTTTAGCTGATCACTCGTTATATGTCAAATCTAACTCACAGAACTCTACTGCCTTACTAGTTTATGTTGATGATATAGTATTACAAAAAAATTCTCTTACAGAAATTAAATAGGTAAAACACTTTTTGGACCAACAGTTCAAGATTAAAGATTTTGGACAATTGAGATACTTCCTTGGTCTTGAGATTGCTAGGTCCACTGATGGAATTTTTTTTAATCAAAGAAAATATAATCTTGAACTGTTGCAGGATGCTAGTGTCCTTGCAGCTAAGCCATCCTCAGTTCCTTTTGATCTAAATCTCAAACTTTCTATTCATGAGGGCCCTTTATTGGAAGACCTTGCTTCTTACAAGAGATTAATTGGTCGTTTGTTTTACTTGACCAACTCTATACCTAATATTTCATATGCAGTGAAACATTTGAGTCAATACATGTCTCAACCTCGAATGCCCCACTTTCATGCTGCAAATCATGTTTTGAGATATCTCAAGTCTATTCCTGGTACAAGTTTACTTTTTTCTACATCCAGTTCATTGAAATTGGTAGGGTTTACTGATTTTGATTGGCCTAGATTTTCCGATACTAGAAAATCCTTAACTGACTATTGAAGGATAGAAAAACACTTAGAAAGGGGGGGTTTGAATAAGTGTAGCTTTAAAAACTTGACAGATAAAAATAAATTGCACAGTTATTTTTATCCTGGTTCGTTGTTAACTAAACTACTCCAGTCCACCCCCGCAGAGATGATTTACCTCAACTGAGGATTTAATCCACTAATCGCACGGATTACAATGGTTTTCCACTTAGTCAGCAACTAAGTCTTCCAGAGTCTTCTGATCACACACTGATCACTCCAGGAACAACTGCTTAGATACCCTCTAAGACTTTTCTAGAGTCTACTGATCAACACGATCACTCTAGTTACAATCTGCTTAGTTCACTCCTAAGACTTCCTAGAGTATTCTGATCCACACGATCACTCTAGTTCCTTACAACTTAATGTAATCAATCTAAGAGTATTACAAATGCTTCTTGAAAGCGATAATCACAACTGTGATATTTCTCTTAATCGTTTAAGCTTAATCTCACTAATATATTACAAAAGCAATGTAGTGAGCTTTGATGAAGATGAAGATTCTGAGTTTAGATTTGAACAGAGTTTCAGCAAGTTAATTTGAATTATATTGTTCAGGATCGTTAACCTTGCTTCTCATCAGAACTTCATATTTATAGGCGTTGGAGAAGATGACCGTTGAATGCATTTAATGCTTTGCGTGTTCCGTACAGCATCGCATTTAATGTTATACGCTTTTGTCAACTACCTCGAGCCTTGTTCACGCTGTGTCTACTGACGTAGCCTTTAGTAGCTTTTAACGTTCCTTTTGTCAGTCAGCGTAGCTTGCCACTTGTACTTTCTTCTGATCTGATGTTTGTGAATACAACGTTTGAATATCATCAGAGTCAAACAGCTTGGTGCATAGCATCTTCTGATCTTCTGACCTTGAAGTGCTTCTGAGCGTGATACCATCTTCTGAGCTTCAGTGCTTCTGATCTCATGTTCTTCTGATGCTTCCATAGACCCATGTTCTGATTCTGCTTCGACCATCTTCTGATGTCTTGCCAGACCATGTTCTGATGTTGCATGCTGAACCCTTGAGACAAAGCTTCTGAGCGCTGAATTATGCGTACTCTTTATATATTTCCTGAAAGGGAAATTGCATTGGATTAGAGTACCATATTATCTTAAGCAAAATTCATATTATTGTTATCATCAAAACTAAGATAATTGATCAGAACAAATCTTGTTCTAACAATCTCCCCCTTTTTGATAATGACAAAAACATATATAAATTATATGAATTTGCGATCAGAAAGAATAGACGGCAAAAGACAAATTACACAGCTATAGCATAAGCATATGAATATGTCTCCCCCTGAGATTAACAATCTCCCCCTGAGATAAATAATCTCCCCCTGAAATAAATACTCGAAGAACTTTAATAAAAGACTTCCCTGATTATTTCGGTAGAGACGATCATATAAGCTTCTGTCTTTAGAGAATTCTTAGCTTCTGACTTCTGCTTCCATAGGACAGCTTCAGAACTAGAATTTCCTTAGATCCCTAGAACACTCACAGCTTCTGATTCCTGCTTCCATCTAGGACAGCTTCAGAACTTGAATTTCTTTGATCTTCTGAACATTCACAGCTTCTGATTTCTGCTTCCATTCAGGACAGCTTCAGAACTTGAATTTCTTCGATCTTCTGAACATTCACAGCTTCTGATTTCTGCTTCCATTTAGGACAGCTTCAGAACTTGAGTTTTCTGGATCTTTAGAACATTCACAGCTTCTGATTTCTGCTTCCCTCGGATAGCTTCAGAGCTTTGAATTTCTACCAACATCACTTCATGCTAGATTTGTATCAGAACATTGTTGAATGTACCAGAGCATCATCTGAGCATCTCTACATCCTGAAATGTTACAGAACAAAAACTAAACGACAAAAGTCAGCATGAACGAGTTAGAACATAAAATATATGTTTGAACACATTATATGTATCAGATCCATAACATTATATGTATCAGAGCAAACAATATATCAGAGCAAATAGAATTTTGTCAAATCAAATAGACAAATATGGATCAAATTCTATTATCAGTGCTTCTGATTCATTCTTCTTTCTTGCTTCTGATCTCTGAAGCTTGACAGCACTCGGCTTGCTTCAGTTTCCATGGTTTTGCTTCTGTGTTTGCTTTGAAGATTCTCTTCACTTCTTTATACCTGCAAAACACTTAAACCATATAGAACTTGCAGTTCTTGTTAGTGAATGTGTGGGAGCTTTACCCAGCAACTGATAGATTAATCAAATCATTTATCATTTATCTTCTCCCCCTTTTTGTCATAACATCAAAAAGAATATTTCAAAAGATTCAGATGCATAAAACGACAAATAAAATCACTGGAATGTAAAAGCAAAGAAACTTTTCATTGATAATCAAAAGATATTACAAGAAGTTCCTATGTTTAACAAGATGAGAAACATTCCTAGCAAATACATAAAAAGTCATCCCAAGAGGAAATGACTACAAAAATTAAAAACAGCACCCTAGCAGGACACGCTCAGTGTCAACCCATCAAGAATCCCTGTGGACTCTTGTCTTCCAGACTAGAACCTCCACTGTAGGAGAGATCCAAGTGACCAAAGAGGAAGAGAGGGACAGTTCACAGACAGAGAGCTAATGTTGCAAACGGGGCTTTCCCTCAACATAGAAGTCAAGAATATCATTCTTAACCTCCTCCCATAACTCAAGAAAGTCTTCTGTCTTTGGGTGAAAGTTGATAACAACATCAAAGAAGAGGTCTGACTTGAGAGGTATTAGGAGAGCCATCCCGAGATATGCAGAGATCTGTCGCCTTTGAGTCATAGATCTTCAACAGGCTTAGGGTGAACGCTAGGTTTGAGCTAGGATTTTTTTTTTTTTTTTTAAAAAATTGTTTGAACAGGAGACGAGAACGGAAGAGAGAGAGAGAAAAACTTGATGAGGAATGCAAGGAGATAGAGAAAGATGAGAGGGAAAGAGAAGAGTTTGAAGAGTATTTAAAAGAAAATAAAATGAAACGAATGATGAATAGCATTTAATGTTACGTGACGTGAGGAGAGATAATAAAGACAAATGAGGTGACTGGCACAGTTACCTATGGTCGGCGTCCCTTCAACTGCATGCACGTTTATCCATGAATAGTAACGACAGGTTTACCATCCCGAGATAAAACGTAACAGCTGTTTTGCTTTAAAAGAGGTTCTGAATCAACTTAGACAATGAAACGTTAGTAATAACCGAATCATAATTTCTAAAAGATTTCAATCAGAACTTCTGATATAAAAAATAATCCATTTTCATTTCAGAAGATACTCATACATGAGAACTTCTCATCTTCTCATTCTGGGCATAAATCCATACTGATGTTCTTCAGAATGAACTTAAACCTATCTTCAGCCAGGGGTTTTGTAAAGATATCAGCCCATTGATGGTCTGTATCAACAAAGTTTAAAGATATAACACCCTTCTGAACATAGTCCCTTATGAAATGATGTTTAATCTCAATATGTTTAGCTTTTGAATGAAGAATAGGATTCTTAGATAAACATATAGCAGAAGTATTATCACAGAATATAGGAATGTTACTCTCAAATATCTGATAATCTTCTAACTGACTCTTCATCCAGAGCATCTGTGTACTACAACCAGCAGCAGCGACATATTCTGCTTCTGTTGTTGATAGAGCAATAGTTGCTTGCTTCTTGCTATACCAAGAGATCAAATGACTTCCAAGAAATTGGCAACTTCCTGAAGTACTTTTTCTTTCAATTCTGTCTCCAGCATAGTCAGCATCGCAGAATCCTACTAAGTTGTATTCTTTAGATTTTCTGTAAACTAAGCCAACATTAGTAGTACCTTTCAGATACCTTAGAATTCTCTTAACAGCAGTTAAATGAGATTCTCTAGGATCTGATTGGAATCTAGCACACAAACAAACACTGAACAGAATGTCAGGTCTAGAAGCAGTCAGATATAGAAGAGATCCAATCATACCTCTGTATAACTTCTGATCTACCTTCTTACTTACCTCATCCTTACCTAGGATGCATGTTGGATGCATAGGAGTTTTGGCTTCTTTGCAGTCTAGAAGATTAAACTTCTTCAGAAGTTCCTTCACATACTTGGTTTGATGAACATACGTTCCTTCTGATGTTTGATTTATTTGTATTCCAAGGAAATACTTGAGTTCTCCCATCATGCTCATTTCAAACTCAGCCTGCATAGACTTAGCAAACTCCTTTCCAAGTGTAGCATTAGATGTTCCAAAAATAATATCATCTACATATATTTGACAAATTAAAATATCCCTTTTAAAGGTTTTACAAAAGAGAGTAGTGTCCACTTTTCCTCTAGTGAAACCATTATCCAGAAGGAAAGAACTTAAGCGTTCATACCAAGCTCTGGGAGCCTGTTTCAATCCATACAATGATTTCTTAAGTTTAAAAACATGATTAGGAGACATAGAGTCTTCAAAACCAGGAGGTTGATGGACATAAACTTCTTCATCTATATAACCATTTAAGAAGGCACTCTTGACATCCATCTGATAAAGAGTGATGTTATGTTGAGTGGCAAATGAAATTAATAGACGAATAGATTCTAACCTGGCCACTGGTGCAAAGGTTTCTGTATAATCAATCCCTTCTTGCTGACTATAACCCTGAGCCACCAGTCTGGCTTTGTTCCTTACCACTTCACCTTTCTCACTGAGCTTGTTTCTGAAGACCCATTTTGTACCAATTATATTGAATCCATCTGGTCTAGGAACAAGATCCCAAACATCATTCCTTGTAAACTGATTCAGTTCTTCTTGCATAGCAATTATCCAGTCTGGATCTTCTAGAGCATGATCAACAGAAGTTGGCTCGATCAAAGATACAAGACCTAATTGACAGTCTGCATTGTTCTTAAGGAATGCTCTTGTTCTGATTGGATCATCCTTCTTTCCAAGAATGACATCTTCTGAATGACCAGAGATAAGTCTGGATGATCTTCTGACAGATGGTTCTTCAGAAATACTTAGATCCTCCAGAGAAGCTGATACTTGATCTTCAGATTCTTTGCTTCTGAGAAGCTCTGCTTCTGATGCGTTGCTTCTTGGCTCAACAACTTCTGATATATCAATATCACAATCTGCAAAATTATCAAACTGCTTTGGTTTTTCAGAACCAAGCTTATCATCAAACCTGATATTGATTGATTCTTCTACAATCAATGTTTCAGTATTGTATACTCTGTAGCCTTTTGAGCGTTCAGAATATCCAAGAAGGAAACATTTTTGTGCTTTGGAATCAAACTTACCAAGATGATCTTTAGTGTTCAGAATAAAGCATACACATCCAAAAGGATGGAAATATGAAATGTTGGGCTTTCTATTCTTCCACAATTCATAAGGAGTCTTATTTAGAATAGGTCTGATAGAGATTCTATTCTGAATATAGCATGCAGTGTTTATTGCTTCTGCCCAGAAATGCTTAGCCATATTGGTTTCATTGATCATGGTTCTGGCCATTTCTTGCAGAGTCCTATTCTTTCGTTCTACAACCCCATTTTGCTGTGGAGTTCTAGGACAAGAGAAATCATGGGCAATACCATTTTCTTTGAAGAACTCTTCAAAGGATCTGTTCTCAAATTCACCACCATGATCACTTCTGACCTTTATGATTTTACACTCTTTTTCAGATTGAATCTGAATGCAGAAATCAAAGAACACTGAATGAGTCTCATCTTTGTGTTTCAAGAGTTTTACCCATGTCCAGCGGCTATAATCATCTACGATGACTAATCCATATTTCTTCCCTCTGACAGATGCTGTTTTGACTGGGCCAAACAGATCAATGTGCAAGAGTTCTAATGGCCTTGAGGTAGAAACAACATTCTTGGACTTGAATGCAGGTTTGGAGAACTTGCCCTTCTGACATGCTTCACAAAGAGCATCTGATTTGAATTTCAGATTAGGGAGTCCTCTGACCAGATTCAGTTTGTTAATCTGAGAAATCTTTCTCAAACTAGCATGACCTAATCTTCTGTGCCAGACCCACTGCTCTTCAGAAACAGACATAAGACAAGTCACCTTCTGACTCATAAGATCTTGCAGATCTGTCTTATAAATGTTGTTCTTCCTCTTGCCTGTAAATAGGATTGAGCCATCCTTCTGATTTACAGCCTTGCAAGACTCTTGATTAAAGATTATATCATAACCATTGTCACTCAATTGACTGATAGATAAGAGGTTATGTGTTAATCCTTCTACAAGAAGTACATTAGAAATGGAAGGAGAGTTACCAGACTTTATAGTTCCAGAGCCAATTATCTTGCCCTTCTGATCTCCTCCAAACTTGACTTCTCCTCCAGACTTAAGCACCAGGTCTTGGAACATAGACCTTCTTCCTGTCATGTGTCGCGAGCATCCAGAGTCCAGGTACCATGACATGTTGTGCTTTGTCCTTTTTGCAGTCAAGGATATCTGCAATAGGAATAATCTTATCCTTAGGTACCCACATTTTCTTGGGTCCTTTCTTGTTAGATTTTCTCAAGTTCTGATTGAACTTGGGTTTAATATTGTAAGCAATAGGAGGAACAGCATGATAATTCTTAATGTGAGTTTCATGATATTTCCTAGGTTGTGTCACATGCTTTTTGTTGTGTGTTATGTGAAAACTTTGAGCATGTGAAGTGTGCCTAATATCATGGGAGTGGCCATACTTGAACTGATCATACAATGGCTTGTATGTGATTTTCATTTCATCAACAGGTTCAAGTTTGTATGGGGTTTCACCCTCAAAACCAATGCCAACTCTTTTGTTTCCAGACACAGCATATATCATAGAAGCTAGCTGACTTCTGCCAATACTTCTAGATAAGAACTTCCTGAAGCTTAAATCATATTCTTTCAGAATATGGTTTAGACTAGGAATGGATTTTTCTGAATCAGAAGGAGATCCAACATTATTGGATAATTTTAAAAGTTTTTCTTTTAATTCAGAATTCTCCAACTCAAGCTTCTTTGTTTCAAATTCAAACAGCTTTTTCAGCTTTTTGTATTTGAGACTAATCTGAGACTTGAGTTCCAGAAGTTCAGTTAGACCGGAAACTAACTCATCTCTAGTAAGTTCAGAAAATACCTCTTCAGAATCTGATTCTGATGTAGATTCTGATCCGTCATCTTCTGTCGCCATCAGCGCACAGTTGGCCTGCTCATCTTCAGAGTTTGAATCATCTTCTGACTCATCCCAGGTTGCCATAAGACCTTTCTTCTTATGAAACTTCTTCTTGGGATTTTCCTTCTGAAGATTTGGACATTCGTTCTTGTAGTGTCCAGGCTCATTGCATTCATAGCACATGACCTTCTTCTTGTCAAATCTTCTGTCATCAGAAGATTCTCCACGTTCAAATTTCTTTGAACTTCTGAAGCCTCTGAACTTCCTTTGCTTGGTCTTCCAGAGTTGATTTAGCCTTCTGGAGATTAAGGACAGTTCATCTTCTTCTTCAGATTCTGATTCTTCAGGATCTTCTTCTCTAGCCTGAAAAGCGTTAGTGCATTTCTTGATATTGGATTTTAATGCAATAGACTTACCTTTCTTTTGAGGCTCATTTGCGTCCAGCTCTATTTCATGACTCCTCAAGGCACTGATAAGCTCTTCCAGAGAAACTTCATTCAGATTCTTTGCAATCTTGAATGCAGTCACCATAGGACCCCATCTTCTGGGTAAGCTTCTGATGATCTTCTTTACGTGATCAGCCTTGGTGTATCCCTTGTCAAGAACTCTCAATCCAGCAGTAAGAGTTTGAAATCTTGAAAACATCTTTTCAATGTCTTCATCATCCTCCATCTTGAAGGCTTCATACTTCTGGATTAAAGCTAGAGCTTTAGTCTCCTTGACTTGAGCATTTCCTTCATGAGTCATTTTCAAGGACTCATATATGTCATAGGCCGTTTCCCTGTTAGATATCTTCTCATACTCAGCATGAGAGATAGCATTCAGCAAAACAGTTATGCATTTATGATGATTCCTGAAAAGCTTTTTCTGATCATCATCCATTTCTTGCCTTGTCAGCTTTACGCCTCTGGCATTTACGGGATGTTTGTAACCATCCATCAGAAGATCCCATAGATCACCATCTAGACCCAGAAAGTAACTTTCCAGTTTATCTTTCCAGTATTCAAAGTTTTCACCATCAAATACCGGCGGTCTAGTATAACCATTGTTACCGTTGTATTGCTCAGCAGAGCCAGATGTAGATGCAGGTGTAGGTGTAGACTTTTCACTTTCATCAACCATCTTTTACTGAAGCGTTTTTCTCTTCCTGAATCTTTTCTAAACACGGTTAAGTGCTTGCACCTTAGAACCGGCGCTCTGATGCCAATTGAAGGATAGAAAAACACTTAGAAAGGGGGGGTTTGAATAAGTGTAGCTTTAAAAACTTGACAGATAAAAATAAATTGCACAGTTATTTTTATCCTGGTTCGTTGTTAACTAAACTACTCCAGTCCACCCCCGCAGAGATGATTTACCTCAACTGAGGATTTAATCCACTAATCGCACGGATTACAATGGTTTTCCACTTAGTCAGCAACTAAGTCTTCCAGAGTCTTCTGATCACACACTGATCACTCCAGGAACAACTGCTTAGATACCCTCTAAGACTTTTCTAGAGTCTACTGATCAACACGATCACTCTAGTTACAATCTGCTTAGTTCACTCCTAAGACTTCCTAGAGTATTCTGATCCACACGATCACTCTAGTTCCTTACAACTTAATGTAATCAATCTAAGAGTATTACAAATGCTTCTTGAAAGCGATAATCACAACTGTGATATTTCTCTTAATCGTTTAAGCTTAATCTCACTAATATATTACAAAAGCAATGTAGTGAGCTTTGATGAAGATGAAGATTCTGAGTTTAGATTTGAACAGAGTTTCAGCAAGTTAATTTGAATTATATTGTTCAGGATCGTTAACCTTGCTTCTCATCAGAACTTCATATTTATAGGCGTTGGAGAAGATGACCGTTGAATGCATTTAATGCTTTGCGTGTTCCGTACAGCATCGCATTTAATGTTATACGCTTTTGTCAACTACCTCGAGCCTTGTTCACGCTGTGTCTACTGACGTAGCCTTTAGTAGCTTTTAACGTTCCTTTTGTCAGTCAGCGTAGCTTGCCACTTGTACTTTCTTCTGATCTGATGTTTGTGAATACAACGTTTGAATATCATCAGAGTCAAACAGCTTGGTGCATAGCATCTTCTGATCTTCTGACCTTGAAGTGCTTCTGAGCGTGATACCATCTTCTGAGCTTCAGTGCTTCTGATCTCATGTTCTTCTGATGCTTCCATAGACCCATGTTCTGATTCTGCTTCGACCATCTTCTGATGTCTTGCCAGACCATGTTCTGATGTTGCATGCTGAACCCTTGAGACAAAGCTTCTGAGCGCTGAATTATGCGTACTCTTTATATATTTCCTGAAAGGGAAATTGCATTGGATTAGAGTACCATATTATCTTAAGCAAAATTCATATTATTGTTATCATCAAAACTAAGATAATTGATCAGAACAAATCTTGTTCTAACAACTATTGTGTAATGCCGGGCTCTTCCCTTCTATGTTAGAAATCTAAAAAGTAGCATATTGTCTCAAGGTTTTTTACTGAGGAAGAATACCGAGCTTTAGCCTCCATTACATGTCAAATTCAATGGATGCAATACTTGTTTCGTGACCTTCAAGTTGAGTTCTCACAGCCTGCATCCATTTTCTGTGACAATAGATTTTTTATTTACTTGGCTCACAATCTAACTTTTCACAAACGAAGCAAGCACATTGAGCTGGACTGTCATGTTGTGCGTGAGAAAATCCAGTTCAAACTCATTCATTTACTCCCCATTTCCACACATGTTCAACTGGATGATATGGTGACTAAGCCTCTTCATTCTCCAACTTTGAAGACGACTTTGGACAAGTTAGGTCTTTGTAACATCCAAAGTCCAACTTAAGGGGTTTGTTAATATAGCTTTGTATGAAGTATTCCCTTTTTTATTTTTTTCTTATCTTAGTCTCTAATAGGTTGCCACGTGGGTAGTTCTCTTAACTATTATCAGCCACACATTCCTTGTTTATTAGCTTTATATATAGTTGGATATTATCTATTTTCACAATTAATGAAAGAAGTTTTCTATGCTTAATCGTTTTCTCATAACAAACTCTTTGCTTTGCATCTTCTTCTTCTTCTTTCAGTGAATCACCAAGGTGAGTTATTCACCATTGACATATTAACTACAGTATATGCCGTAGCATGGATTGGCCGGCTAATTATCTCGGCAAAATATTTCTAGCAAAATTCCAACTAATATTTAAAATCTCATGGCCAAACCATAACTAAATAGTAGCAGAATGTCTGTCTTAAGTTTATGTCTCCTAAATATTCAGCTATAATATCACCACAAAAATATCATTGTAAATCTCAAACTAAAATTTAAAACATTTTTTTATATAATTAATTAGACTAGATTGTAAAATATTTATAAAAATAATTTTTAGGGTATCGTAATTGTCAATAATTACGTATTTGTCCAAATAAAAAAATTAAAATTTTAAGATATTATAGAATTCATCACATTTAAAATAAAATTTCATACCTAGAATGATATCACAACTAAAAGCATTTCATATTTATATATTTTCACAATTGATTAACTCACTCTACACTTTCAACTATTCACATTAAAAAAAGTCTTATACTACGGCATTTTTAACAAAACAACTAAGTATTTATAACTATTGAGCATCTTAGTTAGAAACCGCCTAAAAAATAAAACTTATCTCATGTCGTCCGATCCTCCACTTTATGGCAATGATGTTGTGTTACTGGCCAAAAATATAACTTGTTAGACGCTGGCCTGAGGATCTAGAGGGGGGGTGAATAGATCTCACAGAGTTTTTCGGGATTATTTCGAACTAAAGCGAAAGCGGTTCTGAATCGACTTGCGTCTATTCCGGACCGTTATTGCAAGGGTCGTATATGTGACAAAACCACAAGATAATTGAGATTAATGATGAAGTGATATGTTATCGAATCAATACGTTTCACAGCTGAAAATCAATTATCTTCTAAATTGACAAACTTTGGTTTGCAATGCAGTAATAGTGGAATAAGCAAAACGACAAACACTTGGTGATAATGTTCAAATTGATGATGATTCAAGATGTGGTGAATTGTGATGTTTATGCAGAACTTTAATTCATAATTTTAACACTTGAATCGTTAATCAATTTTGCAATTATGACCAAATATGAACAGAACGTAAATGAAAAGATAAAAGCGACAAGAACACGATATTTGTTCAGGCAGTTCGTCGATCGTCCTCGCTACGACTACGTCTGCCCCCAATTCCAAATTGAAATTGAGAAATCTTCCATTAATGTTGAAAGTAGTATATACAAAGAAGAAAACAAAGCGATAAACAATAAACCGAATTTGTCGATCCTTTGAATCTTCTTCCCCCTTAATCTTGAGTCAGATCAAGGTGATCCAAGAGCTTCACTTGATCCCTTTTCTGCAGTGTCTTGAATTGCCTTGAACCCTTGTTCTTCAATCTTCACACTCAGATGGATCCTCGATGAAACCTCTTGATAAAAACCCCCAAGAAACACCTATCTTGGAGGACAAAACCCTCGGATTTTATTCACCAAAAACCCCACAAATCTTCACCCACTAGGAATCTTCAATTCCGTTCCATGGACGTTATCGAACTCGATCACTAACCCTCAACGCAAAAATGATTATGTGTAATTGTGTTGGAGATGACGAAGAACGAAGATGAGAATCCTTTGTGTATCTTTCAGTCGTTGGTGTTGTTTTCAATAATTGAACCTTGGACAATATATATGAGAGCTTTTCAGTTGATGCAGAGAAAACCAGAAATTTTGGCAGTTTTGATCAGATAGGTCGACCTAATTTAGGGCTGGGTCGACCTAACAGAGCTGCATATCCTTTGGAAGTCAGTTTTGATCAGATAGGTCGACCTAATTTAGGGCTGGGTCGACCTAACAGAGCTGCATATCCTTTGGATGTCATTTGTTCCCAGTTAGGTCGACCTGTCAAAGAAGTAGGTCGACCAGAATCCACTTCAGATGCGTTTTGGGGAAATTTTCTCAGATTAGGTCGACCTAGTTGTTGTGTAGGTCGACCTAGCAGAATGATATGTAAATTTCTTCATTTTAGGTCGACCTGTGTTGGAAGTAGGTCGACCTGACTGCTGATTTTCTGAGTTCCTCTTATTTTGCTTGTGTTGAGTCGACCTGTATGCATAGTAGGTCGACCTGCTCTGTTATGAGTGACCAAAGCTTGCTTTTCTTTGAGTTCTTCTGCTTGTACCTTGTTGCTTGTATGCTTGTTGAGTTTGCCATGAATCAAAAACATCTTTGTGAGTGTGATCTTGTATTCACATACTCCCCCTTTTTGATGATGGCAAACCGGTAGTAGAAGCTTTGGCAATAAGTGGTAAAAGCTCCCCCGTACACTCAGCATCTATTTACTTAGCTGAGCTCCCCCGTACACTCAGCATCTATCTCCCCCTTTGACAACATCAAAAGAGATACAAGAAAAACAGCAGAGGAGAGTAACGAGAGAAACATAGATAACACGCTAGCATTCATAGTATAGTAGATAAAAGGTAGATAGTGATAGCATGAGAGCCAAATATGTTTAAAGGTGTATTAAAGATGAGATACATATATGAGCAAGAGAGATATATGTATGAAGTCACTATAAGCATGTTAATTGATAGCATATTATAGTATCAATAATATTTTTGGAAGTGAACAACAATTACGTTACCGCTTTCTCAATATGTAGGTGTCAACTTTAGTGGCAGCCTTTAGTCAATGTGGAATGACGCCTGGCTTGATAATGAACTACCTTTACGCTAAGAGAAATGTTAGCAGGAAAAAAAATTTATATAAAGTAAAGGAATAATATTAAGAGAGAACAAACGTAATTAGCCCAAATTGGAGATATCGAGTATCCCCAATTCCCTACGAATGTTGAAGTATTGCTCCGTTGCTAGAGGTTTGGTGAAGATGTCGGCTAGTTGCTTCTTGCTTTCTACATGTTCAAATGTAACGTCTCCTTTCTCTACATGATCTCGTAGGAAGTGATGTCTTATTTCAATATGCTTGGTGCGTGAGTGTAAGACAGGATTTTTACTCAAGTTTATGGCACTTGTGTTGTCGCACATGATAGGTATACGATCAAGCTTAATACCAAAGTCAAGAAGTTGTTGCTTGAGCCATAATATTTGTGCACAGCAGCTTCCAGCAGCTACATATTCTGCCTCAGCAGTAGATAATGCAACCGATACTTGTTTCTTGCTATGCTAACTTATCAATGAATTTGAGAATAGATGACATGTTCCACTGGTGCTTTTTCTATCGGATTTGCAGCCAGCAAAATCTGAATCGGAGAATCCTACCAAATGGCACTCATTTCCCTTTGGATACCATAGGCCATATGTAGTAGTTCCACGTAAGTATCGCAGAATTCTTTTGACAGCTTTTAAGTGAGATTCTTTTGGACAAGATTGATATCTTGCACACATACACACACTAAACATAATGTCTGGTCTTGAGGCAGTAAGATACAATAGTGAACCTATCATACCTCGGTACAATTTTACGTCAACCTCTTTACCTTTCTCATCTTTGTCTAGATTAGTATTTGTTGCCATAGGTGTGTCAATTTCCTTCGCTTCACTCATTCCAAATCTTTTGAGCAGCTCCGTACAGTATTTAGTTTGATTTACAAACGTTCCATGACTGAGTTGCTTGATTTGTAGGCCAAGGAAGAAATTTAGCTCACCCATGAGACTCATCTCAAATTCACTCTGCATAAGCTTAGAAAAATCTTTGACAAGTTTTGCATTAGTCGACCCAAATATAATATCATCTACATAAACTTGGACTAAGAGAACATCTTTATCTTTTCTTTTAATAAAGAGAGTAGTGTCAACTTTACCCCTAGAGTACCCTTGACTAAGAAGAAATTTGCTCAAACGTTCGTACCAAGCCCGAGGGGCTTGTTTAAGACCGTATAGAGCACGTTTCAGCTTATAAACATGAGTTGGGTACATGTAATTCTCAAAGCCGGGTGGCTGAGCAACATAGACTTCTTCATTTATATAGCCATTTAGAAAAGCACTTTTAACATCCATTTGGAATAGTTTGAAGTCTTTAGAACACGCATAAGCAAGTAAGAGACGAATAGCTTCGAGACGTGCTACAGGAGCGTATGTCTCTTCATAATCAATACCTTCCTCTTGATTATAACCTTGGGCAACTAATCTCGCTTTGTTTCTAGTAATAACGCCGTTTTCATCAAGTTTGTTATGAAAAACCCATCTAGTGCCTATTACTTGATGATCTCCCGAATGAGGGACTAAGTCCCAAACATCATTCCGTTTAAATTGGTTTAATTCTTCTTGCATGGCCATTAGCCAATGCTCATCAAGTAATGCATCCTTAGCGTTTTTCGGCTCAACTTGTGAAACAAAAGCAAAATGATGACAGAAGTTACTTATCTTTGAGCGTGTTGTAACGCCCCTTGAGATGTCTCCTATTATATTGTCAATTGGATGGTCTTTCACATTTGTCCAGGCCTTAGGAAGTTCTTCATTGTTTGAGATGCTTTCTTTTTCATTTTCATCATGAGACTCATCTTTCTCTCTCTCAGCATCTTTCTTTACAATACTTTCATTCTCGTCTTCCTTATCTTTGACAATGTCTTCAGTGGATGGACCTGCACCATTAAACGAAAGACCTACACTTCCTTTACCAAGTATGGCTCCCCGATTGTTATCTCCATAGGTGACATACCCCTTTTTCTTTGCTTGAAACTCAACGAAAAGAGATAGGTCTCCCGTCATGTGTCTTGAACATCCGCTATCAAGGAACCACAACCTTTCGGCAATGTCAAGACACTTTTCCTGCATGATTAATTTAGAGAGGGAGGTCCCCAATTTTCATTGGGTCCTTGGTAGTGAGTACACATTTTGTTGCACTTAGGCAACCATTGAAATACTCCTTTAGGAACTAAAATTCTCCTAAATTTGCATTTTTCAATGGTATGTCCCTTTTTGCAACAATAATGACAGGTAATATGATGAGAATATGCTGTTTTGCTAGTTGATGCTTTTGGTACAAAAGTGTATTTACTATATAAAGGAGTATACGATCTTTTGAACTTATTTGGATCAACCGCAAAGGTCACTTTTGGTTGTAGAGCCTTGTCTAACTTGGCTTTTAGATCTCTTACTTCTTTTTGCCAAATGTGACATGTCTCACAACCAAACCATGATGTAGGATCTATTTCAACTTTATCCTTTTGAATGTCTAGCATAGATTGTTTTAAAGCTTCCATATCCTTTTCGGTTTTCTCAACTTTTGATTCAAGATATGAAAAGATTTTCTTATTTGAGGCCAAAAGTTTGAAAGCTTCAATTGCATCTCTATGTAATTCTTCAAAAGCAAGTTTTAGTTGAGAATGAGATACCTTATCTATGAGTTCAGGTTTAAGATGACTTACAGCTTTCTTTTTCTTGTGTTGATGAGCCATAAGGCATAAGTTTGCTGATTCTTCTTCATCGCTTGATGAGTTTTCACTAGATGAATCACTTTCCCATGCTTTGTAGGCTCTCTTAGATTTGTTATGACCTTTGCTTTGGTTCTTCTCTTTTTCCTTCTTAAGGTATGGACAATCCGGTTTGTAGTGACCGGCTTTCCCACAATTAAAGCAAGGGCCTTTGATTTTTCCTTTGTTGTCGTCATCTTGTTTGAACTTGTTTGATTGCTTTCTATAGTTGATCAAGCCTTTGTCAGAATGTTTTGCTCCATTTTTCTTTAGATATTTGTTGTATCTTCGCACAAACAGTCCCATTTCCTCATCATCGGAGTCTTCGTCATCACTTGTATCACTATCCTCTAGCTCTTGTCTTGAGGTCTTGGAGCTTGAAGCTTTTAGAGCTATTGACTTCTTCTCTACCTCTTTCTCCATGTTCTTTTCTTTCTTTGCCCTTTTCTCATGCATGTCAAGGCATTTAAGGTGTTGTTCATGTTCCTCTAGTTTACCAAAGAGAGTGGTAATGTCTAAGGTGTTTAGATCATTTGCTTCCTTTATTGCTGTAACCTTGGGTTGCCATTCCCTGTTCAAGCATCTTAAGATTTTGTTAGTAGCAACTGCATTGGAAACAGGTCTATCAAGAGAATTTAACCGATTTTTCAGGTGAACGAATCTCTTCTGCATGTTTTCGATGGATTCACCATCTTCCATGTGGAAGAGTTCGAACTCTTGAGTTAACGTATTGATCCTAGCTAGTTTGACATCATCCGTTCCCTCGTGGGCAACTTGCAATGTGTCCCACATAGCTTTAGCGGATCTACAATGGGAAACGCGATAGTATTCATCAACTCCTAGAGTTGAGATTAGAATGTTTCTCGCTTTCCAATCGTATGCATATCTCTTTTCATCTTCAGCATCCCAAGTATTTTCTGGTTTTGGAACAACTGCACCAGCTGCATTTGTCATGGTGATCTGAAAGGGACCATTGACAATAGCTGTCCAGATGTTCCTATCAATTGCATTGATGTGGACACACATACAATCCTTCCAATAGCCATAGTTTTCACCGTTGAAAACTGGAGCTCTATTGTGAGCCCCTTTAGGTCCGGAAGCCATCTTTCCAGTAAGTGTTTCAAGTAGCACGGAATAAACCAGAGCTCTTGATGCCACTTGTTAGACGATGGCCTGAGGATCTAGAGGGGGGGTGAATAGATCTCACAGAGTTTTTCGGAATTATTTCGAACTAAAGCGAAAGCGGTTCTGAATCGACTTGCGTCTATTCCGGACCGTTATTGAAAGGGTCGTATATATGACAAAACCACAAGATAATTGAGATTAATGATGAAGTGATATGTTATCGAATCAATACGTTTCACAGCTGAAAATCAATTATCTTCTAAATTGACAAACTTTGGTTTGCAATGCAGTAATAGTGGAATAAGCAAAACGACAAACACTTGGTGATAATGTTCAAATTGATGATGATTCAAGATGTGGTGAATTGTGATGTTTATGCAGAACTTTAATTCATAATTTTAACACTTGAATCGTTAATCAATTTTGCAATTATGACCAAATATGAACAGAACGTAAATGAAAAGATAAAAGCGACAAGAACACGATATTTGTTCAGGCAGTTCGTCGATCGTCCTCGCTACGACTACGTCTGCCCCCAATTCCAAATTAAAATTGAGAAATCTTCCATTAATGTTGAAAGTAGTATATACAAAGAAGAAAACAAAGCGATAAACAATAAACCGAATTTGTCGATCCTTTGAATCTTCTTCCCCCTTAATCTTGAGTCAGATCAAGGTGATCCAAGAGCTTCACTTGATCCCTTTTCTGCAGTGTCTTGAATTGCCTTGAACCCTTGTTCTTCAATCTTCACACTCAGATGGATCCTCGATGAAACCTCTTGATAAAAACCCCCAAGAAACACCTATCTTGGAGGACAAAACCCTCGGATTTTATTCACCAAAAACCCCACAAATCTTCACCCACTAGGAATCTTCAATTTCGTTCCATGGACGTTATCGAACTCGATCACTAACCCTCAACGCAAAAATGATTATGTGTAATTGTGTTGGAGATGACGAAGAACGAAGATGAGAAGCCTTTGTGTATCTTTCAGTCGTTGGTGTTGTTTTCAATAATTGAACCTTGGACAATATATATGAGAGCTTTTCAGTTGATGCAGAGAAAACCAGAAATTTTGGCAGTTTTGATCAGATAGGTCGACCTAATTTAGGGCTGGGTCGACCTAACAGAGCTGCATATCCTTTGGAAGTCAGTTTTGATCAGATAGGTCGACCTAATTTAGGGCTGGGTCGACCTAACAGAGCTGCATATCCTTTGGATGTCATTTGTTCCCAGTTAGGTCGACCTGTCAAAGAGGTAGGTCGACCAGAATCCACTTCAGATGCGTTTTGGGGAAATTTTCTCAGATTAGGTCGACCTAGTTGTTGTGTAGGTCGACCTAGCAGAATGATATGTAAATTTCTTCATTTTAGGTCGACCTGTGTTGGAAGTAGGTCGACCTGACTGCTGATTTTCTGAGTTCCTCTTATTTTGCTTGTGTTGAGTCGACCTGTATGCATAGTAGGTCGACCTGCTCTGTTATGAGTGACCAAAGCTTGCTTTTCTTTGAGTTCTTCTGCTTGTACCTTGTTGCTTGTATGCTTGTTGAGTTTGCCATGAATCAAAAACATCTTTGTGAGTGTGATCTTGTATTCACATAACTTTCTCCTATAGTGTGATCCTCCACTTGAAAGGAAATGATGTTGAGTTTCTAGCCAGTGGACAAAAATATTTTATAAAAAAAGCTTAGAAGAGACAGCCACACAAACTCAACCTCAAACATAATGGTCTCTAAAACAATCACCTTTCGATCATCGAGAATATCATCATCATCATCGAGAGTATCCATTGCACAAATTGATAAATCATGCAAATTATCATGTGTACGAAAAAATTCACTATAGTCTTCTATCTCTTTTATATATTGCATCTAGAATTCTCCCTCTCATGTCTTATGACAACAAAAGTTTGTCTACATGATTGAGCAAAAACCCAAGATTATACCAAAAAAATGGACTAAAGGACTCCTGATGGTCTCTTACAAATCCTCAACAAGCTGGTACTTTGTCTTGGTTAAGAGAAATCCATCAATGTCCTACACCAAGGGGTAGTATGAAACAAAGAAGACCCTTTGAGCATACCTATTGGTCTTTGTATATCATAAATCATTATCCCAGTTGATAGAATAGCCTTCTAAAAATACATGTTGGTTACTATAATTCCCGATAGTGCTGCAATAGCACTAAATGTTTAACTCCAATCGTTTTAATGATAATGACGTATGTTTAAGTGGTGGTGTTGGACAAGTGCACGATTGAAAAAGTTTGGGTGGATCACCAGGCCTGATCTTTAGCATGTAGAAGTTGTGTTGTAGCACTGGGCCCTCAAATTTTGGAGGTCCCATTTTTTATTGGTATTAACAAAAAATTCCAAACAGAAATTCTGGACGCCTCAAAAAATGGAGACATGATCTTCTCTTTCTTTCATTTGGTTGCTCTTCTCCTCTCGTTTATTCACTCCAACCTTGATCAAAAACAAAAATGAATTTATTTCGACGGAGACACAAGGAAATGCTATTTTTGTTACACCACCTTCCACCATAAGTTTACCACAATGTCAATGGAGACACGACAAAACTAAGGTGTTGCGGCGGTGTTGTGTACTCATTGACTCAATGGTAAGAATTTTATTGGCATATTTTGCACAAGCTTTTTGGGATTTCAATTTAGTTAGCACAAAATAACACTTCACAAACAAAGTGATTGAGAAAAGTAGTTATCACGCTTCAGTTAAATTCGAATACAACAGGTATAATTTAGTTCAATCTCTGCTTGAAATAAATGATTACTAAAGACAACTTTATTATTAAAATTTTCATAAATTCGGCAACATAGAAGTTAATACTAAGAATCAATACGTCGTACAAGGGCTTCTAAAGCGCTTTTTTTAGGCTTTTAGAGCGCTTAAAAGCGCTGCCAAAGTCAGCGCTGTCGTAGGTAACGACAGCGCTTTTAAAACTCCAAAAGCGCTCTCGTAGCCCCCCTATAGCAGCGCTTTTTCCATAAAAGTGCTCTCGTATCCCCCCTATAGCAGCGCTTTTTCCAGAAAAGCGCTCTCGTAGCCTCCCCCTATAGCAGCACTTTTTTCAGAGAAGTGCTCTCGTAGCCTCCCCTATAGCAGCGTTTTATCCAGAAAAGCGCTCTCGTAGCCCCCTATAGCAGCGCTTTTTCCAGAAGCGCTTTCGTAGGTTGCGCTTTTTTATCTTCTTTTTTTTTATCTTAGGCAGCGCTTTTTATTAAAAAGTGCTTTGGTAGGTAGGCCTTTACGAGCGTTTTTTACAAGCGATGTGGTTGCTAAATGCAGTATTTTAAAGTGCAATTTGTAATTTAAGCCTCCCAGTTCGACCTGTAATTTATATTTATTTTCAACCTGTAATATTTTCGACCTGTAATATATTTTCAACCTATATTTATTTTCGACCTGTAATGTATTTTCAACCTGTAATATTTTCAACCATATGTAGGACAATATAATACCATTAT
Organism: Vicia villosa; assembly: GCF_029867415.1. NCBI lineage: Eukaryota > Viridiplantae > Streptophyta > Magnoliopsida > Fabales > Fabaceae > Vicia > Vicia villosa. The sequence goes on along the minus strand of NC_081181.1, from coordinate 123,418,946 downwards.
ATACCAAAATAAAATATATACACCATTAATATAGTTCAATTCACATATTTACAACAGATACATATAACTAAATCATCAACAGAATATAAGCCCGAAATTGTCAAAATCCGACGAGCGCACGGTCCTGGTCCTGCAAAGTATGAACAGAACAACACGGTCAATTAAACTAACTTTGCTCAAACACAATTAAAGGCTCCAACACAAAGTCATTATCAAAGTCATAAAACTTTTCACACAATATTGTGTTCATACCTATATGAATAGTCGCTGAATATAAAATTGACACAATTCCTCTTTGATTTCTTCCAACTTAAGTTTCGTGTAAGAAGCGGCATAGAAGTCATCAAAGTACTACATAACAAAAACATAATATGCATGATTTAGTTAAATGTAATAAATTATAAGAAATTATCCTAAGTTATAAATCAATACTGTGATTGGAATCTTTAATTGATTCGTTTGAAGGATTTCTTTCAAAAACCTCAAAACAAAGTATCTGCAATCTGTACTGTTTCGCTGTTGCGGACACTACATAGAAAAACAAATAAGATTTTTTAGTTGTCTTGTTTTATCAAGTAGCATAACTATTAATAGCAAAATGTGAAAATTAATGTACCTGCACTTTGATCCAAGTAATGTTGTTTGATTTAGTCTGGGATACCTGTGCGTGTCTTTGACTTCGGAACACTTGTATTGATCTAACAAAAATATAAAAGCATATATTTAGATCAATCTCACAAATAATTAAATATATAAATATACACGAATATTTAGAACGATCTCCTTACGTATCAATCATTGACTTCATAGCCGGATAATTTGTCCACTCACCATCTACCGAATTCAAAAAACATACCACTTCTTTTATAAGGTTGATAGCAAGCAACAACCAGTGTGCTCTATAAATTAAAACAAAAGTTTATATGAAAGTTTTGCTACGCAAAAGAAACAAAGATTAGATGAACCAAGAATGAAAAACTAACCCCACTGGTCGGGTATTATACGCCTAGAGATACAGCCTTTTTGTATTATCGGACCTCATGAATCTATCGACTAAGCGTTGTCTAACTGAATCTGGTTCCGTAGCAATTGTCTGTCCGCTGCAATGGGAGGAAGACACGAAATGGAATCTATTTAACAATTCAGTCCCGCGCAACCATTTGTCATACAACAACCTTAAATAAAAACATCATAAACATTAGATTATTTTCATTGAAATGTGTAAATAAATTGTTCAACTAATTAAATAATATATTTAGATCAATCTCACAACTAATTAAATAATAAATCGGATTACCGGATGTATGAGTGAACATTACTGGCGCCTAATTGGTCTTGCGTAAAAATCTCCTTCATTTCTTCTAGTGCAACATGCACGGGGAATTCAATACCAAAGACCGCTTCATCCATAGCAATTTCACGGATACTACATGTCGTCAAATCTGACATATCAACAAGTGTTTCGAGCATCTTCCGGTATCGAGGCACAAAAGCACCTCTTTTTGCCATGGTCTTCGAAGGACCCTTTTCCTTGGGCGGTACGCTACGAACTTGTTGCGTCACTTGTTGTGACCCTCGAACAGATACCTAAAAATCATATAACTTAGGTAAATTATAAAATCATGCAGTTTTAGATTCACATCATATATTAACACTTTAAATGTACCTCTTTTAGTGATGCAACAGACTCGTCCTCCTGCAAAATCCCTTTACCCTTAATTGCCGGTTTTGTAGGAGTAGTCTAAAACTATCATGTAAAATATAGTTAACGTAACGGTTCAGAATTGACATTCGAAAACTAAATTATTCATAATGGTTTTCAACATACCTCATCACCAATGATAATTAGCTCCGAGGGCCATGCAACAAATGACCCTATTGCATCTCGCAGCAATGTTGTCTCTGAGACCATGTCGGGTACCGGTAGCACCGCATCATGATTTAATACAACATCAACTGATACTTTCAGGTGTCCATTCGGGAGCGGTCTATGGTGAAGTAAATCTCCCAAAGTGTCGTGCACTTTTCCCTTGCCAATTAGGCGATAATTCGGTGACGATAAGTATAGTTGGCAAGATAAAATGCCCTAAACCAATAATAAATATAGAGTCATTATCATTAATAAAATAGAACAATTGTAAGAAAAAGGAATTTATAATTACCTCGGGAAATTTTCTTTGACAGTTGATACTAGCTTTATCACTAGTTTCCTTCACCGATGAAGTATTGCACTTTTCTCTCATATACATCTCATTATCTCTTTGCAATTCAGAGACTTGTGCTTGTAATTCCTGCAATTTTTGCAACACTTCTTCATTGGTAGGATTTCTTCTCCTAGAATGCTTAAAGGAAGAGATTGGAGTCACACCATGACCTTTACCCCTCACCTGACCGGGATACTCAGGAACATCTAGTGCTCTACTAAGTACGCTCTTATTATCCTGGTCCTCACCGGTGGATACCGATTGCGACATGGTCTCCTATAATTCATTTACATTTCAAAAATTATATATTAATAGACATTTGATTTAATTAAAGACACAGTGTTATACTTACACATTCATCATAAAATTTTTGAACATCGGGATCAACAGCTCGATTCTTGCCCACACGAGCTTCCTTCCACAACACATGTACTGAAAGTGAGGTTTCCTCACTTTTCGTCTCCTCTAACTATGAATTGACACAAATGATAAAATCGTCTATTACAACACATTTAGACAATTAATAAGAACGTAGCATTTTTATTTACTTACAATTTTTCCTCTAAGCGTGCATATCCCAAGCGCCCTTTTCTGTATGGATACGCGGGTTTTGATGCTCTCGTCCTATTTGTGGCACTCCTTTTCCGGAAAGCTTCATCTCTTTGATTTAGAAACTCAGCCCAATCTTCATCTTTAATGAAGAGCTCATATTTTTTTGGACGTCCCGGTGCCTCTTCAAGAAAGTTTCCTTGTTTATCCTTAAGATAGGTGTTTGTTAAAAAAGCTTTCCACCCTCTATATCTTTTTCCGGCCAAACCAAGTATGTAGCATTTACGCTCATCTGGTATGGTAAAAGACCTCTGCGAAAAAAACATACGCATAGAGTGTGTTAGTATAAGTAATTTAAACAAATTATCGTCAAGATAATAACAACAACCATATATGATACTTTAAGCTCATCCCAAATCATATCTTTTTTCTTGTCTAACGCTTTTCTTTTCAGATTCCATTTAGATACGGAGATTGGAATATGCAAACGAACAAGTGTACCAATGTAGCTTGTCAACTTTGCAGCATTAGAACCAATTGCTTGGTTATCGGAATTCCATTCTAAATTATATATTAATCCTTTGTCTCTATCTCGAACGATTCCCTTCATAATGGTGATGCCTCGTGCAACTTCTGTTGATGATGTATTAGGTGGAGGATTTGTATCCGGAGCATCTCTATCTTGTGAGTTTTCTTGATTACTAGTCATTTGACTTGTATCAAACAAACTAAAGCACATTAGTACACTATATTAATAAGTTAATAATCTATACAAGTCAAATGGAAGTCAAAGTAACCATGTACAAGTAATCAGAATCGAAATCGGTGAAATCAGAATAAGTGTTAAAAAAAGAAAGTTGTCGGAATTGAACGAAATTTACATGGCTATGGTAAAACGTCCTCACAGACTAAAAAATGAAGTCAGTTTTCCGAAATTCAGTTACAGGCAGAAGCAAAACCGATAAAAAAACAGTCCCGAAATGCAAAGATAAGTGCATGAGCAGCTCCGAAATCGTCAAAATAGTATAGTTACATGTAAAGAAGTCGACAAACGGATACATGGTTCAAAAGTTATGTACAAAATGAAAATATGCACCAAAATTGAATAAGTATTGTAACAATCGGAATACAAATTGAAAAAACTATACAAATTGAATATATAACAATCGGTACAAATTGAATAAAGCACATTAGTACTTGTGTCAGAAAAAGAAAGTTGTCGAAATATGTATACTATTACCTTTTTCACTAACATCTCTTTCTTTTCTTGGTAGGATTATGTTCTACTCGCCTCTTAACAACGCGGACGGTTGGATTGATCCAAATACCCTTATTATGATCATTTCTAGTACAAGATTCATTCTCATTTTGGTCGTTTCTTGTACAAGATTCAATGCCAACACCAATATCACCTTGATCTCCAATGTTTTCATCAATTATTTTGTTAGATAAAAGCACTATAGACCATTTCGTACTTGTCGGATCATTGACATAGAACACCTGTTTAGCTTGAGAGGCTAGAATGAAAGGCTCATCTTTGTACCCCACCCTATTGAGATCCACTTGCAAAAATCCTGACTTATCCATTCGTATGCCATTATTATTTTCAACCCACTTGTAACCAAATACAGGAATCTGAAACTTTGCGTAATCAAACAAAAAAATGCGCTCGATAACCCCAAAATATGACAAATTTGCAAATTTCGGATTTAAGTCATTCGCACTTGATATGTGCATTGATTCAGCTACCAAGGTAACACCACTATTTTGCATAGTACTTTTATCATCCTGTTCTTTGGTATAAAATGTGTATCCATTAATTGCGTATGCGCTATAAGAAAACTCAATTATACTTGGACCATATGCTAAACATCTCAACCTTTCTGTTACTGAAGCAGGATCTGAACGATACTTTGAATAAATATGTTCCCTAAACCACAGTATGAAACTTCGATTGTGCTCTCGTACTATCCAATTCTCATTTCTATTCGGATTTAAACCTCAGAGAACAACCTTGTGCATTTCAAGATACGGCTCAACCTCAATCTCATTGTGCAGAACATACAAATGCACTTGATCCCGCTCGAACATTGATACTGTCACAACTTTATTTCCAATTAGCCTTTTTCCTTCTTTTTTTCAACAATATGAGATTTGGGGAGTCCAATTGATTGAACATTTGACAGATATTCAGTACAAAATTCAACCGCTTCTTCAACAATGTATCGTTCGGCAATAAACCCTCCGGCCGACTTCTCTTTTTCACGTACACTTTTAATATTTTCATATAACATTCAGCAGGGTACATCCATCTCATATAAGTTGGTCCGCAAAATTGTGTCTCTTTCACAAGATGAACGACTAGATGAACCATTATGTCAAAAAACGAAGGAGGAAAATACATTTCAAGATCACATAAAGTAACAACTATCTCTTTTTGCAATGTTGGTAAGATCGCGGGATCGATCACCTTACTGCAAATTGACCTGAAGAAAAACACAGTTTAGTTATTGCGCTTCTTACTTTTTCTGGCAGAATAGAACGTATACCTATTGGTAGAAAATGTTCCATTATAACATGGAAATCATGCGTCTTTAAACTCTTTAACTTAAGGTCTTTCATGGACACAAGTCTTCTAATATCTAATGAGTAGCCTTCTGGAACTTTAACTTCACTGAGGAACTTACACAATGTTTTCTTCTCCTTTCTAGATAGAGTGTAAACAGCAGGTGGCAGATATCGTCTTCCTTTCGTCACGGGTCCCAATTCAGTTCTCATTCCCATGTTTACCATGTCCTTCCTTATGTTAAGGCCATCATTAGACTTTCCTTGTATATTGAGTAACGTACCTATAACACTGTCAAATACATTTTTTTAATGTGCATAACATCGAGGAAATTTCTTATGTACAGCGACTTCCAATATGGAAGTTCAAAAAAAATGAACTCTTCTTCCACCCACCCTTGACAAGTAAATGTGCAAAAGGCTTGCCAAACTGAGTGCTCACATCTTTCACCTTTTCAAAAATTTGATCACCTGTCAAAAAAGGCGGGGTTGTACGTTGTTCGGCCTTTCCATTGAATGCTCTTCTTCACCCACGGTAGTGATGATTAGAATTTAAGAATTTACGATGACCGAGAAAGACATTCTTCTGACAAAGATCCTATCGTGTCGTATCGATTTCATCTTCATAAACAGGACACGCTTTTTGACCTTTATTGTTGTAGCCTGATAGATTTTCGTATGCTGGAAAATCATTAATTGTTCCAAACAACATCGCCCTCAAGTTGAAACTTTCTTTCCTATATCCATAGTAAACCTCCACACCGTTCTCCCACAAAAACTATAAATCTTCGATTAAGGGTGCCAAGTATACGTGTATGTCATTCCCTGGTTGTTTAGGCCCAGAAATTAACATAGATGACATCATGTACTTACGCTTCATACATAGCCACGGAGGTAGGTTATAGATCATAAGAATCACAGGCCAGGTGCTATGCGAGATACTTTGAATACCATGCGGGTTCATTCCATCAGTAGACAATGACAAGCGAAGATTTCTTGCTTCTTTTCCAAATTCAGGATAATCACTATCAACTTTCATCCACTGTGGTGAGTCTGCCGGATGTCGCAACTTTCCATCAATAATTCTTTCATCTGCATGCCAAGTCAAGTGTCTTGAATCGGTTTCACTATGATACATGCGTCTAAATCTCGGAATTATAGGAAAATACCATAAGACTTTTGTCGGAGACAACTTTTTCTTATATCGAGAGGCACCGCATTTAGGACATTCATTCAACGCTACATACTCGTTTCGAAACAAAACGCAATCGTTTGGACAGGCATGTATCTTATCATAGCTCATGCCAATAGAGGACAACATCTTTTTGGCCTCATACGTTCGATTGGGAAGAACATTATCCTCTGGTAGCATATCTTTCATAAGGGCTAATAACTCTGTGAAACTTTTATCCGACCATCCATTGTCCGCCTTTAAGTTGTACAACTTTAACACCGCAGACAATCTTGTGAATTTTTTACAACCATCATACAATGGTTTCTCTGCATCGCTTACCAACCTCTCGAATATTTTGGGACAATCCCCAAGATCTTCTTCAAGCGCTTCTGCAATCTTTTCGACTCGATCATAATCGCACGTGTCTGTGCAATCGTCGTTTGAAGCATACATCGTATTACACCTCGACTCAACATTCCCGTTACTTTTCTCACCATGCAAATTCCAACATGTATAACTTCTATCAATTCCAAACCGTAGTAAATACGATGCCAACTGAACCCCGTTTACCTGACCCCCATAACAGCACCCCGAACAAGGACACGTCATTCGAATCGGGTCTTCGGCGTGCACAACCGCAAACTTAACGAATTCCCATACCCCTTTCTCGTACTCTTTCGACAATCGATTTGAATTCATCCATGTCTTATCCATGTCTTAATTACGCTAATCAAAAACACCTAATTATTAAGGCACAAAACGGTATAATGCATTTCTATCAAAACCAGTAATAAAACGCAGCATATTCACACAATTTGACTACTAATTACTTTGGCGAGAGAAAACAATTAATTACCTGTAAGATTCTTGAAAACGATCAAACTTTCACACTTCACAAGTAACCCCGAGCTAGTAAAGATATTCTTGAAAAATATAAAATAAAAAAGTTAAATGAAGAGAAAAATAATGGAGAATGACATGATTGATTATAACTTATTTTTAATCGTTTAATATACTATATAAATTATTTTTTATTATAACTTATTTTTAATCGTTTAATATACTATATCAATTATTTCTTGCACAAAAAATGAACTAAGTACAGAGATGATGACAACACTTAAGAAGGAATATTTCTTTGCATAAATTAATCACTAAATCTACAAAACTAAAAAAACTATTACTAAGTTAGTCCCTTTTGGATAATAGTTTTACAAATGAAAAAGCTAACTAAAATATTAAACTATCATCAAAACAGATAGCCCTTTCTCGTACTCTTTCGACAATCGATTTGAATTCATCCATGTCTTATCCATGGATTAACTTCTAAGTAAGATAAACAAAAACGTTAATTAATCACGCAACTATAAGAATAACTAATTACCTTTAGAGAAATTCAGAAACTTCTAGAACCACACACCGTAAGCTAATTTGATGTCTCTAGTGATGTTCTTTTAAAAAATCTTTAATATCCCCTGAAAAATAAAATTTAGAACAATTAGCCTTATATACATCCTGCGAATATGTATAATTGATTACGAGCCTCTTTTATACAAGAGTTGGAAAATCATAAAACAGAAATAATTAGACATAAATTAGACAGACTGGACAGAGGATAATTTATTTCTTAATCATGACTGAGATGTATTTTGAAGAATAGAAAAATACTTAGAAATGGGGGGTTTGAATAATATGACTTCAAAAACTTGTAAGAAAAAAAAAATTAACACAATTATTTTTATCCGGGTTCGTTGTTAACGAAACTACTCCAGTCCACCCCCTTAGAGTGATTTACCTCAACTGAGGATTTAATCCACTAATCAATCTTGATTACAATGGTTATCCACTTAGAAACCCTCTAAGTCTTCTAGAGTATTCTGATCATAACTTGATCACTCTAGGAAATCAACACTTAGAAACTTCTAAGTCTTCTAAAGTCTACTGATCTCACTGACCACTCTAGGAACCTTTTACAATCAATGTAAAATAAATGTTACAAGAGTATGAATTGCTTCTTATCAAGCTATAATCACAACTGTGATATTTCTCTTAAGTTCTAAGCTTAACACTCACTAAATATTACAAGAGTTTGTGAGGTTGAAGATGAAGTTCGTGAGCTTTTAATTGAATAGCGTTTCAGTATGTTTGCAAGAATGTATTTGCTGCTTCTGATCAGAACTTCCATATTGATAGGCGTTTGAGAAGATGACAGTTGGGTTGCATTTAATGCTTTACGTGAATAGTACAACGCTGCATTTAATGTTTCACACTTTTGTCAACTACCTCGAGCCATGCTTTTCCTGCTTTTACTGACTTTGCCTTTTGTAGCTTCTAACGTTCCTTTTGTCAGTCAGAGATTAGAATTAATAGCCTGTCATCTTGTACTTGCTTCTAATATCATATTTATGAATACAACGTTTGAATAAGCAGAGTCACAGCTTGGTGCAGAGCATCTTCTTGTCTTCTGACTTTGAAGAGCTTTAGCGTGATACCATAAGAACTTCAGTGCTTCTACTTCTGAACTCATGTTCTTCTGATGCTTCATAGACCATGTTCTGATTCTGTTTGACCATCTTCTGATGTCTAGCGAGAGCATGTTCTGATGTTGCAATCCTGAACCTTCTGAGTCAGTGCTTCTTAGCGCTGAATTGTGCGTACTCCTTATATAATTCTTGAAATGGAAAATGCATAGGATTAGAGTACCACATTGTCTTATACAAAATTCATATATATTGTTATCATCAAAACAAGAATATTGATCAGAACAAATCTTATTCTAACATATTTTGCATACCATAAGATAGAAAAACTATTTCTTAATTATATTTGTTGGTGATGGTGAGTCTTAGGAGTATCTAAAGCAGCAACAAGCTAATGACTGGACAGAGTTGGAAAATTCAAAATTATTGTGAAACCTTTTGAAAAGTTTATTTGCTTATAAGCAGATAGATTAAAAAAGTATTGATTTTTAATTAAAATCAATTAATGAAATATTTTTAAAAGATTATTTGTTTATAAGTTCACATATCTACATTAAGAAATTAAATAAGATATTTACAATTTCTTGTGAGGCTAATATCCCACATATTAGAGAATATCATTTTAATATTTCAAATTCAAAAATAAAAAAGTAGAGTCATATATTCACCTTAAAGGTTATAGTGGTTTCTCTCTAACAACCTCTTCATACTGAATCTTCAAGATTGAAAATGATATCTTTGATAGGCTGTGGAAAAAAAATACAAAATGCATTAGAATAATACTTACACTATTGTTACCAACCAACGGGACAAGCATCCCAACTCTATCACGCCAGTAGAACGACTTTCAATTCAAGGATTCGTTATATTTGCATCTACTCTCATTCGCTCATAATGATACTAACCATTCCTGACTTGCATATATTTCCCATTTATCTAATTCCTAGTCAACATGATACTAACCATTCCTAATTAAAGTGTGTTGCCATCAAACCCTAGAATCAGTGGGAAAAGTATGAATGAAATGAAAACTAAAACAGTGGGAAGACTTTACCTGAACACTAGATTCAAGAAGATTTTGATTTTGACCAGGAGTAAACCCTAAAATCCCAATTCTGTGTAAGCAGGGTTACAGTACGGCGGTAGCAGCGGCGGTAGCGGCGGCGGCGGCTAGTTGGTTTGGGATTACGACGACGGAGGGAGTGAGACGACGACGGAGGGAGTGAGAGTGAGGGAGAAGAGAGTGAGAGCGAGGAAGAAGAAGACGGGGGGAGTTTTTGTGTTTTCTGAAAAAATAGCATAATATAAATTTTAAAAAAGGCTACCAGAGTGCTTTTCAAAAGCGCTTTCATACACCCCTTATACCAGCGCTTTAATACCAAAAGCGCTTTCGTAACACCCCCTATAAGAGCGCTTTCATAACAACCTCTATAAGAGCGCTTTTAAAAAGCGCTTTCATTACCCCCTCCTATAAGAGCGCTTTTTTACGTGTTTTTTAATTTTGTTTTTAGCGAAACCTACGAAAGAGCTTTTGCCCAAAAGCGCTTTCGTAGGTGTGCTGCTAAAAGCCAAATTTGGCGTAGTGAATATAAACTAAAATTATGATTTAAGCTTTCAAGAGTCTAGACCCGGCTCACAAGTTTGTTCCCACTTTCTCCAGCATGGACAAAATCTGTAAGTCCAAACTTATTTTCTCATTAAAGTGATAACAATAAAATTGAAGGAAGATTGCTGGTACCTGAAATGCAGAAGAGGCTGAAGTAAATAGGAAGAAGATGAAACTATGTTCTAGGGTTTGGTGTTGGGGATTCAGATAAGAGATCGCTTAATAATTTGAAGACGGAGGGAAAAAGGAGGATGAATAATAGATTCGGAAATTTATATAATGTGAATGTACTTTTGATTAATTTTGAATGGAGCGTGGTGATCTATTTATACAAGAAAAGCTTAACATTCAAGTTCTACATTTAAGGATGACCTTTCAATTCCATTTAATAAAAGCTGACCTTATTTATTACAATAAAATCAGGGTATTTTAAAGGCCATCCTCCACCAGTGGAAGTTTAGTGCATAACATGACTTAAGGTATCTCAAAGGCCAACTTCCACCAATGGAAGTTTAGCAAAAAATATGACTCTGAGTATTTCAAAGTCATCGACATAGATAAGCATGTAGATGCAACAACCCTTGTTCTTGAATATGAGCAAAGAAGGATCATACTTGCATTGTTGAAAACCAAAATTAATTAATGTTTTTGTGAGTCGATCATACCATGCCCTTGGGGCTTGGTTTAACCCATAAATTGCTTTGTTAAGTTTACAAACCAGGGAGGCGTCACTGGAGACAAAACCAGGAGGTTGAGTCATGTTTACATCCTAATCAAGATAAGCATTAAGAAAAGCATTGTTTACGTCAACTTGCTTGAGAGGCTAATTGTTTCTGACGGTAATGGTTAGAATAATTCGAACAGTGACGGGCTTGACAAATGGTGAGAAGGTTTATGTGTAGTCATACCCATACTTTTAAAGGTACCCATTAGCTACAAGTCTTGCCTTGTATTTATTCACATATCCATCAGGGATCTCTTTGACACGAAAGACCCATTTACATCCTACAACCGTCTTTCTAGTGGGTAGAGAAGTTAGAGTCCAAGTGTTGTCTGTCATAACAGAATTATACTCAATTTCCTTTGCTTGAGTCCATTTAGGTGAGGTAAGGGCTTGTTTCACAGTGGTAGGTTCTGTGGTGGTTAAAAGCATGGTAGGAAATTGACGGGGTCTAGGATTTTCAGTTTTGGAACGAGTCATCATAGGATGTTGATTAATGGGAGCGGGTGGTGAGGGGCTTGGGGTAGAGGAATTGGGATCAATTGTGCTAAAGGTTGTAGATGGTAAAGAGGCGGAGTTGTGACTAGCAATGATGTGAATAGGGCTCTGGTGAGATGGAACGGGTGAGTATAGTTGAGGTGTAGTAGTTGGGGTAAGGGAATTTATACATCTAAATTTCACTTTCAATTATTCACATAAACCCGTATTTTTCATACTTGGACTTTCATGGAAGAACACACATCAACAACATCAATCCTCACAAAATTCCTATTATTGACATCAATAACATCATAATCTCACATAGAATCACATGGGAATAACAACAAATTAAACAAAAAAGAACCTATATCAATCACACATAAAGAGGGAAAGGAACCCTCACTACCCTCTCATGTTATAATCATCATTTAGAAAACCCATTCTTCCCCGTTACCTTAGTTTAAAACTTTGATTCTTGAACAATAGGGTGGAATTCTCTTGCCCTAGCCTTTTCCCCTCTTCTCTTCTTCGTTTCTACGTGAGAGCAGTTTTCTCAATATCCCTTTAACGCCCCTTCCTCTAATTGAGTTATATTATTTTTCTAATAATAATAATAATAAAAATAATAATAATGATTATTATTATTATTATTATTATTATTATTATTATTATTAAAATAATACCACAATATTAATAATAATAATATTATTAGTGGTAACTATATCATATACCAATAATAATATTTTTATTAATAATAATAGTGCATTCTATCATTCACCAATATTATTATAATTATCATAGCTTAAACTAAGCCTTATTCTAATTATTGAATTATATTAAATTATCGCATATCCCGAATCAAGCCCACATACTCGTAATTATGCCAAAATAATACGAAATCATAGCCTAAACTAAGCCTTCTTCTAATTATCAAATTATATTAAACTAGTCGGTATACCCGTACGAGGCACGGGACAAAAGAGGAAAGGGACGCTTGGAGTTGTAAAAAATTTGATTATTATTTTATTTTATTTTTTAAAAAAAGGAAAACAAAAGATCAAATCTAAAACTATTATGGTTTATTTATTAATAAATAATTAAAATTTATTCACAAAATGAAATTAAATGAATAACAAATAAATAAAACAAAATAAAATAAAACTATCCCCCATTCCTTCAAATCTTTTTTTAAAATTTTTTTAACTAATTTTTTTTAATGAAAACAACAAATAATCTAAAAAAAATTAATTTTTATTTTATTTCAAAATAATGAAAAACAAACTTAACCAAAAAAAAATCGTCCATGATAAAAAAGAATTACTTTGACTGATTATTATTTAATTTATAAATATCCACAACTAAATTAAAATAAAACCAAAAAAACAAAAAAAAAATCAACAAAAAAGAAAAGAGGGCACTCCATGGCTTTAATTTTTAATTAAGATCTTATTTAATTAGCTTAAAAAACAAAGACCAAATCAAAAACTACGTTTGTTATTTTATTAAATTCTAACCATCTATTATTTTTATTTTAGTTTTTATTTTTTTGGTTTATAAGTATTATATTATCAAGTAGTAGAATTATTAGTATTATTGTTTGTTATTATTTACTACTGTCTTTATAAAAAAATGCATTAATTGATAGTTGCTTAATAAGCCTAGGTAATTGGTGTATGCAATAATGATATTACTTGTGTGTTTCTATAAATCTATTTATTTTTTTAAATGAAGAGAGATTGTGTGAGTTACATTTTGAAAAAAATAAAATATGAAAAGCAAAAAAAATACTGGTAGACATGTAAATAATAAAATAAATCATACTTATTGTCTCATGTTTTTTTTATAAATTAATAAAATAAATCATTCTTAATTGATTGAATAAATTTTCATAGAAACCTGATGTTATCATCTTCAAATTTAATTTCACCATTTATAAATCTATGGTATTGTTTTTTTCTTCTTCATATTAAAATACAAAATAAAGCATTATTTGTCTTTGGTTTACAACTTAAACTCATTTGCACTTTTTAGGTCTTTTACAAATAATATACTTATTTTATAATAAAACAACACAATTTAAAAAAATATACTCTATTTTATTTGATTTGCATATGCCTAAAATTAAAATAAAATATATCATTAATATTAAATAATTTATTTTAATTTTTTTACAAATAAGGAAATTAATTCTAATAGAGATAAAATATACACTCTCTTACCTTATAATAATTATCTAAAATATTTTTACATATTTCTTTAAAAAATAAATATATTTTTTTTAGTTTTTAAGTCTTTTACCAATAATCTAGTTATTTTATAATCAACAATATAATTATTTATTAAAAAAATATATTTATTGTAGAAGCTTGTTATCTAATTATTTAATAATTATAATCTTCTTATATATAAAACCATTTATACATGATACGCGGAAAATAATTAATTTAAAATTTTTAAATCACAATATTACTATCCAATTTTTTAATTTCAGCAACATATTATCTTAACAATAATGAGACTAAAATTTCCACCATAGTACATTTAAAAATTAAAGAAAAATTAATTCATATATAATATGAATATTTAAACCCTAATAAAAACAAATACAAAATATTGTGATAATGTATAATAAATATATTTAATGAAATTTATTACACATTTATAATTTAAAAAATTCAATATAAACAATGAATCTTAGAGTGATCAAAGTCAATAATCATTTTTGTCTATCACAATAATTTTTTTCCTTTTATAAAAATAAACATACATGTAATAACAAAAATTCATACAAATTTTTATAATAATTAATGATCTCTAGTGTAATACCCGATATTATATTTGTTCAATTATTATTACTAATGTGATTGGTATAAAAAAATGGATAAATATGATACATATTTCTACTAATAGGTCTATTGTGCTAACTAAACCTATTAGAGGCAATAAGAGGGGTATAATAGTATTTTCACCCTTAAGTAAGAGGAAAGGCTTTGTTTGGTTCCTCGTTCATTCCCTTTCTTTCCAAAAACTAGAATTTTTTAGTACAGGAAGAAGAACAAAACGTGGGAGGAGAAGAAGAGAAGAAGAAGCCTCCAAAACTTGTCCAAACTCAGCTCAACCTTGCATGCAATCTGAACCTGATTCTCTGATCACCCTTTATTCTGCTCTCAGCCTCATCATTATCATCTTCATCTCCTTCTAAGGTGAGTCCTTAGATAGAAACTATGGGGTTTGCATGTTGGGAATACTTTTGGGTTTAGGGATTGTAAGATAATTTGATGAATCAATGATGCTAATCATGTTTGTATTGCATTAATCTCTGCATGTTGATGTTCCTGAATGTGTTTATATGATGCAAATTCGTTGGGACTGTATTGAGGATGCAGGGAATCAATTATAGGATATTGGGACTGGTTTAGAACTCTTAAAATGCAGAAAAATCGATTCTGCTTCAGAGTAACCGGTTACTGGATTCTGGGTAACCGGTTACCCTGTGTAAAATTTGCGTTGCTGGGCAAAAGTGCAAAAATCAGGAACTTTTGGAAAATTCATAACTCTCATTTCGTGTATCCGTTTGACGCGTACCATATACCGTTAGAAAGCTAACGAGATGTACTATCTAGGAAAATTAGCCTTAATGTTTAAATAACGTTTTTCGATATATCTAACATGCCTTCAGTTAAATGCGACTATGGCGAATCTGTGAATTATGTACTGTTAGACTGAATTAACTCCATTATATTTGAATCGCTATGTTATGCTGAATGTGAATGTTATATTATGATGAGACATGGATATATTGTTGATGGTCGTTGTTTCGGTTAAACAATTGGGATTGTGTGCTTGTGTGATTGGCGATTGATATGTGTGTATGCTTGAATCGAAACGGACCGAGGGCTAGGTTGCGTTATGTCCCGGGCTTTGTAATCAATGGGACAGCCCCGATCATGTGATCTTCGGCTCACACCTGAGTTACCGTTGTAGTGTACTCGTGAGTGCCGTACGGGGCTTTTTACTCACTTGGCGTTAACACACTTGCGTGCTCGGTATGGTGGCGTTGTGCGGCTAAGTAGGCCTACGCATAACAGGTAAACCATCTCTAGTGGTACCATGTAGGCTAAATCACTAGGCTTTCGCCCGATGGACCCATGTGTTAAGATGGCGTATTGTACTCGGCGTTAACACACGTGCGTGAAGATGGATAATGGGACAATGACTCCAATTAGGCTAAAGTCATCTCGCGGCCACTTAGGCTTGTGCGAACCCGTCCAATCGTCTTGCACTGCATGGGCGTGATTCATCGAGGGTGTGTATTTATAACCTAGTCGAGACATTAACGCGTTTCTGGATTCCCCGTATATGGATGCGGGTTTGCATACTTGGTTGCTTATATAATTGTATATTTGCGTTATTCATCCAATGGCAGATGAATTGATTATTTGCTCCGTATTTGTACCGGAAGTAAGAATAACCCCGAATCAATGGTGGATTCGTTCATTTTTGTATGTTCCCTTTAGATCTGATTGGACTAATAGGGTAGGCAGACTCACTGAGATTTAGTAATCCCATCCCATTCCAATTATATTTTTTTCAGGTGGTTCGAGGCAAGATCGCGGTAAGGGCAAGATGGATTAGTTCTTTGCCGATGCTTGTTGGATATTTCCTTTAGTTCCTTTCTCGTGCTTTCTTGCTTTCATATTTTGGGCATGTACTTTGTGATGTACTAATATTTTGGCCATGACATTTTCGGCTTTAGTGTATTGTACTCAAGTTGTACTCTTATTTTCCGCTGCGAACATTATGTAATTGTTGTCTTATGAACCATAATTAATACTTTATGCATATTATTCTAGACATATATGTGTGGGGTGTTACAGTTGGTATCAGAGCAGGTACGCATCATAATACAGTACAATTCTGCCTCATATGTGTATAGTCAGCATGATTCCTTATGTCTTATTTATGGCATTGAGCCTGATCAACTTGATTCCATGCATAGGACAGACAGGGAGATGGCTCAGCAACGCAGAGGTCCCTGAAGGCCCATAACTAGGAATGTGGAGCCCGAGCAAGAAACCGGAGATGCAGGCGTGTCTTGGAAACAGATGATGCAACAGATGCTACAACAAAATCAGATGATGGCTCAAATGATGCAAGGCAGGCAGGGACAACAACCTCCTACTCAAGTTCCTGTTCCTCAAGCTGCAACTGGACCAGACTTTCGTGCCTTCTTCAGGATGGATCCTCCAGAGTTTGTTGGCGGACTTGATTCTCTATTGGCTCATGATTGGTTAGCTGGTATGGAAAAAGTGTTTCAAGCTATTCAGTGTACTGAAGAAGAAAAGGTGATATTTGCTACTCAGAAGATGAAGGGACCAGCTCTTAGGTGGTGGAACACTGCATCTACTTATTTCACCGCACAAGAGATTCCTAAGGATTGGCAACATTTCAAAGTAGCATTCTTGGAGAAGTATTTCCCTAACAATGTAAAGACTCAGAAGGAGCGAGAATTCCAGAACTTCAAGCAAGGCAACATGTCTGTTTCAGAATATGCGGAGAAGTTCGAGGACTTAGCTGATTATTCCCGACAAGGTGTTTATGCTCCGGATGAACTATGGAAGATTGACTAGTTCGTGATGGGTTTAAGGGCCGACATTGCTCATAGTGTATCCCAAAGAGAGTTCACTACTTATGTTGAATGTTTAAGGCAATGCTATGTTGCTGAAAACAGTTTGAAGAGGGTTCAAGAAGAGAGGAACCAGAACAGGACTAATTTTAGGGAGCAAGGAAGATCTACTCAACACTTGAGGCCCCGTAACCCTCCATCAAAGAAGAAGCAGGTTTATGGTGACCAATCATCTCAACCGCCTTATTGTCGCAAATGTAATAGGAAGCACACTAGGGAGTGCATGTACGCTTCGGTGACTTGTTACGAGTGTGGTGAGTCAGGTCACATATCTAGATTCTGTCCCAAGAAGAGAGCTCCTGAGAAGACTGCAGTTCATGTATACAACCTAGATGCAAGAAAGGCCAAGGGAAACAGCAATCTCATTGCGGGTACGTGTTATGTTAACAACCAACCTTTATGTGTTTTAGTTGATTGTGGATCTACTCATTCTTTTATCTCTACCGAGTGTGTTTACCGACTTGGTTTGGAAGTTACTTCTTTACCCGAACCTATGGTCATTTCTTCGGCGATAGATGATACCGTGGAAGCTCGACTAATTTGTAAAGATTGTTCGGTGTCTTTTAATGGTCGTGACTTCCCGATTGATCTAATTTGCTTACCCCTCAAGAGGCTCGATGTCATTCTTGGAATGGATTGGTTGTCTCTTAATTCGGTGTATATTGGTTGCAAGGAGAAAGCCATATTTATTCCTGCAGAAGAGACTTCTTCCGATGATGCAATTACCAAGTTGATAGAAGGTACGATCAGCGCGGTTAATTACCTCTTTTCTCAAGAAATATCCTTTCTTATAGTTCTTTCTAAGGAATCTTCTGTAAGTGTGGAATTGAATGAGATTCCTGTGGTATGTGAATTTCCTGATGTGTTTCCTGAGGATATTACTTCTCTTCCTCCGGAAAGGGAAGCGGAATTCTCAATTGATCTTGTTCCTGGAACGGCCCCAGTTTCTATTACTCCTTATAGGATGTCTCCTATTGAACTCAGAGAATTGAAGGGCCAGTTAGAAGAGCTTCTAGCTAAGCATTTCATTCAGCCCTGTGTATCTCCATGTGGAGCTCCTGTTCTTTTGGTAAAGAAGAAAGACGGAAGTATGCGCTTGTGCATCGATTATTGTCAGCTGAACAAAGTTACCATAAAGACCAAATATCCATTGCCACGGATTGATGACCTCCTAGATCAATTGAAAGGAGCCAGTGTGTTCTCGAATATTGATCTTAAGTCAGGATACCATCAAATCCGAGTGAAGAGCTCAGATGTACCTAAGACTGCATTCAGGACTCGATATGGTCACTACGAGTTTTTGGTTATGCCGTTTGGTATGAATAATGCTCCGGCCGTTTTCATGGACTACATGAATCGAATATTTCAACCATATCTGGACCAGTTTGTAGTGATCTTCATTGATGACATTCTGGTGTATTCTCGTACTCCCGAAGAGCATGAAGAGCATTTGCGGATTGTGTTGTCTACTCTTCGAGAGAAACGATTGTATGCCAAGTTCAGTGTGAATTTTGGCTATCCGAAGTAAGTTTCCTCGGTCACGTCATCTCAGGAGGAGGCGTGGCAGTAGATCTTTCTAAGGTAGAAGCGGTGGTGAATTGGGACCGACCAAAGAGTGTGACTGAAGTCAGAAGCTTCCTAGGTTTGGCAGGTTATTACCAGAGATTTACTATGGGGTTTGCTAAGTTAGCCTTACCATTGACGAAGCTTACCCGTAAGGAAGTTTCTTTTGAATGGAATTCCGAATGTGAGCAGAGTTTCCAGAAACTTAAGAAGAAGTTGACTACTGCACCTGTGTTAGTGATTCCGGACCCAAACCGATCATATGAAGTGTTTTGTGATGCTTCTAAGAAAGGTTTAGGCAGAGTGCTGATGCAAGATAGTCAGGTGATAGCTTATGCATCTCGGCAGTTGAGATCTCATGAAGAGAATTACCCAACCCATGATCTTGAGCTTGCCGCAATAGTCTTTGCGCTTAAGGTGTGGCGACATTACTTGTATGGAGTCCACTTCGAGATGTTCAGTGATCATAAAAGTTTGAAATACCTTTTCGACCAGAAGGAGTTGAATATGCGTCAAAGGAGATTGATGGAATATCTTAAAGATTATGACTTTGAACTGAAATACTATCCAGGGAAGGCTAATAAAGTGGCAGATGCCTTAAGTAGGAAGGAATTTCGAGCTGCGGAGTTGATGATGTTGGAACATGGATTATTGGAAAAGTTTCAAAATCTTAACCTTCAGTTTCAATGGACACCCAATGGTGTGTTGATTAGTAACTTGAGCATCCAGAATGAATTACGAGAAAGAATTTGAATATCACAGGGATATGATGAGCAGCTACAAGCGAGCGAAGGCATGTTTGATTTTGTTAGAGAACCCGACAGAATTATTTTGTTTAAGCAGAGAATGTGCATACCGAATAATTATGAGTTGAAGCGTTTGATTCTGGATGAAGCACACAAGAGTAGATTTTCTATTCACCCTGGATCGACCAAAATGTATCAAGACTTGAAGAAAGACTTTTGGTGGCCAGGAATGAAGAAGGAGATTGCAGAGTATGTAGCACAACGTTCCGTTTGCCAACAAGTTAAGATTGAACATCAGAGGCCAGGAGGAATGTTACAACCACTGGAGATACCGATGTGAAAATGGGATTCTATCTCCATGGATTTCATTGTGGGACTACCTCATGCTCGAGGTGGATATGATTCTATATGGGTGATAGTGGATAGGCTAACCAAGTCTGCCCACTTTTTACCTGTAAAGACAACTCACAAGGTGATTCATCTCGCAAGGCTTTTCATAGCGGAGATTGTACAGTTGCATAATGTGCC
Source organism: Vicia villosa (assembly GCF_029867415.1). NCBI lineage: Eukaryota > Viridiplantae > Streptophyta > Magnoliopsida > Fabales > Fabaceae > Vicia > Vicia villosa. The sequence goes on along the minus strand of NC_081181.1, from coordinate 123,398,644 downwards.
ATCTAGTATAGTGTCCTATCGTGATCCAAAGTTCACTTCGAGATTTTGGAAGATGTTTCATAAGGAATTGGGTACTAGACTAAATATGAGCACATCTAACCATCCTCAATCTGATGGGAAGACGGAGAGGACAATCCAGACAATAGAAGATATGTTGAAAGCCTGCATTCTAAAAGAAGGTGGGAGTTGGAAGGATCATTTGCCGTTGGTAGAGTTCGCATATAATAACAGTTACCATGCCAATTTGGGTATGGCTCCCTATGAGGCTCTATACGGGAGAAAATGTCGATCACCACTATGTTGGGACGAAGTAGGGGAGAAGGGTATTCTTGGACCGGAGATCATACAAGAAACTAACGAGAAAGTCAAGATGATCCAAGATAATCTTAAGAAAGCCCAAGACCGACAAAATAATTATGCGGACAAGCAGAGAAGGCCTCTAGAATTTGAAGTTGGTGATCACGTGTATTTGAAGGTCACTCCAAGATTGAGGTTGGGAGGACCGTTCAAAACGCGTAAGCTCAGTCCGAGATACATGGGACCATATCAGATTATGAGTCGGGTGGATGAAGTGGCTTATCAGTTAGCATTACCACCTTCACTATCCGGGCTGCATGATATGTTTCATGTATCTCAGCTCCGAAATTTTGTGCCTGATACTTTTCATCCTATTCTCCCGGATTCAGTTAAAGTAGAACCAGATATCTCCTATGATCCTCAACCTTACTGTATCTTGGAGCGTGCTAGCAAGTCTCTACGGAGTAAAGAGATACCTATCGTGAAAGTGATGTGGGACGAGACGCGTCCTGAGGAAGCTACGTAGGAGCTTGAGTCAGAGATGCGGGAATTCTATCCTCACTTGTTTTGGTAAGTTTTCGAATTCGAGGACGAATTCTATTTAAGGGGAGAAGAATGTAATACCCGATATTATATTTGTTCAATTATTATTACTAATGTGATTGGTATAAAAAAATGGATAAATATGATACATATTTCTACTAATAGGTCTATTGTGCTAACTAAACCTATTAGTGGCAATAAGAGGGGTATAATAGTATTTTTCACCCTTAAGTAAGAGGAAAGGCTTTGTTTGGTTCCTCATTCATTCCCTTTCTTTCCAAAAACCAGAATTTTTTAGTAGAGGAAGAAGAACAAAACGTGGGAGGAGAGGAAGAGAAGAAGAAGCCTCCAAAACTTGTCCAAACTCAGCTCAACCTTGCATGCAATCTGAACCTGATTCTCTGATCACCCTCTATTCTTCTCTCAGCCTCATCTTTATCATATTCATCTCCTTCTAAGGTGAGTCATAGATAGAAACTATGGGGTTTGCATGTTGGGAATACTTTGGGGTTTAGGGATCGTAAGATAATTTGATGAATCAATGATGCTAATCATGTTTGTATTGCATTAATCTCTGCATGTTGATGTTCCTTAATGTGTTTATATGATGCAAATTCGTTGGGACTGTATTGAGGATGCAGGGAATCAATTATAGGACATTGGGACTGGTTTAGAACTCTTAAAATGCAGAAAAATCAATTCTGCTTCAGAGTAACCGGTTACTGGATTTTGGGTAACTGGTTACCCTGTGTAAAATTTGCGTTGTTGGGCATTTTTCATGCCAGTGACCGGTTACTTGCCTCTGGGTAACCGGTTACCCTGGGCAAAAGTGAAAAAATCAGCAACTTTTGGAAAATTCATAACTCTCATTTCGTGTATCCGTTTGACGCGTACCATATACTGTTAGAAAGCTAATGAGATGTAATATCCTGGAAAATGAGCCTTTATGTTTAAATAACGTTTTTCGATATATCTGACATGCCTTCAGTTAAATGCGACTATGGCAAATCTGTGAATTATGTACTGTTAGACTGAATTAACTCCATTATATTTGAATCGTTATGTTATGCTGAATGTGAATGTTATATTATGATGAGGCATGGATATATTGTTGATGCCCGTTGTTTCGGTTAAATAATTGGGATTGTGTGCTTGTGTGATTGGCGATTGATATGTGTGTATGCTTGAATCGAAACGGGCCGGGGGCTAGGTTGCGTTATGTCCCGGGCTTTGTGATCAATGGGACAGCCTCGATCATGTGATCTTGGGCTCACATCTGAGCTACCGTTGCAGTGTGCTCGTGAGTGCCGTACGGGGCTTTTTACTCACCTGGCGTTAACACACTTGCATGCTCGGTATGGTGGCGTTGTGCGGCTAAGTAAGCCTACGCTTAACAGGTAAATCATCTCTAGTGGTGCCATGTAGGCTACATCACTAGGCTTTCGCCCAATGGACCCATGTGTCAAGATGCGTATTGTACTCGGCGTTAACACACGTGCGTGAAGATGGTTAATGGGACAATGACGCCAATTAGGCTAAAGTCATCTCGCGACCACTTAGGCTTGTGCGAACCCGTCCAATCGTCTTGCAGTGTGCTTGTACATGTCTCTTGACAATAGGCATGGGCGTGATTCATCGAAGGTGTGTTTTTATAACCTAGTCGAGGCATTAACACGTTTCTGGATTCCCCGTATATGGATGCGGGTTTGCATACTTGGTTGCTTATATAATTGTATATTTGCATTATTCATCCAATGGCAGATGAATTGATTATTTGCTCCGTATTTGTACCGGAAGTAAGAATAACCCCGAATCAATGGTGGATTCGTTCATTTTTGTCTTTAGATCCGAGTGGACTAATAGGATAGGCGGACTCACTGAGATTTAGTAATCTCATCCCATTCCAATTATATTTTTTTCAGGTGGTTCGAGGCAAGATCGCGGTAAGGGCAAGATGGATTAGTTCTTTGCCGATGCTTGTTGGATATTTCCTTTAGTTCCTTTCTCGTGCTTTCTAGCTTTCATATTTTGGGCATGTACTTTGTGATGTACTAATATTTTGGCCATGACATTTTCGGCTTTAGTGTATTGTACTCAAGTTGTACTCTTATTTTCCGCTGTGAACATTATGTAATTGTTGTCTTATGAACCATAATTAATACTTTATGCAATTATTCTAGACATATATATGTGTGGGGTGTTACATTTGGAAACACTTTAAAAAAAATAAGAATTTATATTAAAAATTTAAACAATTATTCTTTCATTATTGCATAAAATTTTAAGAATCACTTATTATTAATGTAAAAAAAATTTAAAAATGTAATATTTATTAAAAAAATAGAAAATCATAATAATTTTTACATAAATTGTGAATCAATTTTAATAAACACAATTGACAATAAATATAAATATTTAATCTTTTCAATTATTTGATGAAACCAAATTAATTTTCACGTTTTAGATTTTATAGAAATTATCTAAATATTTTAGAATAAATAGTATTTTTTTTTAATAATGTATTCTCTTATTATAAGCACGATAATCTTTTGTATATATTTTTTCTTCATTTGAGATGGGAACAAGATATTTTAACTTTTGAAATCTATAAAATAAGTCATTTAAGAAAAGTAATTACTATAATAATCATTTCTAAATCCAAATTAAAACTAATTAAATCTCCAAACATTATATTGCATATTTTAATAATTTTAAATAAAATAATAATATTTGACCATTGGGATTCTCAACTTTCTTCATTATGATGACATATTTTTTCAATTCTAATAGTTGGTTGGGTATTTCTGGTTGAACCTGCATTAGAAAACTAATAGTCAATCTAATTCCTATACGAAATTTACATTTGACCGATATTGATCTTCTTCTTGATGCTGTCACAAATACAAAATCTTCTTTCAAAACCTATGAATGAATACAAAATATTAATTATCGACAAAATAAAAATAACGAACAAATACACATCAGCATTACCAAAGAATGGGCAAAAACTAAAGATGGCCACCATAGGAGTTTGTAGGTAGTAAAAAATAAATTGAAAAATGTAAATATCCTTGTTGCAATTAACAAACCAATTCCATCTAACTGTCTGACAATTTGAGCAAAACAACTCCACTCTCATTCACTGAAAAGAATGTAAAACAGGATGATGAACTATTGAAATATGCCTTTCACCTTCAATCCATCCATTTGCTTCTAAAAATATAAGCTAACGTACACTTATGAATATTATGAATTCTAATGATTATATTATCACAACACTAATGTAAAATATATCATTTTTCGGTAAGGTTTAACTCAAAATGAACTCTGTCGTAATAGTAAATAGCAATAGTTCAGAACTTGTTAAAATGAATTTCATTTATAGAAAATACTATTATAAATGAAAATTTTAAATGAAATCAACCCTCGATCATGTAAAATCTACAATTTTAAATGAAATCAACCCTCGATCATGTAAAATCTACAAATACTCAAGATCCCATAGAAATAACTGTAAAATAGTAGGTCATGAAATAAATACAAAAAATAAAACTTTTCAATAACTGACAGACAAATAATAGTGAAGTTAGTTGAATAATAACAAACTGATATATTAAAACATTTTCATAACACAAAGTATACTTGATCTAAAATGACCATCCAAAATGACCATACAAACTATGTAGAAGTTCAGGATATAATGCGAGAACCAAATGCTTTGTAGGGAATCAATCAAATCACACACAATGACATGAAATGACAAAAACATGGATGAAAAAGTAAAAGAATTGTTACCAGATGTCCATGAACAGGATCAGAAGCAACGAATTCCTCAACATCAGAGTCAAACCATGAGGTAAGTGGTTTATCACGCTTGACGAAATTAGAATAATTGCTCATAAACTATAACCTCTCGCCCTAAAACCCTTTGTAGCCTTCCCGAAAAGACTGAGGCGAAGAATCTTGAGTATTTCCTGCCATCACCACCGATTTTCCCCTTCAATTATTTCACTCTGCCGTGACAAATAAAACTCAATTCAATAATCTGATGTAAAATTCGACTGATTAAACAAAAACGATGGATTTTACTCCATAGAAACCGTCACGCGAAATCTAAAATCCAAATTGAAATTCAATTATTTGTTATTCATATAAAGACTTGTACTCATGCATAGCTTCAAATTATCTTGCAAAGAATGTCTTAAAGCACCTGTAGAAAATAAAATAAAGCATATGAATACAGATGAAATTAATCAATCCAGAAAAATTGCAAAAATACATAGATCAACCTCTTTGATCTATGTGAATTGAAACAAATTTAACTAACTTGATGAGATTTATTTTCAATCTGCAATACAATAGAGTTGTTGCTCATAGAAGTATCTCGTTGCAGATCCATGCAAATTGGAGCTCTGGTAGTTCCATTCTCACCAATATGCTGAAGAAAACAAACATTAACTATCACTTTCACTTCGAGTTTCATTTCAACTACAAAATTGAGATTATAGAGTTTCAAAAACCTAACTTATGAAACTGGGATGTTCTGTTTAGATGTGTGCCTATTATCAACGAAAGCACCACGCTCAGGAAAATGTGACCTGAACCAACGATATAACAACGGAGCACAGCATCTAACCAAACCTCCCTTTTGACTATTCTTGTGATGAATGGAGTGGTAAACATCCCCCAAAAGTGTAGGAACCGGATTCTGCAGAATGAATATATGAATTGCATTCATGTCAACAAAGTTAGGAACGTTTGAGAACATCATGATACCATAGATACTTAGAGCGAGGATAGCCCTAAATGTGTCCCATTCTTTTCCCTCAACAGCATCACAAGCCTTTTGAACCAAAAACTCCATACGAAAACCAAGACATCCCCCTTTTTTTGGAGAGGTTTGCTTCCACAACCGACTTGCTCAAATAAAGAGCCTTAGAAATTTCAACGGACGTAGGGGCCTCCATAGTGACATAGTACGGAACTTCTTCTTTTTTGACCGGAACACCCAGATAAAGCGAATACTCCTCTAATGTAGGAACCAAGAGGTATTCGGGAAACGTGAAACAGCGAAGAGAAGGGTTGTAGAACTGAAGCAGGGTATGAACTCCTTCTTGCTCGTACTTGGCGAATGGCATCTTGAGAAGGCTCAGAATATACCCATATTTCTCTCGGAACTTGGTCGATTCATCTGGCGTAATCTTCTTTGCTAAACACTCAAGAGAATCCAGATTCGGATTCGGGAATGTATAGGAGAGGTTGCGTCTACCAGTCTTCATTGGTGGAGCCATGTGTTGGTCGGAGACAAAGCCAAAAATTCCTGAAAATAAATGAACATGCATGTTAAATGATATGGCGAAATGCATTTCATTGGGAGAATCCTAAAGTCTTTTCATCATTTTTCTTTTCTTTTTTCTTCCTTTTTTTTCGATAAAAGATCGTATACATTTTTTTTCGGAAATAGACTTTAGGATTCTCCACGAATGAAGTGAGGTGGATGCAATAGCGTGATGTGTCATGTGTGTGATGTGGTGAGAGACTGAGTGTCTCTCGCAACTCTGGATATCTGGGTAGCACTGAATACAATAGGTTCAAAATTCCGGCTTCAGATTGCAATATAGAAATCCGGGTATGATGAAGGCTAGTATCCTGTCCCACCCCAATCTCACGGATATGTATTCTAGACACGGACAGGTGGTCCCTAATGGTCACCAGGGTCTACAGTTCCCATGGGGTACAAAGTGTTTGAGGCAACAAGCGTGCCAAACACAGTGTTCCATGAAAGAACCTCGCTCAGTTGTGGTATCCCATGTCAAGCTCGATCATAGCAAGAGCCACGGGAGTCAACATGAGCATCCACGCTAATCCTATGTGTCACTGGCCTAGGTAGTGGGCCTTTTACCTCACAAAAACCCCCCACCTGCAAAACAAAGCAGAAAAATATGTGGCCCCCACGGGGACCCATAATATAGTCCAGATGCATGATGTGCAAGCAGAAATAAACATGATATGCAAGCAGAAAATAAACATGCAAACATATATACAAGATGTAAACATAAAAACAAACAAAGAAACACCCAATAAAAGAAACAAACAAAGGCTAGGATCGACTCGCTAAGAATGGACCAGCACAGGTCTATCAGCATCCCCAGCAGAGTCGCCAGCTGTCGCTACCACGAAAAATGGAATCAGAGTCGCCACTAATATATTCATCCCATCAAGGGAAAGGAATATCAGAAAACCTAACTCAGAACAAGAACAAGGTCTTTCGACCAGAGAACAGGGCACAGGAGTCGGTTACGCAAGGGGAAGGTGCTAGCACCCCTCACGCCCATCGTACTCGATGGTATCCACCTATGTTTGTTTCTATCTAAAGGGTGTCTAATGTCTAAAACCTAAATGTGAATGAATGCAAAAGAAATACGGGGAAAAGAAGGAATTATTTACAAGTGTGCTCGCTTAGGCCCCGCGACCCAATGCCTACGTATCCCTTACAAGGAATCATAGCTACCGTAGTTCGGCTCAATATTTTCTATGTTTTTGTGTTTTTTAGTTGAACAGAGGTTAAAGTCGCACTCCACGATGCTCGACCTTTGGAGACTTATACGCCTAATTATGGAATGGATTCAACATGTTCTTAAGAATGCCACGAGGGCGAGAGACAGAAGAGAGTTTGGGTGTTTCGAATGGATCCCTTAAGCAAGGGAGATTCGAGTTACCCTTTGGTTTGTGTCTTTTAGAATTTGGGAACTTACGCCCGAATGGTTCCCTAAAGCAAGGGAGATCCAAGCACTCGAATGATTCCCTAAAGCAAGGGAGATTCAAGCTTCCATTCCCTTTTTAATGATTTTCACTTTTTTATTAATGTTTTTTAAGTGTTTTCTTTGTATTTTTTAGAGGGATTTTATTTTGAATATTTTTAGATGTTTTAGTGTTGTAAAAGAAAAAGAAGGATGAGAAAAAAGGGGGGCTAACCTAATTTCTAAACCTAGTGTTATTCTAGTTCTTATTTAAGGACTAACCTAAAATCTAAGGGGAATTAACTAAGAATAGAGATGTTTTAACAACTAGGGGCGTTCTTGGTATTTCACAAAATACGGAAATTATATTCAAAAAAATAAGAGAAGTAAAACTCTAAACTATTAAAGAAAATATTCACAAGCATTGCATTTTTTATTCATTTCAAAGCTATTTCCAAAAATTAAAACTAAAAAGGACTATTTATTTTTATTACAAGAACCAATCAAAATTCAAAGAAAATCACCAATTAAAATCTAATTAAAACAATTATTCCTAGAAATTCTAATTGAGTAAAAACATTTTTTATTATTTTTATTTAGGCAAAAATTCAAACAACAAGCAATGACAATAAAATAAAAAGAACTATTTTTGTTTGTTTTTGTTATTGCCAGAAGGGGGTGAATTAGTAAAAAGAAAATGAACTATTTCTAATGTAAATGGCGCATGGGCCTTAAAGCTGGAGGGTGTGGAAAGGACTGGCGCTAGGCCCAGCTAGTCAGAAGCGTGTTTGCGTTAGCACTGGGGATGTGTGTTTCCAGAAAGATGGCAAGGCCCAGCGCACACTTAGAGCCCAGTACTATCACAATTGATTCATTCCACTTTTATTCTATTTTCTATTTCATTTTTAAAGCATTCAGCATGGCATTTATAGCTCTTTTTTTTGTGAAACGTGACGTTATGCAGATACACACTCATATCAATTGGTCACCACTAAAATTAAGTCACAAGAAGACAAAAATTGCCCTCGGCCAATCAGAACATACCAACGCATCATTCAATCATGTGAATAAGACAAGAAGCCAAACAAATTGGATAACAGAACCAATACAAGTGTGACACGTCAGCAGACGGAGAGAGGAAGCGTAAACAAACAGAGACGCCGGAGCTAGGGCTCCGGTCGTCTTCCCCGGCCAGTTTCACGGTGGCGTTCATCATTTTTTTCCAGAAATCAAAAAAAAATACAACCGGTCCACTCGGATTTTTGCGTAGATTACAGATCTACTATTAGTTTTTCCTAATTCTTATCCTATCATACAAACCGAAAGCGAATACGAAGCCCTACCTCAATGCAATTTCACCAACAGCAATGTAACTTCATAATAACGATCTTCATGAAACGCAAAATTCAAAATATATCGCTCAAACATCCAAACAGATCATATTTCACAGAAACGAACAAGCTCAAGATTCACGCATATGATACATACACAAACACAAGCACAGTGGTATTTAGTCTTAACCTCCATCGTTTCCATCCGAACACATGCTAACAGCAATGCAACATCAAAGCTTTATACCAGTATATCCATGACACTCAGTGAAACATGCATTCTCATGGCTTGATACGAAATAGAGCTCGCAAGATTCAAGATATGCAAACGAATTTATGAACTACCGCATGCGATCTAAGATGCAGAGGAGGTTTTTACGAAGCTCACCTGATGCAACCTTGGTCGAGACACTTTGAATGACTTCCGGTGGATCTTGACGTAGTCGTTTAAGCGAAGCAAGTGTGAGATCCATTCCGTGCGCGAGCTTGACAGTAGCGGCTATAGCATGATGACGATTCTTGATGATTGTAGTGGTTGTTAGAAGCTGAATGAGAGAAGTGATGCGGTTGCGGTGGCCGGAGAAGTTAGTTGGCGTTTGGTACGGTGGTTGAAGATGGAGAGAGAAGTTTGTTATGGTTTGTTGTGGTGGAGAGAGAGAGAGACGAGAGAGAAGGAGGAGAAAGATGAGAGAAGAGTATGAAGTGTGAAGTTGGAGAGAGTGAAGAGGAAATGAATCGTGTCTTGATTTGTGAATGAGCTTTGGATTTTATAGTGTGAGATACAAGTGTTATGGTGAGGATTCTTTGGAGTGGGACCTTTTCAAGACTTAGTGAGCAAGGGTTAGTATTTGTAGTAACTCTTTCCTGGCTTTTCACGTGTACAGTAGCTTGCATGGCCAATTGGAGAATATGAGACACCAATGGATTGTGCATGAACTTTGTTGTTGCCTTGTGTTTGTAAGTCACTCATGATGCCAACTTTAAGCTCATCTATCTCTAGCTATGGCTTCCCATTTGTTTCAATTTTGGGCTCTTTGTGAAGAGGATACATGATAGAATAAGCTCCATGTTGGTGACTCGGGGAGAGAACACCTGCAACCCTTTCAAAACTAGCCATCAAGATGAGGGTACACCACTACGTTTCATAGTACACGTGACTTAGCTCCTGACCCACATTCTTTGGCAGAAATAACAACTTGATTAGGACATGACTTCAGGACCTTATATCTCACCCATTACTTGTCCAATTGATGTGATATATGTCTTAATGGAGAGGGGACATGGCAAGGAGTATCTTGATACCTAGCTTGATCATTGTGGAGGTTTGTGGAGCCTTGAAACCGATCTTCAAAGGGGCACTCCACGTGTTTGACATAATACCACGCGCGTGACCTGAATCTGCCCAGCCAGAAGCATAACTTGTTCTTTATGAGAGTGTGACTTTAGAGTTTCATAGATGATCCAATATTCATCCAAATGACTTGGTTATTGTTCCATTGGAAAGAGGGCATGGCAAAGAGTAGAAAGCCTTCAATAATTCCTTCAAAGGATCTTCGTAATTCCTTGAAATTTAGTTGGAAAATGGCATGCCAAGTGTTTGATCAAATGCGTCACGCTGCCCAGAATTTTGTCTTGCCATTATGACTTGTTTCAAATGAAAAGTCTCAACTTCACATCTTAATAACTATCCAAGCAAGCTTCAAATGAAAAAGTGTCCAACTACAAAGTTGCTCTCCTCCATGAGAGGAACAACTTTGATGTTGGAAATTTGTCCAAAAAATGCCTTTTTCCACGTGTAATCAGGGCTTGAAGTTGACTGTTCATCCAATTCCAAAAACCTCAAAAAATTTCTAAGTGTTGGCATTTCCTTATTTTTTGGAAATTTTGTCAAACTCTCGATTTTATTTACCTCTTTGATTTTCTTTGACCGATTTTCCACCAAAAGTCAATATCTGACAGTTGACTCTGATTTTGACCCAAAAGTCAACCTTTCCTGATTTTTTCAATTCCAGATGAATTTCCCGATTAATCAGTCTCTGATCCCATTCTCAACCAATTTTCACCCAAAGAAGCTTCAGTAAATGATACTTCTTCAAGGCAACCATATTTCACATTCAGAACCATCTTCTGATTAAATCTTGACCAAAAAGTCAACAGGGTTGACTTTGGTCAAAACCCTGATTTGCAACCCCTGATGAATCTGAGCTTTGTATCCTTTAACCGGAGCTTTAACTTGGAGAAGACGAACCTTGGCTGGCTTTAAGAGCATGCCAATGGCAATGATCCTCTTCAATAGGGCCTCAGATCTGATCCTTCTTAACCAAGAATTTCCTCAACCTCAGCCTCTTTTTGTCAATTTTCTTGAACGGTAACTGTGATATGGATGAATGTATTGGATGAATGACCTAGATGAAGTATGCATATGAATGTGACATGAAAGCCAATTGGGAATAAATAAGTGGGCAAATTTTGGGGTGCAACACCTGCGAAGCAATTTCTGCAACTTCCATGGCAGACCCCAAAATCCAACATCAAAACTACTTTTAATGATTCTAAACAACCTAAATAGCAGTACCAACCTACCCCAATATAATTTTTGCAATTTCTAAACACCCTAAAAGGGATTTGAATCATAGATCTAAAAATTAAAAAACTTACCAATTGAAGAGATTGAGTAGCTTTATGTTGAGATTGAGTAACTTTTGAAAGCTTAACTGTAGACTACACACTTGCTTTTGCAAAATTTTTGAAGAAAGGAAGTTTGAAGATGATTTAGGGTAAAATGAATGGGGGAGGGGGGCTGTTTTGCTTAATCTGCAAAACGCGCAGTATTTCGGAAATGCATTTTCGAAATGCTGTTTTCGGAAATGCATTTCCGAAATGCTGTTTTCGGAAATGCATTTCCGAAATAAGACAAATTTTGAAAAAAAAAAAGGTGTTTATGGAGATGCATCTCTGAAAACAACATTTTTTTGCATTTCGAAAATGCATTTCTGAAGTAAGGGGTATTTTGAGTTTTTCACCAGAGGTGACCAAGAAGACATGGGGCTGGATAAAGAAATTTCCAAATAATATGAAGTCAATAATTAATAATTAAATATTTTAAATGGGTGTTACATTAAGTCCGAGTTACTAACTCTGTTAGGTTTCCTATAATATAATAGTCATAAATTGTATATAAAAAAGAATAAATATATATTTCATAACTATAAATAAGTTTATTCAATTTAAAGAATTGCAAATACTATTTTATTTTAAATAAATAAAGAAAATTTAAAATTTTTATATATTTTTATTTATTGAATAAATAATAGTCGTAATTTGTTTAATTTTTTTTATTTATGCACTTTACTTTTTTGTTCTTTATTTTTTAAATTTTTTAATTAATAGTTTTTGTAACACCCCGATTTAATTTTCTTATTTATTTATTAGTTATTTAAGTTATTTAATTGGTGTGATAATTAATTAATTATGTATTTTGGTGAATATTTGTATTATTTGTGTTTTTGGGTTAATTGGATTAATAGTAAGAAAATAATAGTTAGTAACCACATTTGTGCCTAATTATTAGAATGGAATGGGTGAGGGTTAAGCCCATTAAGAATACAAAAGATAGGGGGTTAGAGATTAGAAGAGCAAAACAAGTCAAGAGGAGAAAACATGAGAGAAAGGGGAAAGAGGAGCTAGAAGAGATAGAACCATAGAAGAGGGGGAGAGAAATTAGAAGGAGGATCTACACTTTAAGGTAAGGGTGAGTTTTCGCTTTGTTATGGGTATAGCATAATATATGTAATGTATGGTGGATAGAAATCATGAACATAGGATTTGGGGATTTCAATTTCTATGTGAAAGAAAGTTAGGGTTTATGCTTGAATTCATGAAATTGATATATAAATCATGTTATGATGTTTCTACTTGGATATATGTGTTACATATATGTTGTATACATGAAATTCGTGCTAATTTCTGATCTGGAAATGGTTATTGGGAGAAAAATGGGAGAAATGAGTTTGCTATCTCGCAGGGAATTTTCTGGTATAGCGCGTGTCGCACCGAGGAGCGCGCTTAGCGCGGTTCAAACTGTAAAATGGGGTCGTGTGGAATTGGAAGCGCGCGTCGCGCTGGGTTGCGCGCGTCGCGTCAGGTAGTGCGTGTAGCGTGGCCTAAACTGGAAAATTTTATATTTTCATTTCTTTGAATCTTGTTTATGTATGCTTATGATTTATCAATGATTACCGTGAATTTTGATGAATTGTTTGGCATGTATTGGATGACTTTTGGATGGTTTTTGTGAAGAAACATGATACTTGAAATATGTATATGTTTGATGTGAATTAGTGAAGATTGTATATAACATGATTTAGCTTGTTTGCTATATGTTATTATGATGTGATGAGATGATGAATGCAATGTGATGCGTTGTTTGGGATTGATGCCATGCGTAGTGTATGTTGTGCAATTGGTGGAATAATTTGATGTGTGGGGATTATTGATGTGATATTTATGATTAAGATGTTGCAGTAGTCATAATTGCATGAGTTTTGTTGTTGTTGCACACTACACTAGCATGAGTCGTGAAAGAGGCAATGTTAGGTAATTCCGTGTGGATTATTTGCTTGTCTCAAACCTAACGCTAAATGAGGTTTGAAAGCTTAAGGCTGAATCGAGATTTTGGAGGTTATTTAGTCTAAGAGATGGACAATCAGCATGACCGGAAAGGAAAACAGGTGGATACCACATGCATATCGCATTGAGTCACACTAGAGTTGCATGTGTCGGCCGTGTGAATTGTTGAATTGATGTGATCATGTGATATGAATTGTTGATGTATCTGTGATGATATGTGTTTGAGACATATGTGGTGAAAATGTGAATATATATATATATATATATATATATATGTATTGGTGATATATGTGTATATTTATCGTATATGTGATGTGTTGATTATGGTATACCTTATTGGTTATGATGGTAAATGATTATGGAAGTGAACATGTGTATAAAATCAATATGTGGTGAAATATTATTATGTATATTGTTTGGTATTTATAAATGAATACTTGTGGATTGTTGAGCTAAGTCAGGTGTGAATAAGCATGCGAATCTTAAATAGATGATATTGATGCATGTTTATATGAAATGTGATGAATTTGATTGATGTATGTATGTAGGTATGATATACATTTCATATCAGTATGTTTTTTCTATAATAATTTGAATTCCCACCCTTTTATTGGAATGATGTTCTGTTGCGACATCGCTCAGGTACCGAGGATAATGGTGCTACTCGCGAGGATTAGTTAGAGGCTAGTTCTTGTTTATTTTGACTAGGTAGTGTGTCGTGCTTTGGTCATGTAACACAGGGTTATTGGGAATTTATGTTTGTTGTAGAGAGATATTGTTGTACTTTCTTTATTTGCTATTTTAATGAATGTTAGATTTTTTTGAGAGGCCTTAGTGCCAATATGATGTTTTGAGAATGATGATTTATAGGGATCATCAGTTATACTATTTATGAGATGTATTGATTATTCCATTGTGAGATGCATGTTGATCAATAATTAGAATTTCGTGTTATTTAGATATGACCATAACATGTGTTATTGTAAAGAAGTAAATGTGACGCCCTCTTGTGAATGCATGCTTTATTTTACTCTAACTATGCAATTATATGCTTTATTTGAGTATTAGAAGTTGGGGATGTTACATTAGTGGTATCAGAGCACAGTCGGTCAATTCGGCCAGGTTATGAACATGTTAAACTCTTATTGTATTTGATTTGTGTATGTGACACAATCGATATTGTTTGTCTAACGAAGATTGTTGATTGATTAGAATAGCAGGACGATGGTTGCATGAAGGAATGATGATGCAATTGCGCAAGCATTGACATTGTTGGCTGGTGCTATTGGGCAACCTCCACATGCTAATGCTGGTGACCGTGATCATGATGGATTTCGTGCTTTGGGGAAATTCCAGAGGAACAATCCGCTAACTGCTATCTTCCACGAGTCCTTTGACTCGTTGATGTCCTTCACATAATCGATTGGGCGAGCCATGCCAATGCGTAAAAAGCTGCAAGAACAAAATATATTTCATACGAACAACAAGTTAAGATCGAAACTTGCAACAACAAAAAGATTGAATGACAAAAAAACTCACATCTTGAAGAACTGATATGAAGAAGAAGTGATACGGAGAAATAGATAAGGTGAAGCGTGAAAATGGCATGGTTTAGTAGATATAATGCAATAAAGGATTAAGAAAACTGAAAGGCCAAGGATTTAGTGCATTGTTCGATAGTGGAGATTGTGTTTTTCAAAGAACCCTAATGGTAATGTATCGTTTCAACCATTATGATGCCAATGAATGTATCGTTTCGATTAACAACTTTCAATTAATAATGGAATAAAAAATATCACCCTTAATAAATGTCAAATCAATCAGATTTAGTTATTTTGACAAAAGTCTCTTTTACTTATGGAATAAAAAAGTTTTAGTTGTTTAATCAGACAGTTTATCATGTAAATTTCAAATACTTTACTTTTTATATATTATATAATAGATAATAGTCAGTACAATTATATTGTGTAATTATGTCTACCAATTATCTCATAATATTAAGTTTGTGATGAATTCTTTTAAACATTTTTTATTAATTTGTGAACATATAATTATATGATTTATCTATAAAATTTAGCTTTATATTGTTAATTTATTTAATAAACGGATTAACTATGTGTTTAACCGATTGAATCAAATAAATCTTGAATCAAAAGTTTGGTTGGTTCAATCTTTGATCCGATTTTTAAAACATTGATCTAAGTTACTGAATATCAAAAAAAATTATAACAAATATTTAAAATAATTTAATATTTTTAAAACATGATTTAGTTCTTATCCCGACCCGACAGAGTGGTTCCACTTTTCTAGGTAGTTTTATAATGTGTTCCATTCAACAATTTCAACATTATCTTTGCCATCTTGACTGATAAGTCCTTGAAGAGGATCTCTAACTACTTTAATTTCAAAGCTTTTTCCCTTAACTTGTTTTTGTTCATGCTTAACATGTGTCAATTCAATTCTTACATGATTGTCATTCTTTCCATAGTGATGCTCCTTATTTTAGGAGCACATAGTAAGTATATGTCAAACCAAGCTTGTGTGTAGTGATCAGTCAGAGAGTAGCATTGTCTCATTTTATTGCTCGGAGGTCATGTCCCTAAGTAGTTATTCTACTCTTCCACGTATATTATGACAAATCTTTCATATGAACATCTTAATTCTTAGGAGGGTTTGGGCTCATCATATGACCTGCCAAGTGGTTTTTTGTCATCCTATTACATGTGCCAAAGTCTGTGGTTTGTTCCTTCTAAAGTAGTACTAGTATACTTTTGAAGTGAAGTTGGGGGTGGAAAATAAAAAGCTAAATTTAATGGAAATCTCTAAGCAATAACTAGAGGAACATGTCATTAGAGTCTATAAGTAACAGTGACACCTCTAAATAAAGGTGTGTCTATTAAAGTCTATAAGTAACATCTCTAAATAAAGGTGTGTCTATTAGAGTTTATAACTAAAATAAAGGTGTATCTATTAAAGTTTATAAGTAACAATAACACCTCTAAATAAAGGTGTGTCTGATGTTTGTTGTATGCTAACACGTGTCAATGTCTGACACTGACATATATCAAACATTATGAATAAAAACATGTCAAGTGTCTAACACATGTCAATATCTAACACTAACACAGGTTAAACAATTCATTTATATATATTTTTAAATTACTATTGATGTCAAGACTTGCGAGTTACTACATATATGAAGTATTGTGCTTTCATACGACATAGAATTTTGGCAAAATACTCTTTTTGGTCCTGTATGTTAACCTCGGGGTTCATTTTGGTCCCTTAATTTTAAAAAGTTCCATATTGGTCCCTTAACTCTTCAAAAGGTGTCATTTTAGTCCTTTCTGTCATATTAGCGACTGATTTAGCGACCGGTTTTTAAATTTTTCCGTCGCTAATATGACAAAAAGGACTAAAATGACACCTTTTGGAGAGTTTAGGGACCAATATGGAACTTTTTGAAGTTAAAGGACCAAAATGAACCTTGAGGTTAACATACGGGACCAAAAAGGGTATTTTGCCTAGAATTTTTATTTTTTTTTCAAATGTAATGTATACACCTGAAATCTTGTAGTGTTTGGGGGTGAAGAAAGTTTCTCACCTGTCGTTATCTATGCCACTCCTTATATTGGCATATGAGAATTTCTTCACCCACCTCTTAACCTTCTTGCCCACCCCTGGTGAATTTACCACACTACCCCTTGTTTCGGAAGTTCATTTCCGAAAAGGTATTTTTTTTGTAAAAAAGGTGTTTTCGGAAATGTATCTCCGAAAACGTGTTTTTTTTAATATAAAATATTGATTTCGGAGATACATCTCCGAAATAAAGTTACTTTTTAGAAAAATGTGGTGTTTCGAAAGTTCATATCCGAACGCACCCCCCTTGGAGGAATTCGGAAATGAACTTCCGAATTTATGTCTAGACAGAAGAAAAATGAAAAACAACAACGATTCGCTTTATTTAATCGGGTGAAGATTACAACGATAATATTACTGAAAATTAAAGTTACATATCGTTGAACACGGGTAGGTGGGGATGATAACATCGTCCGCCGATCTTTGAAGTTTCGCGTCCAACTCGATCGGGCCTTTCGAAGAAAATCGGTCGAACGTTGTCCACAAAACCGCTAAATCTTCGTCGTTCTTGATCTCAAAAGGTGTGAACTTAATGCCTCCCTCGTCGTTAAGCGATGGCGAGCGGTACTCGAGCTTGACAACCTTTCAATTCTCGGGATAGCGCAAAAGCGTGTTGAGCGAAGGTATCCACTCCGCAAACGGCGTGTCGCGCGAGAAGCGAAATTGGAACGGCATCGGGTAGCCGGTTTCAAAGTAGACGAATGCTAAGTGGGGGTAGGTTTGTGTCATTTGTGTTTTGTGGTGTGAAGAGGATGAAGAAGAGTGTGTAGTATTTATAGACTTATTGGAGCATTGATGGCCCAACAAACCTTATCCTGCCTCAGGGGACATTTCGGAAATGAACTTCCGAAAATAGGCTCCAGACATGTATATTTCGGAAGTTCATTTCCGAATTATGCAGAAACAGACTTAAATTTTACATTTTGTTGATTGCTTAGTGTGTTGTGTAAATTGAACAAATGAAATTGACATTAAACATAAATTAGACAAAGATGACATAAAACATACTTATATTATATATGTATTGAATCGGTCCGATTTTACATGATAAACAACAATACATACAAAAAATGATCGTTACAAACAAAAACGATCCAGAACAAACTAAAATTCACCGAACCAATCGGTGGATCCTAAGTCCAAAATAGGCACGTTCTTCGACCGCTCTCTATTTTGCTCGCGCTCTTTGCTCATCATTTCTTCAAACTCCGCCATTCTCGAAACGAACGGATCCGGCCAAGTCTCCGCCTCATTTGAACGATGTGTCGTCCATTGACAAGAAGTAGCCGGTATAGGACAACCCGGTTTCAAAAAAACTTGAACGAAGTGCCGCGATCGTAGATACCCGATGCATATGATGCGGCCCAACGCGTCCAACGGCGGCCGACTATGAAGTGGAAAGAAAGTCTCACTTAGCCCAAACCTCGTCAAATCGACACACACCATATCATATGCACTTGCTATAAGATGACCCATCTCGGGGAATGACATCCACTTCGAAACCGGAGCGATACCGGTAAGTGATGGAACAAGTGCATCATGAATTTTCGCAAACTTTTCTTGATTTTCATATAGTCGGCCGTAGATGTCCCGATAGGAAGTCAACTCCGCAATGAGTTCCCGTCGGACTAAAGTGTGATTATTTTCCCCTTTACCGAGCAAACCCGCAACGGCCCGATATCCACAATTGCCGTCGCCTCCAACATCAACGATGTTATCGATATATTTGTGCATAAAAAGTGACATCTCATCAATGTAGACAATCGGTGATTTTTTGATCGGCGGTGTGCGAGGTGGCTTCGAAATACGGGCTCCTTTGTTACCACTACACTTAGACTTCGGTGTCTCATGAATTTCCGGGAACGATGCATCAACATGTTCAAAGTAGGAAGGAGATCGTTTTGTTGACGTGTCATCTTGTGTAATTTTGGACTTTTTCGGTGCACCTTTCGTTTTAACCGGTTGAGATGGCGGTTTCAAATCGGTGGTCTCCGGAAATGCGATCTTTCGCAATTGTTCTTTTATGTGCATTTTTGTTGTGTCGTCCGCTTTAGCAAACTTCTCCATTATCACTTCCAACTCGTCGGAGATGGTGATTTTGGAGTCATTTTCCTTCGGCGGGGCAAAATCATCAAAACGAAGTTTCTTCCAATGGTCGGCTACCTCATCCATGCGTATTGGTGAATTCAACTCCTTCTTTTTTGAAACTATACAAGCACACGGAAGGCCGTATGTAGTTCTAATGGTGCACCCACATAAAGAACTATCCGTCCCCGTGGTCTCCGACCGCTTAGCTTCATGAAACAAAAAATTCAAACCCGTTCGAGATATGTTGTAAATCAATTGGGAGAATAGAATTTGGCACTTATACCGGTGTTCCATAACCGTCTTGCTCCGACCGAACGATGTTTGAATTTCATTGTGTTGATTTTCAAGCATTTGGTTCACGGTGTCCCATCCCCGACACAAATCTCCCTTGCTATCACCCAACCACCTCTTGAAGACCGCATGTGCGGATTCAACTCGGTTAGTCGTGGTGCAACCAAGATGTCTAACCCGATTTGTCCAAGCGCACACGACTTTTTCTCTAACTTTGTCAAGAATGGTGGATTCGACGTAATGACAAAAAGTCCTAATGGAACCACACAAAGACCTAAAGTGTACCAATTTCTCGGTATACACCTCTTCGGAGTATGCATCCAAAATTTCCCTCCATGCCGCCATTATCCTATCAACCACAACACCGGCTTTGACAACTTTACCATTTTCATCCAGCCTGTCTTTTGTCCCAACCGCGGGTTTCAACTTGCTTCTCACGTTGCAAGTTATGTGATACCGGCAAAGTAAAGCGGTAGATGTCGGGAAGACGGTATCGACCGCATTCATCAAAGCATTGTCTCGATCGGTGACAATGACGTTTGGCATAACCTCTTGATCAACTAACAAAGACTTGCAAATTCCCAAGGCCCACGTAAAGTTGTCTTCTTTTTCACACTCCAAAAAAGAAAACCCCACCGAATAAGTCTTGTCCGTCGAGGTCACACCGACGATCTCTAGAAGAGGAAGCCTATACTTGTTTGTCTTGTACGTCGAATCCATGACTAGAACCGTTGGAAATGTGTTGAACAATTTGATACTTTCGGGATGAGTCCAAAAAATATCACGCACCGTAACTTTGTCCTCGGAGGTTCGGAAGCTTGAAACATAATTGTTATCGCCTAGTAGTTTCAAAAGTTGTTGCATTTCCGACCGAGGGCCCATATTCAAAACCTTGAGATTGTGTCGTTCATTGTAAACTTGCTTGATATTTGAAACGCTATCCGGATTCTTACGCTTCAAATCGGCAAGTATGTTGCGAGGCGCCACTTTGACTATCGTTAGGTCCGATATCACTTTCCTCTCTTCGCGGGACAAACGACACGTCATTGGATGTCCGTGTAACTTGACATCCAAGGCATGATTATGAATTCCACAAATTACGGTTAACCGCCACAAATCATCAACCCTCCGAGTAGCACGCAACTTAAACGGACAACCGCACTTTCTCGATCCCGTGTCCTCGTGTTTTAGCACCCGGTTTGATTGTACATAACTACCACCCCGTTCGCAATTCAAAACAACGAAAGCTTTCCGCCTACTATTTCCGTTGTCCGACCTTAAAATAACAATTCCAAGTCCATGTTTGTTAGCTTCCTTCCGAACCCAATCAATCAATTGTTCGCGACTACCGAAGCTCCGATCATTTGTAAAATGTTGCCGAACATCGACCGCATTGATCATAGGAGTAACGTCAATAACCGGATCGTTATTAATGTTGACAATTTCCGGAACTAATACTCCATCGTCTTGCACAATGTTGTCCGGATGCACCATACCTAACAAATGAATAAATTAGCAAAATTGGCCAAAACTGTTTTTTTTTTTTAACTGCCAGGGCATATTTCGGAAGTTCATTTCCAAAATTTATTAGGTAATATATTTCGGAAATGAACTTCCGAACCATATCAGTTTTCAGCATAAATTTGTTGAATCAATGTAGTGAAATAGGGGATGAAATGAGAGATGTTTACCTGAAATTGTAGCTTTCTATGCTCCCTTTAACGTGATCAACGGTTTGAAACTTGATTTTAGGGCGAAAAATTGATGGAGATTGATTGGGCTTTAGAGAGGGTTTTGAGAAGTTTTGGAGAAAAATGATGAAATAGTGAAGGAGGGAAATTTGTATATGCAGCAACAGTTTCGGAAATGAACTTCCGAAAATATGCACGGATTTTGAATTTTTTTTGACTTCGGAAATGTATCTCCGAAAACACCAATTTTTGGGTGTTTTCGGAGATGCATTTCCGAAGTCAAAAAAAAATCAAAAAAAAAATAACTTCGGAGATTCATCTCCGAAGCAGGGGTAGCTTTGGATTTTCGCTGGGGGTGACCCCCATAGGGAGGTGGGTAAAGAAATTTTCTTGGCATATACATGTGTACTTCAACACTTTATCATTCATTTTAACTATGTCTACTTAAGTTGGCATCAAGTGTCTGTGTAATTCAAGCATGGGCTGAACGAAATTCAAAGGCAAGGAAAAAAGAATACTAGTAGTAAACCAAAAAATGAACGCAGTAGTTGGTGAGCAGTTTAATTTGACAATGACATGTCAAATGTGTCAAACACATTACATAACATTTAATTTTTAATGAAAGTGACCATCTTAGTTTGACACTTCAATGAAAAAGGCCAAGATGAATACAAGCTTAGCTCACAAACAAAACACAGTATTATCTATCACTTTGCATATGACCGAAAACATGAAGGAAAGATATTTCCCCAAAAGGAGATAATTTCATAGTCAGAAATGTTTCCCGTTGAATTAACTTTGGATCGTCGCGGATAAATAACTTAATGAAACACTAATTATATCTATACATACATGTGTAATCTGTTTCTACAACCAAATAAGAAATAAACAAAAAAAAAAATTGTATAATTTCTTTATAAGTTGTTTCTGTAAACTATTATGGAGAGTTTAAGAAAATAAACTAAAATAAACTTATAAGATATTATAAGCTCTTCCAAACACTTAGACAAGTGTTTATGTCATAGCTCATTGCTTAAACTCATATAAACTCTAAAGATACTATATGTTGACTATAGACATTGCCATCCACATACAAGTCAAACCAAAATTATAAGAGGTCAATGACCAATTAGAAGAGTTGTATGGTGTTAACCTACAACTTGCAAAATATGGTTTTGTTTCTCTTTGTTTGACTCTATAGAAAGGTGCTAAGTACTTGCTACTGCGGAATTCTGTTTTTCAATCACTCTAGCTCTGTGTCTTCTCTTGAAAATATCTTGTCTGAATCTCTTGGTCTCAGTTCGTATATCCATGAAAGGCATCTTCTCTATGTTTTCCTTTTCACTTTCCAACATCTTTTGCCTCCTTAACGCTGCCATTGCTGCAGCTTTGTCCTCCATTTCCTGATGTTTTGCCTCCTCCTGCAGGTACGTTTTCATGTGTGGCAAGATTTCACTTTAAGATTGGTAGTAAAGGTGACGAGTAAAAGCTAATACAGTGAAAATAAAGATTTTATAGACCAAATACTATAGGCTTTAGTGCATGAGTGAATTGGCATTGAGACTGACCGGATCACCACAGTGAGCCTGTGATTTTGGCAAAAACTACTCTTTGTAGCTCTAACGAAATCACGGTAACACCCGTGTTTTATCAAACTGGTCGCTCATCCAAACATATACTTACAAAATAGACAAAACAGAAGTACAGAAAATATTTGTACCATCTCACATACTATAAGGTAGGACACAATCGCATTAAAATGACAATGATGTTCATATAAATAAATATTAGTACTAGAGATGGCTATTTTGATAAAAGTTTTCTTGAAACTGGTGTGTATATATAGCTCGAAAGACATTTGGTAAAGTCATCGGATCGTAATAAACAAATAAATAATGTGAAGTAAGAAGAACCTGAAGATTTTGAATGAGGCTCTCAAGTGATTTGATCTTCCTATGAGGCCAGCGAGGAATACCAAATTCTCTGCACTTTTTTTTGAGAACAGTAAGGCCAACATTTAGTTTTTTTGACGCTTCTGCAATTGGCATATCAAAGTACTTGACTAAATCTGATAAAGTAATTTTTGCTACATGGTAACTTGGTGCCCTCTTTTTCTTTCCTACAAAACCTGCAAACATTCATTTTTTCAATTAGATATAAAATCTTTAAATAAACATGACGTGGTTAACTCAACATTAGGAAGAATTTATTTACAGGGTGGGGAAACAGATCATTTGGCAACATATTTATCATACTACAGCTTTTTTATATCCATAATTCCTTTATTAACCAAAGTGTATAAAGCTAAGGTTGAGTTGTTGGAATAAAATAAAACATTTAAAATTGCAAACATGATAACTGGGATCATTGATTCTAAACCTGAAGAACTTTCAAAATCTGTCCCGTCATCAAGTAACTCAGACTCATCTTTTTCGTAAGGAAGGTAATTGAGATCTTGTTCAAACACCAGTGAGACTTTTTTCGCTGGCTGGTATTCATTGTTGTTTCCCTTCGATTCGTCCATTGTAGAGTCGTCTTGTAGTTCACTGTGTTCCTCCTTTGGGTTCAACTTGTATATCCTTTGGAGATCATTAAGCAAGTTTGGAATAGCATGAAGCTTTGGATTTCTGAAAATTAAAGAATAAGATAGAGGGAGTCGGATATATCATATATGACAATTACTTTATTGTAAAAGCGTACATCAACAGACGGTGCTATCACTCACTAAGCTATACCAATTTCCGAGAACAAACCAATAAATCGGAAAAACATATTGAAGTCGAAGCCTTAATTTTGTTCTTTGTTATGATTAAAATATGGACTAAAAATTGTTACAAATGGATGTATATTTTCTCAGTTTCATATCATCCATCTCCTCCTTTTTTACTTTATTGTAATAACTTCACTAAAAGTATGTTGTGTAACAATTAGAGGAATGGATTCTCTGCTGTCAGCATTTGCAGCAGCAGCATTCGTAACTGTAGGATGAAAATCAGGAAACTCGGACTTCAAGTTACATTTTGAATTCAATTTAGTAGAGTTAAAATCCAAGCTAACCGATCTTCATCCAATGGCAAACATCAACAGACTGCAATGACTGCACCATTTCATAACTGTAGTGAACACCAGTTCAAAAATCAGTTACTAATGGCTTCCATAAATAAACAAATCAATCTTGAAACACACAAACAGTTATCTACTCCAACAAACAGCACTGTTATAACTGAATTCAAACTATTTATATTCATGAAAAGAAACTGTTTATTGTAATGAAATTCGCCGTTACTTCTGTAAGAACTTTAATTTTCATTCTCACAAGCAATGTCAACTTCAACTCTTTTATGCTCTCTAAAAGAATAACAGAAAATCTTAATCAGTTACAAATCACAACCTAAAATTAACTTTTGGCTAAAATTAAAAATAAATGTATACATCATTCACAGGGTCCAGTTTGCATACAGTACAGTGTTTTTCTGCTCTATGTTGCTATTCTATAATAAAATTCATTAATGCGGGGAAACCTCGGTAGGGCCGGCCAATAGTTTAATTAAGCGCTTATAGCATAATAAGCATAAATAAGTGTTTATAGTATAAATGCAATCATATAAGCTATTCTGGAAATTATATGAATATGAAAATATGCATAGGTCTCGACTCTCGAGAGACAATCTCGCAAGTGCTTATGTCAGTAGATAAATTCAAATAAGTCAATTCATTATTCAAACAAACCCTAAATAGTAAATACATAATCACATAATCAAATTTCCTAACTCCAATTGAATAAAAGGGGAAAACTAGATTATGCATACCTTGCAACCAACAAAAGAGATGGAATGTGAGAAAATTGAGGCGAATTACAAGCGTGAAAAGCAAAAACACAAAGCCAAACTCCATTCTTATCCCCTTGAGAAACTTCTCGACACGCAAAAGATTTCAACAATGTGAAAATCGGAGTAGCTTGCATTTCAACATAGGGAGCAGTTTCAGAAAACACAAACTCTCGTTCAACTTCCGTTTCTTCTCCGTCACATTCACCGCGGTACACATGCACGCTTCTCATCAACTCTACGGTTCAATTATTCATCACATTACAGTGAATAACGAAAATCAAAGATGAATTGAAATAGAATAAGCGAAAATTTGGTGATTAATTGAGGAGAAAGTGATTATGATTATACCTGGTTGAACGGTGTTGTTGAAGAGAAGGAGGTTAGTGAGCGAGGAATCCATGAAGGAGAAAGCATGAAGGGTGAAGTGAGAGAATGAATTTTGAAAAAGAAAGGAGAAAAAATGAAACAAGTGAAAACCAGCTTTTAAGTGTAAGTTTGCATGATCTTCCGCTTTTTTCGTTTCTTTCGGATCAGTTATTGTACTTTAGTCCTTTTCCTTCTTTCGCTTGCTTACTTCACCTTCTCTTTTTTTTCTTTTCTTTTTTCAATATACAGACAATTTATTTTCGCTCACGTGTAAGGTGTTGTTACTATAGTCTATTATTTTTAAATGTGTTAAAATTGTACATATATTTTTAAGAAAAGGTAGTATTAATAATTTTTTAAATATTTGAATGTGTAGATAGTTATTCGGTTTAATTTTATAATGAGTTTTATGTTATTTAATTTATAAAAATATTACAAGAGACTTTGAATATGCGTTTGTAATTTTGATATATTTAATGAATATAATAATAACGCTTTAAACATTTAAGTATTCAAATTGTTGTTTACTCATTCATTCCTTTTTTCTTTTAACAAAAATATATTAATTTTACATAAATAATCAATTTAACATATTTTTTTTAAAGTTTAATTGAGTTGGATTTCGGAAGCACACTAGTGTTTGGGAAGGCCTCAAGGGTTCAGAGAACATAAATAGAAGTATTTACAAATCATTCACCAAAAAGATTCTCACATCAGGAGCGGGAGTTGAATTCACGACCTCTTATCAAAGAGATTCTCACATCAAGAGCGGGAGTTGAACTCACGGCCTCCTATTAAAGAGATTCTCACATCACGGGTGGAAGTTCAATTTACAATATCTCAATGTGTGAGACAACTTCTTATTAACTGAATCAATCTACCTCGACAACTTCTTAATTTTAAACTTCATGTTTCTTCAATATGCATAAACGCAACAGAATATTAGTTTCTCAAAATATTTTCGATAATTATATCCCAAACTATAATTATCTATCAATCAGGACAATGATATCATATCCTCATTAAGACATAAGATTCAAAACATTCGGACACGAAGGTCACTCAACAACTCATATCCAAATGCAATCTAAATAAGAGAAATATAACAATATCTCATAGTAACAAAACATGATTTCAAACACCCCTCGTGTGTTACATGACCAGAGCATCGACTCACTACTTAAAATAAGCGAAATAACCGAACAAGCTCCTCGATTAATCCTTGTGCAAGCACAACTATTCTTCGAAACATGCGCGATGTCGCATAAAACATCATTAGAACAGAAGGGTGAGAATTCACATTATTATAAATATATATAATATGAACAATGAACAAAACATACAAACAACCAACAATTCATCACACTTCATAATCATAATGAATTCAACAATATCGCACATAGCACAATCATTGTTAATTTTCCACCAAATAACAATTGCCAATTATCACATAAGCACACATCAAATTCAAACACATCACATAGAAACCAATGTGACTCCAACACAACTTAATGCGACTCATGCATGTGGTACCATCGTGAACATCAAGCTCACATCGCTCTCAATTCATTTTAAATCAAAGTCACGCTCCCGATCCGGACTAGGATCCGAGCCAACAATATGAACTCATAGTTCATCGCTTCCGTTTCTACACTAGGATCAAAGTCACATAACAGGAGTACAATCTCCCCACGAATGCATGTGCAACAAGACTCAAAATATATATGTAATTAAGATTATCACACAACCTTAATTATCCAAGCATATCACAATAATTCGCACAATTCGAATTATCCACCAAAATGATGCACAACATACATTCATCATCAATAAAGCATTCACTTAGCATTTATCAATCATACATAACACATAACATACAAGTCAATCAATGTTATTCACCCCATTCACTAATTCACCTTAAACATATACAAAAATTCAAGTAACTTGTAAACATTCGTTTTTTATTCAAAACTTATCCAAATACTATTGAATAAATTATTAGAATACATGGAAAGCCCCTTTGAATCATAAGCAAACAGAATCCCAAAGCAAAGAATCAGAAATCACAAAATTTTCTAGAACAGGCCACGCTACGCGCGCCCTTACAGACTTGCCCGCGCTACACGCGACGCACCCTCTACGATTAATGGAAAAAACCCTGTTTTTGACAGCATTCTGAAAATGTGTTTTAGACCAAACAAAACCAACCAAACAGCCAATAATCACTCATATGAAGGTACCTAATCATGGTTCTATCATGGGTTATCAACATAACAACATAAACATGATTATTCATTCAGTTTCATAGATTTCTACACAAACCCTAACATACAAAGTTATGAAAAATTGATACTAAGAACACCTAAGCATGATTGTACCCAATGCATACCATACATACCCGTAATAACATGGATTCTCCTCCTTACCTCTTAAAGATTATTCTTTTTCTAGGTTTCCCTTCTCTTCTCTATCTTTCTCCTCTTCTCGTGTTCTTTCTCTTCTCTTTCTCCAAAATGAGAGTTATGAGACTAACCTAGTCTTTACTCTTACTATCTTTCTTAGTTATGGGCTTAGTCACTCTCACCCCCTTATTACTACTACTTCTAATAATTAGGCCCAATTGAATTATTATATTATCCACCTAATAATTCAAAATAACATAATTAACACATAATTCACACAATAATTAATTATCACACCAAATAATAATTAAATAATTAAACTAATAATAAAATAATTATTAATATAAAAATCGGGATGCTACAACTCTCCCCCACTTAAAATATTTTCGTCCTCGAAAATTACCTCAAGTGAACAACTTCAAATACGAATCCTTCATCTGAATCTCAAGTTCCCAAGTCACATTACCATCATTCGGTCCTCCCTAAATCACTTTTACTAAAGTGATTTCCTTACCACGAAGTTTCTTCACTTCTCGATCTTCAATCCGCATAGGTGATGTATCAACCGTCAAGTTATCACTTACTTAAACATCGTCTAACTTGACAAACATGAGATGGATCCGCAATGTATCTCCTCAACTGAGACACATGGAACACATCATGAAGATTAGCAAGTGACAGTGGTGAAGAAATCTGATATGCTACCTCGCTTACTCTCTTGGAAATCTGATACGGACCAATAAAACGCGGTGTCAATTTACGCGACTTCAAAGCCCTACCAACACCCATTATCGACGTAACTAGAAGAAATACATGTTCATCATTTTCAAACTCAAGTGCTTTGCTCCTCTTATCATGATAACTCTTTTGACGACTCTGGAAAACCTTCAACTTCTTCATCTTCTCTTTAATCATCTTAATCTTATCCATAGTTTGTTGAATTATCTTAGGTCCAACCACAACACTCTCTCTGGATTCATACCAACATAGAGGCATCCTACACCTCCTACCATACAAACCTCATAAGGTGCCATTCAAATACTCGAATGGGAACTATTATTATAAGTAAACTCAATCAACGGCAAAAAAAACTATCCCAAGCACTTCCTTGCTCTAAAACACAAGACCTCAAAAGATCCTCAAACGACTGAATCGTCCTCTCAGTCAGACCATCAGTTTGCGGATGATAAGCATAACTCAAACGCAACTTAGTACCCAAAGCACTTTGCAAACCTTCCCAGAATCTCGAAGTAAACCTCAGATCCCTATCTGAAACAATATTCGACGGAATACCATGCAAACAAACAATCTTATCAATATATAGCTTTGCAAGTCTCTCCATCGAATAATCAATCTTCATCGCTATAAAGTGAGCAGATTTTGTCAATCTATTTACAATAACCTAAATCGCTTCACAATTACTCGACGTTCTCGGCAAACCCGAAATAAAATCCATCAAGATACTATCCCACTTCCACTCAGGAATGGATAACGGTTGCATCAAGTCAAATAGTTTATGATGTTCAATCTTTGACTTCTGACAAGTCAAACAAGAATACACAAATTCCGCAATATAATTCTTCATACCTTGCAACCAAAATAACTTCCTCAAATCTTGATACATCTTAGTAGCTCCAGGATGAATACTCATACCGCTTCGATGCCCTACATCCAAAATCCTCTTTTTCAAATTCGATACATCCGAAATACAAACTCGATCACGACATCTCATAACACCATTTTCATCAATTCGAAAATCACCACATTTTCCTTGATTGATCAACGTCAACTTGTCAACCAAATTCAAATATGATTTTTGACCTTCTCGAATCTCATCAAGAATACCACAAGTAAGCTTCATCATCACAATAATTTGCACAATTTGAATTATCCACCAAAATGTTGCACAACATACATTCATCATCAATAAAGCATTCACTTAGCATTTACTAATCATACATAACACATGACATACAAGCCAATCAACGTTATTCACACCATTCACTAATTGACCTTATACATATACAAAAATTCAAGTAACATGTATACATTCCTTTTTGACTCAAAACCTATCCTAACACTATTGAATAAATTATTAGAATACATGGAAATTTTCTTTAAATCATAAGGATGCAGGATCCCAAAGCAAAGAATCAGAAATCACAAAAAAAATGGAACAAACCGCACTACGCGCGCCCTTACAGACTTGCCCGCGCTAGGCGCGACGCGCCCTCTACGATTTTTGGAAAAAATCGGTTTTTGACAGTATTCTCAAAATCCGTTTTAGACCAAACAAAACCAACCAAACAGCCAATAGTCACACATATGAAGGTTCCTAATCATGGTTCTATCATGGGCTATCAACATAACTAGGGATGGCAAAAATATCCATACTCGCGAATATTCGGAGAAAAAATCTGTCACGGGTACGGAGCGGGTAATTTAATAGATATCAACGGATAAAATTAATGGATATTTAAATACCCATTTATTAATGGATATGGATATGGGTTTAATGTTACCGTGCCCGCAGATATCCATATCCGTTAATAAATTATAAAAATTACTTAAATATTATTCGTTTATTATACACTATCTTTTCATCTTCTAAAAACTAAAAAACAAGTCTCCTCATATACATATTTTTTTGAAGTTTTCTTTGAAAAAAACATTTACATTCTATACAAATTTTATTGTACATTTCATATTTAAGCTTCTTCTATACTCCATACTTCACTTCAACAATTTCACAGTCCAACCAACCAGTATCACTCTTTTCCCTTCCAACTAGTGTCACCCTTTCTACTCCTTCGTCATCCGCCCTTCCACCAAAACTCACAATCACAATATCATTCTTTTTTTTTGTTAAAAATGAAATGTATGAGATATTATGCTTCGGTGAAAATGAAAGAAATTAATTCGATAAAATTTCGTTGTTAAAATAAGAGAGATTTGTATGAATGTTATGTGATAATAATGTCTCGTGTCTTTAAAAAAAACTGAAAATATTTTTTCAAAACATAATTTTAGAAAAATAGTATTATCCATGAATATCTGTAAATATCCGCAGATACCTTAATACCCACAAATTTCCCGTTTAGCAGATATCCACACGGATATAGGGCGAATATGAATATCATATTTGTCCAACGGGGCAAACATGGATATCATACTATCTGTCCCCATGGATATCCATTTACATCCCTAAACATAACAACATTAACATGACTATTCATTCAATTTCATGGATTTCTACACAAACCCTAACATACAAAGTTATGAGAAATTGAAACTAAGAACACCTAAGCATGATTCTACCCATTGCATACCATACAAACCCATAATAACATGGATTCTCCCCCTTACCTCTTGAAAATTCTTCTTCTTCTTCTTCTTCTTCTTCTTCTTCTAAGTTTCCCTTCTCTTCTCTCTCTTTCTCCTCTTCTCTTGTTCTTTCTCTTCTCTTTCTCCAAAATGAGAGTTATGAGACTGACCTAGTCTCTACTCTTACCATCTTTCTGAGTTAGTGGGCTTAGTCACTCCCACCCCCTTATTACTACTACTTCTAATAATTAGTCTCAATTGAATTATTATATTATCCACCTAATAATTCCAAATGGCGTAATTAACACATAATTCACATAATAATTAATCATCACACCAAATAATCATCAAATAATTAAACTAATAATAAAATAATTATTAATATAAAAATCAGAATGTTACACCCTATCATTGTAAATATTGAGAAATTAAGACTTACAAATAAAAGCAAATACTTACTCTACATATCAATACAACTTCTCCTATTTTCTTTCTCCCTCTCTCAAAACCCTAATTTCTCATTTTCTTTTCTTCTATAATCTCTATGTAGCATACTCGTCTTGCCACCAAGGTCTGATTGATTCACTCGTGAGAAAAGTGAAGAACAATAGGAGTGATCAATCAAAAAGTTTGATTCTTGTTCATCAAGAATTAATCGAATTATCTCCAAGATTGAGGTAAATTTCAACATCTGGTATCCAGAGCATTGGCTGTGATCCTTAGGAAGCATATCGCATTGAATCATCTTAACGGGTATTGTCCAACAAATCTTCCAATCTTGACCGACCACAGTATCCGACCCACCAGACCGACTAATCCAATAAGGGGGGCAGTTTTTATATCAAGTGGTTTCAGCTCCCTCCAGATCACAGCCGCGGGGATCGAACTGTGATCCTCCCTACCAAGTCCAACCTCAATCACTACTGAACCAACTAACAATTAATAATATTTAAATTGTTCTTACTCATTCCTTTTTCTTAAATAAAAATTAATGTAACACACACACACGCGCGCGCGCGCGCACACACACACACATATATATATATATATATATATATATATATATATATATATATATATATATATATATATATATATATATATATATATATATATATATATATATATATATATATATATATATATATATATAGAGAGAGAGAGAGAGAGAGAGAGGCGGATTAGGGGGGGCTCTCCCTAAATTTTTTTTTATACCATCTAAATTTACTATAATACACTTAAAATATTATTATATGAAAAAAGTTATTCCATTTTAGACAGTCTTCACACAAAACTTCTTTGACGTAACTTCTTTTTTATTTCTCCTTGTTTCACACGCCTTCAGTTACTGCTTCAAGAGAAATCAAACCAATAAATAAATTCTTTGAAAAGCTAACTTATGTGGTCAATGTTGTTTTTTCTTCACCAAAGCAACATGTTGAGTTATAAGAAACCCAAATAATATAAATTGAACATTTGTTAGAAATTGATGAGATCATTAATGATAAAGGTGAAAATTAAATTAGTGCTTTGAAACAAGCTGGAACTAGTCATTGGTGATCACATTTCAATTCTATTTGTAGCTTGATGAATTTTTATGAAGCAACTTGTTGTGCTTTAAAAACATTATCAAAGGAATGAGCAAATAATAATACACGCGGGGATGGTGATAATTGTTACAATTACTTGAAGGAATTTAATTTTATATTGATCTTGCATTTGATGAAAGAAATTATAGGGATAACAAATGTGTTTTGTCAAGCTTTACCACAACAATCTCAGGATATGGTTAATGTTATGATTTTAGTTCGTGCAACAAAAACGCTTATTCAAAAGTTGAGAGAAGATGGTTGGGCTAAGTTGTATGCTAATACGTGACGTCTTATTGTCGTTTAGATTCTCTTTCGATTCTAAACGACAAACAATCAAATGAATGACTAACTTGCTATCCAATCCATAATCATACTCATCGCAAATCATATCAAATGTCCAAACGTTTTTCATTGTTTGGTACCTGCACAAATAAAAATGACATCCACATTTTCTTATTTCGGTGTTACCAAGTTTCAACTTTGGGATATGTTGTTTATACTTACCAATTCTGGCTATGTTTGGGAGTTTGGAGGGGAGGGGAGGGGAAGGCTTCCGAAAACGAATTTTTAAAAAAATATAGAGAAATATTTGACATTTTTTGAAAAAATGATTTTGTTTAGAATGATAAAAGAGTCATAATCATTACAAAATTTTTAATTTTCAAAATAGTATAACAACCTAAAAGATATTTGGAAAATTTATATAAGCCCTTCAAAACCCTCATTCAATACAATTTTTGAGTTCCCCCATTTTATGGGGTTTTTGGTGTTATGAATAAAACCAAACCCTCCAAAACCCTCCTACTCAAAATCCTTTTATTCTTTTCACCCAATTCTTCTTATTTTTTAAAGCTCTCCCATCCCCTTCCCTCCAAACTCCCAAACATAGCCAAATGTATGTGTTCTATCATAACCATAGTTATAACAAATGTATGTGTTCTATCATAACCATAGTTATACCTCCCGATTACTATCTCAAAACCTAATTTGACAGAATCCACCAATTTAAATATTTGATCACTTAATATAAACTATTATTTAATGGTAAATTCTTTTCCAACATTAACTTGTATAACGCCAGATTACGATCAACAATCACACCATTATTCAATGTATCAATTTAGTTCACAACATCATACTGCACCATAACTACAACAATTAAAAACGAAGAGAATTTAAGTAGTCATTCTGAACATCCAAAAGTTACCATCCAAAGAATTTTAAAATTTGTATAATTTAAGATAAACACCTGTATTAAGCAACCGCTAAAAATACATTGTATATTCTATTTTTTATTTTTTAAGTTTAAAAATAATTAAATTTTCAAAACATAACCTATTTACAATTTCTTCTTTAATAACACGTGACCTTGTGGCCGAAGTTAGGGTTACATCTTTTTTTCTTACATTACTACTCTTCACCTTCACGCTCAATACCAAAACCCTCTTCAATTTTTTCATCCTTTTTTCTCCCTCTCTCGAAAGCTCATGAACCAGTAGCACTGAAACTATATTTCATCTTTATTATTTTCAAAATCAAGGTATTCTACTCCTTCTTCCTTCTCTCTTCAATCTTAGCGTTTCCTTTACACTTATAATAATTATTAGGGTTTCGTTTCTTAAACTTGTTCTCTTTTTGTGAACCAGCGTTCCCAAAATGGCGCATCTCGGAGGCGGCGCTGAAGCGCACGCACGGTTCAAGCAGTACGAGTACAGAGCCAACTCCAGTTTAGTTCTAACCACCGATTCTCGTCCACGTGACACGCACGAGCCTACCGGAGAACCAGAGTCACTGTACGGAAGAATCGATCCGAAAAACTTCGGTGACCGTGTTTCCCACGACCGTCCACCGGACCTCAGCGAGAAACTCAATGCGGCGAAGAAAAAGAAGAAGGAAAGAGAGAGGGATCCGATTGATTCGGTTTCTTCTCGTCGGAGCAAGCGCCGCCGTCTTCAGGAGGAGAGTGTGCTTACTGCCACGGACGACGGTGTTTATCAGCCGAAGACTAAGGAAACCCGTGCTGCTTATGAAGCTATGCTTAGTGTTATCCAGCAGCAACTTGGTGGTCAGCCGCTTAGTATTGTTAGCGGTGCGGCGGATGAGATTCTCGCGGTTTTGAAGAATGATACTCTTAAGAATCTAGATAAGAAGAAGGATATTGAGAAGCTTCTTAATCCTATACCTAGTAGTGTGTTTGATCAGCTTGTTTCGATTGGGAAGTTGATTACTGATTTCCAGGAGGCTGGAGATGCGGTTAATGGGTCGGGTGGTGGTGATTTGGATGGTGGTCTTGATGATGATGTGGGTGTTGCGGTGGAGTTTGAAGAGAATGAAGATGATGAGGATGATGAGAGTGATCTTGATGTGGTGCAGGAGGAAGAAGAGGATGATGATGATCTTGCTGAGGCTAGTGGTTCTGGTGGTATGCAAATGGGGGGTGGTATTGATGATGAAGATATGGAGGAAGCTAATGAAGGGATGAATTTGAATGTGCAGGATATTGATGCTTATTGGCTACAGAGGAAGATTTCTCATGCTTTTGAACAGCTGATTGATCCGCAACAGTGTCAGAAGCTTGCTGGGGAAGTGTTGGATATTTTGGCTGAGCCTGATGATAGGGAAGTGGAGAACAAGCTGTTGTTTCACCTAGAGTTTGATAAGTTTAGCCTCATTAAGTTTTTGCTGAGGAACAGGCTGAAAATTGTGTGGTGTACTCGTTTGGCGAGGGCACAAGATAAGGAAGAGAGGGAAAAGATTGAAGAAGAGATGAAGGAATCTGATTTGTTGCAGCCAATTTTGGAGCAGTTGCATGCTACTAGGGCATCTGCTAAGGAGAGACAAAAGAACTTGGAGAAGAGTATAAGGGAAGAGGCTAGAAGGTTGAAAGATGATAGTGTTGGAGATGGAGACAAGGAGAGAGATAGGGATAGGGAGAGAAGCAGGAGGGGTGTTGGTGATAGAGATGGGGAGAGTGGTTGGTTGAAGGGTCAACGCCAAATGCTTGATTTGGATAACCTAACTTTTGCACAAGGTGGTCTTTTCATGGCAAAGAAAAAATGTGACCTTCCTGATGGGTCTTATAGGCATCTTAGCAAAGGTTATGAAGAAATTCATGTCCCTGCATTGAAGGCTAAGCCCCTCGATCCTAATGAGAAGCTGTTAAAGATTTCTGCTATGCCTGATTGGGCACAACCAGCCTTCAAAGGAATGACACAGTTAAATAGAGTTCAGAGCAAAGTCTATGAAACTGCTCTCTTTAAGCCTGATAATCTTTTGCTTTGTGCCCCAACTGGTGCAGGAAAAACCAATGTTGCTGTTCTAACTATCCTTCAGCAGATTGCACGACATAGGAATCCAGATGATGGTTCTATTGACCACAATGCTTATAAAATTGTTTATGTTGCACCAATGAAAGCTCTTGTGGCCGAGGTTGTTGGGAATTTGTCTAACCGGTTGCAGGATTATAATGTTAAGGTCAGAGAGCTCAGTGGAGATCAGTCGCTAACAAGGCAGCAGATAGAAGAGACTCAAATCATTGTGACAACTCCTGAGAAGTGGGATATTATCACACGGAAGTCGGGAGATCGAACTTACACACAGCTTGTGAAGCTCCTCATCATTGATGAGATTCATCTCCTTCATGATAACAGAGGGCCTGTTATTGAAAGTATTGTTGCTAGAACAGTTAGGCAGATTGAAACAACAAAGGATTA
Source organism: Vicia villosa (assembly GCF_029867415.1). Classification (NCBI taxonomy): domain Eukaryota; kingdom Viridiplantae; phylum Streptophyta; class Magnoliopsida; order Fabales; family Fabaceae; genus Vicia; species Vicia villosa. The sequence continues at coordinate 123,362,171 of NC_081181.1, read as the reverse complement.
TATTCGTTTGGTGGGATTGTCGGCTACTCTCCCTAATTATGAAGACGTGGCACTATTCTTGCGTGTTGATCTGAACAAGGGGTTGTTTTATTTCGATAACAGTTATAGACCTGTTCCTCTTTCTCAGCAGTATGTTGGAATCACAGTAAAGAAACCCCTTCAGAGATTCCAGTTGATGAACGATATCTGTTATGAAAAAGTTATGGGTGTAGCTGGAAAGCATCAGGTTCTTATCTTTGTACATTCAAGAAAAGAAACTGCTAAAACTGCTAGAGCCATTAGAGACGCCGCACTTGCAAATGATACTCTTGGTAGGTTCCTTAAAGAAGACAGTGCAAGTCGCGAAATCCTTCATACCCACACTGATCTTGTGAAGAGCAGTGACCTTAAAGACCTTCTGCCGTATGGTTTTGCTATTCATCATGCTGGTATGACAAGGACAGATCGTCAACTTGTTGAGGATCTGTTTGCTGATGGACATGCACAAGTTTTGGTATCCACTGCTACCCTTGCCTGGGGTGTGAATCTTCCTGCCCATACAGTGATAATTAAAGGGACACAGATTTACAATCCTGAAAAAGGGGCCTGGACTGAATTGAGTCCTCTAGATGTTATGCAGATGTTGGGTCGTGCTGGAAGGCCTCAATACGACTCTTATGGTGAGGGAATAATTGTTACTGGCCACAGTGAGTTGCAGTATTACCTCTCTCTCATGAACCAGCAACTTCCTATTGAGAGCCAGTTTATTTCCAAGCTGGCCGATCAGCTGAATGCAGAAATAGTTCTCGGTACAGTTCAAAATGCGAAGGAAGCTTGTCACTGGATTGGATACACTTACTTGTATGTCCGTATGTTGAGGAATCCCACTCTTTATGGTTTAGCACCAGACGTCCTAACCAGAGATATAACATTGGAGGAAAGGAGGGCTGATTTGGTAAGTATCTCAATTCTCTAATTTCTCTATTGGTTTTTATTACCTGAACTAAACCAATTCCCGAGTCATTATTCGGCTGTTTACTTGGTTCCTTGCTGTTAATGATTGTTGTTGTGATTGCTTTGACTTATATAGTAGATTTGCTTGAGAAGGGAACCAGATATTATGACTTCGAGGGTTACCTGCTTTGGTTTTTGCTTTATTTAGGTTCCTTTTTGGTAGTGTCTGTTCTTGTCATTGGTATAACTTACTTATAATTGCATGAACAAAGAACCAAATCACTGTGGACTCTAGTAAGACATAGGCTCTTTAACTTTTTTGATGTTTGATTCTTCTCCTTTAAATATTTATCACACAGGCTCTTTAACTTTTTTTGAAGTTTGATTTTTCTCCTCTGAACTAAACCAATTCCCTTGTTAATATTATTGGTTTTTTTACTAGGTTCTTTTCTGTTAGTGATTGTTGTTGTCATCGGTTTGATTTGTAGAGTTGCATGAGAAGGGAACCAGCCCTTAGCTTTGGAATTGAGACTTGCCCAATTTAGTTTTGTAATTGAGACTTACCCACTTTAGTTTTGGCTTTGAGACTTGCCCTCTTTAGTTTTGGTTTATTTACTAGGTTCCTTTTTGTAGTGTCTGTACTGTTTATCGGTTTAGTTTATGTAGAATTGTATGAAAAGGGAGCCAAATCATCATAGCTAGACATAGGCTCTTTTAACTTATTTATGTTTGATTTTTCTTCTTTAAATATTTAAGACGCAGGCTTGTTAACTTTTTCTTGCATAGTGTCATTATTTGGTTTATACCAAGTTTCTTTCTTTTAGTGACTGTCGTCGTTGTTATCGGTTTGATTTGTGTAGAGTTGCATGAGAAGGGAACATATCTTTATGGCTTTGAGAACCACCTTAGGTTTGGCTTGGAGAATTACTCGCTTTAGTTTTGGTTTATTTACTAGTTTCCTCTTTCGTAGTGTCTGTTCTTGTTGTTGGTATAATTTATGTAGAATTGCATGTAAAGTCAACCAAATCTTTGTGGACTATGGTAAGACATAGTCTGTTTACCTTTTTTTTATGTTCGATTTTTCTCCTTTGAATATTTATTTGATAAATTTCAAATGATATTCAATGCATATTTTTTTTTGGATAGATATAGGTTTTTTCATACTGTCTTGTGTATTATCAGTCTATCATCTAACATTGATTTATTTAAATTTTGCAGATTCATACGGCTGCAACCATCTTGGATAAAAATAATTTGGTGAAGTATGATAGGAAGAGTGGATATTTTCAGGTCACCGATTTGGGTCGAATTGCAAGTTACTACTATATTACTCACGGAACTATATCCACCTACAATGAACATTTGAAGCCTACTATGGGAGACATAGAGCTTTGTCGGTTGTTCTCCCTTAGTGAAGAATTCAAGTATGTAACAGTAAGGCAAGATGAGAAGATGGAGTTGGCAAAGCTTTTAGACCGTGTTCCCATTCCCATCAAGGAAAGTCTGGAAGAGCCAAGTGCCAAAATCAATGTTTTACTGCAAGCATACATTTCTCAATTAAAGCTTGAAGGGCTCTCAATGACATCTGATATGGTTTTTATAACTCAGGTTTGTTTCTTACCTTTGAGAAATTATCGAAAGTGGTATTATATTTCTTTTACGACTCTGTTTCTTTCTTTTGAGAAGTTATTGGAAGTGATACTCTATTTCTTTCAAGACTGTTTCTTACCATTGAGAGTTTATTCAAAGTGATGTTCATCTTATAATTTTTTTAGCTGATTTGTGTATTTTGTTTCTCTCTTTCAGAGTGCTGGACGCCTTTTGCGGGCTCTTTTTGAGATTGTCCTGAAACGTGGCTGGGCTCAACTGGCCGAGAAGGCTTTGAACTTATGCAAGATGGTGACCAAGAGGATGTGGAGTGTCCAAACTCCTCTTCGCCAGTTCACTGGAATTCCAAGTGATATATTAACAAAATTGGAGAAGAAGGATTTGGCTTGGGAAAGGTATTATGACCTATCTTCACAAGAGATAGGTGAACTGATTCGTGCACCGAAGATGGGTAGGACCCTTCATAAATTTATCCATCAATTCCCAAAGCTTAACCTTGCAGCACATGTGCAGCCAATTACTCGCACAGTTTTGGGGGTTGAGCTTACAATAACTCCTGATTTTGCATGGGATGATAGGATACATGGGTATGTTGAGCCGTTCTGGGTGATTGTTGAGGATAATGATGGTGAATATATCCTTCATCACGAGTATTTTTTGTTGAAAAAACAGTATATTGAGGAGGATCACACTTTGAATTTCACTGTGCCGATATACGAGCCTCTTCCTCCTCAATACTTTATCCGTGTTGTTTCTGATAAGTGGCTTGGATCCCAAACTGTTCTGCCTGTTTCTTTCCGGCATCTAATTTTACCTGAAAAATATCCTCCCCCTACTGAACTATTGGATCTTCAACCGCTTCCGGTTACTGCCTTGAGAAATCCATCTTATGAAGCTCTTTATCAGGATTTTAAACATTTCAATCCGGTACAAACACAAGTCTTCACAGTGCTGTATAATTCTGATGACAATGTCTTAGTTGCTGCTCCAACTGGGAGTGGCAAGACTATATGTGCTGAATTTGCCATTTTGAGGAATCATCAAAAGTTACCAGATAGTGTCATGCGTGTTGTTTATGTTGCACCCATTGAAGCTCTAGCCAAAGAACGGTACCGTGATTGGGAGAAGAAATTTGGGGGCGGACTCAAGTTGAAGGTAGTGGAGTTAACTGGAGAAACTGCGACTGATCTGAAACTGCTTGAGAAAGGTCAGGTTATTATTAGTACTCCAGAGAAATGGGATGCTTTATCCCGCCGTTGGAAACAGAGGAAACATGTTCAACAAGTTAGTCTTTTCATCATTGATGAGCTCCACTTAATTGGAGGTCAAGGAGGTCCTATTTTAGAGGTTATTGTTTCTCGGATGAGATATATTGCCAGTCAGGTTGAAAATAAGATTCGTATCGTGGCTTTGTCAACTTCACTTGCAAATGCAAAGGATTTGGGAGAATGGATTGGAGCTACCTCCCATGGCCTTTTCAATTTCCCACCCGGTGTTCGACCTGTGCCATTAGAAATTCACATCCAAGGTGTGGATATTGCTAATTTTGAGGCTAGGATGCAGGCAATGACCAAACCGACTTACACTTCTATTGCTCAACATGCCAAGAATGGGAAACCTGCTATTGTATTTGTACCCACAAGAAAGCATGTTCGACTGACAGCTGTGGATTTGATTACATACTCAGGTGCAGACAGTGGTGAGAAGCCTTTTTTGCTGCGGTCCGTAGAAGAACTTGAGCCTTTTATTAACAAGATTAGTGATGAAATGTTGAAAGTCACTTTACGTGAAGGTGTTGGCTACTTGCACGAGGGCTTAAACAGTCTTGATCATGACATTGTGTCGCAACTATTTGAAGCTGGTTGGATTCAGGTCTGTGTTTTAAGCAGTTCCATGTGCTGGGGAGTGACCTTGTCCGCTCATCTGGTAGTTGTGATGGGCACACAATACTATGATGGGCGAGAGAATGCTCAAACAGATTACCCTGTTACTGATCTGCTGCAAATGATGGGTCATGCCAGCCGGCCTTTGGTGGACAATTCTGGAAAGTGTGTCATCTTATGCCATGCACCACGTAAAGAGTACTACAAGAAGTTTTTGTATGAAGCATTCCCAGTTGAAAGCCATCTTCATCACTTCTTGCATGACAACTTAAATGCTGAAATTGTTGCTGGGATTATTGAAAACAAGCAAGATGCTGTAGATTATCTCACATGGACATTCATGTATAGGAGGCTCACCCAGAATCCTAACTATTACAATTTACAAGGAGTTAGCCACAGACATCTTTCTGACCACCTCTCAGAGATGGTGGAAAATACATTGAGCGATTTAGAAGCAAGCAAGTGTGTTGCTATTGAGGATGATATGGACCTTTCTCCTCTTAACCTTGGAATGATTGCTTCATATTATTACATCAGTTACACAACTATTGAAAGGTTTTCATCATCATTGACTTCAAAAACAAAAATGAAGGGTTTGTTGGAGATTCTGTCATCTGCATCAGAGTATGCTCACCTTCCAATAAGACCCGGGGAAGAAGAGGTGGTTCGTAGGTTAATCAACCACCAAAGGTTTTCCTTTGAAAACCCAAAAGTCACAGATCCACATGTTAAAGCAAATGCTGTGCTGCAGGCGCATTTCTCTAGGCAATTTGTTGGCGGTAATCTATCATTGGACCAGAGGGAGGTGCTGCTTTCTGCAAACAGGCTGCTGCAGGCAATGGTGGATGTAATATCGAGCAATGGTTGGCTGAGCATGGCTCTTCTTGCTATGGAAGTAAGTCAAATGGTGACACAAGGAATGTGGGAGCGAGATTCTATGCTGCTACAGCTTCCACACTTCACAAAGGATTTGGCTAAGAAATGCCAGGAGAACCCAGGGAGGAGTATAGAAACTGTCTTTGATTTATTAGAGATGGAAGATGACGAGAGACGGGAATTGTTGAACATGACTGATTCTCAGCTTTTGGATATTGCCCGATTTTGCAATCGCTTTCCTAATATTGATTTGTCATATGAGATTGTGGACAGTGACAATGTGCGAGCTGGGGATGATGTAACACTTCAGGTCACTCTTGAGCGGGATCTTGAGGGTAAAACAGAAGTAGGACCTGTTGATGCTCCTAGGTATCCGAAAGCCAAAGAAGAAGGATGGTGGCTTGTTGTTGGTGATACCAAAACCAACATGTTGCTTGCAATTAAACGCGTGTCGTTGCAGCGGAAGTTGAAAGCCAAACTGGAGTTTACTGCTCCTGCTGATGCTGGAAAGAAATCCTATGTCCTCTACTTCATGTGCGATTCTTACATGGGTTGTGATCAGGAGTATGGTTTCACCCTTGATGTTAAGGAAGCAGATGGCGGTGAAGATGAATAAAAAAGTAATTTTCGATTTCATTTTTCTTTGGCCAATATCTATCAATATGTTAATTGTTTAGTGCTTTTGGTAGCACATACTGCATTTTAAACAACATTATGCTTGTTGGTTCTGGAGTTAATTTAAATTTTGTCCTTTACAGTTTAATGAAAGCTGCAATTGAGAAGAGGATGATTATACTTCCATGCTGAAGTTTTTGTTTTATTCTGGTAAACACCTTACTTATCCTTAATTAAACAATTAATTAACCAGATTATTGAGAACTAATTAAATGCTTGCCTTTACATTGTGGCAGTTAAGGAACTAATTGCAGCAGGAGTCATAAAGAGGTAGCACTGTAGATTGATTATGGAAAAACTTTAACCTGGGATCACTAATTGCCACATAAGAAATGAAGTGAGTATGTTGATTATTAGAACAAAGGTGATAATTTTCTTGAGAGTTATGAGTGTCATTGAATGACCAATTTGGGATCCTGGAGAACTCTGTCTTCATACATGCTTTTATATGGTTTTGAAGACCTGTTAAACTTAGCTTTGCTTTAGTTTGTACACAGATGTTTATATTGCAGCTTGGTTATCCAACTTTATTTTCCCCATTCGATATATGTCGTACAAGTTGATGGCAAAGCTCTACTGATTTGTGTTTGTATATAATCTGGATAAATTTGAAAATCAGTTGCTGTTATAAAAATGACTTTTTTTTTGGGATTTATAAGGAATTCGTAACTCGGGATCATAGATTCCACCATACAAATAATATTTTTTTACAAGAGCTTTTAATATAATTATTTTTTCTTAAAATTGTACCATGTATTTTTACAGTAGGTATTTAAGATTTTAACCTGATATCATTTTATATTACATTGTTCCCTGAAATATCGTCAGCTATATATATGACTTGATAGAATTATGTAGATTTTGGTAGTTTTTTTTGTCTTCACAGTTTTTTAACACTTTTTTGGACAAGATATTATTTATTTTTCTTAGATAACTCTTATCTTTTATTTTAAATAAATTTTATTCATAATTATATTATTTTTTCGTTAATTCCTTTTTCTATTCATAACTCTCGTTGAAGTATTACTAATTTTATTTAGTAAATTAGACTACGTTGACAAAGAAAAGTAAAGTTTTTTTTTTTTGATAATCAACATTTTATTCAACAATGAGTACTATGGGTACTCAAATCCAAATACAACAAGAAGCCAACAAAATCATCAAAGAAAGTCTACAGGATATTTACACCATTCGTAAAAATTACAATTTAACATGTTTGCTCCAATTTGAAGACACCACCAAGTAAACATCTTTATTTTGAAAACAATGCCTTCCACATCATCTTCCTCATTGTTAAAGATTTTGCCATTTCTAAACTTCCATATGCACCATGTTGTTGCCAACTAAACAACCCCCTCCATTCTTCTTGACACTTTTCCTTTTAAGCAATTCAGAAAATGCAAATAACAATCACGGCATGTTTGATTGTTATAAGATCTTCTAGCCATACTTAACCAATCAAACATTAGTTGTCAAACTCGTTGCACAATCCTGCAGTTCCACATAATGTGGTCAGCATCCTCCGACAATTCGTTACATAAAACACACAACTTGTCAATCTCATTAGTAATTATTCCTCCTTGCAAGTTGACTTCGAGTTGGTAGTCGATCATGTAACAACCAAACAAACAACTTAACCTTTTGAGGCACTTTAGCCTTCCAAACCTTCTTCAATGCTTCAACCATTGTCGCGGTCATCCAACTCTCCTGCTGTCCCTGCACCAATCTGTCATAATAAAATTTCACAGAATAACAGTTTCCCTCTCCAAATGGCCACACCAAAACATCGTCTTTGAATCGGATCAGTTGCACTTCTAGCAGTAGTTCGGCCAAATACCTCACTTGTGCCATTAAACCTGGATTATTCACATCCAAGTTCCACTCGATCTTCCAATGCCATCAATTGTCCATCCAATATCCATTATTTGCAACGGAAGAACACCTGCAAGACACTACAACATGCATATTTGGGAAAAGGTTTGATAATGTTGAATTGCCAATCCATTTTGAATTCCAAAATGGAATCAACGAACCATCGTCAAGCCTTCATGATGCAGTATGAATAAATCCAATACTAGAATCATACCCCTTAAGTGACATTAGATCTCACCACCAAAGAGATTTTTTTTCCTTTGATCTTACTTCAACCTCGTTCCAAATGCAATAACCCAAGTCACCATAACGTTGCCTCATCAGATTCGCCCATATTGCATTACGGTCAACACATAATCTCCAAAGCCATTTGCATAACAAAGCATGATTGAAAGAAGTCACATCTTTGATTCCCAATCCACCTTCTTCTTTTGGTCGACACACAAATTTCCAATTCAGCCACGATATGCCACATTTATTAACCGAACCGTTCCATAGAAAATTCCTTTGGATACAAGTAATCTTGTGAATTATCTGTAGCGATACTTTAAAAAATGAGAAATAATAGACATGTAAATTTGACAGAACAGAAGACAAAATATAAAATATAAAATTTTCGTTGTCACGAACATTCTCCTTATGAGGCGAGTCTTTCACGTGTTTTTGATTCTTCTTGATTAATTCTCTTTTTCACGAGTCATTTGACGTGAGCTTTCTTTACACCTATAATGTTATATGTTGTCGGCCAATCACTTTCATGATGTATGATTTGTGACGTTTCACATCTTATAGACCCTTCTGCCTCATTCCTTCTCAATGACCGAAAGCGTTGAAAGGTGATACTTCTTTATATTCGAGACTTCTTTATCCATAAACATGACTTCTGATGGTTGTGCGTGCTAACTTGCAAAAGTTAAGGTGGAACCCAAATTTTGGTTACCGTTGTGATGCTTAATATTTGAGGCATGGATAATATTTTATCAGGTTTCACAATGGGCACCAATATTTCCAGACAAATATTTTAGGTGGATCACTTGAGCAAGTGATGTGCTAGTGCGGTGCTTCAATCTTTTCGCATTCTAAAAATAGTTTTTTTTAAAGATCGTGTTTCTGTAACTTAAGTAGTTTTTTTTTTAAAGTTAATATAGTGCGGCCATTAGCAAGTTCTTTAGCAATCTAAAATAAAAAGGGGGTTGTTCTTCCCATCCTTAGTGGTGAAGAGCCACCTTTTAAAAACCCAAAATTTCTCTTCATAAATTTAGAAGTATACTTCCGTACGCATTCTATATACACCACATTCCTTCGTAAGTGAGTCACATCCTCATTTTGCCATAAATTATATTAAGATACATCTCCATAATACTTACAGAGGTATACTTTTGTAATAAACCTTAGACAGTAAGGTTTGACATTATTTAAGAAATACACATATGTAATAAGTATACCGATGTAATAAACTGTTAGTAAACCCAATATTAAGCCCAAGAGAAAGATTAAAATGCCTAAATGACATATGGACTATTATCAATATTATGAGGTGCAAACAAAAATAATTTTTCTTTTATTATTTTATATTTTTGTTGCCTTTTCAAAAGTGCCCCGTGGGCCGTGGCCTATTGTATAATTTCTCATAAATACTCATCAAACAACATCAAAGAGTCTGAAAAGTCAGAAACCATTCAAAAGAAATCGAGTAAAATGACTTAATTTACACATTTAAATCATATAAGGGCATTACCATAAGATAGTCCAATTCGCTAGCTTTTCAACGTTTCAAACTGCGCCTCAATCAGAGTCATGTAACTCAAGTTATGATGGAAACAATATTCGAACAAAATCAGTCTCTTAATTCGAATCATGTTATTTTCCTAATTCAAATCAAACCAGTAATAAGTGTTTTTCTGTTAAAATTTGACTTCTAATTCAAATCATGTTGAAATTTTGTTTCGAATCAAACTGGGAAGAAGCATTTTCTGCTAAAATTTGATCTCTCATTCAAATCGTGTTGAAATTTCGATTGGAATTAAACTTGGCTGCAGCATTTTCAACATTGTATCACCTCTAAATTTTCATCTTTTGAGTCCCAAACAACTACACACACAAAACAATCATCATACACGATTCATATAACATTTAACTCATCAAAACATATAGATTCAACACATATATAATTGATTCATCATAAATTTATTATCATGTTTATCAATTCAAAACAAACATTCATGAACATCAAAAATCAGAATTATGCACGCAAATCCATACGAAATTCAGCGATCAACAGAGCACAGAAACATATTTACATCACAACAATCAAGTGAGGTTTTGAACAAACCATATCAAGATTCAAATCCTTCAACAATGACAGAAAGGAAAAAGGAAACATGATAAGGAATCTACTCTATCCTCCATGCTTGAACACTCATATCATGAATAGTTCCCCCTTATCTCAAATTCGCGAAAAAACTTTGAATCTACAGCTATGGGGTCTCATCTTATACTCTTGCTCTGCTAAGGTTTTTCTCTTACTTTGCTGACAACTTATTTTCACTAAATAACTCTACATTCTATTTCCCTTATCTATTTAAATAAAAATCCTATTTTTTTATTAATTTCAATAGTCTCAACTCTTAATAATTCTATTCAACACCTTTATTTTAATTAGTTTTTATTTTCCTCTCCAAAGCATAATTTCTCATTTTCTCTATTATTTTAAATAAATAAAAATTATAATAATTTCTACTAAAAACCCAACCATCCTCAATAATACTAATAGAATATTTTAAGACATTCTAAACTCAATTAATAATAAAATAATCAAAATTTGGGTAATACAACTCTCACCCACTTAAAGAATTTTTCGCCCTCGAAAGTTACCTGAAGGAAACAACTATGGATAAGACTTCCTCATCTGACTCTCCTACTCCCACATCACGCTTCCCCGGCAGGTCCTCCGCACACCACCATAACCAAAGCGATATATTCACCTCTCAAGTGTTTCCCTTCTCGATCCTCAATCCACAAGGGTGATGCCTCCACAATCAAATTATCTCTCACTTGCACATCATCCAATTGGATCACTTGAGACAAATCATGAATATACTTCCGAAGTTGAGACACTTGGAAGACACTATGAAGGTTTGAAAGAGATGGTGGTAAAACAACTCGATAGGAAACTTCACCGACTCTCTGAAGGATCTGATATGGACCAAAAAACGAGATGTGAGCTTTCGAGGCTATAACACACGACTAATAATATTCACCAGAGTGACTCTTTAGAACACATGATCTCCCCCTTGAAATTCTAGAGCTTTCATTCGCTTATCATGATAACTCTTATGTGTGCTCTGTGATGCCTTCATCTTTTCCTAAATCATCTTAACCTTCTCAGCAGTTTGCTGAACATTCTATGGTCCAAACACAACACTTTTCAACTGATTCTTACCAACATAAAGGGGTCCAACATATTCTATCATACAAAGCTTCAAAATGTGTCATTCCAATACTAGAATGGAAACTGTTGTTATAGGTAAACTCGATCAATGGCACTTAAATGTCCAATTACCTCTTTTCTCTAAAACACAAGCTCTCAACGAATCTTCCAAAGACTGGATAGTCTTTTCTGTTTGACCTCCCGTCTGCGGATGGTAAGCAGAACTCAACCTCCACTTGGTTCCCAAGGCTGCTTGCAAACTCTCCCAAAATCTTGGCGTGAACCTCAGTTCTCTATCTGAAGTAATCGTCGAAGAAATTCCCTTCAGCTTCACAATCTCACCGATGTATATCTCTGCTAGCTTCTACAACAAGTAACCGATCTTTATCAGAACAAAATAAGCCGACTTAGTCAGTCTATCTGCAACAACCTAGATCAAATCACTTCCTTTCACGGTCTTTGGCAAAACCACTACAAAATTCTAGGAGATACCATCCATCCCACTTCCACTTAGGAATACTCAAAGGTTACATCAATCCAGACGACTTTTGAATCTAAATGCAAAAATCTTAAACGACACCCATTTTAAAACGAATAGAGTATATTATAGGAACATTTTTCAATTTTTTTCAAGAATGTGTGAGTAAAAGTGCAATAAACAATTCTAAAATAAATACTTAAAGGTGTGTTTAAAGGTGTGTTTGTTTCAAGATTTACAATTATATTCAAATGATATTCTCAAAATTATTATTTCCAAGAATATTATTCCTATTTTGTGTTTGATAGTGAGAAATTATAGTTGATTGAACTTATTCTCATATAAATGTTATATTCTTACACCCTTTAAATTTTGAAATTAAAAATATATATATATATATATATATATATATATATATATATATATATATATATATATATATATATATATATATATATATATATATATATATATATATATATATATATATATATATATATATATATATATATATATATATATATATATATATATAATATATATATATATATATATATATATATATATATATATATATATATATATATATATAAGGGTTAAATTTAGGATGAACCATCAAATAAGTGATTCACGGGTAAAACACTTTTATATACCATTAGATATATTTAAAGAGTCTAGATCAGTTATGAAAAAATTGGGAACATGTATACCATTCCTTACACAATCCCTTACCCCACCACTTTCTCTCTCCTCTTATCATCTTTTTCACTTCCCAAAATAAACCTCTCTTGTTTTTTCAAAGTTTCTCTCTTATTTTTAAATTTGTTGAATCAGATTTCTATCTTTAATTCTTTAACTTAGAAGTTGTAAGAATATGGCATCATGATATGGAGATGTTGCCATTATTTTTTATAACAACCTTTAATTACTTTAAAAATTAACACAACTGGAACGTTTAACATGAGCGTATTAGAAAAAGTGAATCAATAATAATTGCTCATGTAATATATGTAATAAATTGTAGATGTGAGTGTAGAATAATTAATAGAGAAGGATAAGTTAACAGAGGTATTGTCTGAGGAAAGATAAAAAGAGACAATCATGACCGTAGTAGAGAGAGATGATATATCGGGGATGAGAGAAATAATATGATCCAAGATACCAAAATTTAGTGCAATAATGACTATTGAAATACCTTGGACTTTATTTAATCTAATGGTAATAATTAGTGGTACACATGTGAGTGAGGGATTTAGTTGCACCCTCACCTTAGAAGTAACCATAAATAAGAATCTTAAAAATAAAAAAAAATTCTTTGAAATCATTTTGTAAATTGGGACATTTTGGTGTTACGGTTACCCGCTTTAAATTTGGTTTGACTGGAAATATTTTTCACTTTCACTATAGTTGGTTTGGTTAACAACAAATTCAGAATCAATGTCGAAATTCTAGTACAAGAGATGATCAGTGCCTTGTTGGAATGACCGGGCGTGCGCTGTTCGATGTAAACAAATTGAACGCTGTGCTTGAACTCGAACCATTTTTACTGTCACTGGCAAAGAAACCAAACCCCATAACGCTAACTCAATGCCATCAAATCCATGCAAAACTCATAATCACGCAATGCATTTCACAAACCCATTTAGCCAACACCCTTTTGAGTTTCTACTCAAAATCTTCCAACTTTCACCATGCCCACCAACTGTTCAACAAAATGCCTCACAGAAATGTTATCACTTGGACAACCTTAATTTCCTCGCATCTCAAATATGGGTCTGTCCCAAAAGCCTTGGAGATGTTCAATCAAATGCGTGGGTCGGATGAGAGACCCAACGAGTACACTTTTTCTGTTCTGCTTCGGGCTTGTGATAACCGTGATTTTTGGAGTGTGGGTTTGCAGATTCATGGCTTGCTTGTTCGGTATGGTCTTGATAGAGACAAATTTGCTGGGAGCTCTCTTGTGTATATGTACTTCAAAGGAGGAAATGATTTAATGGACACGTTGAATGTTTTTAATGGATTGTTGGAGAGAGATGTTGTTGCTTGGAATGTTATGATTTCTGGGTTTGCTCAAGTGGGTGACTTTCGCATGGTGCAATGGTTATTTTCTGATATGAGGGAAGTACACGGGTTGAAACCTGATAATAGTACCTTTGTTAGTTTACTCAAGTGTTGTTCTTTGTTGCAAGAAGTAAAGCAAATCCATGGGCTCATGTACAAATTTGGTGCTGAAAATGATGTGGTGGTTGAGAGTGTGATGGTTGATTTGTATGCCAAATGTGGGGATGTGAGTTCTTGCAGGAGGATTTTTGATTCCATGGAGGAGAAGGATAATTTTGTGTGGAGTTCAATGATTTCAGGATATACCATGAATAGTAGAGGAGAGGAAGCTGTGCGTTTTTTCAAGAATATGTGTAGACAAAGGGTGAAACTTGATCAACATGTGTTATCTAGTACTTTGAAAGCCTGTGTTGAAATAGAGGACTTGAACACTGGTGTTCAAGTGCATGGCCTAATGATAAAAAACGGGCATCAAAATGATTGTTTTGTGGCAAGTGTGTTGCTGACTCTCTATGCCGGTTTTGGTGAACTAGGGGATGTGGAAAAGTTGTTTAGAAGGATTGATGATAAAGATATTGTAGCGTGGAACTCTATGATCTTGGCTCGAGCTCGGCTGGGTCATGGATCTAGTCATTCTATGCAACTATTGCAAGAGCTTCGTCGAACAACTTTATTGCAAATTGAAAGTGGCACTTTGGTTGCTGTTTTGAAGTCTTGTGAGAATGAATCAGATTTACTTGCAGGTAGACAACTTCATTCACTTATATTTAAATCAAGTTTGTGTCATCATACTTTGGTTGGCAATGCACTAGTTCACATGTACTCTGAGTGTAGGCTAATCGATGATGCATTTAAAGCTTTTGTTGACATTGAATGGAAAGATGATAGTTCATGGAGTTCTATTATTGGAACTTACAAACAGAACGGCATGGAATTAGAAGCTTTAGAGTTATGCAAAGAGATGTTGAATGAAGGAGTCAATTTTACAAGTTATAGCCTTCCACTATGTTTTTCAGCTTGCTCACAACTTTCAGCTATATGTGAGGGTAAACAACTCCATGTTCTAGCTATCAAGTCCGGCTATAACCGCGACGTCTACGTTGGGAGTTCCATTATAGACATGTATGCTAAATGTGGGAACATTGAGGAGTCAGAGAACGTTTTTAGTGAACAATTAGAGCCAAATGAAGTGATTTTCAATGCCATGATATGTGGATATGCACATCACGGAAAAGCAAAAGAAGCCATAGAAGTATTCGGTAAGTTGGAGAAGAATGGTGTGGCCCCCAATCATGTAACTTTCTTAACTTTGATGTCAGCTTGTAGCCATGCAGGCTATGTAGAAGAAACTTTGCATTTCTTTACATTGATGTTTGACAAATACAAGATTAAGCCAAAATCTGAGCATTATTCGTCTCTGGTCGATGCCTATGGTCGGGCGGGAAGATTGGAGGAAGCTTACCAGATAGTGCAAAAGGATGGAAGTGAGTCAGCATGGAGAACATTACTTGGTGCTTGTAGGAATCATAATAACACAGAAATTGGAGAAAAATCTGCTATGAAAATGATAGAAATGAATCCTAGTGATCATGCTCCATATATTCTTCTTTCAAACATTTACAATGGAGAGGGAAAATGGGAAGAAGCTGTTAAATGTAGGGAGAAAATGGCAAAGATTCATGTGAAGAAAGATCCAGGAAGTAGTTGGTTGGCTTGAGGAGCACCAAGACTCAAGGGGGAATGTGTTCTTTATTACCGTTTTTGGAGGGCATTAAAGCAAAATTTCTGATCTTATATCATTTGTTTATAAACTTTGGATGTTATGGCTCTGTTCACAAGTTCACAACATTCTTGTGAGTGTCTCATAAAAGATGCAATAGAATACAATGGCTATAGATGTAAATTCATATTGTTGCATTTGGCAGATACTTTTTTCCAAGAATGACCATGCACAGTATGCATGAATGCTGCTCCGAAATGATTCATGAATGCAGACTTGTATTTTGTTGCTAACACCAACATAAATCTGTTATGGCCTTATACATAACCTTTGTTTCAAGAAAATAACATGGACACAGGCATGGCCATTCTAAATTTCATTTCCAAACCTTGCTTTCAAGAATAGAATTATACCAGTTGTGTTACATTTTGCTTAATAATTTGTAATCGTTGCAAAATGTTTTGGAAGCCATATATGCATGTTCGAAAACAACAATTCATTTACCACTTTGTTAATCGATAGTTTGTTTCATATAGCAATGATCCTAGTATGACATGACAAATGTCTGGTACATCAGATGAGCTATCTCAAGAAAAACCTTCCCAAAATTCATTAACTTATATATTACAAAGCATATATCAAGTATGAATTCTAAAATATTTACTATAGTACTTCAGGTTGCTGTTGAATAAAAGACTACAGATATACAAATTATGAACACCTGAACAATGAAACATGAGAGTTTCAGTAGCAATCAGCTGTAAAGAAGTCTCTCCCTACAAGACCATAATTAATTTTAAACAAAAAAACTAAATTAGAGAAACTGTGATATTTTTCAATCTAAAGAAGACTTAATGTAAGACATTTTGGCCATTAATTAAAACTACAATTAGAGCATTCATGTTCCATAACCACGCCCTTCCAAAGTAATAAATCATATAGAAGGCCCATTTCATCAAGGAGTATTCTGCTTCAAAAGAAGAACAAATCCAATCAAAGAAGAGAATATGGAAGGCCATTCAGAATATCAGCTGTAAAATCATATCAATCATGATAAGCTCAAAGTTAGACCCAGGTTATTGAAACGGTAACACCAAAGAAGCTGCTTTGTTTTGTTTCAAAATCTGCAAAAATTGAGAGTTATCAGGAACATTTTTTGTATAGATAATCCCAATGCGAGAGTCACAGTAGAAACCATTATACTACTCCCACGCCGGCTAAGTGTATTCCCTGCAACATTAATAGGTGACATTGCAGAAAAGGGAAAAAAATAGCATTACGAAAAACTAAGAACTCATGTGAGACAATATCATATAGAAGGGGTGGCATAAGGGCCTTAAATATCAGCATGTTACAAATCAAATATATAGAACTATACAGCTACTTGGTTTCTTTTGTTTCTCAATGCATTTCCAATGGCTCAGATCACAACATTCTTATCCTACAATTTTGCCAAGTGACTCATGAAATAAGCAACGGGCTACAATAACTATCAACTATCTTCCTGCTGTGTATTGGTCAGATCAACTAACCAGGGTCTGAGTGCATATTATATTGAGTTCGCCAAAATCACGGTAGAAGCATGGGGATGATGGCAAAATCATGGTGATATTGATTGCCTAAAGGAGCACAATCCGGTGATGTTTGAGTTAGTGATATATGAAAAGATGTCACAGTCACGGAGATGCCACCCCTTTCATTATAGGACTAAGGATCTGAACTACAGATGATCAGAAAAATATATATTTATATATACACAACGCCTCCACCAGAATGTTTAATTTGAATAAACAATTCCATATGGCAACTCTGAGTAAACAATAAATCCAACCAAAGCAGAATTCTTCTGAGGTGAAAAAAGTTGTTTAATTTTAAGGAAAAATTCCATATGGCAACTTAAAATTGATTAAATAAATGAATTAGCTTCTACTAACTACCCTTAATATAAAAAAGAAGTTTAGAAACATATTTACAATTTCAGCTATAAAATCGTACCAATCATGAAAAGATGGGCCCTGCGTGTTGAAATGGTAACAAAATCTGTAGAGATTAAGAGACTTATCAGAAGCGTTTTTTTAATATAAATCCCAAACTGAGAGTTACAACAAAAGAGTTATATTGCTCCCACACCGTTCACGCGCAGCGAATCTTAGTTGTTCATATATGTCCGTCTAAGCACAGATTGACACGACCTTACTTGAACAGGATCTGTTCTATAGGATCGTACTACTGTGTCCTTGATTTCAAAGGAGACCAGAACATAAGTCTGGTGGATGAATCATGACCTTGTGTAATCAGAGCGTGATTAACGGCCAGGATGATCCGCACAGACTCAAATCTTTTTTCTTTTTTTTCGCTTATTTTAGAAAAGCTGCTTTTTTGAGAAAGAAGTGACATTTTATGGTTTACCTTGTTCTTGCTTCCTCCCTCTCACAAAGATAACTTGCTTCCTTCTTCAAGCTTGACAAGTTTGAAGATCCAACCTCCACAATGCAGAACCAATTTTACAGACAAAACGTTTTACCATTTGCTAATAAAGTGATTTTTTTTTTTTAAAAGTGCTTTTGTTTCTTCTCTTTTTACCGTTTGCTACTAAAGTGCTTTTACCAGGTAACTACTTTGAAAATGGTAATGAGCTTCAAAATTGCGACAAGTTTTGATTGAACATAAGATTTTTTTACTACTATGCCACTAATATGTAAACAAAGTACTAATATCCCACAACTTTAAAAAAAATTTCCAATATGCCTCATTTTCTGAAGGGTTCGTCTAACTATTAGACTATTTATAATGGAGGTGTTGAATTTTTTTTTCAATAGTTGAATTGGTACAATCGTGTGTTGAATTATATGTTGAAAGTGATGTGGATTATTTAGTGTTGAAAATATTCAACATGTTGAATGACAAATTAGTGGGAGCCACATAATATTTTTGGCAAATTATTATTGGTTGTTGTGAGTGTTTATATTTTTATTTCATGATAATTATTTAATGTCATTTATTTTATAGTAAATAAATTTTTTATTTATTTTTATTTTCACCAAAATTCATCATTTTTTTTTTGTCTATAAATAGAGACTTGATTCATTTGATTTGGACACACCAAAAAATTCCACTTTTTTCATAATTTTTCATAATTTCAATTGATAATAATATTAATATATAATTAATAATATTAAAATTCATCATTTTTCATAATTTCAATTGATAATAATATTAAATATATAATTAATTTTAATATATAATCATAAAACAAAAATATAAAAGAAAATAAGAATATGAAATAAAAGTAGTGGGGTAGGGTGTTGAATTTTATTAAACAAAACTATTGTAGTGAGTAAAAGTTGAATGTGTGTTGAATTATTAGGTGGAAGAGAGAGAAGATGATGTGAAGTATAAAAAGTGAAAAAGTAGGGTGTTGAATTTGGAAACCATTGTAAATAGTCTTAGACGACACAGTGAAACCTTTTTTTCTTCATTTGGAGTTCGGCCAACCCTTGGTCGACTCTGTGAAGAGCTTTTTTTATTTATTTTAAATTAATAAATAATGTTTTTAAATTATAAATATTAGTTATTAATTATTTTAGAGTTAAAATATAGTGCACTGACAGTATAAAATAATTTTACACTTTTATCCAATAAAAACTCATCAATATGTCATGTCATTAATTTTTTTCAGGCTTAAATGTACTTTTGGTCCTCCTATTTTCATATTTTTTAAGTTTGAGTCTCTCCGTTTTAAAATTCAGGTTTTTTGTCCCTAAACTTTAGTTCACTTGGGATTAAGGGTGGCAAAACAGGCCGGGGCCCGCCGGGCCGCCCGCGCACCCGCCAAAAAATGGCGGGTTGGGTTGGGATTTTAGGCTCGCCGTTCGCCAAAGCCCGCCGCCCGCCATACCCGCCCCGCCAAAAAGTCCGCCGCTCGCCAAAGTCCGCTCCTCCTCCAAAACTCACTCTTCTTTTAGTTAATTCTAGTAATTGCAATTTTTGATGGTTTATTTATACATTTATTTATAAATATATGTAATATTTTTTTAGTAAATTTGTTAAAAAATTACTTTTATAAAAAATTGTTTTAAACAATAAGTGAAAAGTTTAATTAAAAGGTAAAAAAAGCCTATTAATCTATTAAAAAATATAAATAAAAATAGGCGGGTAAGCCCGCCGCCCGACAACCCGCCATCTTGGCGGGGCGGGCATGACTTTTATGCCCATTTTAATTGGCCGGCATGCCCGCCCCGCCCGTTTTTTAACGGGCATAAGGCGGGGCGGGCGGCCCGTTTTGCCACCCCTACTTGGGATTTTGTTGGCCCCCCTCCAATTTGGCATAGCTGGGAGTCTTATTAATGATGTGACACCGCAACAGTAGTGCCATGTCAGATTTTACCTAATTTTTAATTAAAATTAATTAATTTTTTATTTTGTAGTTTACTAATGATTTTTTAAATTCCATTTAATGTAATTTTTATTTTGTAATTTAATAATGACTTTTTAAATGGGTGTATTTAAGATAATTTAAATTAATTTAATGTAATTTTTTATTTTGTAATTTAATAATGACTTTTTAAATTGATGTATTTAAGATAATTTAAATTATTGAAAATAAATGACTATACCAAAACCACGTTAGTCCAACATTGAATGGGCTACTATTACTCTAATTCATTTAAATATTTATTCTATTCATGTTTACCATTTATAAATTCTTAAGTATTATGGAAAAAACTCGATGTGGGACTTATTTAGAGTTACTTAGAAAACACATTCTTCATTATAGTCCATCATAAGTTTTTTATCAGGATTTTCTCAAGGACTTTAGTTTGATGCCTTTATTTGTATCTGTATATACTCACATTGGTATTGTAGCTGAATAGCAATAGTTTCATGCCTTTATTCTTGGGTATTATGATGCAGCCTTCGCCCAGCTAGAAACTCATGAACTTCTCCATCACCAAAAGCAATTTACAATAACTTTAATAGGCTTCATATCTGAAACGCATTTACAGAACTCAGACAAAATCCAATTTCACAACAAACTGGTTTTTGAACACCTAACCACATTACATATCATATGGCTTTACAATTCATTAAAGTGCTTTATTTCCATTATCAAAATATTACCCAAAATCTATTTGTTTTCCTCACAACATTACATTACTGCTGAACACAAACCAAGCAATATCATCTTCATATGTGTTGATAATTGTCATAAATTACCCTTCAATTGAAGAAATGTACTTCAAATTAATATCTCACTTGACCATATTTTCCCTGCTAAGAACAATAAGCAGGACTCAATATGACTACACTTTTTACAACCCCGTTATTCAATCAACTAAATGCTTTGAGTTATTACTTACTGATTCTTTGTATTTCATACCAATTACTTTCATTTTAGAGCAAAGGTTCAATATTATTATTGGTGTTGCCTTAGGGTTTTGTTATCTTCACTACGAATTTGTACAACCTGTCATTCATTGCGATTTAAAGCCTGCAAATGTTCTTCTTAATGACACGCTTGTAGCACAAGTGAGTGATTTTGGTTTAGTAAAGTTGGTCTCAAGTGTTGGTGTCTCTCTGAAACAACGTAGCAACTTGAGTTTTTTGTTCATTTCAGGAGAAAAAAATTGGAACAATTTAAAGATGATTCCAAGCTGCAAGTGTTGGTTTTGTTTCAGATTAAGTCCCACGTCGATTTTGTGTTAAATATGAGTAGTGTTTATATATCTGAACAGTAGGATTTAGATTCCAAACATGGGAGCTAGGCTAATAATTAAATGAAGTGGGCTTGCAACAGACTAGCCCAATGTGTTTTATTTAAGTATTTTGGCTAAATAATTTAAAAAATACATAATTAAAATTACTCACTAATTTATAAGTTAATATAAAAATATTGATTAATATATTAATCCAGTCAGTAATGCCACGTAATTAAAAATTATTTTTTATTCTAAATATTAATTGACATGTCAGCAAAAGTGGAGGGGGCCAACAAAATCCCAAGTTAACTAAAGTTTAGGGACCAAAAACCTGGGTTTTAAAACGGAGGGACTAAAACTTAAAAAATATGAAAACAGGAGGACCAAAAGTGCATTTAAGCATTTTTTTTAAATAAAAGAATAGTTTAATTGAATACATGGAGGTGATTGGTTGACATTGTAAAAATATTTTACCGTGTCAGTACAAAACCCATATTTTATTATTATTTTAACTATTAATTGATTTTAATATAATATTTCATCATTATTTTAATAATATAATAATACTTTTTAAAATTAAATTAAATTATTGTTTTATAATTAATTAGTTAATAATATATTTAGTATATAAATTAATTTAATTTAATTTAACATGATTGGTGCTTCAATGACTGATTTGTTAAATAAAAAATATTCTTATTTATAGATAACAAAAAATTACTAAATTATTTAAAAAGGTCTTCATGCGCTCGGTCATCCATCGGCCAAGTATACACATGCACGCATTTTCAACGAATCAGTCATTGAAGCACTGACCATATTAAATTAATTTATTTACTAAAATATATTATTATAAAACAATAACTTAATTAAATTTTAAAAGTATTATTATATTATTAAAATAATGATTAAATATTATATTAAAATCAATTAATAGTTAAAATAATGAAAAACGAGGACACTGTAAAATATTTTTACACTGTCAACCAATCACTTCTATGTATTCAATTAAATCATTCTTTTATTTTTAAAAAAATTTAATAACATGACAAATTGGTGAGTTTTTATTGGATAAAAATGTAAAATTATTTTAGACTGTCAATGCACTACCTTTTAACTCTAAAGTAACTAATAACTAATGTTTATAATTTAAAATAAATAAAAAAACAAAAAACAAAAGCTCTTCACAGGGTCGGCCAAGGGTTGGCCGAACTCCAACTGAAAAAAAATTCACTGGGTCGTCCAATAGTTGGACGAACCCTTACTGAAAATGGGGCACATTGATTTTTTTTTTTTTTTTAAGTTTTGGCACATTAGTACTTTGTTTTCATATTAGTGACACAGTGGTAAAAAAAATCGAACATAAGCCTCCTATTGAGTGGGGTGCAGTTAACGTGCATAGATAAAAATCTATGCACCATGCATAGATTATTATGGACCCTTGGATTAAATTCTAGATATCAATTGTTATTACTCAATACTCAATACTCACCACTCAATACTCAAAACTCAATACAGGATTAAAAAAAATGATCCAATGGCTTATGTAGGCTTATGCATGGTGCATAAAGAAAATTCTTATGCATATTAGCCAAAGCCTATTGAGTGGCCCTCTTTCAATAAGTAAATGGAGATGTACACTTTTTAAATATTTTTTTAAAGGATTTTGGGTTTGTCTAAAAGAATATTGAATTTCATCTTTCACTATATAAGTTAAATAAAAAAAATAAAATTAGACTTTGAAAAAAAATATCTAAATAAAAAAATCAAATTTGTTTTTTAATTTTTTATTAAATTTTAGTTTAATTTATTGAGTAATGTTAATTTGTGTCCTTAAATATATACACATGTTGTTGCAGGTTGAGTAAACCCGCAAACGAACGAATTCAGGTAGTATGTAGGTTGGTTTGGTTTGGGTCGGTAAGTTCGTGGGAATACCCACACCTATAGCTGTCAAAATGGGCTAGCCCATATGGGCCGGCCCGAAAAATCATAGGGCTTGGCCCTTAAAATTAGAGCCTATATTTTTTAGGGCCTTTTTAGCCCAGCCTTGAAAAACCCGCTACCCATTAGGGATAGCCCATATAGGTCGTGGGTAGCCCATCAGGCCCGCATAATTATAAATTTAAAAAAATATATATTAATATTTATATTATCTTACTCCAAAATAACATATCGATTTTTCTCACTTCAGTAAATTTTATCTCTATTTTATTCAATCTTTCTCTTTTAAATATTATACATTAATATAATCAACATTTTTTCATCGTATTATATTAGTTTTTCTCTTATAATAAATATTGAAGTACTATTTTATACAATTTAGACATATATTGTATTTAGAAACACATTATAGTATTTATAAGAGATAATATAGTACTTAAAAATGTATTATGTTTAAAATAACATAATTTTTAATTTTATTTATAATAAATATTATGGAGTTTTTATTTTAATTTTTTAAAATAAAAAAACCCATTTAGGGGCGGGTAGCCCGAAGCCCATCTAAGGCCGGGCTCAGGTAGTAAATCTCGAGCCCATATTATACAGGGCCTTTTTGGCCCAGCCCTGAAAAGCCCAGGGCCCGCTAGGGCCGGCCCGTTTAGGGCCGGGTAGCCCATATTGACAGCTTCACACCCATGAACACCACTACTCTTAAGGGTACATACTAAGAAACTTGTTCTGAGTAGGTCATATCGACCCTGACTGAGCACTCTATAGACTAGTATTACTTCGAGAATCTTCTTAGCACAAACACCTTTCTCATGACGCTAACAAAAGATCTCAACTACAAGTGCATTCAACGGCTCTCCGCAATCTACTCTTAACAAATAGTGAGTTTGTTATTTCCTCTCTACTATATATAGAGAAGACGCCAAATTCAGATGACAAGTTTCAAACCCAATTTCAATTCACTTTTCTTTCTCACATACTGACTTGAGTGTTGGAGTACTAACCTTGTAGGTCCCCCTTCCACCGCGTCGGAAGCTCAGAACCACCATCACTTTCGATTATCACTCCGTTTTTATTCTAAAACAGAACAATGACACCGTTTATGAAAATCAACTTCTAATTCATATGATTTTCACGGTCTCACACTCGTTCTATGATTCGTCAATTTCAACTTCATCAGGTCACTGAATCAAGAGCATTCAGAATCAAACATGAAGATCTAACTTAGCATTCGATATAATCAAGCATCGTTTCAACTTCAATTTCTTTGAACTTCCAAATTTCTAATTCTTACGATTCCAAGTGATGACTTGATCTAAAGTTACTCGATCCACCGTTGCGCGTGAAGCTGCCGCTGCTACTAAAGCAGCGATCAATCAATCACCTCTGCCTCCACCTCCTCAGCAAAACGTCGGGAATTTCCACTGATATTTTAGTGAGTTAAGAGAAATGAGAATAAAAAGAATAAAAAGTGAGAAAGAGTGTCAAACATGTTTTCTAATGTAGTATGAAAGTGATGAGAACCCTCTATTTATAGGAGAGAAATATGGCTCAAAAAGAAGAAAAAAATATTCATTAGCTTTTTAATGCTCATAATCATTATGTCTATCATCCAATTGATTATGTGTTTCATAAACAACAATAATTCTCAAAAAAGAAACCCCACAACAATTATTATCCTAATCTATTAAGAGCGTTCTTAATCGATTAAGACACTTTAAACCTTGCTCTAACTGATTTTCTAAGGGCCTTATTGATTGGGCAGTATATATAAACTTCCTAAATGTTTATGAAACCGACTGCCTTGCTCTTTATCCACTTCTAAGATGACAATTGAATCTCATCGAAGATTGCTGAGATTTTTCTCTCCAGAAACTCTACATTTTTCTTGTTTCGATTCCTCTACAAAGCCCATATGCATGATAAACAAATGACGTTGAACAACATAGTAGTGGTCTTTCCGTGGCTAACTAAATCCTGGAACTGGTACAAATTCTACAAAACATCATTATGAAAAATAGAGGAGAGATTAAGCCAACTTAGGATCTCGCTCCATGTCGAGGAGGCTATCGAACATTCGGAGAAAATGTGCGCGCCATTCTCTTCCTTTTTGCAACCAAAAGAACATGAATTTTGAGAATCAACTAAGATGCCTCTTTTTATAAGATTATCTCTTGTTGGAATTTTGTTCTGCAAGAGCTTCCATACAAATATCGATACTTTTAGAGAAACAAGTTTGTTCCAAGCGATTGCATATACCTTATCTTCATTACTTACTACAGCCGCACTATCGAGGATAGAAGAATAAGCTTCTTTAACCGAGTAATCAACCTTGGAACATCCCCACATATCCTTGATGTTCTCTTTTAAAAAGATTCTCCTCACCTTATCATGAATGTAATTTTCTATCTCTTTGTTTTCATCGTCTAACGAGGTTGTCTAATTAGCGATCCATAATGTATCTCATCTCTCACTCCTTAAGGATTCACTTACCGATGCTCCCTTATCAATAGTTGAGGCAAATAAATTTGGATAAATGTCCTTCAACCTTTTCCCGCCCTACCAAGGATCTAACCAAAATAATGACTCCTTTCCATCTCCTATTTCTTTAGACAACTTTTCATGAAACCAAGATGGCTTGAAACCCCCTTCCCTAAGGTCAATCGATTATATATCTCGCCACCACAAAGAACTAAACTTATCACACCTATACGACTCAAAACTAGTCCCTCTGTATTTGCACTCTACGATTTTAGCCCATAGCTTGTCCTTTTTGATAAGGAGTGTAACACCCTTCTAAACCCCCACGGAAAATATAATAATAATAATAATAATAATCATAATCATCAGAGTAAACATGAAATACAAGGGTATCACAATTTCTTTAATATAAAATATCTTAGTCAATTGTCATGCCACACAGGAAACCATTTAATATAAAACACAATTCATGTTCAACGCAGCGGATCACAACTCATGACATTGCATATTCATCATCTATGCAAGTTACTACAACACATTTATAAAACAACAAAACCAATAAGATAATTCGTCCCTAAACTAGCGTTTCCCAGTGTTACAATCAGAGCATGACACGACACGACTACGGACTAGCCTATGAGCTATCCTCACCCATTCTGATGCCGCTACTCCTTAATCTGTAATCATTAAAGTAAGGGTGAGTTTCATTCGAATTAATAAGCATTATGCAATCATAAGCAATAAAATCTCATAGTAATTATCATCCACTCAATCATACATATAATCGGAATTATTACACAAGCAAGCATCAATTCGACAATATTGGCCATCAGCCCACAACTCATCAATTTCATCAATGATCAAGTTATATTAACAACAACTCCACAATACATCAATCACATAAACACACCAAGGCATAACACTGGATTTCATCCAATCATGTTATAACCAATGCATATGATTCAACTGACACTATGCATGTGGTACCAATCCATGGGATAAACCCATCCAACTGATCTTTTCATCACCGAGATACAGTTTTAACCAGCACAAATTCCACACAATGGGAATTATGCCCACCAATTTGATCCATTTCATCACCGGGATCCATCACCGAAAATGTATGCCAATGAATGCAACATATAACATGCTTACAACATCACCAAATCCGATGTAACACATCGTCTCATTATCATCACCAAATCATCACCGATAAGCATGCATAAGTTTAGCATTCATACAAATATATCACACGCATACATTCACCATAATCCACATGTTAATATTAACAGCATATTAACATTCATAAATCATCAATCATCACCACGATTATACATCGTTACATTTATCATCATTGCACACAATGTACTAAATTATCAAACAACCCGACAGCATAATCACAAAACATATATCATCTACGACATGTTATATACTAACATCACTCAATGGATATCACAATCTCATCACCAACACAAATACATGCATCAATAGTCATATATATAAGCACATATACATATACTATCTTTCAATTCATTAATCATTAAATCGAGTTTAAAAAGTAAATTTGGCTATTGCCCATTTTATCAATTCATCAGATAAAGCATCTCATTAGCTTCGCAACGCCAAAAACGGCACATAAATCGGATACTCAGATCAAAAGTTTTCAAAGATAAAACATTTTTAGAAAAATGCTGCAGGAACGGGGTTGTCCCTACGTGGGAACCGGTTCCTGGCTGTATCCAAAATCACGTCTCTGATTTTTACTATGGGGAACCGGGTTGTCCCTACATGGGAACCGGTTCCCAGCTGCCCAGAATCCATATTTCTCTGTTTTTACAAGGGGGAACCGGTTCGTCCCACATGGGAACCGGTTCCTACGTACCTGCACAGCAAAATCACCATTTTGACAGCTTTTACCCTATCCCATAACCCCAATTTCAGGTACATACGAACATAGCCCACAATTACCATCAGTTTGCACATCATAACATATTTCAGACAAGTTTTATACAAGTATTAACACATATAATATGAATATCAACAAAACCATGTAATTCATACAATTCATCAAAACCTAACATAAATCCCAAACCCGACACGTACGATTGAACTAGATAACAATCCTAATCAATCATACTACCTACAATCACATAAGGAATACTAACCCGAAGAATCCCCCCTTACCTCAGAGTCGAAACTTTGAAGGTTCTCTTCCCCTTTGGCTCTTCTCACTTTCACGTGTTCTCCTTTCTTCAGACTCAGTTCCTGCTTCTGCTTCCTCTTTTTCCCAAATTCCTTATTTTATGAAAAATAAAATAAAATATTATAATGGGCTTGCTTAGTCAACACCCCCTCTTCTGCTAATCACCACTCTAGGCCCAAATGCCAATATCTCATCATTTTCCATATAATTCAACCAAATACCAAAATAATTCTAATTAATAATTTAATTTACAATTAAATTAAACTTAGAAAATATGGGGTGTTACAACTCTCCCCCACTAAAATAGTTTTCGTCCTCGAAAACATACTTCCAGTGAATAGTTCCAAATAGAAGTCCTCCATCTGACTCTCCTATTCTCAATTAACACTTTCTTAGTCGAACCTCCAAGTTCATCTGACATAACCAACATAAGCATGTCTCATGCATTCAATTCAGTTCTTACGTTGCATTTGACCATTTCCAAGGTATACCACTCGCTATAGCTCCAACGGTTAACAGCAATGAAACTTCGAGGTGTGATCCATACAATACACTCAATAACTGAATAATACAATTACACAATCCATGGTATGTTCACAACTGATCAACACTGTAGTAATGGATTCCATTTACCCATGTACTAACCTTAGGCACACTCTTCCAATTGAGCGATAAAGTAATACTTACATTCTTTACCAACTGCTTCCTTCAAGAACCCAATACTCATATTTCTATACCATTGAATTCCAATTGTCTGGCCCCTCTTAGGTCACACCAGAATTACTCAATACGCTACATTCTGTCATTGCAACCATCATTATCAATTAGACTTCTAGGTTATACCCAACTCTGGCCCTCTTTACTCATTCGTTCAAGAATCATTCTTTACCATCCATGGTTCTAACTCACCACTCGTCAATACTTACTCGCACTCAAAAACAATTCCTGATTTACTTCATCTATTAAACATTCCAACTATGGAAATGAGTGCACATCAGTAGTTATAATTACATAGCTCATCATCCTCAACATACCATTTCTTACAAGATAGCTCAACAGAGTCCCACTCTTCACTAAGAATGAAGTCAACTTCGTCCTTCGTAGAGTATAACCCTTCATTTCAATTCGAAATCCACACAATACCTTACAACATCATAAGATTATTATAGCATCATGTAATATCAATTCTTCTTCTTAACTTCTCCGAATGCCTACTCGTTAACTACGTACAACCGTAATAGGATATCCATCACTTCGGCAATTATTCAAAAGGTCATAATCCTTTGGCACGACATCCTTACGTCCACGAGATTCTAAACCCAACATATAGATAAACACATATTCTCCATGTAGAACCCCGACATATTAATTCTCACTACTCACGAGTAGCACTCATAACACCACTTTACATCATACTTTCGCTGTACGACTACGACTACTCGTCTTAAGTCACCGTCCAATGCTTTGCACTCCTTCATATTCAATCCCTCATAGGTTCCCACAATATGGTGAGTGGTTGTTCTCACATCTCAGCATTCATCACATCTTATACCATTAAGGTAACAAGCAATCTTATACCATCTATATAATTCCGCCTATTATCAACAAGAGATTAAGGGTGATCAGGTCCTCAATTTGTCAATAGATAGCCGACAATCATATTTAAGCATAAACCGTTGTTACTACATAATAGCGTCTTTTCCGAGTTTGCACCCAAACTCATTAACATTGTCATAGTCTAATAATTCTCTATGGTGTCCTTCTTCTAGAATATTCTTTCTCAACCCGGTAACACGCGGAACACAACAGCGACCACCAACCTCATTATACCATCCTCGTCAATTCTGAGTCCGTCATCTTTACCTTGGTAATCCAAAGTCGACTTATCGATCAACTCAGCATCAGCTTTCTGACTTTCTCTATTCCCGTCAGGAATACCATTAGTCAGTTTCAGTATACCCAATCTAACATTATCAGGAGCACTTTCACGTACCAAACTTAATTCTCTGAATTGTTCAATTTAATTCAACTCTTTCTCCATCAGCATCGATCTTTTTAGAGGTTCCCTACTCAGTGCATTGACACAACATCTTCCTCACCAAGATAATAATCCAAGCAAAATCTAACCATGTCTATTGCTTCACATTAAGTCCTTGCTGATCAAAGGGGTACTCCAGACTCTTATGATCACTAAACACTTCGAACCTCGAACCATACAAATAACGTCACCGCAACTTCAAACAAACCATGGCTGCCAATTCTAAATCATGAGTCAGATAATTCCTTTCCGGCGCTTTCAATCATCCCGACGCATAAGTTACTACTTACTGATTTTACATCAATACACCATCCAAACCCATCAACGACGCATCACAATATACCACAAATGGTTCCAAAGTCTATTTTACTTTTTCTACTGATTCCCTCATCACTCAATTCCATTAATACTTAAATCATCTTTATCATCTTATTCATCAACGACATATTCTACTCGACTTCGTTCCGAACAATCGCGGTAATAAGCATTCCTATTTCAACACTGGTCTAGGCCTCTTTATCCAACATCATAATATCTCCTCATAGGACCACTCTATGGTATTTATAACTCTTCCATAAGGTATAACATAATCTCTCCTCTTCATGGGTTCAAACGGTACATTAATCCGACACTCAGAGCTCAAGACATGTATGTTTCCAACCGTTACCCAAGATACAATACCGATACCATGCAACGAAACTCTATACGACATCTCCAAAACTTCTCAATTGGCACATTTAAACTCTAAGATTGCTTCTCAACAAGCCTCCTCATTATTCCTTTATTCTGTTTAACTCTGACACTGACATCCCATGCCGCACCAACGAACAATCTAGTTCTAAGGACAAGTGTAACCGTAACTTCACCTCTTTCTAACATCATCCTGACACAATTAAATATGTTACAGCTGCTGCAGCCATTTTTATAACAAATTTCATCTCGTTAGCTTTCCGACGCTTCAAACGGAACTCAAATCGGGTGTCTAGAACTCCAGTTATGAATTTTCGAAGTTTCATAACGATTCAGCAATCTTCCTGCGATTTGCTTACGAAAATTCTGCTCCAAAACTCATCCTCTTCGAATTAATCTCATTATTAACATCATCTTATCACATCTCTTCGCTTCCAAACTTCTTATAACTTAAACAACACATTCCATCGCTGAAGTTCGATTTCTGTAACATCCTGAAACCAAATTCATGTACGCCATCATCAACCTTCTTATCCTTGAGATCATATTCGTCTCTTTGCATCACTCGCACTTCGAAACTTTCTCAACAACATCGATAACCTCCACCATCATCTCAATTACTTACTAGTAATCCTACGACAAGGTCTACGACAATACTTCTTTTAATCACTGCTTCAACAGCAACCTTTTACATAGGGCTACTCATACAACAACATCGCAGTACGTCAGTAGCACTTGAAGCATCACAACTTCCAAATTCCATTTCTCAGAAATAACCATCATCTACTCCGAGACACCCCGACTGAACAACAACCACGGTCTTCAGTCCATGTCACCTTCGCTTCAGAAAACAATAACTCCACACTCTTGTACTACTGCCCCACGCATCTCTCTAACATCTTGCATCTGAGACATATCCGAGAAGCATGACTTCTCCCCCACTAGTTTCAATCCTACTTCTGCAAGCAAACCGTCAGAACACACTGAGTACCGACAGTGTTTCTCACACATGTCGCATACCGACAGGAATTAACAATAAGACTCTGGTCGCAAGGACCGACTATGCTCTGATACCACTATTGTAACACCCTTCTAAACCCCCACGGAAAATATAATAATAATAATAATAATAATCATAATCATCAGAGTAAACATGAAATACAAGGGTATCACAATTTCTTTAATATAAAATATCTTAGTCAATTGTCATGCCACACAGGAAACCATTTAATATAAAACACAATTCATGTTCAACGCAGCGGATCACAACTCATGACATTGCATATTCATCATCTATGCAAGTTACTACAACACAATTATAAAACAACAAAACCAATAAGATAATTCGTCCCTAAACTAGCGTTTCCCAGTGTTACAATCAGAGCATGACACGACACGACTACGGACTAGCCTATGAGCTATCCTCACCCATTCTGATGCCGCTACTCCTTAATCTGTAATCATTAAAGTAAGGGTGAGTTTCATTCGAATTAATAAGCATTATGCAATCATAAGCAATAAAATCTCATAGTAATTATCATCCACTCAATCATACATATAATCGGAATTATTACACAAGCAAGCATCAATTCGACAATATTGGCCATCAGCCCACAACTCATCAATTTCATCAATGATCAAGTTATATTAACAACAACTCCACAATACATCAATCACATAAACACACCAAGGCGTAACACTGGATTTCATCCAATCATGTTATAACCAATGCATATGATTCAACTGACACTATGCATGTGGTACCAATCCATGGGATAAACCCATCCAACTGATCTTTTCATCACCGAGATACAGTTTTAACCAGCACAAATTCCACACAATGGGAATTATGCCCACCAATTTGATCCATTTCATCACCGGGATCCATCACCGAAAAAGTATGCCAATGAATGCAACATATAACATGCTTACAACATCACCAAATCCGATGTAACACATCGTCTCATTATCATCACCAAATCATCACCGATAAGCATGCATAAGTTTAGCATTCATACAAATATATCACACGCATACATTCACCATAATCCACATGTTAATATTAACAGCATATTAACATTCATAAATCATCAATCATCACCACGATTATACATCGTTACATTTATCATCATTGCACACAATGTACTAAATTATCAAACAACCCGACAGCATAATCACAAAACATATATCATCTACGACATGTTATATACTAATATCACTCAATGGATATCACAATCTCATCACCAACACAAATACATGCATCAATAGTCATATATATAAGCACATATACATATACTATCTTTCAATTCATTAATCATTAAATCGAGTTTAAAAAGTAAATTTGGCTATTGCCCATTTTATCAATTCATCAGATAAAGCATCTCATTAGCTTCGCAACGCCAAAAACGGCACATAAATCGGATACTCAGATCAAAAGTTTTCAAAGATAAAACATTTTTAGAAAAATGCTGCAGGAACGGGGTTGTCCCTACGTGGGAACCGGTTCCTGGCTGTATCCAAAATCACGTCTCTGATTTTTACTATGGGGAACCGGGTTGTCCCTACATGGGAACCGGTTCCCAGCTGCCCAGAATCCATATTTCTCTGTTTTTACAAGGGGGAACCGGTTCGTCCCACATGGGAACCGGTTCCTACGTACCTGCACAGCAAAATCACCATTTTGACAGCTTTTACCCTATCCCATAACCCCAATTTCAGGTACATACGAACATAGCACACAATTACCATCAGTTTGCACATCATAACATATTTCAGACAAGTTTTATACAAATATTAACACATATAATATGAATATCAACAAAACCATGTAATTCATACAATTCATCAAAACCTAACATAAATCCCAAACCCGACACGTACGATTGAACTAGATAACAATCCTAATCAATCATACTACCTACAATCACATAAGGAATACTAACCCGAAGAATCCCCCCTTACCTCAGAGTCGAAACTTCGAAGGTTCTCTTCCCCTTTGGCTCTTCTCACTTTCACGTGTTCTCCTTTCTTCAGACTCAGTTCCTGCTTCTGCTTCCTCTTTTTCCCAAATTCCTTATTTTATGAAAAATAAAATAAAATATTATAATGGGCTTGCTTAGTCAACACCCCCTCTTCTGCTAATCACCACTCTAGGCCCAAATGCCAATATCTCATCATTTTCCATATAATTCAACCAAATACCAAAATAATTCTAATTAATAATTTAATTTACAATTAAATTAAACTTAGAAAATATGGGGTGTTACAAGGAGTCTCCACTTCGCCTAATAAAGCTAAATTGAAGGTCCTGATGTTTTTTTAAACCTTGCCCCATTTCTTTCTTATCTCTACACACCTTGTCCCACTGAACCAATTGATTTTTCTACTTACGGCTCCACCCACCCCATAAAAACTTTTTGAAAATAGACTATAGTTTATAGACAATACATGTTGGAGCCTTGAAGAATAAGAGATAGTATACTAGCAGAGCAAACAAGATGGATTTCAAGAGAATAATACGACCACTAATTGAAAGGTAATTATTGTTCCACGAAGTCAGCCTGTTCCTAACTATGTCGATAGTCGAATTTCATTCAACCAACCTCTGATGATTGTTACCAACGGGAAGCCCCAAGTATTTGAAAGGTGTTGCACCAAATCTACAATTTAACACCATTGTTGCTTCCTTCAACCAAAATTGTTGAATGTTTACTCCTATTAATGAAATTTTATGAAAATTTACTTTAACACCAAATACCATTTCGAATAATTGAAGAGATGCTTTTATCGGCCAAATATTCTTCCAACTTCTTTCCCTCATTACGATTGTATCATCTGCATATTGGATATGTGACTCACTTACCTCCTCATTCCCGACAATGTATCCTTCAAACCAATTCAATTGAACACTTTTCAACACCATTAGATTGAAACCTTCATCTACCAATAGGAATAAAAGTGGGAACAATGGATCACTTTGCCTTAGTCCTCTCCCAACCAAAAACTCTTTGGTGGGACTACCATTACCAGAACTGAGAATGACACAGAATGCAAACACTGATAAATCCAGGCTCAACATTTTTCATTAAAACCAAGAAAATTCCAATCCACCAAATCAAATTCCTTTTCAAAATCAGCTTTAAATATCACTAATTCTTTACCTCTTCTTTTAGCATCAAGTACTACTTTATTTTCTATAAGGATGCAATCCAACGTTTGACGGCCCTCGAGAAAAAAAAATTGAGTTTCAGAGATAACCTTAGGAATTATAACCTTCAATCTATTTGCAAGCAATTTGGCAAGAACCTTATACATGCTTCCGATTAACAAAATTGGCTTGAAGTTGTTCAACTTGGTCATATTCTCAAACTTCAGAATTAGAGTTATGAAGGAGCTATTCATACCAACCTTCCATTTGAATGGAATTCCCCAATGAACCTAAGGAAGTCACATTTTAACACATCCCAAAATTCTTTGATGAACCAAAAATTAACACTCCCCATACTAAGACTCTTGGAGCTGTCACAATCTCACATTGCCCTTGAATCTCATCTTCTGAAAAAACATTTGTTAGGTAAGCGTTGCCTTCTACTTCATTCCTCTTATACTTGATATCCCTTAGGAACATTCTACGAATTTTATTGTCTCTAAACAAGTTAGAAAAGTGCATAAAAATTTCATGTTTCACTTCTTGTACCCCTTCTAACTTGCTTCTT
Source organism: Vicia villosa (assembly GCF_029867415.1). NCBI lineage: Eukaryota > Viridiplantae > Streptophyta > Magnoliopsida > Fabales > Fabaceae > Vicia > Vicia villosa. The sequence goes on along the minus strand of NC_081181.1, from coordinate 123,326,856 downwards.
GAGTCTCGATACACGTGATCTCATTTATATAGAGAGAAATACATTTTTATCCCTTCTCAAAACAAGAGGTAAATCATTTGCTCAATATCTATATAGAGAGAAATACATTTTTTATCCCTTCTCAAAACAAGAGGTAAATCATTTGGTCAATATCAAATATCAAATGTATGTAAATTATACTAGTAATAGAAAATAAATTACTTTATAATAAATCAATATAAATAATAAAAAAATAAAAAGTTTATTAAATTAATATAAATTAACATAAAGTTTATTAAATTGTTTAAAGATAATTTTATTTTTTAAAAACAATTACTACTATATTAGTCTCTTCTTTTTCTTTTCTAGCTTCTTTCTGTCTTTCAACACTCATATATTTTCTCTCAATATTATGACCAAAAAACGTGTCACAATGTTAAATCAGATGCTACCCTTGTACATTAAGAGGCATCTCCACAAACTGAAAAAAAAACCCTTCACCAAACCAAAAACCGGAAGAAGAAGAAGAAGAAGAAGAAGAAAAAAAAGAATGTAAAAGCACCTTAACGTTTCGGTTTTCTAATGGAAATTTGTATATGTTTTTGATATGGAGCATGGATTTATTTGCTATGCTTCTGAACACTGAAACCAATCAAGTTATTTGTGGAGAGGGAGTGGACCTAGGGTTTAGCATGCAAGGTTTTACAGAGAACGATGATGATCTTCCATGTTCTGATCTTTGGGAAGTAAGCAATATTTACTTTCTCATAAAAATCAACTTTTTTCTTTCCTTCTGTTTGTTTTGCTGAGTTTATTATAAAAGTTTGTACTTGATGATGTATGGTTTTGTTAAGGTTTGAAGAAGGAAGCAAGTTATCTATGTGAGTGGGAAGCAAAGGACACTAAATCACAAACAAAGCTTTGTCATAAAAACTTAGAATCCAACAGTCTTATGTTCTTGTCTCCTTAGAATCCAAGGACCCGGAGTAGTAAGAGCCTATAGAACAGGTCATGTTCAAGTAATACTATCATTGTTTTTTTTATGTAACTCTCGCTTTGGAATCTATTTACCAATCAAAGCAGCTCTGGTGGTGTTACAATTTCAACAAGCTAGGGCCCACTTTGAGCTTTTCATGGTTGGTAAGATTTTACAGGTGACATTGTAAATATGTTTCTAAAGTACCTTTTTTTTTTTCTTTCTAATTCAGTGGTAGTTAGCAGTAGCAAATGCATTTCTTAAACCAAGTTTAAGTTGTCATGTTGAGATTTTCAATTGTTGTTAGATTGGTTTTTTAGTTATTAAATTTAGTGAAGCCACTGTCTTTGTGCTGATTGTTGTCATCAGAACAATATATGTTTTGGGTCAAAAGATGAAACTGATCCGTCCCTGCTATTTTCATGTCAATGTTTGGACGAATGCTGTACTATATTGGATCATATAAAGGTGTTAGTTTAGCTTCAGGTCAGGATTTATATAGCCGTCAGCTTATCCTAGACCCATCGTCTTTCACGATTCTATCAGCGCTGTCTTTGTTCCAAAGACTTTCCAGTGACGGGCTTTAGATGTTTATTCATTGTAGAGGTCAAGTAGGTATCTGACTAAAGTCTCACATCGTTTAATGCGTAAAAGAAATTAATCTGTTCAAATATAAAATGAAAGGACCTCTATCTATGCAACTTACGGAGCCGTGTGATGATGACATGGCAAACTATTCTTTCTCCTTTTACTAAAGAATACCGTGTTAGTGTCACTATTAGCGGCATACGCTAGTTTTTGGAAGAGCCCTCTTCGTTGAAAACTCTGCAATTTTAGTTTAAGTTTCTGTTTGGATGTCTTGATTTTTGGTATGTCTCGCTATTTTTATTATGCATGACTAAAATTTAAAGTTAATAGGGAACAAGCATCACAATGAGTTCCATTTTGTAGTATTATAAAAAACATTAACCTCATACTTGTCCCTCAATGTTGACTTACTCTCTAATGCGAACTTATCTGCAAATGATGTTATATTGAGTCGCCGATTGGAAAACATGATCGAAAAATCGCGATGAACCCATATGCCGATGAACCCTAATAGCAAGACGAACCCTAATAGCAAGACGATTCTCCTTCCAATTTTGATACTGAAACCAAGTTGAAACTAAACAATGGCAGGTATAAAACATCAATTTTAATATAATAGAGTCAGTGATATGCACTTCATTAGAAAATTCTGCAATGGCCTTTTTACCACCTGGGTAATGTAACCAGTATTGAATTTATACTATTATATGTAGAAAGCATGTCTAAAGTAGAGCATATGTGGTCATTAGGACCATTATAAAAAATTCATAAATCTAATTTTCTGACTACAGAACAGTACGGAACAGATTTGATACATTGTGTGGAGCTCACTTTCACTGTACAAGCCGGATCCACACCGTGTGAGGCAACATCTGCTCCTCCTTTCAATCTGTTGGACTTAAGCATTGCCATTAATGCTCAGTATTCCTCTACAGTAAGATTTTCAATTTGTTTCTGTTCAGCATCCCCAAGTGCATTTGCTTCTAAATTATCTACTTCAACCGTGTAGGATTTCTGAATTGAAAGCTGGTCGGAAAGCCGTGATTTTTTGTAGAAAACATCCACCATGTATGAACACATCTTAGAATTTTCTCTCGATGAGATCAACCAAAATTTCGACTAGATCCCTGATTCAATCTTCTGCCATCAGCGGCATTAACAATCAGATGCAGATCTTTAATGTCAATTCATCCAAGCTATTTTGTCTCTCATCTCTAATGCATGTTTTTAACGAAACTATATTTTCTGGTGCTTTTTGTACTTGGTCATTACGTCCCCGAGGTCGTCCTTTAGGACCTCAGAGGCATAGGAAATTTAATTTTGTCCGTGCTCTTTTTTACTAATACAAAATAAGGTGTATCTTCATAGACCATTGCTGACTTGATTAATTGGATGATAATGATTTGTTATCTGTTAATTACTGGTGTTCTGGAGTTTGGTATATTCACAATTGCAAAGGGGAGATATTATTTTGAATGTTGTTGAAATTTATGGCTTCTAGCATGATATTTTGTGACGTGCTTTGAAAATCATAATCATATGACCAAGCATGTGTGATTTTACACAAATGGGATAGTGTAAGAGACTGTTTTGAAATTTGTGAAGTGATGTACAACTAGTTTTTAAATTCTATTAGCTGTCTCCTTTCCAGAGAAACTGTTTCTTTTAATACTCTCAGGTGAAATATGATGTTTGGAAGTTAGCTCAGTTTGTATACTTGATATGCTTTAACAATTTGGTGGGGGCTCTGCAATGAAGAGTACTATAGTTTTTCATTGGTGTTTTTGAATGAAATATGTTAAGCCTAACAGTTTACTTACAGTGCATGCATAACACTAAGGTGAATCCTCTTTTGTCTTCTACAGGATTGTTTTGTATGCTATAGCCATGGTAGGTTTTGATCATGAAAATGGTGAGGTCTGTAAAGACTCACTTAAAACAAAAGATGGAACAGATCATTGGGTCATACAGCTCCTCGGTTGAAAGGTGAGTTATTATTCATGTGCTGTATTTGCATTGAAATTCAATTCTGCTAGATTTGGGATACTTTTGTATTTAAAGGTAGTGGGTATCAGACTGAAGTCCCACATCGTCTACTGCATAAAAGAAACTATAGTGTTTACATATAAAATGCAAGGACCTCTTACATTTTCAATTACGGAGCCGTGTGATGATGACATAGCGAACTATTCTTTCGCCTTTTACTAAAGAATACCGTGTCAGCGTCACAATTAGCGGCATACGCTAGTTTTTGGAAGAGTCCTCTTCGTTAAGGGCTCTGCAATTTTAGTATAAGATTGTGTCTTTTTTTATCACTACATTTTCTTGTATCTCTAATTGGGATAATTTTTACTCTAGATATAAGTGGTTCTTTCAACACCCACAAATGAAATGCGATTGTTTAAGGATTATTTAGTGGATTGAGTTGGGTAAGGTATAAGAGGATTATTTAGTGGATTGAGATGGTTAAGGTAGAAGAATGAACAAACAAATAAAACGAAACATCTTTACCAAACTGATTTGATACCTTGTGTTGAGGTCATTGTAGAAGCCTGATTCACACTGTGAGGCAACAGCTTCCCCTCCTTTCTCATCTTTCATGGCTTTAAGACAAATTTAGATGTCTACATTTTGTTGAGCTAAGACATCTTTCTCATTTTCATGGCCTGATTCACACTATTTTGTAGTTTTTTCACTCCTTCTCTGAATACTGTATTGAATGAAAATTGCAAACATAATCTAACTCACCATTTAATACCCCATATGAACTCTTGTCATCATCTTGTAGATGAATTATTAGAAGGAAGTAAATTTCAAGAACTTTGGTACTGGTTTGGTGACTGGGCTATTTTACTACTGTAATATTTTCTTGTCTTAGTTTTTGAACCAGTTACATCTCTTTTTCTCAACTTTATTAATTCTTTGCGGTTGTTTTAGTTGTTAGATTTGTTTATTTATGGAAAAGAATGATGAGTGAAGACTTCATGGTAAAATTTCCTAGTCCCACACTGCTGATGAGAGAAATGAGATGATTTTGAAGTTATATATAAAATGAAGTTTAATGTATGACAAAACTATCTTTGCGCTTGGGGCAATGACGCAGCTAGTGAGGTTCTAACCGAGGCGCGTCTATTGCTGGTTGAAAACTATTTCCAAACCCCCTCTTAGGCTTGGGTTCAACTCAAGCCTTTGAGAATTTCTGGAAGGACTCCCCTTTGGGGTAAAGTCCTACAATTTTAGTTCAAATTTTATACCTCTCGTAAGTTTGTTAAAAGTAAATACAAAAGAATTAAAGTGGTGTTTTGCAATCCACACAACAGAGTTTCTACCTTAACATATGAAAGGCTATGGTAGTTCTTGATATTTATGCATGATGATGTTAGGGAAAATATTTGTTTGAAGTTACTTTGTCAACCACTTGGGTTTTTGTTATAAAATTCTTTTGCAATTTTTCAATAGAAACTTGTTTCATTGAAGAAGACATCCCCAAGCTGCAAATAGACCATAGCTATAAGAATCTCTTGCCAATTTTGATGCAGAAACATTTATTAAGACAATAGAGTTAGTGAGATGCACTTCAATAGAAAATTCTGCAATGGCCTTATTATCATCAGGTAATTTAACCTGGTATTGAGTGTATCCACTTACATGTAGAAAACATGTCTAAAGTAGAGCATATGTGGTCAGTAGCACCACTGTCGTGTTCAAAGGCATCGACGTCAGTCTCGTGTACAACACGAATGACGGTTTGGAGACTCTTGCGAAGTGATTTTTAGAGACGAGAACCTTTTCGTTTAAGGAAAAAATCCAACACGAATGACGGTAAGATGATTGATATGAAAGATTGTGGAGTTGGAATAAGAGAATTTGCCTAACTATTGTAGTTTTTGCAAATGTATTGGTCATCATTTTGAAATGTGCAAGAGAAAATGTGCTATAGGTCAGGCTCAGCAAAGATTTCATCTCAGTTAAATAACTGTTCTAAAAAAACAGGATAAAGGAAAAATGAGGAGATCATGGAACAAAAGATTGCATACATTCACTTATGAGATTCCACGACTGCAATATTATAAATAGTTCATCTATTTGAATCGTAATGTGATTTGGTGTGTAACATGTTGATCTATTAAGTGAATATAGACTATAAATACAACTCCAACACTAAGTTTGGGGAATAAATAGGTCATAGTTTAGATTTATATTATTATTATCTTTCACAAAAAGAATGCCGACACGGACACTTAAATGGTCTTCTTTTCCTTTCCCTCTTTAGAATGAATTAGTGTTATGTTATCTTAGTCCCACATCGGAATTGTCAGAGTGAATAGTATGGATCCTCAATTATAAAAGAGAAGTGTGTGATCCGTTGCAACATACTTACCTGGATGGGGTCAATGGGTGATCAAGAAGGCCCATGGCCTAGGCAAGTGACCTCCATTGCACTTAGGAGGGGTGCTAGCCTAAGGTCTACCCAAGTGGTGGAGCCTACATCATAATTTGTTGCTGTGGGGGCTTGCGTTCGCGCAGCCCCCTCCCTATTCAGTTTCAATGTTTGTTCTTTTGGTAGGAGGTCAGTTTCAATTTTTGTTCTTTTGGAAGGAGTTTCAATTTTTGTTCATTTGGAAGGTGTAATCTTGATCTCGTGTTTTGTAAGTTTTTTTTAAGGAAATTTAAGGATGATCCCCTCCCTATTCAGTTACAATTTTATTTTTTTTGTAAGGTATAGTCATGATCTCTTGTTCTGTTAAGTTTTTTTAAAGGAAAAAACATGGTTTGTCAATACTACTGAGTCCTTTTCATACTAAATGTTCAGGACCATGTAGGAATGCTCTTTTTCATCTGCATTACTTCAGTCCACAAATGGAGATTTCATCAAATTTAAAAGGCAACAGTATATTGGAGGTTAATGTGGAGTTATGAACATATTTCTTTAGCAAATTGGGGACTTTGATATAGTCGCAAAGTATGCTACTCGATGAAAATTCTAAGTTATATAAATAAATATCTCATCAAACTGAGTTTTTGCATCATTGATGTAGCTTAGGTGATAGTTTTGGGATAAAGTTAGCATAGATTTTTCATTGCACATGAATGGGTATTGTAGTGCAAATATTGTGTGCAATGTATTAGTCTCATGCCTCTTTTGTTGGCACATCTTGTTCTTTAGCGTTAGTAAGATCTCTTTGCATTTTGAAGAAAAATTGTTTGTGTTGCATCTACTCTTTTATATAGTACTGATAGATAACTGCAGGGTTAGAGGAAATATTCGTTGGTAGCTACTTTTCCAACCACTTACGTTTTTGTAAGAAAATTCTTATGGTAACATGTTTCAAAGAGTGTTAGACCGACAGATCATCTTAAGGTAGCATGTTTCAGAGTGTTAGACTTGACGGATAACACAGATGTAAACAAATAACAGAAGTAAAAATAGATTTAGTAGATGCACTAGAAAAGGTGCCATCACTATATTATACACATCCATAGAGTCAATTTTAATACATGTCACTTTCCAACCTTAAAGTGTCATGTTTCTTCTAATGGTCCCGTTTCAATGGCTAAATCAAGTGCTAATCCTAGAACAAAACACAAGTTTGCAAGCGACAAAATGATCAGATAAAGCTGAAATCCACCAGAAAGAAGGAAACTCTAAATTTTATTATAATGAAAGAAAATCTTTAAGACTACGCCACCAAAGGTCTTTAAATACAGAAAAAACAAAGAAATCATAACGGACATTTAATCCAAAAGAGAATTAAATAAATAAAATAAAACGTGAAAAATAGTAAAATGCTATAAATAAATAAAACAAAACGTGAAAAATAGTAAAATGCTAAATTTGAGCCTGAAACAAATTTGAATGACTTAAAAAGACCGTAGGTCACGGCCATACTGTCAACTGGACTCATTAGCCGATTTCCTATCCGAAAAGGTATAATAATAATTATTCTGATATCGGACACCAAACTTGCACAATTCTTGTGGAACCTATCCGACGCGCGACTTCCTCTTCGATATGCGCATTCAGCCTTCCTGCATCAGTCTCCTCCACCTCTAAAGAACTCGACCCCGAGTTCTCTTGATAAAGAATCTCGCCTGCATGATATTCGTGAATGTCAGCAACATTGAAAGTATTGGACATATTCATGAACTCTAGGAGAGTTACCACATAAGCATTATCATTGATCTTCCCGGTCACTTTGAACGAGCCACCTTTACGTGGCTACAACATGTTGTAAGTACCAACCCAAAACCTCTCTTTTTGCGCAGAAACACCATCACATAGTCTCCTACATTGAAAACTTTGACTCTCTTGTGTTTGTCAGTAACTGCTTTATTTTTCTGTCCACTAGCCTCTAAATTTGCCTTGACAACTTCTTTAACAACTACCATTTCTTCGGCCATATTCTTAGCTGTCGAACTAACTCCAGGCACCTTAGGAAACTTTACCAAATCAACCACATGCTTAGGAACAAAAGTATAGACCAGAGAGAATGGTGATTTCCATGTAGCTGAATGCACAATGCTGCTGTAAGCAAATTCGACCTGAGGCAAAACTAAATCCCACCGTTTCGCCTGTCACCTCAAACACTCCGAAATCATATTTTCCAAATTTTTGTTGGTTACCTCATGAAGATTATCCAAAGATGACTGGGAAATTTGGCGTCCTTGTCTGAAATAATGGATGTAGGAACCCTATGAAGACACAACCTTCCTGAAAAACAATTTGGCTATTTTGGAAGCACTAGTAATCTTCTTACAAGAATGAAACGTATCATTTTGAAGAATCTGTTTACTACCACAAACACAATCTACACCTCAATGTGTTTGAGGAAAGCCCAACACAAAATCAATGGTAAAATCTTGCCAAATATCATCAGGAATAGGTAAAGGCATATAAAGACCAGTATTTTGAGATTGTCCTTTATAAACGTGACAAGTATAACACCTTCTGACTATAGCACCAACGTTCTTCCTCAAGTGTGGCCAATAATACCTCTCTTTTAGACTAGCAATGGCTTTGTCTCTACCCTGATGACTACTAAGACCACCACCATGTAGATCTCGAATTAACTTCTCTCTTAAAGATGAGCAAGGAATGCATAGACGATCCTCTTTAAAAAGATAGCCATTTCAAATGTGAAAATCTGCACAAGGATGTTATCCATTACATTTGGGTCATAACTCCTTGAACTCAACATCATTTTCATAAAACTCTTTCAGGCACTCAAATCCTACTATTTCTTACGCTAAGATAATTAGCAAGAAAATCCTCATACTCAATGCATCATGTACCTTGTTAAGAGCCATCGACTTATGTTGAATAATAATAAAAAAATCCGCAGAAAACTCACCCACCGAGCATGCATCTTGTTTATCACCTTTTGGCTACGAAGAAACTTCAAATCTTGATGGTCTATGAATAAATGAACTCCTTATTAACCAAATAATGTTCCAACTAGCGTAGAGCTCTAAAGATTGCATAAAATTCCCGATCACAAGTACTCCAATCCTTGGATGAGGTCAATCTGATGTTGAATATCTCATATGGGAGACAAATTGTTTGGTAATTCCTTTGCAGTCAACTCCTTGAAATCCTCAAGGATCTCTAGCACTTCTTCTGGAATCATTGTTTCCTCCTTTACAACATTCCTCAACCCTTTTATCACCACCGGACAAAAACGTTAAGTTTCTTTTACAACCTCATCAAGCTCTTTTTGACTCTACATCACCACCAAGAAACTAGACTTCTCTCCTCTTGGATTCTTATTAAAGTGCAAAACATGAGCCATATCAATTTTATGTGTGCCCCATGTAAACATCACCATGTTATCTAGCCCTTGATAAGTGACATCATTATCAAACTTCTTAGGTCAACCAAGTAAAATATGACAAACATCCATATCAAGAACATCACAAAGTACTTCTTCTCTTTAATGCTTTTCGATGGAGACAGAGACTCTACACGCCAGTGTTACTCGAACTTGGGAGCCCTTGCTTACTCAACCAAAGGTGTATACCTTCTCATGGGGTTATGTGGATAAATTTAAATAATCTACAAATTTCCGCGACACCAGATTCTTCGTGCTGCCATTATCCACGATTAGATTACACACTTTATTCTTGATAGAACAATGTGTTTTGAGCAAATTCTTGTGATGTCCTTCATCTTTGTATGCTAGTAAAATTGTCGGCAACACAAAATTTACCCTCTCGTCAGATTATTCTTCGGCAAACTCAATCTCGACATATTCATTATTCTGAACTGCAGGATCTTCTCTTTCCTCATATTCCTCCCTTTCTCCCATAACAACGACGACTCTCCTTGTTGGACAAACATTCGATCTATAGCCTCTTCCATTACAATGATAACACGTGTCTCCAGTGGGTTTAGCATATGGATTATTCTGCCTCTGGATTGATGCTTTACCCTAATGCACACCGCTAGATCTGCTAGCCCCCTTATTCCCAAGGTTCAAATCCCGAGGTGTTGAACTCTTTTTCTTATCACTTGCTAATTCAAAGTTATTATGGGGTGAGTGCCTTCTAAAAGTCGAGAAATTTCATAGGAATTTCTCCATCAACTCTACCTTCAAAGCTAAATTGGATGCCTCAGTTATGGTCCATATAGTATGTAACCCCATCTTCTCCTACAATGATCCCTTTAAGCCACTGATGTATCAAGTCCACTTTGTGGCGACGCTTTTGCTCAAGCGGTCACTTATGTTGGTCTACTAGAAGATTGAGGTGTAATTCATCTAGATTAATAACAAAGAATTTTTAGTCAGTATGGCGGAACTTTTGTAATTTCTTCAAACAAAAATTCATGGAACATTAAAGCAAAGGTTATTCGTCTTTAGAAACTTTCAAATTTTAATCGCCATGCCTCTTGTTTTTCTATTAAAATGATGTTGTTGGATTCAAATGATGGTAGAGCTCACGCTACCACTAAAAAACCTTTGATTTACAAATACATTTCTTCATCAAGCTCCCAAGTAGGGTTCTCAAACCATTCTTTGTTTCTTAGGTAGTCTCACAAGTATGGTTCTTCAGCAATGAATTCATCTCATCATTTATTGCCATCAACCCTCTTTGACTATTTTTGCTTTTGAATGCTTCTTTGAAGGTTTTTGGTTTTAAATCTTGCAATCCTTCAGCCACATCAAAGCATAACAAATAAGATCAACATAATTATACATACGAAGTGGTACAATCTCACTCCTAACTCTATCACGAGTAGGGGTGTTCGCGGTGCGGTTTGGTTCGGTTTTGAGCATAAAAGTCATCCTAACCGCGAGATAAAAATGCATGCGGTTCGGTTTGGTTCGGTTAATTTTTAAAAAGTCATCCAAACCAAACCAAACCAAACCAATGCGGTTAGGATCGGTTCGGTGGGCTGCGGTTTACACCATAAAATAAAAATGTACTGAAATAAAAAAAGGAAAATAATTCATTCTTCCATACATATATTACATATATTACAGTACCATTAAAAATAAGTTTTTCATACTAATTACACCAAAATAATTCATTCCTCCATACATGTATTTTACACAAAAATTACTACCATATAAGTGTTTCATGTATTTTACAGTACCATACTATGTATTTTACATATACTACATACTAAATTACTAATATAACTTCAGTTATTCATACTACATAGTACATACTATATATAGTTTTTCATACTAATAAACTACATACTAACTAATAAACTACATACTACATATACAATTATCAGATGACTTCAGTTCTAAATATTAATACAACATTACAACTTCAGGACTAAATATTATGAGTACTACATATACACCAAATGCTTCTCTAGAATGAGTGAGAGAGAAATCAGAGAATGAAGTTGAAATGTTGAATAGGAAGGAAGAATGAAGGAATAGTGAGTCACGGGACGTGAGTGTACAGTATTGCAATTGGATTGGATATATAATAAATTAATTATAGAAATTCAAAAGTTTAGTTAAATATGCGGTTCGGTTCGGTTTGGTTTGGTTTTGTGAAATGAAAACCGCAAACCGAACCGAACCGTGCGGTCCGGCCCAAAAATTATCCAAAACCATCCAAACCAAACGCGGTTTTTGCGGTTTGGATTGGTTCGGTTTGCGGTTTTCCTTTTGGATTGGTTCGGATACGATCACCCCTAATCACGAGCCAACTGATAATTAGGAGACACTGTAAGTTTCCCTTCAATAATAATAGAAACATGACTCTCAACTAACTCCTCTTCGTTAGTCTCATTAGTAGGAACCTCCACCTCAGACTGAGTCTCTTCTACCATAGTTTTGTATTCTTTAACCTCGATATTTTTTCATTTCATCCTGAATAGGGTTTCATCAAAAGTAACATATCTGCTTATGATCATTTTGGATCCTCTAGGATCTATCTTCCATAGTTTGTAACCTTTCACATCTTCAAGATAACCAACGGTTCAAAACTCTACCATCAAGTTTGTCTTGTATGGTATGAACAAACATAAAATCTATGAAAATATTTAAAATTTGAGTAGTCTATCAGTTTTCTACTCTAAAATTTCATAGGCGTCTCAAAGTTTATTCCCGTCGATGGACACCTGTTAATCAATTAAGTTGTAGCAATAGTTTTACCATATAAACTCTTTGTGCTAACAAAAACCATTATATGACAAGTAAAGTTATTGTATCCATGAAGATTGTGTTAAGTTCAAACAAGAACAAGGCAGTTGTACATGTGAATACAACACAGTAAGTTCGTAACAATAATAGGGAGTGCATATAGCATAATTGATTGGTTTGTGTGTTAAATTGTAAGACTAAAAGTTAACTAAAGGTGAACATATGTAATTATAAAAACAATTAAGTTCTCCTTTCAAATGATTTATCCCTAGACGTGATAAAATCCCATGACTCGAGTTATAATGACTTATGTTAATTATGACCTTTTACAAAACATGTTTTTACAACCTTGCAACCTCCCAAATACTTGAAGTCTTCAATTGCAAGGATATCTTATTTGCTAGAAGCAACTTCAAAGGATTTATGGCACATAAATAAAAAGTCTATTTTACAAAATGTGGCTTTACAACCTTGCAACCTCCCAGATATTGGGAGTCTTCAATTGCAAAGATACCCGCTTCACTAGAAGCAACTTCTAAGATATTGGAGGTCTTTAATTTCCACTGGTGAACGTTTTATAGCACATAAAACTAGACTAATGACTGAGACAATTCCAGTCGCAATACGAACTATCATTACAATTTCATAGTTTTACTAATCATATGTGCAATTCTTTGTTAGGTCTCTGTTGCAATCTAAATCAATTCTCCCAATTTCATAGACAGGAGAAAACATTAAACTCAGATAAAATTATAATTATAAAACACAAATTCATTACAGATACAATCATGAAGAATTACATATATCATATGTTTAGGGTAAAATCGTCTAAAAAGAACATAATCTAAGAGAACTAGTCACTCATCATTAAGGGATTCATGGCTTAAATAATAGAAAAACAAAAATAAAAACTTATAATGATTAGGGATGATCCTCTAATGGTAGCCTTAGCTTTCCTCCCCCTTGATACAAAAATATACCTTAATGATTAAACACGTTTTTTTTCTATTTCTAGATAAGGTTCTCGATTCGTAAAATCGTGTCGCACCCCAACTTAACTCTGCCACAACCATATGTTTATTTAGATTCGCAATTATGGAATATTATTTGGATTACGTCACTGATCTTGAGAGCGCGTTACTTTGGCTATTTTGCACTGGATAGCACCGTTATGCAAGTTGGCGTGCACATGTGCTCTATTTCTTATGATTATCTTCTTTTCATTGTGTTCCATTCCTCTTCTTTCTCCACCATCGTAACTTCCACAATAAAATACTATGAAATTTGTCAAGTTATGATGATTTCGACTTGGTTTGGTCCATTTCATGAATCTTCAAAATGTCTATTAAAAACCTTCAAACAAGAATACATTAATAGTAAAAAAAAAAACAACAAAATTTTATTTAAAAAAATAGTTTGAAATAATTTCATCACCCCACTCTCCAAAATTGTTCTACTCATGTGTTTTGCTAAGCCATTTTGTTAAAGTGTGCTGACAACGATTTCATGCCTCTTAATACAATGTTTCTTGCAAAAATCATTACAATTCTATAACACAAACTATACGCCATTATTAGTTCTTAATAAGTTTCGTTTACTTTCTAACTGATTTACTATAAGAAGATACCATTCAATAAAATTTTCAAATGTGTCACTTTTACTTTTCATAATGTTGACCCATACTCTTTTAGAGATATCATAAATAATAGAGAAGAAATATAATTCACCCCATTAGTTGGCACACTTGTCAAACCCCATTGATATGAGTGAACATACTCAAAATATCTACTAGAATCATGCACACCACTCTCAGACTTCACCATGTGTTGTTTGCCTATAATGCAATTATCATAAAATTCTAATTTATTTGATTTATCACTCCATAGAAATCCTTGTTTAGCAAGTTCAACTAAACATTTTTCACTGATGTGGCCTAATCTCAAATGCCACAACTTATATTTATTAAGAATGCCTCGACTAGATACTAATACATAACCCATCCAAAATATACAACTCACACACCCTTTAGCCTTTATTAGTGCACCATGTGAATTTTTCAAAACCCCGCAATCAATTCTAGTGTAGTAGCCTATATCATCAAGCATGTTTATGGACAAAAAAATTCACTTAAGTTCAGGAACAAACCTCACATTACGTAAAAGGAACTCACATTCATCAAACATTTTTAGTCTGATTCTACCAATATGGATGAACTTTGCAAGCCTTGTTATTTCTTTGTTGAACGACTCTGTCTACTTTCAGATCCAAAGTTTTAAAATATTATTTCATTGGACACGTGTGATAAGATAAACCTGAGTTCATAATCCAACTCATTTATATCTCCAAACGTGTTACCACTAGTGCACCAACATTTTCATAACCATTTTCACATGAGGCAAACACAATATGAACAGAATCACCCTTGATTTATCTTTTGGGATAATTCTTCTGGAAGTGACTAATTTTGTTACAAATGAAACATTTAAACTATGACTTATAAAAAAACTTGGACTTAAACTTTGACTTGAATCTCTTCCCTTTTTAGTTACCTCCACTCTCACTCCTTAATCTTGAGAATCTTAAGCTTTCACCACTATCATTAACCTTCAAATATTTCAACTTTGATAACTCTATTGATCTTATGGTCATCTGTACTTCAAGGAGTGCATCCTTAAACTGCTTAAAGGATCTGGGTAATGAGTTTAACAAGACTAGAGTCTTGTCCTCGTTTTTTATTTTTGACCTTAATGTTTTGAAAATCATCAATGATCTTGTGAAATTATGTCACATGCTTCACAATAGATTTATTCTCCACCATACGGAAAGAATAAAGTTGTTGCTTCAGACGCAATATATGAAATTATTCAAGATTGACCCACATCTCAGCCATGGTTTTATTTTTTTATTATGTCTCTTAATACCTTATCTCTGAGGCATATGATAATGGCACTTTTGGCCTTATCCAAAAACTTGGTCTTCTCAGCTTGTGTAAGACTTGTAGGGATCAATGTCTCTCTCTTCAATACTTATACACACCTTTGTTGAACTATTATTGATTTCATCTTCACCTTCCACATTCCTAATTTGTAGACTCTACTAAACTTCTCAATATCCCATTTAAAACCCATTGCACTCACTTCTAAACTTAAACGCTTTGTCTCATGGTGGGTGCCACGTATGGTGAAAATAAGTGTAAATGACATTTGAATACACTAAGATTTTAACATGTCAGGATAAAGAACAATGGAAACCAACCAAATGAATTCAGTGTAATAAAAATATAACAGGATAGAACTCATGAAATATTAGCCCTCTGATTCACTATACTGCAAAGAATTGTTAAAAGAGATTAAAATATGAGATACAAGAAAATAGTCTTTGGAGTTTCCAATAACAAATCATATTTTCTACTCAAGTGTTTCTTCATCTCTCTGACTCGCAATATAAGAATCACGCAAACCAGAGTGTTTTAAGTGTTTCATAAATCCCTTTGATAACACTAAAAGGCTATAAGCCTCAAGAATAAGATCCTAAGAATTTCCACCTTTTGTTTCTCACGAGGATTTCTACCTTTGCACCTTCTATAACTTATACTAACGAGAGAGAGAGAGAGAGAGAGAGAGAGAGAGAGAGAGAGAGAGAGAGAGAGAGAGAGAGAGAGAGAGAGAGAGAGAGAGAGAGAGAGAGAGAGAGAGAGAGAGAGAGAGAGAGAGAGAGAGAGAGAGAGAGAGAGAGAGAGAGAGAGAGAGAGAGAGAGAGAGAGAGAGAGAGAGATAATTGCCAAAATATTAACATGATCAATATATGACCCAATAACAAACACATATGGGAATAAGTCTGAAAAAACTAGCAGTACAAAAAACATTTATTTTTTTAATCTTTTTACGCTTGAGGTTGTAAGGTATATTACAACATTTTTTATTCAAACAAGTAGCAGATAAGATTATCGGAGAAAAGGAACAATAACCACAAAGAAAAGCTTAAAAAAGTACCGACAACAACAAGGATTTTTGTGGAAGTGTGTTCTAATGTTATGACATTAAGTTTTGTGGTGACCCCATTCATTTCACATTCTTTCTATGTGCTAACTTCACTCAGAGTCCTAATAACATCTGCCACTAAATAAATACTAGTGTTTTTTAATCTTAAATCCAGGGTACGAGAAATCTAAATAAAAGTAAATACTATTAAAATTAACAAATTTATTACTTAGCAACCAAATAATGAGTCTCTTATCTCTATTCCCATTCTTGAAATTGAGTTGTTACACATGTTGAGCCAAAGTCCTAGTTAAACACCTGAATCTAAGTATATACTTGTTTCTGGTCCTACAATAGTTAAACTTGAAATCGAGTCTATAATTATTCATGGTCTTCCAATGTCTTCTATTTTGTAGGAATCATTACCTTTAGCACCATCTCGGATGTATCAAAGAAGAAGTAAACTTGATCTGATCCAGAAAAACAAATTCAATCGTTTGAATTAGAGGTAAGTACTTTGGAAGATTTCTCTATTAATGATTCTTTTTTTTAATTGTGATACTATCCCTGATGATTTACATACTCGTGATACTGACAAATGATTTACCTCTTGATTTGACAAGGGAAAAAAAATCATGTCCCTCCATATAAGGTCCATAATGCAAGAGTTTTACTGCATTTTTCAGTTCACTGAGAATTCCATCATCTGTTTAAAATGCATTGAAAAATAAATTTTGGTTTCAAGTTATGGATAATGAAATAAAAGCACTTGAACAAAATAGGAATTGGGAGATTGTGGAGTGACAAAAGGTAAGAAAGCAGTTGGATACATGTGGATATATATTGTGAAATGCTCATACATATGACATTGATTATGATGAGACATTTTCTCCAATGACAAAAGGATATATTATTCAAATATTATCATCTCTTGCTGGTCACTCTGGTTAGGAACTGCATCAGTTTGATGTCAAAAATTATTTCTTACATGGAAACTCAGAGGAGGGGTGCATATGGAGTTTCCACATGTCTTTGGTTTCATGGGTGGAACCAATAAGGCGGGTCCATTGAATAATGTATCACATGGATTAATGTAATCACCTTGAGTCGGGTTTGAAATATTCACAAAGGCCATAAGCAAAGTCACACATACCACACTATTCTTGAAACATTCACAAAGAGGAAAATTAATTGCACTTCTTATTTATGTTGATGATATTATTTTTATATGTGATGATATGATTGAGATACAAATAGTCAAAAAACATTATTAGATAATTTTAAGATGAAAGACCTTGGTAAACTCAAGTATTTCTTAGAGATCGAGTTAACCTACTAAAAAAATCCATCTTTGTCTCATGTTTTTCACTTTAATAAGAATCCAAGAGGAAAAAAGTCTAGTTTATTGGTGATGATGCAGAGTGAAAAGGAGCTTGATGAGGTTGTAAAATAACATTAACGTTTTTGTCCAGTGGTGATCAAAGGGTTGACGAATGTTGTTATTCAGGGAGGTTGTGTCTTCATGGGGTTCCTACATCCATTATTTCAGACAAGGACGCCAAATTTCTCAATCATTTCTGGATAATCTTTGGAGATTATTTGGAACAGCGCTAAACATAAATTCTACAACTCATCCTCAAACAAATGGGCAAGCTGAGGTAACCAACAAAAATTTGGAAAATATGATTTCGGAGTGTTTGAGGTGACAGGCGAAACGGTGGGATTTAGTTTTGCCTCAGGTCGAATTTGCTTACAGCAGCATTGTGCATTCAGCTACATGGAAATCACCATTCTCTCTGGTCTATACTTTTGTTCCTAAGCATGTGGTTGATTTGGTAAAGTTTCCTAAGGTGCCTGGAGTTAGTTCGACAGCTAAGAATATGGCCGAAGAAATGGTAGTTGTTAAAGAAGTTGTCAAGGCAAATTTAGAGGCTAGTGGACAGAAAAATAAAGCAGTTACTGACAAACACAAGAGAGTCAAAGTTTTCAATGTAGGAGACTATGTGATGGTGTTTCTGCGCAAAAAGAGAGGTTTTGGGTTGGTACTTACAACATGTTGTAGCCACGTAAAGGTGGCTCGTTCAAAGTGACCGGGAAGATCAATGATAATGCTTATGTGGTAACTCTCCTAGAGTTCATGAATATGTCCAATACTTTCAATGTTGCTGACATTCACGAATATCATGCAGGCGAGATTCTTTATCAAGAGAACTCGGGGTCGAGTTCTTTAGAGGTGGAGGAGACTGATGCAGGAAGGCTGAATGCGCATATCGAAGAGGAAGTCGCGCGTCGGATAGGTTCCACAAGAATTGTGCAAGTTTGGTGTCCGATATCAGAATAATTATTATTATACCTTTTCGGATAGGAAATCGGCTAATGAGTCCAGTTGACAGTTTGGCCGTGACCTACGGTCTTTTTAAGTCATTCAAATTTGTTTCAGGCTCAAATTTAGCATTTTACTATTTTTCACGTTTTGTTTTATTTATTTATAGCATTTTACTATTTTTCACGTTTTATTTTATTTATTTAATTCTCTTTTGGATTAAATGTCCGTTATGATTTCTTTGTTTTTTCTGTATTTAAAGACCTTTGGTGGCGTAGTCTTAAAGATTTTCTTTCATTATAATAAAATTTAGAGTTTCCTTCTTTCTGGTGGATTTCAGCTTTATCTGATCATTTTGTCGCTTGCAAACTTGTGTTTTGTTCTAGGATTAGCACTTGATTTAGCCATTGAAACGGGACCATTAGAAGAAACATGACACTTTAAGGTTGGAAAGTGACATGTATTAAAATTGACTCTATGGATGTGTATAATATAGTGATGGCACCTTTTCTAGTGCATCTACTAAATCTATTTTTACTTCTGTTATTTGTTTACATCTGTGTTATCCGTCAAGTCTAACACTCTGAAACATGCTACCTTAAGATGATCTGTCGGTCTAACACTCTTTGAAACATGTTACCATAAGAATTTTCTTACAAAAACGTAAGTGGTTGGAAAAGTAGCTACCAACGAATATTTCCTCTAACCCTGCAGTTATCTATCAGTACTATATAAAAGAGTAGATGCAACACAAACAATTTTTCTTCAAAATGCAAAGAGATCTTACTAACGCTAAAGAACAAGATGTGCCAACAAAAGAGGCATGAGACTAATACATTGCACACAATATTTGCACTACAATACCCATTCATGTGCAATGAAAAATCTATGCTAACTTTATCCCAAAACTATCACCTAAGCTACATCAATGATGCAAAAACTCAGTTTGATGAGATATTTATTTATATAACTTAGAATTTTCATCGAGTAGCATACTTTGCGACTATATCAAAGTCCCCAATTTGCTAAAGAAATATGTTCATAACTCCACATTAACCTCCAATATACTGTTGCCTTTTAAATTTGATGAAATCTCCATTTGTGGACTGAAGTAATGCAGATGAAAAAGAGCATTCCTACATGGTCCTGAACATTTAGTATGAAAAGGACTCAGTAGTATTGACAAACCATGTTTTTTCCTTTAAAAAAACTTAACAGAACAAGAGATCATGACTATACCTTACAAAAAAAATAAAATTGTAACTGAATAGGGAGGGGATCATCCTTAAATTTCCTTAAAAAAAACTTACAAAACACGAGATCAAGATTACACCTTCCAAATGAACAAAAATTGAAACTCCTTCCAAAAGAACAAAAATTGAAACTGACCTCCTACCAAAAGAACAAACATTGAAACTGAATAGGGAGGGGGCTGCGCGAACGCAAGCCCCCACAGCAACAAATTATGATGTAGGCTCCACCACTTGGGTAGACTTAGGCTAGCACCCCTCCTAAGTGCAATGGAGGTCACTTGCCTAGGCCATGGGCCTTCTTGATCACCCATTGACCCCATCCAGGTAAGTATGTTGCAACGGATCACACACTTCTCTTTTATAATTGAGGATCCATACTATTCACTCTGACAATTCCGATGTGGGACTAAGATAACATAACACTAAATCATTCTAAAGAGGGAAAGGAAAAGAAGACCATTTAAGTGTCCGTGTCGGCATTCTTTTTGTGAAAGATAATAATAATATAAATCTAAACTATGACCTATTTGTTCCCCAAACTTAGTGTTGGAGTTGTATTTATAGTCTATATTCACTTAATAGATCAACATGTTACACACCAAATCACATTACGATTCAAATAGATGAACTATTTATAATATTGCAGTCGTGGAATCTCATAAGTGAATGTATGCAATCTTTTGTTCCATGATCTCCTCATTTTTCCTTTATCCTGTTTTTTTAGAACAGTTATTTAACTGAGATGAAATCTTTGCTGAGCCTGACCTATAGCACATTTTCTCTTGCACATTTCAAAATGATGACCAATACATTTGCAAAAACTACAATAGTTAGGCAAATTCTCTTATTCCAACTCCACAATCTTTCATATCAATCATCTTACCGTCATTCGTGTTGGATTTTTTCCTTAAACGAAAAGGTTCTCGTCTCTAAAAATCACTTCGCAAGAGTCTCCAAACCGTCATTCGTGTTGTACACGAGACTGACGTCGATGCCTTTGAACACGACAGTGGTGCTACTGACCACATATGCTCTACTTTAGACATGTTTTCTACATGTAAGTGGATACACTCAATACCAGGTTAAATTACCTGATGATAATAAGGCCATTGCAGAATTTTCTATTGAAGTGCATCTCACTAACTCTATTGTCTTAATAAATGTTTCTGCATCAAAATTGGCAAGAGATTCTTATAGCTATGGTCTATTTGCAGCTTGGGGATGTCTTCTTCAATGAAACAAGTTTCTATTGAAAAATTGCAAAAGAATTTTATAACAAAAACACAAGTGGTTGACAAAGTAACTTCAAACAAATATTTTCCCTAACATCATCATGCATAAATATCAAGAACTACCATAGCCTTTCATATGTTAAGGTAGAAACTCTGTTGTGTGGATTGCAAAACACCACTTTAATTCTTTTGTATTTACTTTTAACAAACTTACGAGAGGTATAAAATTTGAACTAAAATTGTAGGACTTTACCCCAAAGGGGAGTCCTTCCAGAAATTCTCAAAGGCTTGAGTTGAACCCAAGCCTAAGAGGGGGTTTGGAAATAGTTTTCAACCAGCAATAGACGCGCCTCGGTTAGAACCTCACTAGCTGCGTCATTGCCCCAAGCGCAAAGATAGTTTTGTCATACATTAAACTTCATTTTATATATAACTTCAAAATCATCTCATTTCTCTCATCAGCAGTGTGGGACTAGGAAATTTTACCATGAAGTCTTCACTCATCATTCTTTTCCATAAATAAACAAATCTAACAACTAAAACAACCGCAAAGAATTAATAAAGTTGAGAAAAAGAGATGTAACTGGTTCAAAAACTAAGACAAGAAAATATTACAGTAGTAAAATAGCCCAGTCACCAAACCAGTACCAAAGTTCTTGAAATTTACTTCCTTCTAATAATTCATCTACAAGATGATGACAAGAGTTCATATGGGGTATTAAATGGTGAGTTAGATTATGTTTGCAATTTTCATTCAATACAGTATTCAGAGAAGGAGTGAAAAAACTACAAAATAGTGTGAATCAGGCCATGAAAATGAGAAAGATGTCTTAGCTCAACAAAATGTAGACATCTAAATTTGTCTTAAAGCCATGAAAGATGAGAAAGGAGGGGAAGCTGTTGCCTCACAGTGTGAATCAGGCTTCTACAATGACCTCAACACAAGGTATCAAATCAGTTTGGTAAAGATGTTTCGTTTTATTTGTTTGTTCATTCTTCTACCTTAACCATCTCAATCCACTAAATAATCCTCTTATACCTTACCCAACTCAATCCACTAAATAATCCTTAAACAATCGCATTTCATTTGTGGGTGTTGAAAGAACCACTTATATCTAGAGTAAAAATTATCCCAATTAGAGATACAAGAAAATGTAGTGATAAAAAAAGACACAATCTTATACTAAAATTGCAGAGCCCTTAACGAAGAGGACTCTTCCAAAAACTAGCGTATGCCGCTAATTGTGACGCTGACACGGTATTCTTTAGTAAAAGGCGAAAGAATAGTTCGCTATGTCATCATCACACGGCTCCGTAATTGAAAATGTAAGAGGTCCTTGCATTTTATATGTAAACACTATAGTTTCTTTTATGCAGTAGACGATGTGGGACTTCAGTCTGATACCCACTACCTTTAAATACAAAAGTATCCCAAATCTAGCAGAATTGAATTTCAATGCAAATACAGCACATGAATAATAACTCACCTTTCAACCGAGGAGCTGTATGACCCAATGATCTGTTCCATCTTTTGTTTTAAGTGAGTCTTTACAGACCTCACCATTTTCATGATCAAAACCTACCATGGCTATAGCATACAAAACAATCCTGTAGAAGACAAAAGAGGATTCACCTTAGTGTTATGCATGCACTGTAAGTAAACTGTTAGGCTTAACATATTTCATTCAAAAACACCAATGAAAAACTATAGTACTCTTCATTGCAGAGCCCCCACCAAATTGTTAAAGCATATCAAGTATACAAACTGAGCTAACTTCCAAACATCATATTTCACCTGAGAGTATTAAAAGAAACAGTTTCTCTGGAAAGGAGACAGCTAATAGAATTTAAAAACTAGTTGTACATCACTTCACAAATTTCAAAACAGTCTCTTACACTATCCCATTTGTGTAAAATCACACATGCTTGGTCATATGATTATGATTTTCAAAGCACGTCACAAAATATCATGCTAGAAGCCATAAATTTCAACAACATTCAAAATAATATCTCCCCTTTGCAATTGTGAATATACCAAACTCCAGAACACCAGTAATTAACAGATAACAAATCATTATCATCCAATTAATCAAGTCAGCAATGGTCTATGAAGATACACCTTATTTTGTATTAGTAAAAAAGAGCACGGACAAAATTAAATTTCCTATGCCTCTGAGGTCCTAAAGGACGACCTCGGGGACGTAATGACCAAGTACAAAAAGCACCAGAAAATATAGTTTCGTTAAAAACATGCATTAGAGATGAGAGACAAAATAGCTTGGATGAATTGACATTAAAGATCTGCATCTGATTGTTAATGCCGCTGATGGCAGAAGATTGAATCAGGGATCTAGTCGAAATTTTGGTTGATCTCATCGAGAGAAAATTCTAAGATGTGTTCATACATGGTGGATGTTTTCTACAAAAAATCACGGCTTTCCGACCAGCTTTCAATTCAGAAATCCTACACGGTTGAAGTAGATAATTTAGAAGCAAATGCACTTGGGGATGCTGAACAGAAACAAATTGAAAATCTTACTGTAGAGGAATACTGAGCATTAATGGCAATGCTTAAGTCCAACAGATTGAAAGGAGGAGCAGATGTTGCCTCACACGGTGTGGATCCGGCTTGTACAGTGAAAGTGAGCTCCACACAATGTATCAAATCTGTTCCGTACTGTTCTGTAGTCAGAAAATTAGATTTATGAATTTTTTATAATGGTCCTAATGACCACATATGCTCTACTTTAGACATGCTTTCTACATATAATAGTATAAATTCAATACTGGTTACATTACCCAGGTGGTAAAAAGGCCATTGCAGAATTTTCTAATGAAGTGCATATCACTGACTCTATTATATTAAAATTGATGTTTTATACCTGCCATTGTTTAGTTTCAACTTGGTTTCAGTATCAAAATTGGAAGGAGAATCGTCTTGCTATTAGGGTTCGTCTTGCTATTAGGGTTCATCGGCATATGGGTTCATCGCGATTTTTCGATCATGTTTTCCAATCGGCGACTCAATATAACATCATTTGCAGATAAGTTCGCATTAGAGAGTAAGTCAACATTGAGGGACAAGTATGAGGTTAATGTTTTTTATAATACTACAAAATGGAACTCATTGTGATGCTTGTTCCCTATTAACTTTAAATTTTAGTCATGCATAATAAAAATAGCGAGACATACCAAAAATCAAGACATCCAAACAGAAACTTAAACTAAAATTGCAGAGTTTTCAACGAAGAGGGCTCTTCCAAAAACTAGCGTATGCCGCTAATAGTGACACTAACACGGTATTCTTTAGTAAAAGGAGAAAGAATAGTTTGCCATGTCATCATCACACGGCTCCGTAAGTTGCATAGATAGAGGTCCTTTCATTTTATATTTGAACAGATTAATTTCTTTTACGCATTAAACGATGTGAGACTTTAGTCAGATACCTACTTGACCTCTACAATGAATAAACATCTAAAGCCCGTCACTGGAAAGTCTTTGGAACAAAGACAGCGCTGATAGAATCGTGAAAGACGATGGGTCTAGGATAAGCTGACGGCTATATAAATCCTGACCCGAAGCTAAACTAACACCTTTATATGATCCAATATAGTACAGCATTCGTCCAAACATTGACATGAAAATAGCAGGGACGGATCAGTTTCATCTTTTGACCCAAAACATATATTGTTCTGATGACAACAATCAGCACAAAGACAGTGGCTTCACTAAATTTAATAACTAAAAAACCAATCTAACAACAATTGAAAATCTCAACATGACAACTTAAATTTGGTTTAAGAAATGCATTTGCTACTGCTAACTACCACTGAATTAGAAAGAAAAAAAAAAGGTACTTTAGAAACATATTTACAATGTCACCTGTAAAATCTTACCAACCATGAAAAGCTCAAAGTGGGCCCTAGCTTGTTGAAATTGTAACACCACCAGAGCTGCTTTGATTGGTAAATAGATTCCAAAGCGAGAGTTACATAAAAAAAACAATGATAGTATTACTTGAACATGATCTGTTCTATAGGCTCTTACTACTAGGTCCTTGGATTCTAAGGAGACAAGAACATAAGACTGTTGGATTCTAAGTTTTTATGACAAAACTTTGTTTGTGATTTAGTGTCCTTTGCTTCCCACTCAGAGAGATAACTTGCTTCCTTCTTTAAACCTTAACAAAACCCATACATCATCAAGTACAAACTTTTATAATAAACTCAGCAAAACAGACAGAAGGAAAGAAAAAAGTTGATTTTTATGACAAAGTAAATATTGCTTACTTCCCAAAGATCAGAACATGGAAGATCATCATCGTTCTCTGTAAAACCTTGCATGTTAAACCCTAGGTCCACTCCCTCTCCATAAATAACTTGACTGGTTTCAGAGTTCAGAAGCATAGCAAATAAATTCATGTTCATTATCAAAAACATATACAAATTTCCATTAGAAAACCGAAACGTTTAGGTGCTTTTACATTCTTTTTCTTCTTCTTCTTCTTCCGGTTTTTGGTTTGGTGAAGGGTTTTTTTTTTTTTTTTCAGTTTGTGGAGATGCCTCTTAATATACAAGGGTAGTATCTGATTTAACATTGTGACACGTTTTTTGGTCATATTGAGAGAAAATATGAGGGTGAAAGAGAGAAAGAAGCTAGAAAAGAAAAAGAAGAGACTATAGTAACTGTTTTTAAATGATAAAATTATCTTTAAACAATTTAATAAACTTTATGTTAATTTATATTAATTTAATAAACTTTTTAATTTTTAATTTTTTATATTGATTTATTATAAAGTAATTTATTTTCTATTACTAGTATAATTTACATACATTTGATATTGAGCCAATGATTTACCTCTTGTTTTGAGAAGGGATAAAAAATGTATTTCTCTCTATATAGATATTGAGCAAATGATTTACCTCTTGTTTTGAGAAGGGATAAAACATGTATTTCTCTCTATATAAATGAGATCACGTGTATCGAGACTCAAGAAGCAAGTTAGAAGGGGTACAAGAAGTGAAACATGAAATTTTTATGCACTTTTCTAACTTGTTTAGAGACAATAAAATTCGTAGAATGTTCCTAAGGGATATCAAGTATAAGAGGAATGAAGTAGAAGGCAACGCTTACCTAACAAATGTTTTTTCAGAAGATGAGATTCAAGGGCAATGTGAGATTGTGACAGCTCCAAGAGTCTTAGTATGGGGAGTGTTAATTTTTGGTTCATCAAAGAATTTTGGGATGTGTTAAAATGTGACTTCCTTAGGTTCATTGGGGAATTCCATTCAAATGGAAGGTTGGTATGAATAGCTCCTTCATAACTCTAATTGTGAAGTTTGAGAATACGACCAAGTTGAACAACTCCAAGCCAATTTTGTTAATCGGAAGCATGTATAAGGTTCTTGCCAAATTGCTTGCAAATAGATTGAAGGTTATAATTCCTAAGGTTAACTCTGAAACTCAATTTTCTTTTCTCGAGGGTCGTCAAACGTTGGATTGAATCCTTATAGAAAATAAAGTAGTACTTGATGCTAAAAGAAGAGGTAAAGAATTAGTGATATTTAAAGCTGATTTTGAAAAGGAATTTGATTTGGTGGATTGGAATTTTCTTGGTTTTAATGAAAAATGTTGAGCCTGGATTTATCAGTGTTTGCATTCTGTGTCATTCTCAGTTCTGGTAATGGTAGTCCCACCAAAGAGTTTTTGGTTGGGAGAGGACTAAGGCAAAGTGATCCATTGTTCCCACTTTTATTCCTATTGGTAGATGAAGGTTTCAATCTAATGGTGTTGAAAAGCGTTCAATTGAATTGGTTTGAAGGATACATTGTCGGGAATGAGGAGGTAAGTGAGTCACATATCCAATATGCAGATGATACAATCGTAATGAGGGAAAGAAGTTGGAAGAATATTTGGCCGATAAAAGCATCTCTTCAATTATTCGAAATGGTATTTGGTGTTAAAGTAAATTTTCATAAAATTTCATTAATAGGAGTAAACATTCAACAATTTTGGTTGAAGGAAGCAACAATGGTGTTAAATTGTAGATTTGGTGCAACACCTTTCAAATACTTGGGGCTTCCCGTTGGTAACAATCATCGGAGGTTGGTTGAATGAAATTCGACTATCGACATAGTTAGGAACAGGCTGACTTCGTGGAACAATAATTACCTTTCAATTAGTGGTCGTATTATTCTCTTGAAATCCATCTTGTTTGCTCTGCTAGTATACTATCTCTTATTCTTCAAGGCTCCAACATGTATTGTCTATAAACTATAGTCTATTTTCAAAAAGTTTTTATGGGGTGGGTGGAGCGGTAAGTAGAAAAATCAATTGGTTCAGTGGGACAAGGTGTGTAGAGATAAGAAAGAAAGGGGGCAAGGTTTAAAAAAACATCAGGACCTTCAATTTAACTTTATTAGGCGAAGTGGAGACTCCTTATCAAAAAGGACAAGCTATGGGCTAAAATCGTAGAGTGCAAATACAGAGGGACTAGTTTTGAGTCGTATAGGTGTGATAAGTTTAGTTCTTTGTGGTGGCGAGATATATAATCGATTGACCTTAGGGAAGGGGGTTTCAAGCCATCTTGGTTTCATGAAAAGTTGTCTAAAGAAATAGGAGATGGAAAGGAGTCATTATTTTGGTTAGATCCTTGGTAGGGCGGGAAAAGGTTGAATGACATTTATCCAAATTTATTTGCCTCAGCTATTGATAAGGGAGCATCGGTAAGTGAATCCTTAAGGAGTGAGAGATGAGATACATTATGGATCGCTAATTAGACAACCTCGTTAGACGATGAAAACAAAGAGATAGAAAATTACATTCATGATAAGGTGAGGAGAATCTTTTTAAAAGAGAACATCAAGGATATGTGGGGATGTTCCAAGGTTGATTACTCGGTTAAAGAAGCTTATTCTTCTATCCTCGATAGTGCGGCTGTAGTAAGTAATGAAGATAAGGTATATGCAATCGCTTGGAACAAACTTGTTTCTCTAAAAGTATCGATATTTGTATGGAAGCTCTTGCAGAACAAAATTCCAACAAGAGATAATCTTATAAAAAGAGGCATCTTAGTTGATTCTCAAAATTCATGTTCTTTTGGTTGCAAAAAGGAAGAGAATGGCGCGCACATTTTCTCCGAATGTTCGATAGCCTCCTCGACATGGAGCGAGATCCTAAGTTGGCTTAATCTCTCCTCTATTTTTCATAATTATGTTTTGTAGAATTTGTAACAGTTCCAGGATTTAGTTAGCCACGGAAAGACCACTACTATGTTGTTCAACGTCATTTGTTTATCATGCATATGGGCTTTGTAGAGGAATCGAAACAAGAAAAATGTAGAGTTTCTGGAGAGAAAAATCTCAGCAATCTTTGATGAGATTCAATTGTCATCTTAGAAGTGGATAAAGAGCAAGGCAGTCAGTTTCATAAACATTTAGGAAGTTTATATATACTGCCCAATCAATAAGGCCCTTAGAAAATCAGTTAGAGCAGGGTTTAAAGTGTCTTAATCGATTAAGAACGCTCTTAATAGATTAGGATAATAATTGTTGTGGGGTTTCTTTTTTGAGAATTATTGTTGTTTATGAAACACATAATCAATTGGATGATAGACATGATGATTATGAGCATTAAAAAGCTAATGAATATTTTTTTCTTCTTTTTGAGCCATATTTCTCTCCTATAAATAGAGGATTCTCATCACTTTCATACTACATTAGAAAACATTATTGACACTCTTTCTCACTTTTTATTCTTTTTATTCTCATTTCTCTTAACTCACTAAAATATCAGTGGAGATTCCCGACGTTTTGCTGAGGAGGTGGAGGCAGAGGTGATTGATTGATCGCTGCTTTAGTAGCAGCGGCAGCTTCACGCGCAACGGTGGATCGAGTAACTTTAGATCAAGTCATCACTTGGAATCGTAAGAATTAGAAATTTGGAAGTTCAAAGAAATTGAAGTTGAAACGATGCTTGATTATATCGAATGCTAAGTTAGATCTTCATGTTTGATTCTGAATGCTCTTGATTCAGTGACCTGATGAAGTTGAAATTGACGAATCATAGAACGAGTGTGAGACCGTGAAAATCATATGAATTAGAAGTTGATTTTCATAAACGGTGTCATTGTTCTGTTTTAGAATAAAAACGGAGTGATAATCGAAAGTGATGGTGGTTCTGAGCTTCCGACGCGGTGGAAGGGGGACCTACAAGGTTAGTACTCCAACACTCAAGTCAGTATGTGAGAAAGAAAAGTGAATTGAAATTGGGTTTGAAACTTGTCATCTGAATTTGGCGTCTTCTCTATATATAGTAGAGAGGAAATAACAAACTCACTATTTGTTAAGAGTAGATTGCGGAGAGCCGTTGAATGCACTTGTAGTTGAGATCTTTTGTTAGCGTCATGAGAAAGGTGTTTGTGCTAAGAAGATTCTCGAAGTAATACTAGTCTATAGAGTGCTCAGTCGGGGTCGATATGACCTACTCAGAACAAGTTTCTTAGTATGTACCCTTAAGAGTAGTGTTGTTCATGGGTGTGGAGCTGTCAATATGGGCTACCCGGCCCTAAACGGGCCGGCCCTAGCCGGCCCTGGGCTTTTCAGGGCTGGGCCAAAAAGGCCCTGTATAATATGGGCTCGAGATTTACTACCCGAGCCCGGCCCTAGATGGGCTTCGGGCTACCCGCCCCTAAATAGGCTTTTTTATTTTAAAAAATTAAAATAAAAACTCCATAATATTTATTATAAATAAAATTAAAAATTATGTTATTTTAAACATAATACATTTTTAAGTACTATATTATCTCTTATAAATACTATAATGTGTTTCTAAATACAATATATGTCTAAATTGTATAAAATAGTACTTCAATATTTATTATATGAGAAAAACTAATATAATACGATGAAAAAATGTTGATTATATTAATGTATAATATTTAAAAGAGAAAGATTGAATAAAATAGAGATAAAATTTACTGAAGTGAGAAAAATCAATATGCTATTTTGGAGTAAGATAATATAAATATTAATATATTTTTTTTCAAATTTATAATTATGCGGGTCTGATGGGCTACCCACGGCCCATATGGGTTATCCCTAATAGGTAGCGGGGTTTTTCAAGGCTGGGCTAAAAAGGCCCTAGAAAATATGGGCTCTAATTTTAAGGGCCAAGCCCTATGATTTTTCGGGCTAGCCCATTTTGACAGCTCTAGGTGTGGGTATTCCCACGAACTTACCGACCCAAACCAAACCAACCTACATACTACCTAAATTCGTTCGTTTGCGGGTTTACTCAACCTGCAACAACATGTGTATATATTTAAGGACACAAATTAACATTACTCAATAAATTAAACTAAAATTTAATAAAAAATTAAAAAACAAATTTGATTTTTTTATTTAGATATTTTTTTTCAAAGTCTAATTTATTATAAAACAATTATTTAATTTAATTTTAAAAAGTATTATTATATTATTAAAATAATGATTAAATATTATATTAAAATCAATTAATAGTTAAAATAATAAAAAAAATATGGGTTTTGTACTGACACAGTAAAATATTTTTACAATGTCAATCAATCACCTCCATGTATTCAATTAAACTATTCTTTTATTTAAAAAAAAGGCTTAAATGCACTTTTGGTCCTCCTATTTTCATATTTTTTAAGTTTTAGTCCCTCCGTTTTAAAACCCAGGTTTTTGGTCCCTAAACTTTAGTTCACTTGTGATTTTGTTGGCCCCCCTCCACTTTTGCTGACATGTCAATTAATATTTAGAATAAAAAATAATTTTTAATTACGTGGCATTACTGACTGGATTAATATATTAATCAATATTTTTTATTAACTTATAAATTAGTGAGTAATTTTAATTATGTATTTTTTATTAACTTATTGTAGTTGTCGGCTCAGTGGAAATTCCATCATATTTATATGATACATTAGAAAATTTAATTTTTGCTATGGATGAGGAAATAAAAGCATTTGAAATAAAATGAGTGTTCTTTGTCTCCACACATAAATTTTCTTGTGATCCATGGCCTTGAGTCTAGAGTCATAGAAGAATTCCTTGATGCTTTCCATAGGGATAGAAAAGAGTCTAGTGGTCGGTTAAGTAGTTAGTCCTAATCTAGGCATATACGTTGGTTAAAGTTGTGCCTTTTGAAAAAGTAATCTGATTTCTTTTTAGTTTGTTAATTATCTATTTTGAATACTCTATATCAACTTTCAAGAGATCATGATCTCTTTTTAAAATTATCAACTGATCAGATTTTTTTTGATAACATTTCATAATACCTTGAATGTAAGCAACTAAATCAGAGCGAGATAGTTTAGAAAGTACCTCAGTTTCTTCTTCAGAATTTGAGCTAGAACCTGGGACAAATTATGTGTCTGAAGATGTTGAAGCCATCAGAGCCAAATTGGCTTCTTCCTCATATTTTTCAAATTCTTCTTCTTTATCAAGTTCATTCCATGTTGCAATGAAACTTTTCTTAACCTTGTTTCTAAAGTTGTTCTTCTGAAAGCTTCCTTTCTTTGGCTGGTCCTTTTGCAGCTCTAGACATTCAGCAATAAAGTGACCATGCTTCTTATAGTTGAAACATCCTTTCTGATCATCTTTGTTGATTCTGGAGCTTGTTCCTCTGAAGCTATTGTCTCTGCTTGAGAACCTTTTGTTTTCTTGTTGGCCAAATTTTGAAATCTTTTGATTAAAATTCCATTTCTTTATCCTCTGATTCTTCTTCAGAACTTTCTTTATGAATAAATTCTTCAAACCTCCTCGTCAGTTAAGATTTAGCATTATGATCAACTGACTTCAAAGCAAGAGACTTTGACTTTTGAACAGGTTCATCTTCGATAAGCTTCATCTCATGACTCTGAAGATTGCTAATCAAGCTTTCTAAACTTATGTTGTTCAAGTCTCTAGCTTCTTGAATAGCAGTCACCTTGGGAATATACTTGGCAGGAAGACTCCTAAGAATCTTCTTGACAAGATCAACAGTAGTATAACTTTTGCTCAACACTTGAAGACCGGATACAAGAACTTGAAACTTAGAGAACATGATTTCAATGTCTTCATTTTGAAAGCCCATATTGTTGAACCAAAAGATTTTCTTTAGCTTCTTTAACTTGTTAATTTCCTTCATTAGAAGCAAACATAGATTTAAAGATAGTTTTGGCAATAGATATGTCTAGAATCTTGAGATACTAAGAATGAGGTAGAGTATCTATCAAGATTCCTTTGACTATGTGATGCTTTCTATATATATTTTTCTAATCAGGTCTGAGACTCTCTCTATCAGACACCATACCTACTCCATCAACAGTGAAATCAATGCCATCTTCAAGAATATCTCATAACTCATCGTCAAGACCTATGATGCGAGTATACATCTTGCTTTTCCACCACTCAAACTCAGTAGAATTTCCAGTGAATGTTGGAGGTTTATAAATGTAATTGTTCTTCTCAGATGTACTGGCTTTAGCATTGTTAATAACTTCAATTTCAGGCCTGATGTTTTTCTCTTAGGATATCTTCTGTACCACTATTAAGTGTTGGATGCACAGACCATGATTTGAAGCCAACTAAAGGTGAGAAAAATACAAGAAGGGGTTGAAATATGTTGACTTTTTCTTCGGTTTCTTCTTAAGATTTGTTATCAGATTCTAATTCGGAGTTTAATTCAGAGTTTGATGGATAGAAACGAAATAATATTGAACAGAAGTAAAGAATAGAGCAAGACAATACACGAGTAATTTATCCTGGTTCATCCTACAAATCAGGAGTAGTTCAGTCCCCTTGCACTACCAAGAGATTTCCACTATAATCGAATCTGATTACAAGTTGCTCAAACAAAAAGGCAAAACATTTCCAATATCCAAACACACAAGTAAGAGACTTTAATGCTCAAGCACACAAGCGGGAGACTTCAGATTGCCCATGCACACAAGCAAGAGACTTTATGTAACACCCTATTTTACCCGACGAATATATTTAAAATCAGAGTTACAAAAATTCCAACATATAAACAGGATGCTACATTTACTTATAAAAACAACGACATTTAATTTCATGCCAAACAAATACATAACATTTATAACTCGGATGAACCGATAACAACGTATTTTGATCTTTAAAAACAAACTAACTTTCATTAAATAAGCAGCGGAATCACAATTACAACTTGAATGACATATTATCTTGTCCAACTGAAAACAACTTTAAAAACGACAAATTACTTACTAATATCAACTTAAAACTCAACAACTAAATATATATTAACAACGATAAAACACAAGCGTTCATCCCCTCTAGTGTTACGTATCAGAGCGACCAACACCTGACTCGAACTACTGAAAGTAAACAACCTTCATTCTGGATTACCTGCACATTACCAACATAGGGGTAACATTCAAATAGAAGGGGTGAGATATCAAACAATATAATCGGATGTATGATAAATACTATGCTAGAATTAGTTCATGCAAAATTACCACTTCACAGCTTTTTAAACAACATTTATTGATCAGTGCATTTTGATGCACGTTCTTCCATGTTTGTACTCAAGCATTTCTTCCATTTATTTTAATTATTTTTATGTTTTAATGTATTTTTATATTTTATTTTATTTTTAGCTTTATTTAATTTTCGCACTTTATTTTTCAGCTTTAGCAGTCTGCACAGAAACGATCATAACTGGAGTTTCGGGAGTCTGATTGAGGCGTTCTAATAATCGTCGGAAAGCTAAGAGAGAGAGCTACGACTTTCATGTTGGAGTCGAAGTCATATTCGGAGCAGATAATTCCCAGTTTTGCGTTTAAAGCTGCAGCACTTTGTATTTTCAGTTTCGGGTCGCTAGTAGTGGGCCGAGTTTTATAATTCGACCCAGTTGGGTCATATACATTTTTTGGCTGATTCCTAAAAATAGCAAGTGTACTATTTTCACCGATGTAGTTATAATGGGTTTTATCCCAAGTATTGATCTCGAGGAGTGCGTTGCAACACTGAGTTTGATAATAAATTCAATTGAACAAAAACAATAGGTTTGTTCAGATTATGAGAATAATTGCAAAAATAAACACTTGAAATAAATAACTTTACTTATGGAGAATTTAAATATGCTAGGGGAGATGGTCGTTTGGCTTGCAATGAATGAATTCCAATGATTATCAAAGAATTGTTTTTAAGTTCTCAATTATCAACTTGTTATAGTTTTTCCTAAGTCCTTAGCAAAAACCCTTAAAACCTCTATGTTTTATTTCATTACCCGTGAAAATATAACACTGGTTCAAGCAATCCTAAAATCCAGTTATTGATGATATTTATACGTTGCCCTAGTCCTAGGTACATCCACCATAAACCAATTGTGCACAAACCCTAACTCTTATATTCCTATAATTGTTAGCCGTAAATAATTCTCAGTTTGACCGAAAGAGAAAGCATAGAAACATTGCACAATTGAATTGAAAACATAGAAATCAAACATAGATAATCAGAGATGTTTCGAATTCATTACAAAAGCCAAGAAGGACCACCCCCTAGCATTGGGGGGTTTAGCCTCTCATACTAATATTCAAGAATGACAAATTAAAGAGTTTAGACATTACAAAGATGAATGGGAATTTTGATCTTCAATGGTGTCCACCGTTGAATCTCTTCATTTCCAAACAACCCTTGAGTTCGCCGTCTTCTCCCTTCTCTGAATTCTATAGTATTTTTTCAAAAGTAGTTCTCCTTTTTCACAAACTTCCTTTAATAGTGTCAGCTCAATCCTTGTTTCTGCGAAACGTCCGAAGTACCCTTAATGATCAAGCCCGATACAAATAACGCATTGGATTTTTCCTCCCTCGCGCTCAAAAACACGGGCCGTGTTGTTTCACACGGGTGCTCGTGTTTCTTCTCTGTTTCATGCTAAAAAATCACTTTCCCTTTGCTTTTTGACACGGGCCGTGTTGATTCACACGGGTGCCCGTGTTAACCCACTATTTTGCTCCCTTTTTGCGCTTTCCCTTAGCTTTTCAACACGGTCGTGTGGAATAAAACGGGTGCCCGTGTTGACTTCTGACTCCTTCAAAAACTCCACTTTTTCAGCTCTTTCTCGTCCATATATACCGGCCATTAGTTCCTTGAATCGCATGAATCAACCTGGACAGTAACACTACCAAACAAAGCATAAAAAGGTCTTTTTGACATAATTTTCAATTGATAAACAAAATGATACTCAACACATGAAAACAAACAAACTTAATTAAAAACACAAGAAAATTGTCTCACAGTGTTAACAAAGTAATTAATTTCTGTGGGATAATGTACAAAAACTTACTAGAAATGGTGACCGATCACAACCCCAAACTTATATCATTGCTTGTCCTCAAGTGATGTATTGAGACCAAACGAAGGTCACCCACGAATTGCTCTTTTCCACAACACAACTGGATCTTTCGCAGCATGATGTCCTCTTTTCCAATCAAGTTTATGGCTCCCCGAGTTGATTGTCCACCACAGTTCCACGTCAGAAAACTTCTCCACCTGAAAGCTTTTCACATTCTCACAAAAATATCTCTGGGTTAAAGTGTTTGCACTCACAATTCCAAGGTACGCAATATTACTCTTAACTTTGAATAAATTCTCTTTTTACTACACACACAGAATCCACACACTTTATGATGTCTTCGGCTTGTAATGAGGCTTAGGTTAGGTGAGATAAACAAGAAAATGGAAAACAAAGGGTTTGCGGGCTCGACATTCATGTT
Source organism: Vicia villosa (assembly GCF_029867415.1). NCBI lineage: Eukaryota > Viridiplantae > Streptophyta > Magnoliopsida > Fabales > Fabaceae > Vicia > Vicia villosa. Next base: position 123,291,160 of record NC_081181.1, on the reverse strand, counting down.
ATCTTTTCATTTATAGCTTCGACTCACAAAAATGGGGTTTACTACATTTGACTCTCTTTTTTTTTCTTTTTTTTTCTTTTTTTTTTCTTTTTTCACATTTCACAACACATATGAGTCTTAAAAGTAGGCAAGTGTTTTATCTATTCTTCTCTCTTTTTTTTTTGTTTCTAAATTCCGTCATCTTTCATTCGCAATGCCTACTTGCCTCTTCTCTATAATTTACCACCCCAAACTTGGATTCTTGACCATTTTTAAACTATGTCACAATCGTGCCGAGCAACGATAGAAGGAGCATGGTGGATAAAGAAGTTGAGTTGGACTACACACAAACAATATGTTAAGGCTCACTGGGTTACTAGGGATAAATATCGAGTGTGGATTGGTTAAAAAAGCTCAAGGTTAAACAAAACAAACAAAAAACGCCTCAGTGTGTGTTTTCTTGGTGTGTTCGTGCTAAAAGAACGTACGCAAAATCAGAGTAAATAGAGTCGTACCTGGTTGAACTCTCATGATGATTTCTTTGTATTAGGCCATGTATTCTCACCATGTTTGTTAAGCTTTCATGCTTTGAAATATTCCTAGTGTTGTGTGGCTTCTATTCTGACTCGAGTACACCATACCACTATCTTAGTCCAGTATCAATCACGTGCGTCCGACCTTTTCTTTCAATTGTGCCAACTTTCGCGGTGCCTTGGGAGATCCAGTATGGGGAGTGTCGTTCAACCACTAGTTCTCCATCTTGACTTTATCCCACATTTATCAAACACTTTGGAACACCATGGTGACAATGCAATAAACAACTTAGCAAGAAAAGAAATACACAAACAAAACAGAAAAAAAAACATAAATCAAATCCAAAAACACAAATCAAAGAAAAACACAAATCAAAACCAAAAACATAAATCAAAGAAAACATAAATAAACCCCCCACACCTGAATTAAACATTGTCCCCAATGTTTTGAATTCACGTGTACCGGGGATTTACTCATCCTATTGAGGTGGAGGTGGTGGTGGGTCCTGTGGAAAGTGCAACATTAGCCGTTGCATCATACTATGCATGTCATCCACCACAGTCCCTTGTCGAAACAACTCAATTCCTTGCCGCGTCTATTCAGTACGAAGAGATCCTATTTCCGATTGCACCAATTCCCACTGATTCTGAGACATGGTGGAAGAGCCCACGCCTTGTTGGAAAAAGTCCTGAGGGGGCTGGTTAAACTGTGCATCGGTGTTGGTGTCATTATCCAACTCATCACCGGAAATGTTAGGTTCATGCGGGGGGCTATCCCCTAGAGGGGGAGCAGAAGCTGCATAAAACCAGTTAGCAACATTTGCAATACTAATATAATCAGGTGCAGGAAGTGCAAGGAGATGGTGCTCACGAATAATAAGAGAATAGTACCTAGGATGCACCACAACCATACCTTGATTAACAAGAGTTCGCATATCAATTTTTTTATCTTCGATAGGCGTCTCTTCATATTAAAATTGTACCATAATCCAAGTAATCGGCTATTTGAGTTATCATTCCTCCCACCGATATTTCACCAGAAGATGCATGCCCTACCTGTTTCAAATGATTGGCTGCAAATGCAGCCACGTTCACTCGTTCGTTCTCTGCCATGCCATGGAGGAAAAAGAGTTCTCTCTTCGAACATACCCTAGTGTTGTCCCCTCATCCAAACAGCGTTTAGGCAAGGCCTTTTTGGGCGTACCTGAAACAAGGGTTATGAATTCCCGAAGCCTTACTAGCACTCGGGTTGTAACTTGGTTTCCCTATTATGGCCTGCCAGAATTCAGCGGCTGCAAAAGTTTGCGGTGGGGCTCCGTGGCCCACAGATGAAAGCTTAAGAGCAGCCTCAACTTCTTGCACAGATAAAGTATGATTGTTACCAAAAAGCCGAAACTCGAGGTCCCCATAGAATTCCGTTTCGGACCCATTCCACATGCGCTTTAGTGTAAATTCAACAGTACTCAAGAATTCAAGAGTTATGCATTCAAAGGCAGGTGCCTCAAATTGCATAAATTCTAACATCCCTAATTTGTTAAACATACGATGAACTTCCGCTTTTAATCCTAATTGATCAAGAGTGTTATCACAGATATAGCGAGTGGGAAGTAACTTACGGTTCGCCATGGTGGTGTACCTCTTCTAATGTTCTGGCTTCTTAAACACAAGGCCATGAGCATTTGGGTTGCGACGTGCTCGCTGCCTTGGTCGGGAAGATTCGACCACCCCCTTTCCTTTGGTTGGTCTTTTGGGAGGCATACTTTGTACCTACAAGATAAAAAATTTGTCGAGAAAAATAATTGGATAATCTGAAAAATAATTACCGTTAAGATGTAGAGGACTGAAAATGGAGCAACTTTTGTGAAGGCACAATGTTGTTTTAAGAGGTTAGTGAGGGTGGAGATGGAGGTTTTAAGAGGTGGAGGCTAGGTTAACAATGGAGGCAAGGGTTTAGAAGAAGAGAAAGTGAGAAAAGTGAAAGAGAAGGTGGGTTAAATCGCTGGCGGGCCCCACACAAGGGGAATTTTGAAAATAAAAATTGGTGTCCGCAAAAACAACACGGGCCGTGTGGAAAGACATGGGCGCCCGTGTTTCTGGTGCTGAGTCTTTTATCTTTTTTTTTCTTCGAAACAACAAGGGTCGTGTGGATTTACACGGGTGCCCGTGTTTTTGCTGCTGAGAGTCAGAAAAATTCTATTATTTATTTATTTTTATTTTTTGCTTCAGTCGCCCCTATGGTCCCAGTCTTCCTCTTAGCTAAACAAAAGAAACAAAAACAACACAAATAAACAAGGCATTAAAATTTAAACATGTGGGTTGCCTCCCATAAAGCGCTTCGTTTAACATCGTATGGCTCGATGGTCTACACCTTATCCGGTGAGATGGAAATAGTTGATCAATCCAGCTTCCATTCCAGTGTAATAGGGTTTCAACCTCTGCCCATTTACCTTGAAAACATCCCCATTGGTTGGATTTTTTATTTCAATCGCTCCGTGAGGAAACACCTTATTCACCACAAACGGTCCTGACCATCTGGATTTCAACTTTGCAGGAAACAGCTTGAGCCTCGAATTGAATAACAACACCTGTTGTCCTTCCCAGAACTCTTACTTTTGAATTCTCTGATCGTGCCACTTTTTAGTTTGCTCCTTGTACATCTTGGCATTCTCATATGCCTGATTACGAAATTCCTCCAACTCGTGTAATTGAAGAAGTCGGGATTCACCGGCCTCTGCAAGATCATAGTTCAAAAGTTTGGAGGCCCAAAAGGCTTTGTGTTATAATTCAAGAGGAAGATGACAGGCTTTACCGTAAATCAGTTGATAAGGAGACATACCAATTGGGGTTTTGAATGCGGTCCTATACGCCCATAGCGCATCATCTAATTTAATGGACCAATCTTTTCTTGAAGCACTCGCAGTTTTTTCCAAAATTTGCTTTATCTGCCTGTTGGAGACTTCAACTTGCCCACTAGTTTGAGGATGGTAAGGAGTGGCAATCTTGTGCTTCACATTATATTTCTTCAACAAGTTCTCCATGAGTCTGTTCAAGAAATGAGCGCCTTTATCACTGATGAGTGGGCTTGGCACTCCAAACCTTGAGAAAATGTTGTGCTTGAGAAAATTTACCACTACTCTTGCGTCATTAGTGGGTAAAGCAACAGCTTCCACCCACTTTGATACATAATCCACCGCTACTAAAATGTAATTCTTTCCAAAGGAGGGTGGGAATGATCCCATGAAATCAATCCCCCAAACATCAAATAACTACACTTCAAGCATACCCTTTTGGGGCATCTGATTTCTCCTAGAGATGTTTCCCGTTCTCTGACATCTATCGCATTCCTTTACTATTACTTGGGCGTCTTTAAACAAAGTGGGCCAGTACAACCTTGATTGGAGTACTTTTGCCGCTGTCTTGTCTCCACTGAAATGCCCTCCATAATCCGAATCATGACAAGCTTTTAAGATTTCTTGTTGTTCGGCTTCTGGGACACACCTGCGAATTAGTCGATCTATTCCTTTCTTATATAGAAATGGTTCATCCCACAAGTAAAACCTGCAATCATGAAGAAACTTTTTCTTTTTATTAGAGTCAAAATCGTCAGGGATTATTCCACCTACCAAATAATTTGCATAATCGACAAACCACGAAATATCAATCACAGCGAGGATTCGTTCATCAATAAACTCGTCCTTGATTGGGTGCTTTTCTTCGGTTTCTTCTATATGAGACATTTGGGATAAGTGATCAGCAACTGTGTTTTCACAACCCTTTTTGTCCCGAATCTCCAGATCAAATTCTTGCAATAGTAGGATACACCTCAATAGTCTTGGCTTTGAGTCCTGTTTAGAGAAAAGATATTTCAAAGCAGCATGGTCAGTATAAACAATTACCTTTGTACCCAATAGGTATGATCGGAATTTGTCAAAGGCATACACTACTGCCAACAGTTCCTTCTCTGTTGTAGCGTAATTCATTTGAGCTGGATTGAGCACAGGACTTGCATAGTATATCACATGCAAAAGCTTTTCCTTCCTTTGACCAAGCACTGCGCCCACTGCTATATCACTTGCATCACACATGATCTCAAAAGGTAGAGACCAGTCTGGGGATATAACTATGGGAGCCGGCACTAACCTGCTTTTCAGAGTTTCAAACGCTTCTTCGCACTTTTTGTCAAACAAGAACGGAGTGTCTTTCACAAGAAGGCTAGTGAGGGGCTTTGCAATCTTTGAGAAGTCTTTTATAAACCGACGATAAAATCCTGCATGTCCTAAAAAACCCGTGATGCCTTTTCCATTCGTCGGTGGGGGTAAATTCGCTATTACCTCCACCTTAGTTTTGTCAACCTCAATTCCTTTGTATGAAATCTTGTGACCCAATACCACGCCTTCTCTAACCATGAAATGGCATTTCTCCCAATTCAGGACCAAATTTGCTTGTTGACATCTTTCCAACACAAAAGATAAACTGTACAGACACTTTTCAAAAGAGGATCCGAATACAGAGAAATCATCCATAAATACCTCCATGTGTTTTTCGAGCATGTCTACAAATATGGATGTCATGCATCTCTGAAATGTCGCGGGTGCGTTACACAATCCAAAAGGCATTCTCCTGTATGCAAAGAGCCCATACAGACATGTAAAAGCAGTCTTTTCTTGGTCTTTAGGTGCCACAGCAATTTGGTTGTACCCTGAATATCCATCCAGAAAATAGTAGAAGTCATGACTAGCTAACCTTTCCAACATTTGGTCGATAAAAAGGTAATGGAAAATGGTCTTTTCTGGTTGCGGTGTTCAGTCTTCTGTAGTCAATGCAAACCCTTCAACCTGTGACTGTTCGAGTGGGAATCAATTCATTCTTTTCATTCTTTACCACAGTTGTTCCCCCTTTCTTAGGTACTACATGAACAGGACTTACCCAAGAACTATCAGATATTGGGTAGATTAAACCAACATCTAAGAGTTTAACAACCTCTTTTCGAACAACTTCTTTCATTGTTGGGTTAAGTCTTCGTTGAGGTTGAACAACTGGTTTCTGATCATCTTCCATCAATATCCTGTGCATGCAAAGTGTTGGGTTGATTCCTTTCAAGTCCCCCATCGCCCAACCTATGGCACCCTTGTATTTTTTTAGTACTTTGAGTAGCTCTTCTTCTTGGATTTCTCTCAAACCTGAATTAATGATGGCTGGACATTTTTCTTCCTTGTCCAGAAAAATGTACTTGAGGTGTTCTGGTAATTGTTTCAGCTTGATGCCCCTTTTGATGTCTTGCTTTACTTCAGAAGATACCTCGGGTTTCAGTTCCTCCCACCTCTGTGGGCGAGAGTGCGTCAACGGAGGTTGCACTTGCAACAAGGCTATAATTTCAGATTCTTCGTCATCTATTCCTTCAGAAGTATCAGAAATAGATAAGCTCAAAACTCTTTCTAAGGATAATTCGGGTGTTGTGATTTGCATAGACTTAGCAAACACAGTGTCAAGCACTTCAATATCTTTAACTTCTCCTTCATCTTCTTCTTTAAATTTCATAGAATTTCTCACATCAATTTTCAGCTTTTCATCATAGACTTTGAGAGTCATAGTTCCTTCCTCAATATCTATCATACACCTCCCTGTTTCAAGAAAAGGTCTCCCTAAAATGAGTGGAATTTCTTCGTCTTCTGGCATTTCGAGCACTACGAAATCTACCGAGAAAACGAGTTTATCAATCTTAACTAGAACATCTGTGGCAATGCCATAGGGTCGCTTCATCGAATGATCCGCAAATTGGAGTGTCATACGAGTATCTTGCACTTCTCCCAATTCCAATTTTTTATAAATCGATAAGGGCATTAGACTTACACTTGCTCCCAAATCAATTAGTGCCTTCTTGAATGACCTGTCTCCAATAGTGCATGGAATAGTGACAGCACCTCTATCCTTCTTCTTCATAGGAATCTTAAGACCCTGCAAAATAGCACTACAAGTTTCAGTGAGTAAAATCGGTTCAGCTTCAATCGATCTTTTCTTTGATATGATGTCTTTCATAAATTTTGCATATATTGGCATTTGTTCTAAAGCTTCAGCAAAAGGTATGTTGATCTCGAGCTTTTTGAATAACTCTAGGAACTTCTCAAAGCTTTTTTCATTGAGATTCTTCTTCTTGGTTCTTGTTGGGAATGGAAGAATAATCTTTGGTTTCTGTTTCTCCTGTTGGCTTACTGGTTTCATCATAACTTCTTCTTCCGATTGTTTTTGTTCCTCTCTAATCTCTAAATCTACTTCAAGAATCCCCTCTTCTACCACCTGTTCTTCGACCTGCTTTTCACTAGCTTTCCCTTTTCTAGTCACCACTGCTTTTATGTGATTTTGATCACGTGGGTTCACCACAGTTCCACTAGGATGAGTACCTGGTGCTGGAGAACTAGCGGCTAATTGTTGAGCTATTTGTCCCATCTGGATCTCAAGATTTTTAATAGATGTTGTAGTGTTCTTTTGATTATTTCGGGTTTCCTCCTGGAATTGAATGTTATGAGCTGCCATCTTTTTGATTGCAATCTCCCAATCTGCTTTCTTTGGTGCTTGTTGTTGCTGTTGCTGGTACTGATTTTGATACTGTCCTGGCACTTGCTGTTCAGTATTCCCTTTCTGATCTCTCCATGCAAAGTTGGGGTGGTTCTTCCATCCCGGATTGTATGTGTTGGAGTAGGGATTATTTTGCTTTAAAAAATTTATATCTTCAATCTGTTGTGGAGTTGCAAAGCAGTGAACAATGTTGTGCGGTCAACTACAGATTTCACACATTTCATTTGATGCTTGCTGTACCTGAGCTACTTTCTGAGCACCAATGTTTAGTGCTTTCAACCTTTTTCAACTTCTGCAGCGACTATTTCTTCAATTTTCACTTGCTTGTTGGTTTCCAACTTCAAATCAATAATCCATGCTGGTTTGCTTGATACTCTGTCATACAACTCGAGATGCTCGTTCAAAGCGATGGCTTCAATTATCTTCTTCATACCAGTGGCTGTTGCAAAGTTGGATGAACCACCGACTGCTGAATCAAGGATCTGCCTTGTCTGAATTCTTAGTCCATTGACAAACATTTGCATCTGCTTAGTGTCGCGGGGAAAAATCGTATCTTTTTTTCGGGATGAGACACCTGATGCCTTCTTTGGGCTCGAGTGCTCATAAAAATGATTTTTCTTTTGTTCCGACCAAACTTTTTATTATTTCCAAAGTAGGAAAAGGAAAAAAGCTGCAATAACCTAAAAGTGGGGGGAGAGATCTTTGGGTAAGAGGGTTGGTTATACGAAGGGAAGGTATTAGCACCCAACGTATCTATAGTACTCTATAGGTTTCTTTGTTATGTTTTTCATTCCATGTTATTGAGAGGTTCTGTTGTGAAATAGGTGGGACCTAAGGTGTTTGTTTGATTATGCTCGCAAAGATCATCGCGATCCTCTGCATACATATCCCTTAGAGGGAATCAGAGCATCTGTAGCTCGGGGTCTACGGGTGCTAAGGTTTGAGTGGTTTGAGAGAGAAGTTTTGCTCGCCAAGGATACGACCTTGTGCCTACGTATTCTCAAAGGGATGTTGAGAAAGTCAGAGCAATCGTAGTTCCCACTTATGCTAGTGGAAGCAAAGGAAAAGAGACAAATGTCATCTCAATGTTCGATGTATCTAATCTATATCATCACATACATCTGTTTGATTTTGTTTGAAAATCTTTTCATTATAAGCCCTGGGCCATGCCACTTATGGTGCTTAGAATGATAAAGATGTTTTTTTAGCCAGCCTTGTGGCAAAAACTTTCAATGAAGTCAGCCTTGTGACAAAAAGTTTTGATTAATCAGCCAGCCTTGTGGCAAAAGTTTCAATGAAGTCAGCCTTGTGACAAAAACTTTGATTAATCAGCCAGTATGGTGGCAAAAAGGTTTGATTGATTAGCCAGCCTTGTGGCAAAAAAGTTAAGTTGATTGATTGATTGTGATGATATAGAAGAGATACTCCTATCATAGAGATGATAAATGTCTAATCTCCTAGGGTATTTGATTTGGATATTGGGGATGCTTATAAGAAGCCCGTGGGTCCTTGTACGAAGCCCAAGAGGAGGCTATCCGAGGGTCCTTGCATTGTAAGCCCAAGAGGAGGCTATGGGAGGGACTATCGAGGGTCCTTGCATTGTAAGCCCAAGAGGAGGCTATGGGAGGGACAAGTCGTTTGTACGAAGCCCAAGAGGAGGCATGGTATAGTTGGTTTGAGCTCTTAGAGCGATTTCACCGGGAAACCATACTCTATGTCCTAACCTAAACTAAGGGAGATTCTTTGCACGAAGCCCAATAGGAGGCTATGGGGAACCTAGTGTTGTACTAAGTTGAACAAGTATAACACAACAAACACATGAACAAGTATGAACAAACATGGACAAACATGAACAAGTATGAACAATTACATATATATGTCAAGGTGTGTGTATACAATGGAGTTTATGAAGGAAATATACCTGTAAGCATGATCCGTTTGTAAACACGGGGGCTCGGGACTTATACTCGGGGAGAGACCCACTGAGTTTAATCAAAAGCTATGTAAACAAGTATTTACAAAAGGGCTCGGGACTTATACCTACATGGAGGCCCATGGTATTTTTGGGAAGATTTAAAGGAAACCTTCATTTTTTGATTTGTTGTTCGAAGTTAAAAAAACAAATTGAACAAGATATATACAAAAAGGTGTGTGTACAATGAAATACCTAATTTCATGTACAGGAATGGGACTTATACCTATGTGGAGGCCCATGTTTTATAAAACATGGTTGATTGTTTTGTTAAAGAACGCGAGGTTTCATCGTTTTGAAAACAGTTTGAAAGTTTTTGTTTTGAAAGAAGTTTTCTGTTTAAAGAAAAACTGTACAAAGAAAGAGGAAAGGGACTTATACTCTCTAATATTCGAGAGGCCCATGTTTGAAAATCAATTGATCAATCCAAAAAGATTTAATCAATAGTTTCTTTTGAAAAGAAAACCAAAAAAGAAAAGGTTTATCGTTTTGAAAAACTGTGATCGTTTGTTTTGAAACGGTTTGAAATTTTGAAAGAAATCAAATTAACTAAGATAAACACAAAGATTATACTTAATTAACACCTAAATGATTAGGGTTTGATCACAAAATATTTACAAATGATTAAGTTTGAAAAATCAAATGAAAAACAATATTTAAAGTATTTAAAAACACTTAAAAATATGTCATTTTAAACTTAATTAAAAATGTATTAAATAAATATTTTTTTTGTGATTTTTTTTTTATATTCATAAAATACATATATAAAATAAGAAGTGTGTAAAAAATGAATAAAAAATGAGTTAATTTGATAGGTTAAAATAATTGATGAAGTTGTGAAGAAAAATAAGAAAAATAGTGTTAAAAATTAGGTTTTGTCTTCCAAAGGGCTTGAACCCACGCCCTTGTGTTTACCATTCAAAAACATTGCCAACTGGACCACGCGCGTGGTCTGTTTAACATTTGCAGCGAATCAATTATATTTTTGAATCAATTTCTAATTTCAGTTTCAAAAATCTGGCGCCAAGAACACAACCCTAACTTGAATTTGAAAATTCTGAAAACTGAATTGTTTGGATCAAGTGAATAGCCTATCTTGCTCGATTTTTCACAAGGAACATGATGGTGATCTTTAATTTCATTTATTTTTGTTCTAAGATGGTTAATTTTCGCATGAACATGAAGAACCCTAATATGACAAATCATTGTGAAATCGTGTATGATCATGATATGATGCAATTGATTGAGGGTTATTATTCAGTGATGGTGCAGAAACAAGATGGTAACTCAATTTTTCATTTATGATGCATGTATGATAGAGTTTGAAGTTCATGAGCACTTACCTTAAAAACGGCACAACTGAGAATCGAATTCTACAAATGAGGGGTTCCAGATGTTGTTTCTTGATCTGAACACCTTCAGTGGACCTTATGGAACATGTTTGAACGCTTGGAGTGGATTGAAAACCTCTTGATCAGTTTGTGGTACTCGATCTACAGTAGGGCTCAAGTGAGGATCAAACTTAGTGATTTTGGAGTTACAGGTCAGGGATGATGTTTGAGATAGTTCATATATGGTACATGGATGGTGTTTGGATGATTAACTTGGACTGAAATGAGCTAGAACGAAAATTAGCATGATAAGGCTCACTTTGTGCAAGTTTGGAGGTTGAAGAGTGATTCTGAGTTTTGGGTGTTTTTGGGGTATGTGGATGGGTCAAACACATCACATATGATGTTTAGAAGTTGTTAGAACCATCACTTTGGCCATAACTTCAAGGATTTGGAGGTTGAGTTTTCTACCTCTTTGAAAACTATGAAACTTGCAATTCAAGAAAGAAGAGAGAAAACCTATAATTGTGAGGTTTTGGTGTGATTTTGGAAGTGATTTGAACCTCTATTTATAGGCCAAGGATTCTGAACTCAAAGCCTTTGCAAGTTGATCCAAGAATGATGATTTGGCTTAAGAGATAAAATGGAATCTTTCACATTAAATGCAAATGGTTAAAAGTGACTAAACCATGGTTAAATCTCAAGCTTCTTATCCTCTTCCATTATGATCTTTAAATCAGAAAATATCTTTCAATTATTGCTTCTATGCATCATTACTTGGATTATAGGTCATGTAGTGTAAGAACTTTGTGAAAATGGCTTGAAATTTCATGCATAATGACCTCTAATGACAAAATTCAAAACCATGGCTACACTCCATATTTTTTCATGCTCTTGGACATTTTGGAAAGCTCATATTACACACTTCAAAACCCTAGTTGAAAGTTTCTTCAAGACCTTTAGGGAAATGGGTGAAAAAGATCCATGAACTTTGAAGAAAATGAGATTTTAAGTGAATTTTTCAAAAGATACCAACTTTGAAGCTCCATATCTCTTAAATGGTTGATCTTTTGAAAAATCATTTTATGTGACAAAGTTGTTTATTGGATCAAAATCTACAACTTTCATGTTGGAAGTTTTTTTCAGTTTGTAGGTGAAGTTTTGAGTTATTCCCTTCCAAAGTTTGGAAAAAACCATTGAAAAACACTTAGAAAATTTTCTAAGTATGAAAGTCAAACTTTTGACTTTTTGATTCTTGATTGATTTTCTTGATTTTCCTTGATCAAATGACTTCATATATCATATATTGATGATTTGAAACTTCAAAAGTCATGGTTGACCAAAATTCCCCAAAAGTCAATGGTGATCTTGTACAGTTGACTTTTTCAGACGAATCGCGTTTCTGGAGATTTCAAATGAATCAATCTATCCTCATCAAATGAGTGGTATGAATGGATCATATTGAGGTATTGGAGGACCTTGAGCCATTGTTTAAGTTGTGGCACCATGTTCTGATTAAAAAGTCAATGGTTCAGGTGAATTAGGTCAAAAACCCTAATTGTCGACCTGATGAAATTGATGACTGTGGATCTTGAATTGAGATACAATTTCCATTGGATATTGCCATAGGGATTATTTGAAGATGATTGAAACCTTTGATTGACTTCCTGGGGATTTTTAGGGTTTCCCAAATGTGATCCCTGATTTCAGTCCCTGAGAATTCAAAACCCTAATCTGATGATTTGAACTTGCACTGTTGATCAATCCTTGTGTAGGAGATGTTCTGAGCCAATGGATTAAGTCAAAATGATGCACTTGGGGTCTTGAGGTCATGTCCCAAGTCATTAGGTCAAATCTTGAGCAAAAGTCAGGAGTATGCTATATTCAGTCAAAACCCTAATCTGGTTGATTCAAAGTCTCTGAGCTTGTTGAAATGGATTTTTGAGGACCAAATATTGATTGTTGATGAAGATAGTTCCTTTGAGATGAAGTGAGAACAAAACTCTAATTGATTGTTACTTGTACTGATGAGTGATTTCTTGTTTAAATCCTGCTGAGTCACAAATAACAAACACAAGCTATGTAATTTGTTAGTGATGCAAATGATGTATATGCAATGATATGAGGTGGTATCTTAGGTCAAAAATTGGGGTATGACAGATGCCCCTATTTAAGTTTCTTCAACCTGAGATATGAAGATTGAAAATCTTCGTTTTGATAGGGTGGAAGAGACTTAAATATCAGAAGATGCGAATTTTGGACCTAAGATACCAAAATTGCGAATGATGCAAGGATATGTTTACCGAGGGGATATCAAGAACTGACTCCACTGGGGACAAGAGATCGGGAAGGATTCCTCAATCCGTTTTAGGAAGAGGATTCGTTTTTTTCGTTTTCGGGAAAGCAAGTGTATGCTTCACCGGGGAATGATAGCTTTGTAAGAAAAGCTTACCTATCGACATTATCGACTATCAGCATGGGGATAGACTTGTTTAATAATGCGAAGGTGAAAGGTATGAAACTATATTACCGACTATCAGCATGGTGATAGCCTTGACATGGTAAAAAGAGTTTCAAAGGTTTGGTTAATATTACCGACTATCAGCATGGTGACAGACATGTTTAAATAATATAACCAGAACAAAAGGTTACCAACTACCAGCCTCGTGATAGCGGTTTTGAAGACATGATCAATTACCAGCCGAGGGATAAAATGATTCTGGAGACTTTGTTAGGGAAATTACTGGTTATTCAGCCTTGTGAACAGTAATAAGGCCCTGATTGTCAAATGGTCTTCATGATTGATTTCCTTGAGAGGAAAAATCTTTTGGAAGAGACATAAGCTGCTCAGATGATGAGGTTATTGCTTATTGTCTGTTTTTTCACGACTCTATTTTGAGGAATCGGAATTTGAATCTCTGGTAAAGACAGGGTTCTATCCATGAATGAATTGGAAAGAAACAGTCAAACAAGACTTTGTACCCAATGAGGAATGAACTCAACTGGGGATTTTCTCCTTCGTTTTGAGAGGAGAAAACTAAAGCAACCTTCTTCCACGAGGAACGATCTCAGTGGGGAACTGGAGAAAGGATATGTTCTTTTCTGCTTATGGGTGACAACCTACTTGGAGAGATGACACGCCCATACTTGTATTTTTTTTGTTGAGGATAGATATACCCTAAACAAGTGATTTTAAAGCAAACATTGAAAAATGCAAGAATGCATAAATGATGCAAATGTGTATGAATGATGAATGTCATGAATGTAGCATGCATGCTGACAATACTGACAGACAAAGAAGTATGTACTGGAGAAGGACCAACGTCGCAATACAACCAGATACTTGGTTAATGTTCTTCAACACGGTGTAGACAACACAGTTGATGAATGGTACTGCATGCTTTCAACTTCTCTGGGGAAGATGAGCATCTTTTCTTATTGAGATGGAAGAACTTCTTCACTGGAGATGAAAGATCTTCTTCACTGGGGATAAAAATCCTTCTTCACTGGGGATAAAAGAGCTTTTCCTATCATAATCTTTGATTCATCCTATGGAGATAGCTGTTGATGTTCCTTCTGTTGTTCACAACTCAAAGGAAGATTTCGCTTTTATTTTGAAAAGGAAAGTAAAGTAAATTCATTTAAAACTTATTTTTTCTTCTTTTTTTTTCAAAAGTGAATAACATAATTAAAGCGTCATTTTGCAAGCTGAAAGAAATTAAAGATTGCAAACAAATGGGCACAAGGCTCAAATTTATTTAATAGGATGGTAACCAGCTAAAGACGTGATTCCATGGAGTATTTACAAAAGTTGGAAATGGTAATTATGCGAAAAAGGCTACATTGAAAGCAATAACCACTATTCCTCCTAACAACTTTGAGTTCCAACTGTGCTTGTCTCTTCAGATTGGCGATGATTTGATCGAAGATCCTTTGATGAAAAAAACTCTTCAGGTGACGAAGTATGGACTGATGCAGTTAATTTGTCATAAATCCTTAATTTTTGCCTAGATTGCCCTTTCAGGTTTTCAATCTACCAGGATGAATTTTTTTCTGTTTATTGTCTCTAATTTTTGCCTGGACCGCCCTTTCGGGTTTTCAGTCCACCGAGACGCTCCTTTTTGCCTAAGTCGCCCTTTGCGGGTTTTCAACTTACCGAGCTGTTCTTTTGTATTTTTTTAGACAAAGTATTTCTTGACTGCATCAGCATTCACAGGATGCAGGAGTTCATCACCATCCATGGTTGCAAGAGTCATGGCGCCGCCAAAAAATGTTCTTTTGACAACATACGGGCCTTCGTAATTAGGAGACCATTTGCCCCTAGAATCTGGTTGAAAAGACAAGATCTTTTTAAGCACGAGGTCGCCTTCTTGAAATTCACGAGGTCGAACCTTTTTGTTGAAGGCTTGTTTCATCCTTGCTTGGTATAACTGTCCATGGCATAGAGCAGTCATACGTTTTTCTTCGATTAAGTTCAACTGATCGTATCTGCTTTGACACCATTCAGCCTCTGATAACTTAGTCTCCATGAGGACTCTCATTGATGGGATTTCAACTTCTACGGGGAGCACAGCTTCCATGCCGTATACTAGAGAAAAGGGAGTTGCCCCTGTTGAAGTACGCACTGAAGTACGATACCCATGTAAAGCAAATGACATCATTTCGTGCCAGTATTTGTAAGTGACGACCATTTTCTGGACAATCTTCTTAATGTTCTTGTTAGCAGCTTCAACAGCGCCGTTCATTTTTGGTCTGTAAGGAGAAGAGTTATGATGCTCAATCTTGAATTCCTCACATAGTTCTTTCATCATTTTGTTATTCAAGTTTGAACCATTATCAGTAATGATCTTGCTGGGAACACCATATCGGCAAATGATGTTATTCTTGATAAACCTTACAACCACTTGTCTTGTAACGTTGGCGTACGATGTTGCTTCGACCCATTTGGTGAAGTAATCAATAGCCACCAAGATGAAACGATGACCGTTTGAAGCTTTTGGTTCGATCATTCCAATCATGTCGATACCCCACATGGAAAAAGGCCATGGAGATGAGAGAACGTTGAGTAGAGTCGGTGGCACATGGATCTTATCTGCGTAAATCTGGCACTTGTGACATCTCTTCACGTGTTTATAACAGTCAGATTCCATTGTCAACCAATAGTATCCTGCTCTTAAGATCTTTTTGGACATTGCATGCCCATTTGAATGAGTTCCAAAGGACCCTTCATGCACTTCATGCATTAACATGTCTGCTTCGTGTCTATCCACGCATCTGAGCAAAACCATGTTGAAGTTTCTTTTGTATAGCACATCTCCGTTCAGGAAGAAACTGCCAGAAAGCCTCCTTAGAGTTTTCTTATCTTTGTTTGATGCCCCAAGTGGGTACTCTTGAGTTTGAAGGAAGCGTTTGATGTCGTGAAACCACGGTTTATCATCGATGACTGCTTCAGTTGCAAACACATAGGCGGGCCTTTCAAGGCGCATAATTCTGATTGTAGGCATATCATTCCAATGATTGACTTTGAACATGGAAGATAGAGTAGCCAAGGCGTCTGCCATTCGATTCTGATCTCGAGGTATATGATGCAATTCAACCTTGTTGAAGAAAGTCAACAGACGTCTTGCATAATCTCTGTAAGGAATCAGACCAAGGTGGTAAGTTTCCCACTTGTCTTTGATTTGGTTGATCACGAGGGCTGAATCTCCATATATGTCTAGGATCTTGATCCTTAAGTCAATGGCTTCTTTGAGACCCATGATACAAGCTTCATATTCTGCGATGTTGTTGGTGCAATCAAATAGCAGTTTGGCGGAGAACGGGATATGAGTACCCTTGGGAGTGATGATGATTGCCCCAATTCCATTGCCAAAAGCGTTTACTGCTCCATCAAAAATTAGGCCCCATCTTGATCCAGGATCAGGACCTTCTTCAGGTAACGGTTCGTCACAATCTTTCATCTTTAAGTACATGACATCTTCGTCAGGAAAGTCAAACTTGAGAGATTGATATTCATTAATTGGTTGATGCGCCAAGTGATCGGCGAGAATGCTTCCTTTGACCGCTTTTTGAGCACGGTACTTGATGTCATACTCAGATAACAGCATTTGCCATCGGGCAATCCTTCCTGTTAAAGCAGGCTTTTCAAAGACGTACTTGATCGGATCCATTTTGGAGATTAACCAAGTAGTATTGTTGATCATGTACTGGCGGAGACGTTTTGAAGCCCAAGCCAAAGCACAACATGTTTTTTCGAGCATGGAGTAACGAGACTCACAATCTGTGAATTTCTTACTCAAGTAATAGATGGCATGCTCCTTCTTACCGGTTTCATCTTGTTGTCCAAGCATACAACCCATGGATTCTTCCAATACGGTAAGGTACATGATTAGTGGTCTTCCTTCAACTGGAGGAATCAATATTGGTGGTTCTAACAGGTATTCCTTGATACTGTCAAACGCTTTCTGGCAATCTTCAGTCCATACAACCCCTTGATCTTTGCGGAGAAGCTTGAAAATTGGCCCACAAGTAGCAGTCATTTGAGAAATAAATCTGGAGATATAGTTCAATCGTCCGAGAAATCCTCTTACTTGCTTTTCAGTTTTTGGTGCAAGCATCTCTTGAATAACTCTGACTTTGTCGGGAT
This sequence comes from Vicia villosa, assembly GCF_029867415.1. NCBI lineage: Eukaryota > Viridiplantae > Streptophyta > Magnoliopsida > Fabales > Fabaceae > Vicia > Vicia villosa. Next base: position 123,274,126 of record NC_081181.1, on the reverse strand, counting down.
CTACTTCAATACCTCTTTGGCTGACAATGAAACCCAAGAGTTTTCCAGATCTAACCCCAAAAGTACATTTGTTAGGATTCAAGCGAAGCTGATATTTCCTTAGTCGTTGAAACAACTTCAAAAGGTATTCAATATGTTCTTCTTCTGTGCTGGACTTGGCTATCATGTCGTCCACATAAACTTCAATTTCTTTATGCATCATGTCATGAAAGAGAGTAGTCATTGCCCTTTGGTAAGTTGCGCCCGCATTCTTTAATCCAAACGGCATCACTTTGTAGCAAAAGGTACCCCATGGGGCGATGAAAGATGTCTTCTCCATGTCTTCAGGAGCCATCTTGATCTGATTATAACCGGAGAACCCGTCCATGAAGGAAAAGACGTTGAATTTAGCGGTGTTATCAACCAGCATGTCGATATGTGGTAATGGAAAGTCATCTTTTGGACTGGCCTTGTTCAAATCACGGTAGTCAACACACATTCTGACTTTGCCATCTTTCTTTGGAACTGGCACTATGTTGGCCAACCATTGAGGATACTCAGAGGTGACTAGAAAACCTGCGTCGAGTTGCTTTTGAACTTCTGTTTTGATCTTGTTAGCCATATCAGGGTGAGTCCTTCGCAATTTCTCCTTAACTGGCGGACATTCTGGCTTCAATGGCAAGAAATGCTGAACAATATTGGTATCCAACCCAGGCATGTCTTGGTAGGACCAGGCAAACACGTCAACATATTCTTTGAGAAGGTCTGTCAACTTACTCTTGATATCAGTATCAAGCAGCGATCCAATGGTCACTTCTTTTTTGTTTTCTTCAAAACCCAAGTTGATCTTTTCTAAAGGCTCTTTGTGAGGCAGAATGGCTCTTTCCTCGTGCTTAAGTAATCGAGAGATCTCGTCCGGAATCTCTTCTTCTTCCTCTTCTTCGACTTCGAACACAGGAAACTCAAAGTTGGGAGAGGGCATAGGGTTATTGCATTCAATGGGTTTATCAATAGTAAATCTGCACATATGATTTATATTTGTTTCAGAAAATTTATGAATGCAAGAGTGTATGCAGATTTTTTTTGAAAAAGTTTTTTTTTTGGTTTTTTAGGATTACCATTTCCATAAAAAAGCAAAAATAAAACACATAGTGTAGGGAATTCAAAATGACACTTTATTTATGATTCATTTTTGAAACAAAGCCCTAAACACAAACTCATTTGTCTTGGGCGGGACAAAGAGGGAAACTTTTAAAACAAAGCCCTATACACAAAGTTATTTGGGCGGAACATTTAAAAGCAAAGCCCTATAAAACACCTCTCTGCTTTGGGCAAGGCAGGAGGTCAAAATAACAGCGAGGTGATTACTTTGAGCGGCGAACAACATTCGGAACGTCGACAGCTTTCCAGTAGCAACGAACTCCTCTGTGTATTATGTATTCAGGAAAATTCTCCTCAGAATTATCTTCAGTATTGACATTGACCGCTGGTCGAGCAGGATTTGAAGGTCCTGGTTTGTCAACCTTGTTCTTTGTAGAGTTAAAACGGTCATCTTCTACTTCTTGAAGAGCATAAGATGAGTCACAATCTTCAGAATTTTCAGGATGTAATTCCCAGTCTTCAGGATGAAGAGACTCATTGTCAGAGACACTTTCTGAGTCAACTGTGGGGCCATCTTCCCCTTCATCTTCAAAAATGGCATTTACGTGATAATAACCATCTTCAGGATTATAAATCTTGGTAGATGCGTTGAAGCTGAAATCTTCAGTAATTTCAGGCTGCTGTGAAAATTGAGAGGGCTGATAAACCTCTTCTGGTTGACTACTATATTCAAAGGAATCTCCCCATCCAGTCGGTTGGATGTCTTCAATCGCAATCTTTGAACTTTTAGGTGCAGTATATTTCACCATATAATCATATTTTCCACTTGGTTGTCCCAAGGTGTCCCAAACCTCTGCAGGAATAGGCGGAATTTCTTTAGCACTTGTTTTCTCTGAAGGAGGATATGGTTCTTCCTGAGATATGTATCCCGAGTCATTGAGATAACATTTCCATTCTTCTTCAGTATCGGAGAGACCTTCTTCGATGCATTCTTCAATAAGGACATTAACCTCTTGAGGAATTGGGTTAAGGAACCCTCCACTATGGAACGTTTCTTTGATTGGACGAAGGGTTTCAACCTTCTTGGTGCAGTTTGAGAACGTTGGTGAACATCTGAGTCCTGCTCTAGTTTCATTCTTGGTCGGGATCACAACTTGCCCCCAGCCAGTGGTAGTTCCATCTTTCACTACTTTCACTGCCTCTTTGTATGAAGAGATTGATGCTTTCTTTTTGGAAGATTCTTCTTCTAAAGAGAGACCTTGGAACTGTGTTCCTTCCACATCATCAGCACCAATGAAAGAGAAATTGGATAAATGGCTCACCATCAAGGCTTGCTCTCCACTTATTGTTACCAATTTTCCATTTGTTACAAATTTCAACTTTTGATGGAGCGTAGAAGTTACTGCCCCTGCTTCATGGATCCATGGTCTTCCTAACAGACAGCTATAAGCAGCTTGAATGTCCATGACCTGGAAGGTGATTTGAAATGTATGTGGACCAATTGTCATGGGAAGGTTGACTTCGCCGATAACAGATTTTCGCGATCCATCAAATGCTTTGACTACTACACCACTGAACTTCATAGGCATTCCTTGGTAAGACAAGCGAGCAAGAGTCGTCTTTGGCATCACATTTAAGGAAGATCCGGTATCTACCAGCACATTGGGCAAAGAGTCTGACTGACAGTTCATAGAAATGTGCAGAGCAAGATTGTGATTTCTGCCCTCCTCGGGGAGTTCTTCATCACAGAAGCTTAAATTGTTGCAAGCTGTTATGTTGGCTATTATCCCATCAAAATGGTCAATAGTCACATCATGATCTACAAAAGCTTGATCCAATACTCTCATCAGGGCTTCCCTATGGGCTTCTGAATTCAACAGCAATGAAAGTATTGAGATCTTTGAAGGAGTCTGCATAAGCTGATCCACAATCTTGTATTCACTTCTTTTGATAAGCTTCAAAATTTCATCAAAGTCAGGATTGACATTGGTTCCACTGGATTGGCCAACATCAGTGCTTGTATTATTGACAGGAGTTTCCTCAGGATTCCCTACTGGTGTATTAACAGGATTTTGCCAGGTTGCGGGAGCAATAGGCTGCTTTGGAGGTAGTGGAGTGTACACGCGTCCACTTCTTGTTACGCGACTCACATCAGCGATGTTTACGACAGATGAAAGAGTAGGTAAAGGAACTTCTTGTCCATCCTTTATCATTGTTGCATTGTAGTTGTATGGAACTGCCTTGTCAGAGTCATAAGGAACAGGTCCAGGTAGACAAATGATCAAAGGAGCAACAGGAACCCTTGGTTTGTTGTAAGTAACTTCTATGCGCTCAGGCATGTTGAAATGAGGAACGATGACGTTAACTTTAGGCATTTCCGAGTTGATATCTGAGACTAAAAGCTCATGCGGATAACATCCTATCATGTTAACTTCATCTTCATTCCTATTTCTGTAGATCTGATAGTACCATTATCTAGCAAGACTTGCAAATCTCTTCTCACAATAGAACATCCATGAGGATCTACACAACATATGCTACAGGAACCGTAGTGATGCTGGCGAAAATTCTGCCCTCGACAGAGAGTAGCGTGCATTTGTACCAAATCTGCTCTTGAGAAGTTGATATTATAGACTCGATATTGGGCAGGACATCCATACACCATGTTTACAAAATGCCCTCCATGATTGGGCAGCGGATTTGCTTGCATATTTGGATTCAAATTTCTGAAAGAGAGAAAATTAGATCTAACCAACCTCTGAACTTCATATTTCAAAGCTATGCAATGCTCAAGATCATGGCCAGGTGCTCCTTGATGATAAGGGCACGAGACCTTAGCTTTGTACCACCATGGAAGTTTCTCAGGTACTGGGGGCGGTGCTTTAGTTTGAACGAGACCTCTTTCAATCAAAGCAGGGTACAACTCTGTGTAGGTCATTGGAATCGGATCAAACTGTGGAGCTCTTTGTACACGATTCTGATTATTGTTAAACTATTGAGCTTGCTGTCGAGGCTGTTGTTGTTGAAACTGCAGGGTAAATCCCAGATTCGGTGTTGTATTAACGGCTGGCGCAATGGCAGCAATCTGTCGTTGACGATTGACATTTCCTCTTGGCCTCCCTTGGGATACCATGTCAACACTTTGTTCCTTCTTCTTTGGGAAACCACTTCCAAACTTTTTGGTTCCGCTTGAAGATCCACCTTCTTTAGTTAGACGTCCGGTTCGGACTCCTTCTTCTAGACGTATCCCCATGTTTACCATTTCGGTGAAATCACTTGGAGCACTAGCAATCATGCGTTCATAATAAAACGGGCCAAGAGTATTCAAGAAGATCTTTGTCATCTCTTTCTCTTTTAACGGTGGATTAATCTGAGCAGCAGTTTCTCTCCATCGTTGGGCATACTCTTTGAAAGCTTCATGGTCTTTCTGAGCCATGGATCGGAGCTGATCTCTGTCTGGAGCCATATCCGAGTTGTATTTGTATTGTCGGACAAAGGCCTCGCCTAGGTCATTGAAAGTCCGAATATTGGTGCTATCCAAACCTGTGTACCACTTCAGTGCGGCACCAGTCAAACTGTCTTGAAAGTAATGGATAAGCAACTGATGATTATCTGCATAAGTAGACATCTTCCTAGCATACATCACAAGATGGCTTTGTGGACAAGAACTACCTTTGTACTTCTCAAAGTTAGGGACCTTGAATTTAGCTGGTATTTGTACACTGGGAACCAAACATAGTTCCTGGGCATTCTTTCCAAACAAATCTTTGCCACGAATAGCTGTGACTTCCAGCTGAATCTTGTTAAACTGCTCTTGGAGATCTCCCACAAGATTACGCTGATTTATGCTATCATCCTGATCATGATAAATCTCATTGCCACCATAAGGAACTGTGTGAACCGTAGGGGTCGGAACTGTCATAGTGGGTTGAGAAAGTGCCATAGTGATCTGGGAAAAAGTTACCCCTGAATGTGGAATAAATGCCGAACCCTGTGTAGCAGGCGCTTCAGTTGTGGCTGTTTAAACCCCAGAGAAATTATGGCGGAAACCTGCACCAAAGCTGAAAGGCGTGCCCAAACCTTCTGGCATGGAGAAAGATGGAATGCTGAATGCAACTGTAGAGACTGGAGTAGTGACTTCAGATGTTACTGTTGTTTGACTGTTGGGTGGCGGCGGCTGATTCTGTGCGGCCATTAAGGAGTCAACCAGAGTAGTGAGACTTTCCAATTTTTCCTGAAGGGTGGTCACTGTACCACGAAGCTCAATATTCTCTTGTTCGGAGTGTTCCATTACTCTTCTTCTGCTTGAACGAGTATTGTATCTGTGATCTGATTGCGAGCGCGGTCGAGAAACTTTGAGACGCGACAGCTTGACGATCTATTGGAGAAAGATCCAAAAGATGAGACTCTATACAACGGACTCGATATGCAGAATGATGTATGCAAAAAGAAATTTATGATTTTTTCCAAATATTTTAAAGATTATTTCCTTGCAAACATTTGAACACAAACTATTCTTTTATTGAAATAATGGGAAATGTTACAACATTGGAGCATAGCTCCTTACAGAAGCAAATGATAAATAAAAGCTAAACAATCCTAAGCATCTTCATCAGACGAAGAACCAAATGCGTTGTGCAGCTTAAGCTTCAGGATCTCTTTCCCATAGTGAGCTTTCAATTCGGCCTTTTCGGTCCTTAGCTTGTTAACAACAGTCTTCCAATCGTCAGGAGTTGGAGCGTTGCTTGTTGAACCTTCAAGATTTTTCTTGCTTTCTTTGATGTACCTCTTGATTGCAGCGTCTTTCTGACGAATCTTCTCATCTTTGCTCATGAGCCATCCATCTTGATAATAGAGAGTTTCTTCGTGATCTTTCACTCTTTTCTTCAACTTTCTATTTTCCACATCAGTTTTACGAAACTTATCTTCCCAAGCATCTTTCTCTAACGTCATCTTGGCTAAAGTGTCTTGGTATTCCTCCATAGTGGGAATGTTGGGCCGTTGAGATACTACTGGAAACATGGGTTTTTCATAAGCATAAGGCATTTGGAACTCCTTTGCTCTTTTCTTTACCCAACAGGTGTAGGCGTCCATGGCAATGCAATTTCTTGCCTCACCTTTTTCTTTCCATCGGACGTCGTACCAAGCTCTCACCATTCTTGCTTTCAACCTTTGAGGATTATCTCCTTCTCGGTAGAAGTAGCCTTCCACTGTGGGACCAATGGGCTTAGTTGAATTTGCATACCCGAGTTGTCGTCGGGCTAGGACCGGATTGTAGTTAATTCCTCCTTGTGTACCAATGAGGGGTACGTTGGCGAACTCTCCGCAACTATCAATGGTTTTTGTACCACAGCGAGCCAAGGTATACCAACGAATATCATTATTAGTAAGAGACATAAGTCTTCGAGGCCAACGTAAGCCTTCTCGGTTTTCCGTGAAGATAGGAGACTCAGGTAAGTGTGAAACAATCCATTTGAACAACAAAGGTGCACAACATACAATGATTCCACCGCCTTGGCGATTCCTATGATGGACAGAGAAATACATGTCACCAAGCAAAGTCGGAACAGGATTTCCAATCAGAAAGATCTTTATGGCATTGATATCAACAAAATCGTTAACGTTGGGAAACAGAACCAACCCATAGATGAGCAAGGCTAGTATAGCTTCAAAAGCTATCATGCTAGCTACCAGTTTCGATGAAATCAAAGGCTTTCTTTATTAGGAAGTGTGAAGTTAAACCCGGGAGGTTTCCTTTGGTAGTCCAATTACTCTCTACTTCAGACTTCTTCAAGTGGATACTTGCTGCAATGACATGTGACTTAGGAATGGCTTCCAAACCATTGAAGGGTATTTTGTCAGACACGGGAATACTCAAAAGATTGGCATATTCTTCCAAGGTCGGTACCAACTGGTAGTCTGGAAAGGTGTAACATCGGTAGACGGGATCATAGAACTGAACCAGAGTTTTGAGAAGTCCTTCATCAACATGAGTGTTCAAGATAGGCAAAAGCTTTCCATAACTTTTCCTAAAATCGGGAGGATCTTGTACAAAAGATGCCAACTCTCTAAGTTTTTCCACATCAGGCGCTTTGAAACCGTACTTTTTGGTATACCTTTTTACCCCTTCCATAACTTAATCCTATAATGTTTGCAAAGAAAATCCTCTAAATCTTTGGAAAAATCATGTTTTTATGGAAAAAGATGAGTTTTCTAATGAATGTATGAATGCATGGATGCATGGATGCCACATATTCAAACATTGTAAAGCAAACATGGTAACGCAAACATGGTAACGCAAACATGGTAACGCAAACATGGTACTACAAACATGGTAATACAAACATGGTACACATAGGTTCAAAGGTCCAGCGTCACGAGCATGAGGTCAGAGAACCAAACATGGGATAGTACTAGGGTTAATCACCTGCACAACATGTTCTACTGATACGTCAGAGTCTACATTTTTCTTTCGGATATTACCGGCTTGCACAATTGAACTTGTGAGCTAGCAATATTCTCAAGAAAAACTCGTCTGAGTGTGGCTCTCCGCATGACAACTAATCCAAGTCTTCACCTGAATAGTTTCTGCGCCACAAACTATAGTGATTTTGGAGTTAAAGGTCAGGGATGATGATTGGGATAGTTCATATATGGTACATGGATGGTGTTTGGATGATTAACTTGGACTGAAATGAGCTAGAACGAAAATTAGCATGATAAGGCTCACTTTGTGCAAGTTTGGAGGTTGAAGAGTGATTCTGAGTTTTGGGTGTTTTTGGGGTATGTGGATGGGTCAAACACATCACATATGATGTTTAGAAGTTGTTAGAACCATCACTTTGGCCATAACTTCAAGGATTTGGAGGTTGAGTTTTCTACCTCTTTGAAAACTATGAAACTTGCAATTCAAGAAAGAAGAGAGAAAACCTATAATTGTGAGGTTTTGGCGTGATTTTGGAAGTGATTTGAACCTCTATTTATAGGCCAAGGATTCTGAACTCAAAGCCTTTGCAAGTTGATCCAAGAATGATGATTTGGCTTAAGAGATAAAATGGAATCTTTCACATTAAATGCAAATGGTTAAAAGTGACTAAACCATGGTTAAATCTCAAGCTTCTTATCCTCTTTCATTCTGATCTTTAAATCAGAAAATATCTTTCAATTATTGCTTCTATGCATCATTACTTGGATTATAGGTCATGTAGTGTAAGAACTTTGTGAAAATGGCTTGAAATTTTCATGCATAATGACCTCTAATGACAAAATTCAAAATCATGGCTACACTCCATATTTTTTCATGCTCTTGGACATTTTGGAAAGCTCATATTACACACTTCAAAACCCTAGTTGAAAGTTTCTTCAAGACCTTTAGGGAAATGGGTGAAAAAGATCCATGAACTTTGAAGAAAATGAGATTTTAAGTGAATTTTTCAAAAGATACCAACTTTGAAGCTCCATATCTCTTAAATGGTTGATCTTTTGGAAAATCATTTTATGTGAAAAAGTTGTTTGTTGGATCAAAATCAACAACTTTCATGTTGGAAGTTTTTTTCAGTTTGTAGGTGAAATTTTGAGTTATTCCCTTCCAAAGTTTGGAAAAAAACCATTGAAAAACACTTAGAAAATTTTCTAAGTATGAAAGTCAAACTTTTGACTTTTTGATTCTTGATTGATTTTCTTGATTTTCCTTGATCAAATGACTTCATATATCATATATTGATGATTTGAAACTTCAAAAGTCATGGTTGACCAAAATTCCCCAAAAGTCAATGGTGATCTTGTACAGTTGACTTTTTCAGACGAATCGCGTTTCTGGAGATTTCAAATGAATCAAGCTATCCTCATCAAATGAGTGGTATGAATGGATCATATTGAGGTATTGGAGGACCTTGAGCCATTGTTTAAGTTGTGGCACCATGTTCTGATTAAAAAGTCAATGGTTAAGGTGAATTAGGTCAAAAACCCTAATTGTCGACCTGATGAAATTGATGACTGTGGATCTTGAATTGAGATACAATTTCCATTGGATATTGCCATAGGGATTATTTGAAGATGATTGAAACCTTTGATTGACTTCCTGGGGATTTTTAGGGTTTCCCAAATGTGATCCCTGATTTCAGTCCCTGAGAATTCAAAACCCTAATCTGATGATTTGAACTTGCATTGTTGATCAATCCTTGTGTAGGAGATGTTCTGAGCCAATGGATTAAGTCAAAATGATGCACTTGGGGTCTTGAGGTCATGTCCCAAGTCATTAGGTCAAATCCTGAGCAAAAGTCAGGAGTATGCTATCTTCAGTCAAAACCCTAATCTGGTTGATTCAAAGTCTCTGAGCTTGTTGAAATGGATTTTTGAGGACCAAATGTTGATTGTTGATGAAGATAGTTCCTTTGAGATGAAGGGAGAACAAAACTCTAATTGATTGTTACTTGTACTGATGAGTGATTTCTTGTTTAAATCATGCTGAGTCACAAATAACAAACACAAGCTATGTAATTTGTTAGTGATGCAAATGATGTATATGCAATGATATGAGGTGGTATCTTAGGTCAAAAATTGGGGTATGACACTTAGTCTCATCCATATTATGAGTAGGACACACCACTAGGATCCTTTTGAACCTCTTGTATGCATCCCCTAGTGATTCACCCTCTTTCTGCTTGAAATTCAGTATTTCGTATATTTTCCTCAATGATACGGATGCGGGGAAATATTCTTGCAAAAATGCTTTCTCCATTTCAGCCCATGTAGTTATACTTCCTGCAGGTAAGGAGTAGAATCATTCTTCAGCTTCATCTGCCAATGTAAATGGGAACATACGAAGGCGTTTTGCTTCTTCCGTATGTCCCTCTATCTTCAGCGTTGAGCTCATAGTCAGAAATCTTTGAAGGTGTTTGTTTGCATCTTCATTCATTCTCCCAGAAAAGGATCGTCTCTCCAGCTGATTGATTGTACTTGGATGCAGCTGAAATTGTGCTACATTCACCGGTTGGTTTACTATCGTTAGGCGATCGCCTGGATTGTTGTTTCCACCATAGTCACCAAGTAGTCTCTCCGGTGGTGGTGGATCTGCCATGGTCTCAGGAAGTGTTTCTATTTCTGAGTCTAAACCTTCTGAATGTATTGAGACTACTTCCTCTTCTAGTTTTTCCAGTCTCTCTTGCTTGATTTGTCTCAATCTAGCTCGAAGCGTTCTTTCTGGTTCTGCGTCAAAAGAAAAATCCGCTGAGGCCTTACCTCGCATAAACAAGTTAGACTTTAGTAAAAATGTGGTAATAAAATTTTGGTCGACGAGCAACAAAATTTCAAATGAATTTATAGTTAAACTCTGTATTCTGGCACTCCCGGGCAACGGCGCCAAAAACTTGATCGGAAAAATAGCAAGTGTATTATTTTCACCGATGTAGTTATAATGGGTTTTATCCCAAGTATCAATCTCGAGGAGTGCGTTGCAACACTGAGTTTGATAATAAATTCAATTGAACAAAAACAATAGGTTTGTTCAGATTATGAGAATAATTGCAAAAATAAACACTTGAAATAAATAACTTTACTTATGGAGAATTTAAATATGCTAGGGGAGGTGGTCGTTTGGCTTGCAATGAATGAATTCCAATGATTATCAAAGAATTGTTTTTAAGTTCTCAATTATCAACTTGTAATAGTTTTTCCTAAGTCCTTAGCAAAAACCCTTAAAACCTCTATGTTTTATTTCATTACCCGTGAAAATATAACACTGGTTCAAGCAATCCTAAAATCCAGTTATTGATGATATTTATACGTTGCCCTAGTCCTAGGTACATCCACTATAAACCAATTGTGCACAAACCCTAACTCTTATATTCCTATAATTGTTAGCCATAAATAATTCTCAGTTTGACCAAAAGAGAAAGCATAGAAACATTGCACAATTGAATTGAAAACGTAGAAATCAAACATAGATAATCAGAGATGTTTCGAATTCATTACAAAAGCCAAGAAGGACCACCCCCCTAGCATTGAGGGGTTTAACCTCTCATACTAATATTCAAGAATGACAAATTAAAGAGTTTAGACATTACAAAGATGAATGGGAATTTTGATCTTCAATGGTGTCCACCGTTGAATCTCTTCATTTCCAAACAACCCTTGAGTTCGTCGTCTTCTCCCTTCTCTGAATTCTATAGTATTTTTTCAAAAGTAGTTCTCCTTTTTCACAAACTTCCTTTAATAGTGTCAGCTCAATCCTTGTTTCTACGAAACGTCCGAAGTACCCTTAGTGATCAAGCCCGATACAAATAACGCATTGGATTTTTCCTCCCTCGCGCTCAAAAACACGTGCCGTGTTGTTTCACACGGGTGCCCGTGTTTCTTCTCTGTTTCATGCTAAAAAATCACTTTCCCTTTGCTTTTTGACACGAGCCGTGTTGATTCACACGGGTGCCCGTGTTAACTCACTGTTTTGCTCCCTTTTTGCGCTTTCCCTTAGCTTTTCAACAAGGCCGTGTGGAATAAAACGGGTGGCCGTGTTGACTTCTGACTCCTTCAAAAACTCCACTTTTTCAGCTTTTTCTCGTCCATTTATACCGGCCATTAGTTCCTTGAATCGCATGAATCAACCTGGACAGTAACACTACCAAACAAAGCATAAAAAAGTCTTTTTGACATAATTTTCAATTGATAAACAAAATGATACTCAACACATGAAAACAAACAAACTTTATTAAAAACACAAGAAAATTGTCTCACAGTGTTAACAAAGTAATTAATATCTGTGGGATAATGTACAAAAACTTATTAGAAATGGTGACCGATCAGCAGGCGCCTCTCATCCTTTTTCTTTTTTTTCTCGTGTTTTCTTTTCCTTTTCTTTCTTACATGAAGGGGACGCCTTTTACAATTGTGGCCCTCGCCACTCACAATTTTCTTTGTTAATTAATTCTCCAGTTCACTCAGAGTCTCGTCGGTTCCTAATTTTTTTTCAATCAATCAACCTTAGACAACACATAATCATAGGGATACATTAACTATAATATTCTACAATAATTTCCACGGCCAAATTCATCAATTGAATACTACCAAGGTATTAGAAAATTGTAACAGTAATCACACAAATTCCAAAATTAACAACCCACAACGTCGTAACAATTAGATACGGAACACAAAGATTCGGTACAAATCTGAAAAAGAAATCAAACACACGACATCAATTTTCACAACCCAATTCCTACATACTACTCATCATATAACCCCATTATAGAGTCAGAACCCCGCCCTTACCTTGGATAGGAGATCTCTCCACAATTCTATGACCGAACCTAACTTTCGCCGTTTTTCCTCTTTTTCTGCAACTTTGCAACTTCTACGTCCTCTTAGAGTCTCCAAAACCTTGTTCTCTCTTACTGATAAAACCTAAAACTCCCCGACTGCTACTTCTAATTTTCTTTTTATTCTAATTAACCATATAATTTTCTATTTCTCTTATTTTGCCTAACTTCACACCCCCACTTTGTCACACACAACTATAAAATAAGCCCAACACAATAATCTCATATAACACTAATACTTATATTAATATTCTTTCTAATATTAATAATACTAAATGACATTATTAGAAATCGACCGACTAATCAACTAAATAATCAACTTAGCAACACAACTCAACATATAACAACTTAATAACAAATATTCCGGGAATAATTTAATTAAATAATTAATAAATTACATGCGTTATAACTCTCCCCCACTTAGAATATTTTCGTCCTCGAAAATCCACTCGATACTACAACTATTAATGCAAATTTAGCATCAACTCTCACGAGTCGTACGCATACCAATTGCACCACCTCACACTTCAGTTGCGCAACTCTGATCATCCATCTTAAGTCACCGTCCTCCTTAAAATTTTCGTAAACTATCTGGTTTATAAGTTTCAATATAGTTCCATACTTCTTTAATATACACCATAAAATCGTTATTCACTTTGATATCCTCAATTTTTCACTTTGCGACGTTAACTCACATATAAACTCGCTACTCTGAATGGTTCAATACGTCCAAACTCTTTCCTAGTTACTTCTTCATTAAACTGGTGAGCGACTATCTTCACGACAAGTCTATGAGAATTTTATGGAGGACAAGTCTATACCATCCATTAAGATAGTCTATACCATCCAACACGATCTCGTCTACTATCAACACGAGACTAAGGGTGATCAGCTCTTTAATTTATCAATAGACACACGACAACCATAACGGAGTATAAACCATCGTTACCACATTATAATAATGTTCCTTTAGAACTAGTATTCAAATCACCTAAAGCACTATAATCCAATAATCTCCTTTGTGGTTTACAATTCCTTCCACAATTTTCCTCCCATTCGATATTGTCGATGAGGCACCAATGCTCAACATATTACATAATCTATTTCACACTCACTTAGCATCATGCAAAAGTTAACCACCTTCCAACTCAAGAATGATAATATACCAAGCACATTATAATTTGTCTCGTTCCAATTGAAGTTTTTATCCATGTAGAGGACTTCAACAACATTCATAAATCCCTAGTTTTTTTCTTAAATCTCACAACATTGATGATCCATATTTTTTCACATTGTATCTCCTTTTAATCGCAATCTTGGTAACACCATCTCCACATCCGGTTGGTGATAGTACCTCTCCAAATTCTTCTATTACACATGCCGCCACTTTGGCATCATAAACACGACTTTAATTCCTCTTAAAAGCATTTTTCCTTAAAAGGACATTGTCATTCTAATCATTGTTAATTGGCACCAGCTGCACCTTTATGCGCTTCTCCAATACTTTCACATCCTTTTTAATACCGAACATCTCTTTCTCTCAAAGCAAAGGCCTTCGATAGAACATAAAGTCCAGATGTTACACATGTTACTCCAGATGCATGTTGTTCCACATGTTACTCTAGATGCAGTTGATAGAACATAAAGTCCAGCATATACATTCTGCAATTCGAACACTCTATCTAACACGTTACTGTCTAATCTGTTTTACTAAAATTAATGTCAACCATACAAACAGAGAATTAACAAGCTTTGTATACCACTTCTCATACTCTCTTCGAAATTTGATAAGGACCAATGAAACACGGTATGAGCTTTCGAGACTTCAAAGCTCGACCAATACCAGTTAGCTGAGTAACTCACAAAAATACATGATCTTCCTCATGGAACTCAAGTGTTTTCCTCCTTTTGTCACGGTAGCTCTTCTGGCAACTATGCGAATCTTTCATCTTCTCTTAGATAATTTTGATATTCTCAGAGGTCTGCTAAACAATCTCAGGTCCAAGCACAACACTCTCACCTGATTCATACCAATACAAAGGATTCTACACCTCCTACCATACAATGGCTCAAACGGTGCCATTCCAATACTTGAATGGAAGCTATTGTTGTAGGTGAACTCAATCAACGATACGTAGCTATACCAAACACCTCATTGTTTTAACACACATGCCCTTAGCTAATTCTCCAGATAGTGGATAGTCTTCTCTTTTTGACCTTCTGTCTGCAGGTGATAAGTAAGCGAAACAACTTCACTCCCAACAACATCCCCTCAAACTTCTCGCCTTAGCGAATCAGAGAGTTGTGAGTAGAGCTGTCAAAATGGGCCGAAGCCCATGGGCCGGCCCATCGAGCCCGAAAAAAGTTAGGGCCTGTGCCTTATTTTTTGAGCCCATTTACTTCCGGGCCTTTTTTAGCCCGGCCCGAAAAAGCCCTAAAAAATATGGGCTAGCCCGTATGGGCTTTGGGTAGCCCGCCAGCCCGATTTTTTTAAAATATAATTATAAATTCTAACTCATAAAAAAGTTAAACAAAATAAAAAATTTAATTGGGCCAAATTCCCAGCCCAGGTTAATATTATCAGCCCACGGCCTATACTTACTATCACTTTCAATCAAACCTAATAACCTAATTCATTCGTGAGAATTGAGAACAGAGAGGAAGCGGCTGCTCTGCTGTCTGGTGGTGTCGTCTTCTTTCGTCAAGTGAGTTATTTTCAACACTGGCTGGTGTGCATGTATTTTGTTTCTTCAAGTTAATTTTATTATGCTTTAAGATTATAAATTGTGTAGACAGTGTCTGTGTGTGTTCTATATACAGTGATTTAAGATTAACAATTGTGTAGAGTTGTTGCTACTTATCATAAACATTTTTTTCTTTTTTCTTTTTTCGGTAAAATGTCACAAACACTTGTTTTATAAGCTTATTAAAGCCAAAGAAATTAATTAATAAACTATACATAATCAAAGTAGCATTCACGAACTGTATTATATTCTATCACATGGGAACACAAAGGTAAGATTGAGATTTGAGACAAATAAACATCATAATCAATCCTTAATTTGAACATTGAGTTAAATGACACTCTAATTTTTCCTTACATGATAATTATCTTTTAAGTACAAATCAATACAAGACTAAAAACAAATAGTAAACACAACTGGCTGGTGTATGTATTTTAGATTTTTTTTAAAATTTTTTTTTGTAAGACATCACCAACCTGATTGCATTTGTTTTTTATTTTTTAATTTTATCCTATTTGCAAATTTTTCCATGTTTTCTATTGGTTAATAACAACTTGAGTATTTGATATGGGGATTCTGAATGTTGTTATTGTGTTAATCTGAATGTTGTTAGAAATGTTTTTGTATTGATCTGAAACTGATGTTTGTTGTTGTTTTTGTGTTGATTTACATGTAGGGATTATAGTTTGTGTATACTATAATCATGGAAATTAATAGTGATAGTGAGGTTAATGTTAGACAAGTTAAGGCAACTCCACCCGTACCATTATTTTCTCCGTCTAATGTAATTGATCTTGATGACACTGAGATTAACCAAGAAGAGTCTTCCGAACCAACTACCAAAAAACAAAAGGCCGTTACGTCTGAAGTGTGGAAACATTTTTTAAAGGTTGGGATTGTGGATGGTAAAGAGAAATGTAAATGTAAGGGTTGTGGAAGATTCTTGAGTTGTGCTGCTACTAATGGAACTTCTCATTTGACTCGTCATGTTAACAGTTGTAGGCTTATTTCAAAATTTCATGATGTGGGTGATATGATACTTGATGCCGAAGGAAGATTGAGAAAGAAGAAGTTTGATCCTAAGGTTAATCGTGATATCTTGGTTGAAATGATAATCACACACAATCTACCTTTTAACTTTGTTGAGTATAGTGTTTTTAGAAAATATCAAAAATGGTTGAATGATGATTGTACCTTTGTTACTAGAAATACTGTTTCACGCGATGTTATGAAATGTTATGAGGAAGAGAAACAAAAGCTTAAGTTACAGTTGACTCAAATTAGGGGGAGAGTTTGTTTGACTTCTGATTGTTGGACTGCATGCACTAATGAGGGTTATATTTCTTTAACTGCTCATTATATTGATGGGAATTGGAAGTTGCAAAATAAGATTTTAGCATTTGCTCACATGACACCTCCACGTACCGGTCGAGAATTAGCCTTGAAGGTGTTGGAAATGTTAAGTGATTGGGGTATAGAGAAGAAAGTTTTTTCCATCACTTTGGACAATGCCTCTGCAAATGATAGCATGCAAAGATTCCTGAAAGAACACTTAGAATTATCAAATAGCTTGTTATTTAAGGGAAAGTTCTTTCATACTCGTTGTTGTGCGCATATTTTGAATCTCATTGTTCAAGATGGATTGAAGGTAGTTGGTGATGCATTGCATAAAATTAGACAAAGTGTAGCTTATGTAAAGGTAACCGAAAGTAGAACACTACAATTTCATGAATGTGTTAGTAATGTTGGTGAGATCGATACTACAATTGGATTAAGATCCGATTGTGTTACTAGATGTAACTCCACTTTTATAATGCTCAAGAGTGCGATCAATTATCGTCGTGCCTTTTATAGCTTGAGTTTGCGAGATTCAAATTTCAAGTGTTGTCCTTCAAGTGAAGAGTGGGCAAGATCCGAAATAATGTGTGATCTTTTGAAGCCATTCTACAACATTACTAACTTGATCTTCGGATCTTCTTATCCTACTTCTAATTTGTACTTTGGAGAAATATGGAAGATTGAGTGTCTTTTGAATTCCTATTTGATAAGTAAAGATTCTTTGATTCAAGACATGGCTAAAAAGATGAGGGAAAAATTTGACAAGTATTGGAGTGAGTATAATATTATCTTGGCTTTTGGTGCTATTCTTGATCCAACAAAAAAATTCAACTTTTTGAATTTTGCATATACAAAAATTGATGAGAACACTAGTGAACTCAAATGCAAAAAGATTAAGGGTGAGTTGTATGAGCTTTATGCAGAATATGTCAAACACGGGAATCCTCCTAATCCTAACTTTTCACAAGTGGTACCTACTTTTGGAGGAGTAAAGGATTCTTTGGCATCCTCATTGTATATTTGTGAAGTAAGTGTAAACTATTATTGTTATTTCTTTTGATTGGGTTAATTTTAAAATTTAAATTTTTATCAATTTTATATGTTTAATTTATAGGAATTTGAAGAGCATGAGAGTCAAGCAAGTAACAATACTGGAAAATCTGAACTTGATGCTTATTTAGATGAACAAAGGTTGCCTCCATCGGTTGGTTTTGATATCTTGGCTTATTGGAGAGAAAAGAGTCGTAGATGTCCCAATCTTGCAAGATTGGCTTGTGATATATTGAGCATTCCAATAACTACAGTGGCTTCCGAATCTGCTTTTAGTATTGGCTCTCGAGTTTTAAACAAGTATAGAAGTTCAATGAAAGAGGAATCTGTTCAAGCTCTCATGTGCACACGAAGTTGGTTACATGGTTTTGAAGGTAAACTTGTTAATTTTGCCTCTATATTATTAGGATATATATATATATATATATATATATATATATATATAGAGAGAGAGAGAGTGTTCTTTTGTTCGGATATATGTTAGGATATGTTAGGATATAAATAGAGAAATTAATGTTAGACATCTCTTTTTCATATGAACTGCCACACAATATTATTCAATTTACATTTTAGACACATTTTCAACCTTGAGGGACCACAAGCTTTTGTTTACATGTTTCAAGAATCTATATATATATATATATATATATATATATATATATATATATATATATATATATATATATATATATATATATATATATATAGCAATCTGTAATTCAATACTTCCGTCTAAATTAAACTAAAACGAATGTGTTACATTTAAGGTACATAAGGGGGCCCTTACCTTAAGTAACCAATATGGAGGACGTTGCTCCCTGTTATTGTTAATTTACTTCTATCATGCCATTGGACCAAATTGTTCATATGTAAATAGTGTTCTTGTGACAGTAACAGTAACACTAACTTTTGAGAGTAACACTAACAAACATGTATCATTAAAGGTCCTCCTACAATATATGTTCTTGTTGATTTTATTTAACAAATTCTTTTATTGTTTTGTAGAATTTGATAACGACATTAATGTTAATCAAGATGTTGGATTTGGAAGTGGACAAGCATCAAACACATTTGAGCATTTGAATGCCGTTGAAGAAAACTCAAGTGACATTGCGAGTCGAGTCAAAATTTGAACAAAGTTATTTTGTGTTATCATGAATATGTTGTGTTATCATGAATATTTTGTTATCTTGAATATTTGAAACTTAAAACTTGTTGTATTTTGGATATTGTTGTATTTTAGATATTGTTGTATTTTGGATATTGTTGTATTTTGGATATTGTTTGAATTAAGTTAATGTGTTGTTTTATATTTTAATTGTTAACCATATGAATTATTTAGAAATCCATATATATATATATATATATATATATATATATATATATATATATATATATATATATATATATATATATATATATATATATATATATATGTATGGGACATATTAGGTATTATTTTTTAAAAGAATTTTTTTTATTTAAATAGGCCCGTTTAGGGCCTGGGCCCGGGTAGTCCGCAGCCCAGTCAGAGCTGGGCCTGGGTAGTAAAATGAGAGCCCATTTAAATATGAATATTTTCGGCCCGGTCCTGAAAAGCCCGAGGCCCACATGGGCCGACCCGTTTAGAGCCGGGTAACCCATATTGACAGCTCTAGTTGTGAGGGCTATTAGTTTTCCTCTGCCCTCCTTATAAACTATATTTTTCTTGATAAAAGAAAAATAATACACGATTAAAAAGAATTTAATTAAGAAATTATACCAGTAAATAGAAAATAAATAACTCATAGTAAATTAATATGAATAATAAACCTATCAAATTTAAAAAGTTTATTAAATTAATCTCTCTTAGCTTCTTTCTTTCTTTCACACTCGCCTATACTAGTATTTTTTTTGGCGGAAAAACGTGTCACACTGTTAAAGCGGTATCACCACGAACTGAAGTAAAGCCCTTCACCAAACAAAGCGGCATCTCCCAAACTGAAAAAAAAGGAAGAAGAAAAAAAAAAGGTAAAAAAGCACTTAATCATTTCGTTTTTCTAATGAAATTTGTAGTGCATTATGTTTTTGACATGGAGCATGAATCTCTTTGCTATGTTTCTGAACAAGGAAACCGATCAAGTTATTTATGGAGAGGGAATGGACTTAGGGTCCCTTTTAACATGCACAGTTTTTACAAACAACGCTCTGGTCTTTGGGAAGAAAACAAAGTAAGCAATAGTTACTTTCTTATAAAATCAACTTTTTTTCTTCTGTTTGGTTTGCTAGGTTTGTGATAAAAATTTGTACTTGATGATTTGATGGGTTTTGTTAAGGTTTGTGAGATGGAAGCAAAGGACACTAACAGCAAGAATCTTTCATATTCTCCCTCGGAAGCAATCAAGGTAAGCACTACAATGCCACTCTTTTTTTTTTTGTGGGTCAGTGGGTGTGTTTTGTCATAAAAACTTGTACTTGATATTCTATGTTTGTTGCAAAAAGAGGTTTTTTTGGAGTCTGTCGTGGGACCATCTCTGTCGGGAGAACCAACCGACAACGACCATCTTCGGCTGAAGATGATGCCCACAACACGGAGATCATCCTGGCCATTAATCACACGCTTCATGATTCATCGCCCAGACTTATGTTTTTGTAATATAGAACAGATCATGTTCAAGTAATATCATTGTGTTTTATGTAAAAAAAATGGTTCTAATAAGTCTTGTAATCCTTCCAGATTTTGTTACCAATCAAAGCAGCTCTGGTGGTGTTACCGTTTCAACAAGCTAGGGCCCACTTTGAGCTTTTCATGGTTGGTAAGATTTTAAAGCTTCCCACAAAAGCTGTAACTTTTTATACTCTAAATGAAATCTGATGTTTGGCTCTAGTATATACCCTATATGCTTAAACAAAATATAGTGTTCTTTTGTTGCAAGTTGAGTTCTTATTCCATGTTGTTTCATCTTCTATATCCGCGTTGAAATTCAATTGTTGCTAGATTGGATTTTTAGTTATTAAATTTAGTGAAGCCAGCCAATGTCTTTGTGCTGATTGCTGTCATCACAACAATATATGTTTTGGGTCAAGATCAAACTAATCTGTCCC
The DNA here is from genome assembly GCF_029867415.1 of Vicia villosa. Taxonomy (NCBI): domain Eukaryota; kingdom Viridiplantae; phylum Streptophyta; class Magnoliopsida; order Fabales; family Fabaceae; genus Vicia; species Vicia villosa. The sequence goes on along the minus strand of NC_081181.1, from coordinate 123,253,521 downwards.
TGTTATTTTCATGTCAATGTTGGATCTTATAAAGGTGTTAGTTTAGCTTTGGGTCAGGATTTATGTAGTGTCAGCTTATCCTTCACGATTCTATCAGCGCTGTCTTTGTTCCAAAGACTTTCCAGTGACAGGCTTTAGATGTTTATTCATTGTAGAGGTCAAGTAAGTATGTAACTAAAGTTCCACATCGTTACGGAGCCGTGTGATGATGACATAGCGAACTATTCTTTCGCCTTTTACTAAAGAATACCGTGTCAGCGTCACATTTAGCGGTATACGCTAGTTTTTGGAAGAGTCCTCAATTTGAGGGCTCTGCAAATTTAGTTAAAATTTGTGTCTGAGATATGTTGTGTAGAAGTCTCTTTCTGAGGCAACATATGCTCTTCCTTTTTATGTGTTGGACTTGAGCATTGGTATTAATCCTTAGTATTTATCTACAGTAAGATTTTTAATTTGTTTCTTAGTTATCTACTTTAACTCAATTACTTCATGTAAGCCGCTGCAGTGGGAAATTACGTTCCAGTGGGAATTGAAAGCCGCTGCTGCAGTGGGAAATTACGGTCCAGTTGGAACTTACACTCTAATAAGAACTCATATGCAACTGATGTTATATTTAGTCACAGATTGGAAAACATATTAAACTCATCATTGCAAAATTTGCAAAAGATATGACATTAAACTCATCATTGCAAAATTTGCAAAAGATATGACAGGTGTTGCATTATCAAGCTCCCCTTATCAGAGAACATATAATAGCAAGAAGAATCTGTTGCCAATTTTGTTACCGGAACCAAGTTGAAACTAAACAATGGCAGGTATAAAACATCAATTAAGATAATAGAGTCAATGAGATGCACTTTCATTAAAGAATTCTGCCATGGCCTATTATATGTTGAAAACATGTCTTAAGTAGAGCATATGTGGTCGTCAGTAGCACCATTATATAAAATTCTTAAATCTAATTTTCCGTTTGCAGAACAATACGAAACAGATTGATACCTTGTGTGGAGGTCAGTGTACAAGCCTGACTCACACCGTGTGAGGCAACATTTGCTCTTTCTTTAATTGTGTTGAGCTTAAGGGTTGCTATTAATCCTCAGTATTCCTCTACAGTAATATTTTCAATTTGTTTCTACTTCAACACAATTACTTCATGTAGAATTACTTCCAAGTTTGTCACATTATGAACACATCTTGGAATTTTCTCTACTTCTCTCAAAGAGACCGACCTTTAATGTCATCTAAACTATTTTGCCTCTCATCTTTAATGCATGTTGTTAAAGAAACTATAAGTGAAATATGATGTTTGGCAGTAGCTCAGTTTGATATATGTTAAGCCTTGCTGTGCAATGAAGAGTACTATAGTTTTTCATTGGTGTTTTTGAATGAAATATGTTAAGGCTAACTGTTTACAGTGCATGCATAAGACTAAGGTAAATCCTCTTTTGTCATCTACAGGATTCTTTGGTATGCTATAGCCATGGTAGTTTTTGATCATGCAAATGGTGAGGTTTGTAAAGATTTACTTAAAACAAAAGATGGAACAGATCATTGGCTCATATATAGCTCTTGTTTTGAAAGGTGAATCTGCTATTTTTTGTGTTGAAATTCAATTGTGCTAGATTGTGATACTTTATTAGTATTTAAAGATAGGGGCCAAGTGAGTGGGTGTCAGGCTGAAGTCCCACATCTTCTACTTCATAAAAGAAACTATACTGCTTACATATAAATTGAAAGGACCTCTATCTCAGTCATTTACGGAGCCGTGTGATGATGACATAGCGAACTATTCTTTCGCCTTTTACTAAAGAATACCGTGTCAGCGTCACATTTAGCGGCATACGCTAGTTTTTGGAAGAGTCCTCAATTTGAGGGCTCTGCAAATTTAGTTAAAGTTTTTTGTATGTTTACTTAACATTGAAGGCCCTGCAAGTTAAAGTTTGGTCTTTATTTATTTTCTTAGTTTGAAGTTTGGTCTTTATTTATTTTCTTAGTTTGACTATTTATAACATATTGGAATTAGATTACGGATTAACTATTGATATAGAAATATGTGATTGGTTCATCTTCAAAAATGTATCCTTTCAAATCCTAAGTGTTTGATCTCCATGACCCAAGAAAGACTCTTCACCACCCACAAAAGGTTGATCAGGGATTAGTTAGTGGATTGAGAAAAGAAACAACGAAACTGCTTTGATATCTTGTGTAGAGGGCTGATTTAAGCTTTGCTATTAAAGTATTAATCCTTAATATTCCTCTACAATGAGATTTGTAATTTGTTTCTGAGTTATTTACTTCAACACAATTACTTCCAGTACTAATAGATTTATTTTTACAAACCACAATATTATGTAATTTAATAATGGAGTGTACATCACAAGGAGTTCAAGAAAGTATCAAATTACTGTAGTATCCTCTCAAATTTAAGACAGATATTTTGTTAAGCAAGGACATATGCTCCTATTTTGTGGTCTTTTTACCCTCCTCTAAATCCTGTATTGAATGACAAATTGCAAACATAACCAAACTCACACCATCTAATATCCCATATGAACCCACTTGTCATTTTGTGGCTGGATTAGAAGGAAGTAAATTTCATGAACTTTGGTACTGGGTTCGTGACTGGGCCATTTACTACTATAATGTTATTTTCTTGTCTTAGTTTTTGAACAAGTTAGATCTCTTTCTCTCAACTTTATTCTTTGTGGTTTAATATTTGCTTGTCTTAGTTGTTTAAGGAAAAGAAGGATGAGTAGATGGACTTTGCAGCAAAATTTCTAAGTCCCACACTGCTAATGAGAGAAATTAGATGAATTTGAAGTTATATATAAAAGGAAGTTTATTTCATATTTTAACTATCTTTGCGCTTGGGGCAATGACGCAGCTAGTGAGGTTCTAACCGAGGCGCGTCTATTGCTGGTTGAAAACTATTTCCAAACCCCCTAATAGGCTTGGGTTCAACTCAAGCCTTTGAGAATTTCTGGAAGGGGACTCCCTTAGGGGTAAAGTCCTGCAAATTTAGTTCAATTTATATTTAATCTAGGAAGATCTCTTGTATCATTAATTCTCTAGTATTCACAGTTTGCCCAAATTCTAATGTTTTATTATTACCTATCATTGATTCTCTAATTTTCACAATTTGCCCAAATTCTAATGTTTAATTATTACATAAGATATAACTTGGTACTGGTGTTTTATATTGTTACTTAACATTACAATAGTAAAATAGCCCAGGTGCCAAACCTTGAAACAAAAGTTAAGATTGTCAGTTTTTGAATCAAAATAAAGATCCACATGATATGTAAGGTTTGATCTTAGTTAAATAACTGTTCTAAAACATAGGAAGGTTTGATCTTAGTTAAATAACTGTTCTAAAACATAGGAAGGTTTGATCTTAGTTAAATAACTGTTCTAAAAACAGGAAGAGGAAAAATGAGGAGATCATGGAACAAAAGATTGCATACCGTCAATTATGAGATTCTATGACTACAATCAATATATTGCAATGTGATTTGGTGTATAACATGTTGATCCATTAAGTGAATATAGACTATAAATACAACTCCAACACTAAGTTTGGGGAACAAATAAGTCATAGTTTAGATTATTATTATTATTATTATTATTATTATTATTATTATTATCTTTCACAAAAAGAATGATGAGAGACACTTTAATGGTTCTTTTTCCTTTTCCTCTTAAGAATAAATTAGTGTTATGCTATCTGAGACCCACATCGGAAATGTCTGAATGAATAGTATGCAACATGAGGTATAAAATAGAAGTGTGTGACACAATGCAACATACTTACCTGGATGGGGTCAATGGGTGATCAAGAAGGCCCATGGCCTAGGCAAGTGACCTCCATTGCACTTAGGAGGGGTGCTAGCCTAAGGTCTACCCAAGTGGTGGAGCCTACATCATAATTTGTTGCTGTGGGGGCTTGCGTTCGCGCAGCCCCCTCCCAATTGAGTTTCAAAGTTAAGTTTTTGTTTTGAAATATAAGAATATGGTCTCATGGTCCTTTCAAGTATTTCTCTTTGTTATCTACATCGTTTTTTCAATCAACAAGTGGAGATTTCCAGACTTGCAATGGTAACTCTTTGGATATTCTATGTTGGTGTTGAGTTGCAAATTGGGGACTTTGAAATCGTGCAAAGTATGTCAAAGAAGACTACTTGATGAAAATTGTAAGTTATATAAATAAAAATGTCATCAAATTGATGAAAATTTTGAAGAAAAATTATGTGTTGCATCTATGCTTTTATAAAGCCTTGCTAGATAAGTGCAAGATTGATAGATGAGTGCAAGATACTTACTGTTAGGGAAAATATCCGTTGGAAGCTATTTTCCCAACCACTTATGTTTTGGTAAGAAAATTCCTATGCAATTTTATTTCTCTGCCTTTTGAAGAAAAATTATGTGTTGCATCTACGCTTTATAAAGCCCTGCTAGATAAGTGCAAGATTGATAGATGAGATACTTACTGTTAGGGAAAATATCCGTTGGAAGCTATTTTCCCTACCACTTATGTTTTGGTAAGAAAATTCCTATGCAATTTATCAATGGTAACATGTTCCATGGAAAGAAACTGAACATAGTGGTTTCAAAAGGAAAGTTTAGACCAAATAACATAACCTTAGCACATTTTCATATTCTCTTGAGAAATTAAACAACAAACTTATCATCATATTCTCTTGAGAAATTAAACAACAAACTTTTAAGGGTTAAATATGTCGAGAGTTCATTAAATATCCTATAGTTCAATTTTAGCCTAAAATAATTCTTTCAAATACTGGATCTTTTCCGTTCATAATTTTGATCTCTTCTATTAACTACCTCTAATAGGAGTTGACGTGGAGGGACAACGGACAGATTTTGACACTTAGGCGGATAAATAATGGGCCTTGTTGGATTTTACTTGAATAAATATTTATTTTCTTATCATTTTTCTTAAATGTCATCTTCTCCAAATCATGACATAATCTAAGTGTTCTTCCCCCAAATTTTCTGCAAAAGTGCGTGCATAATTCAAAATAGTCGAGCCAAATATTTGCTTCATCTCAACTCCTCACCTTAATAATTTGAGTCAAATGTGTTTCAATGTCTTCGCGAACGAAACCTTTGTCCATGTATACCCTTGACATATTTATCACTTGATTCATTAGAGTGATCAACATCCTCATCACATTTTTTCCTTTATTTTATTTCTTATCCTATCCATAAATGTTGTCTCACATGTAGATGGTATGATCTTAGTGAATATTTCAACTTCACAATTATTTTTTCCAACAAAAATCAAACTCTGAGTCCATCCATCCCCTTGATTAAACCATATGTTTCAAAATAGGATCGAAAATCAGGATCTTGTCTAATATATGCATACAATTTTCCACCCTTGTACCTTAACTTAAGTTCTTTTAGGAAACAACCTTAGGTGATGTTTACCCAGATTTTTGGTAAATAACGCTAGTCTCTTATTAAATGTTACAAACAAGATCAACCAGAGAATCTTAGAACTAGTTGTGCTATGTTTGGTTTAAATGTAATGTTAACTCGTATTTAATGCATAAAGGATAAAACTTGAAAAAGGTGTAATTGCACAGAATTCAAGGGAAAGTGACAGAAAATGATAAAAGACAATAAAAATGCAGAAAGCAGTAAGAATTTAAAGGGATTAAAAGAAAATCATTGCATAATAATGTAAAATGGTACGCATACGTACATTTCATAAAGTTACACTCGTTTCTCACTAATTTGCACAGAGATTGAGTATTCTTTTGTAAATGTAAAATGCGGACCCCTAATTCTATGAACAAAGCAGTTTATATAGATTTATAAATAATAACTACCCTAACGGTCGACTAATAATCAGCCAACACGTGTCTCGACCATGCAATCCCCGTCCATTGATCTTCCACGTGTCCCAGAGAAACAACCGTCTGATCTTATTCATTCGCTATCGACTCATGGCATCACATGTTTGAACTAAACCAAAACCTCTAAGTCTTTTCCTTCGACCTCTTTTATATAAATCGTTATTTCGACTTTTTGTCGAGCAACTTCGACGAAAATTCCTTTTCGACTATAATAAAACTCCACTTTCCTAAATCCTTTCTTTGGATACTTTTAAGGTGTGATAGTGATCCAAAAATTCTAGTCAAAATCTTTGAGGTAACAAATTTCCCCCTCAAAAGGCCAATTTCGACTATATTGAGGAGAATTTTAGCGTTTTGAATTCAACTAGATTTCGAATTTTATACTAACTCTTAAACGCCATAATTATATTACGATTCCCAAGGCAATCATCATTACCTATTCCCTAGGTTATTGGGCTCTTAACTGCCACCATTACTTATTTTCAGTTTCCAAAGCATTTGCCATCATTTGAACTTCACACGTTCTTTTTTGCCAACGCACTGAGCAGTAACTCTTGGTAAACCCATCCCTACTATAAAAGCAACTCTTCACTTTTATTCTCTTTTTCACTTTTGCGTTACATCAATCTTTGCTACAAAACCTTCTTCTTACTCGTTTTCTTCTTCAACATTCTCTTAAAACAAAACCCATTTCTCAAGTTCCTAAAACTCTCTGTCTATAACTATGGCTGCTTCACTGTGTATGACACCAGTGCTAACCCCCTATCTACCATTATCTCTCTTGAAGAGGAAGAACAAGGGTTACAATTTACTCCTCAACCTGCAACAGACGATGCCAAACTCACCATTTGGAAAAACCAAATGCTGATCCCTTTTTAAGCTTCTGATAAACTTCTGGCATTCTCAGGGCCATGTCCGGATCATCGTTCTCATCCTAAAAAGGTGCAAACGTTTTTTCCTTCTTTCTCAGCCACCAGGCCCATTACTTTTGAGAAGAACCGTCAACTAGACCTGAAGTTCATGGATCCTGCCATGAGGGTTTTCCGTTCGACTCCACCACCAGGTAACAAAGACTTTATGGCTTGGCTCGACAAGGTTCAAGCAAAGAAACAACAAAGTGGGAAGAATTGGGGATTTTAGACGCCATCCAACTGTCGAGGACTGCTCACAAAATCAATTCCAGCATGCTGTTTGCCTTCTTCTTCTTCTGGGAAGGTTCGACTAATACTTTCCATTTCCCTTGTGGAATGATGACTCCTACACTTTTCGACATAGCAACTACCCCAGGGCTTTCGCCTTTAGGGGAAGTATTCGACCCTACAATTCCGACGGAAATGGAATTCAACTTCAACAACACCACCATCACCAAATACATCATGGATCACCATGTTAAAAACTCCACTGAAGTTTCTGACGAAGAGCACATGGCCTTCTTGACCTACTGGCAGTCGCACTATCTATTTTTCCCTGGATCTCTCCAGATAGCCAAAGCTTACATCCCCATGTTCATGAAGGTCGAAAGATCTCCATAGGTAAGCTTTTATTAGCCTATATTTATCAAAACTTAGGCTTAGCTTCTTTAAGATTGAAATACCTCCATGAAACTCCAAAACAACTCTCCCTATCAGGCCCTTACTAGCTACTGCAACACTGGCTTAATGCCACTTTTGAGTCACACATTGGTTTCACCATATCACCAGCCATTATGGAAGTCATGCACGACCGACGCGTCGAAGGCATCAAGCTTGCTTTGCAGACTCCCCAATGTGAGTCTAATAAGACGAACTTTATGAGGTTCATTAAACTATTCTCAGAATGTAAGGCCTTCCTTTCGTCCATGGCTCCTTTCTCCAATAGGTGCTTTGGACCTAGTTGGTTTAGGGCCATCTTTCCAGGCAAAACCCCAACAACACATGCTCACCTGAATGTTATTTGGGTGGCATTTTTAACTCCAACTCTTTGGTCATACCGAATCAAATCCACTGGAAAATGTAACGGGTTCACCGGTTATCAACCTAACTTGGTGTCTCGACTATTTGGCCTCAGCCAAATGTTACCCAAAAGTTTATACACCCATGAAACTGACATTTGTTGGTCGAGAAGACTATTCACCTCTCGAAACCATGTCGATTGTTTAAAGTTCCATAATAAACAATTTCTGGAACTTCCCAAGTTCACTTTTCAAACCTCCTACTTGACAACCTAAGAATTTGAGGACTGGTGGAGTCAATACTACCAGCTATTTGATGTCCCCTTCTTCGTCAAGAAGCTGAATGCTGCCTTTGATATTGTGGAAGATCGACTAAGCATAAGTAAGTCCTTTATAATCTTGACCTTTCATTTATGCAAGGGACCTTTTTAACTTTCAGCATTTTCAGGTCTTGCAGGCGACGATCCAGCTGTCGAAGTCGAAGGTCCTGCGACTAGACAGGTACCGCTATCTTAGTGTATGATTGCCTTTAGCTTTTATCCTGAATTTAACTTAACTCATTTTTCTCAGGGTCGAAAGCGTCTGGGTAGCTCAAACACACCACCATCATCAAAAAACTAAAAACAAATACTGTGAGAAAGGTAATTCATTTTTGTTCATCCTATTCGACTCTTAAGAAAACTTTATATAATATCATGCATGTAACCTTGTTTCTTAGTTAATTGTGAGTGATGACTCTGAAGAAACTACTTCACCGAAAGATGACGAAGGTTAAATCTTTTCTCGACCTTCTGCTCCGACTCCATCAAAGAAGAAAAACAACTCACCAAAAAACAACCTTCTCCCAAGAATGTTGTGGATAAACACCCGGAAGCATCATCATCAAATACCCAAATTGAGGTAAAGTTTTATTCCTGCTTTATCTTTTCTCAACTTAAGTTATCTTTCTAATAAGGTGTCGAATTCTTACTTGCAGAAGCCCCTGATAATTTTGGATTCTATCGATGAGATCCCCAAAAATACAGAGGCAACTGTCGAACCAAACCCAAAAATTACTAATCTCCCTAGTCCACAGAGGACAGATGGTTTTGAGAGTGCTGCTGATTCGACCAATACCCCTCCTGGTCAACCTCAAAAATCCAACATTGTCACTCCTCCAACTCAAAAACATCCTGAGAAGACTCACATGACTTCCACCAATGACAAACAATCAGCTCCTTCTCTAGGTCATAAAGAAAATAATCCTCAACCTTTTGTCGAGACAAGCATTCCTATAATGGAACCCCAAATCAACTCAAATTCGTGATTGAAGATAACAACTCTAACAACTCTGTTGATCAATCAGAAATCCTGAATCTGAAGAAGACTAACCCTTCAGATGCCTTGTTACACTTGCAAAAGCTTAGGGAGACTTCTCTTATAGAGAAAACTTCTACGCTGTCGAGGACTCTAGAAGATGAGATTGAAGTTCCCATTGTGTCTCTAATTTGTCAACTTCGTGACCATCTCCATGAACCTGACTTCCTACTGGTCCTTGAAGAATCAGATTCTCTTGGCGGAGAAATACAGAAAATGCTTGACCAAATCATCAAGGTGTCACTTCCTGCACCAATCGCCTAATATTTCTTCGACTTCGAGGCCTATTTCGACCAACTTTGGCGAGATTTAATTATGAGAAGGAACATTGACCTTCAAACGAAGAAAAAAGTTCTTGAAATGAATAGAGAATGGGACTTCAGTGCTGCTTTTGCTAAAAAGGTCAAAGAACTTCAAGATAAAGTTCAACAGTTCTGTGACAAAGAGACAACGATCAAGCAAGATTTTTAACTATCAAGCCCAAATCGTCGAGCTTAACAAGAAATTAGCCGAACTTGAGAAAGAAAAGACTGCTCTGGCCCATATTGAAGGACTTATTTCCTCTGAAGCCATCATACAAGAGGCTTAAAAAGGAATCGATCATGGCGAAAGAGCCCTTGAGCTATAAGAAAATATTCAAGATCTCAAGACTGGGTTAGCTCGACTTGAGTCCAAGCTTTCTTTTGAAAAGCCTAAGTTGATTGACTTTAAGAATAGATTTCCAGCTTTTTAGAATGATAACTATCTTTTGATGTATCTGGTGTTTTAAACAACACCTTTTTGTACTTCCTGGCCTTCTGGCCATTAACTAATATTATTTTGCTTATGTTCTTGCTATGTCAATTTCCTGAAGTATAGGCTTGTATTTTTTCAAATACTTTCCATTTACTTTCAAAATTTGACGGTTTGAAGCTAACTCTTTGATCTCGTAAGCATTGTTTGTAAATATTCACAATATTCTAAATGGTCCCTCCCAATTTGGTGACCATTTTCCCAATGACTTATCTTTTTGATCCATAGGCAAAATTACTTTCCACACGTAATCATTTACTGCAAACACTTTTGCCTTTACCCTTTTGTTATAGGCTTTAGCCACTCCTTGTTTTTACCTGACTAATATATCAAGAGCTGTTAACCTCTCTTCATCTAAATCGTCTAATTCATCAATCATCATATTCCAATAATGGTCTGATGGAATATCAACTTGTTTTTGCTTGTCGATTGTAAATATATTTCCACGGGTAATACAACATCATGCCCATAAGTTAGACCAAAAGGCATAGTGTTTGTAGCTTCCTTTGGGGAAGTTCTACGTGCCCATAAAATTTGATCGAGAGTCTGATGCCAATTTTTGGGTTTTCTTCCGACATGATTCTTAATTAAATTTATAATGACTTTATTAGCAGCTTCGACTTGGCCATTAGCCTGAGCATAATATGGCATTGATGTCAATAACTTAAATTCGGTTTCAAATGCAAATTCTTGTATCTTTCGACCAGTAAAAACTGATCCCTGATCGGTCGTAATAGTCTCAGGTATCCATACTTGTAAATTCTTGCATCTTTCAACACGAGGGACATGTGCTATATTGGCATAGTCGAAATTTTATAACAACCTAGTTACCAAAGCATAATAAGTAATTAAATGTTCCTTAATACACTTATATTCTTTCTTAATTTGCCTTATTACTAATTCAGAATCACCTCTGATCTCAACTTGGATTGCCCCCAAATCTATTAAGGCCTTTAAACCAGTGATTAAAGCTTCATATTCGACTTTATTATTTGAACAAGACTTACTCCATCGACGCTTGAAAGTCGTTGGAATTCCTTGGGGAGAAATTATTAAAACTCCAACCCATGCGCCGTCTTTGTGGCTAGAACCATCAAAGTACAAACGTCAAGGACGTGTTTCGGCCATATTAAGTGGCACATTAACTATACCATGATCGATTATAAAATCAGCAACAATTTGTCCTTTCATAGCTTTCAAAGGGACATATGTCAAAGAAAACTCAGTCAATGCTTAGGCCCATTTCCCAATTCGACTATGCAAAATTGGTTTGGATAACATATGTTTGATGACATCATAATGAGACGAAACATACACATCAACTGGCTTTATATATTGCTTTAATTTAGTACGTGAAACATACAAACATAGACATAACTTTTCTATATCACTATATCTAGTCTCTGCATCAACTAAAACTTGACTAAGATAATATATGACTCTTTCAACACCACTATCATCTTCTTGGGATAGCATACTCCCTATTGTCAAGTCCGACGCAGGCACACAGCTATATACAACTTCATACATTTGTTTCTGCTGGGTGGTAATAGTATGGGACGCTTTACTAAGTAATCTTTGATTTGATCGAACGCCTGTTGATGTGCCTCCTCCCAACGGAATTCACTATTCTTATTGAGTTTGAGTAGTAGTGAGAATATCTTCGTCTTGCCACTTAGATTTGATATGAATCTCCTCAAGAAGTTGATTTTTCCTAATAAATATTGAAGCTACTTTTTTGTTGTTGGCGCTTTTAGCTCCAATATGGCTTTTTTATTTTGATTAATCTCGATTCCTTTTTTGTGTACCACGAAACCAAGAAAATCACCTGCATGAACACCAAAATCACACTTCAAAGGATTCATTTTTAAACCATATTTCCTCATCCTTTCAAAGGATTGTCGAAGATGGTCTAAATGACCATTTTCTGAGGAAGATTTCACAACTATATCGTCAATATAAACTTGCATGAAATTTTCAATAAAATCATGAAATAAAGAATTCATAGTTCTTTGATACGTAGCCCCCGCATTCTTAAGACCAAAGGACATAACTACCCATTCATAAGTACCTAGGGCTCCTGGGCATCTAAATTTTGCTTAGGCACATCCTCAAGGGGGTCTTGAGCTTGCATTCTCTGAACCAGGCTATTCGGATCCTTTTCAAATCCTAATGGTTCGTCTTCATAGATGCAGTCGAACCTTTCTTGTGAATCTTTTTTCTGGCTAAGTGAGCCACCTTCAATGTTTTTGACAACGACTTCTAAAGCCATCTCTTGCTCCAACTCGACCTCTAAAGCCGTTTTCAATTTATTTTCGGCCAAATAGGCCAAAATTCGAGCCAAATACGTTGGCTCAACAGTCATTACTGTCGACTACTGTCCACCCCGAGGGTGGATTTTCTTCATTTAATGGCTCATTTGGATCTTCTTTGTTCCATATGAAACCATAATTGGGGTCCAAATTTAAATACTTAGACACACTTTCGTCTGAAGAGTAGACCTCTTATGCTTTATAACAAGGAACTACATTGGCCAAATACTGGTCAAAATGCTTCTGACTGACTTTATTCACATCAGCTTTATAATAGCTTTGATCAGCCTCGACACTCCATGTATCCACTCTCGACCTGACAACAGTTTGAAGTTAGCCTGAGAAGCAATTACCATAAAGATTATTGGCCTAGTAGTCGAACCAACAGCCAAATCTACTTGTATCACTCCAAGTATACAACTAGTCTTTCCTTCATAATTAGAAAGGATCATAATGTGTGGCCTCAAATCCTTGTCAGATTTACCTAACTTATGAAGTAAAGAATATTCACCGCAGCCCCATCATCGACAAATACTTTATTTATTGGGACACCATCAACCTTAGCCCTTATGAATAATGGCTTAAGGTGATACATCATCCCATGGCCTGGCTTCTCAAACACAACTTTTTGTTCTTCAACCACACCATTTCCCATCACATAATAACAAACAGGCTTTTCATCCGCCACTTTATCTTGAACGCAATCATCACCATTTACTAAAACTTCCAAAATTATATCATATTCCACAGGAAGCACAGAAGCAATGCCACAGTCGATCTGCAACTCATCCGACTCAACATCGAAATTATCATCATCTAGTACCTCATCTGACCCGTGGGTATACTCAGGTTCTTTCTCAGCATTATTCCTTGGAGTTCATCAGGAACATTTTTCTTACCCAGAACAACAACTGTCGACAACCGCTCATTTGCCACCCTCGTCTGCTCCTCAGTCAACTTCCTATAATAGGGTTTTGGCTGATACCTATCAAACTTTCCCTGAACTGGAGTCAAGTTTTCTATCTTGGACTTTTGGTTCCTCTGATAACGTCTCCACTGTGTTCTTGACATAGGATTTTTTCTCTTATAATTTGGAGACACATAATCATGTCTTTTCGGCCTACTACCACTCTTAGAACCCTCAGCACTTGCACCAGAATCTTGTACTCTCCATTCTGGACGCTTTCCGTCGCGAAAGTTAACAGGTTTCAACCATTTTTCTTGAGGTACATCAGAAGGAGGACGAAAAGTCTTAAGTCTCTCAAACTTTTTCCTGTAAACTTCATTACGACGAGGATCAAACCTTATTTTCTTGGCAGCATCCACGTCATACACAACATCACACCTAGGGCAGAGACCTACTTGAGAGTTATTTTGGCGACACCTCTTCAGGAACTTCAACAAACTTTCACTAGGCCAGGGATAAATCAGACTCAACACTTTTCCACCAGTAGCAAAACTTTTTCCTCCGTCAAAACCCTCAGTAGCTTCGACCATAATCGGCTTCTCCGACCAACAATGGATCAACGTCCACCTGCATCGACGACTTTGGTTTGTCTCCAAATTGCAGCATGCCTTCATTTAAAGCCTTTTGCACCAAATTCCTGAAAAGTACACATTGAGATGTTTTATGACCCAAGAAATTATGAAATTTACAAAAATCCCCCTTTTTTTCTTTTGTTCCAAAGGAGGGTTTTTTAATTCTAGGGGCACTATTATTTGACCATCAGATACTAACAGGTCGAAAATTTCGTCACATTTAGTAATGTCGAATGTATATGTTTTGTTGACAAATTTTTCATTCTTATTATTTTCTACGGGATTTTTCCCGTTTGAAGGTTTGAGTAATTTACACACATAAGGAGGTCCAAGCTTTAATTCTGCCACATTAACCTCACTCTCGTCAATAATACTATCGACATCAGAGTCAGTTTCATCAGCTGCGATATACGCAACTTTTTCTTTTCTGTGATATTTATTTGCTCTTGCCTTCTCAGCTTTCAAACGCTCGACTTGGCAAACCCTATCCACTAGTTGTGCCATATCCCTAAGGTATTGTGTGTCTAACTTTTTCCTAATAGGATAATCTAGACCTTCAGCATCCATTTCAACTAAATCGTGCTCAGGGACTTGTATAAAAACATCGTGCTTTCAATAATCTAAAACGATTTAGATATTCGTCAATTGGCTCATCCACTTTTCGTCTTACACTCGACAGTTCTTTGAGGCTAATTTTCGACTGGCCCATGTAAAACTGCTCATGAAATAATTTTTCTAATTGATTTCAAGAATGTAAAGAATGTGGTGGCAGAGTGGTGAACCAAGTAAAGGCGTATTTTGTCACAGAACTTGGAAAATATTTCATTTTCAAGTTCTCATTATTGGATATATCGCCTGCTTCAGTTTGAAACCTAGCAACGTGTTCCACCGTCGACTCACCAATCTCACCTGCAAACTTAGTAAATTTTGGTACTTTCCAATCCCTAGGTAACTCAGTTTGTCGAACATATTCTGACAAAGGAGATGCAAAATTTGGCCTATGGAGTCCTATGTTAAGACCATTTTGGACCAAAATTTGTTCGATCACATTTGAGATATTATTATGCCCTAAATATTCATTTTGTTGGACATGTCTAAGTATTTGGTCTGCATCTTGATGACGCTGGACCACCCTAGGATTTGTTTGATCAATATGTTCCTCTTAGTCCATATGTGGGACTTGGCTCTGGTTTTCTGGTATCGGCCGATTTTCTGGTATTTCGACAATCCTTACATTCGACGTCTGTGGGGTAGGTCTAGGTGGAACTTGTGGGGTTCCAAATAAATCTGCTATTTTGGCCATCTGACCGGCCAATAATTCGTAACTTTGATTGGTATTATTTATCATGGGAGTAAAAATAGTCCCAATTTGCTGAGTTAAAGCATTTACCATATCATGATTACTTTCGTCCATTTGTTGCCTTATCGACAGCATGGACTTGTGTTCAACGAAGGCGACGCCTGAGGGAAGTATCCCGTCCCTTGTGGTAGACCCCCTGGATTGGACTAAGTCCCAATATACCTCAAAGATTTCGACTAGAATTTTTGGATCACTGTCACACCCTAAAAGTATCCAAAGAAAGGATTTAGGAAAGTGGAGTTTTATTATAGTCGAAAAGGGATTTTCGTCAATGCTGCTCAACAGAAAGTCGAAATAATGATTTATATAAAAGAGGTCGAAGGAATAGACTTAGAGGTTTTGGTTTAGTTCGAACATGTGATGCCATGAGTCGATAACGGATGGATAAGATCAGACGGTTGTTTCTCTGGGACACGTGGAAGATCAATGGACGGGGATTGCATGGTCGAGACACGTGTTGGTTGATTATTAGTCGATCGTTAGCATAGTTATTGTTTGTAAATCTATATAAACTGCTTTGTTCATAGAATTAGGGGTCCGCATTTTACGTTTACAAAAGAATACTCAATCTCTGTGCAAATTAGTGAGAAACGAGTGTAACTTTCTAAAATGTAAGTATGCGTACCAGTTTACATTATTATGCAATGATTTCCTTTTAATCCCTTTAAATTCTTACTGCTTTCTGCACTTTTTATTGCCTTTTATCATTTTCTGTCACTTTCCTTTCAATTATGTGTAATTACACCTTTTTCAAGTTTTATCCTTTATGCATTAAATACGAGTCAACATTACATTTAAACCAAACATAGCACAATTAGTTATGATATTCTCTAGTTGATCTCGTTCGTAACCTTTAATAAGAGACTAGCGTTGTTTACCAAAAATCTGGGTAAACAGCACCTAAGGTTGTTTCCTAAAAGAACTTAAGTTAAGGTACAAGGGTGGAAAATTGTATGCATATATTAGACAAGATATTGATTTTCGATCCTATTTTGAAACATATGGTTTAATCAAGGGGAAATCTCAGAGTTTGATGTCGAGGATGTGAAAATGTGATGCAAACACTAGTTTAAAAGAAGATTTAAAATCCTTTAGAGATGACGGAGATGCAACTGAATTATTTGTTTTTGTTGAAAAAATAATTGTGAAGTTGAAATATTCACTAAGCTCATACCATCTACAGATGAGACAACATTTATGGATAGGGTAAGAAAGAAAATAAAGGAAAAAAATGTGATGAGGATCTGATTCTTCAAGGACCAGTAGGAAGTCAGGTTCATGGAGATGGTCACGAAGTTGACAAATTAGAGACACAATGGGAACTTCAATCTCATCTTCTAGAGTCCTCGACAGCGTAGAAGTTTTCTCTATAAGATAAGTCTCCCTAAGCTTTTGCAAGTGTAACAAGGCATCTGAAGGGTTAGTCTTCTTCAGATTAAGGATTTCTGATTGATCAAGAGAGCTGTTAGAGTTGTTATCTTCAATCACGAATTTGAGTTGATTTGGGGTTCCACTATAGGAATGCTTGTCTCGACAAAAGGTTGAGGATTATTTTCTTTATGAACTAGAGAAGGAGCTGATTGTTTGTCATTGGTGGAAGTCATGTGAGTCTTCTCAGGATGTTTTTGAGTTGGAGGAGTGACAATGTTGGATTTTTGAGGTTGACCAGGAGGGGTATTGGTCGAATCAACAACACTCCCAAAAGCATCTGTCCTCTGTGGACTAGGGAGATTAGTAGTTTTTGGGTTTGGTTCGACAGTTGCCTCTGTATTTTTGGGGATCTCATCGATAGAATCCAAAATTATCAAGGGCTTCTGCAAGTAAGAATTCGACACCTTATTAGAAAGATAACTTAAGTTGAGAAAAGATAAAGCAGGAATAAAACTTTACCTCAATTTGGGTTTTTGATGATGATGCTTCCGGGTGTTTATCCACAACATTCTTGGGAGAAGGTTGTTTTTTGGTGAGTTGTTTTTCTTCTTTGATGGAGTCGGAGCAGAAGGTCGAGAAAAGATTTAACCTTCGTCATCTTTCGGTGAAGTAGTTTCTTCAGAGTCATCACTCACAATTAACTAAGAAACAAGGTTACATGCATGATATCATATAAAGTTTTCTTAAGAGTCGAATAGGATGAACAAAAATGAATTACCTTTCTCACAGTATTTGTTTTTAGTTTTTTGATGATGGTGGTGTGTTTGAGCTACCCAGACGCTTTCGACCCTGAGAAAAATGAGTTAAGTTAAATTCAGGATAAAAGCTAAAGGCAATCATACACTAAGATAGCGGTACCTGTCTAGTCACAGGACCTTCGACTTCGACAGCTGGATCGTCGCCTGCAAGACCTGAAAATGCTGAAAGTTAAAAAGGTCCCTTGCATAAATGAAAGGTCAAGATTATAAAGGACTTACTTATGCTTAGTCGATCTTCCACAACATCAAAGGCAGCGTTCAGCTTCTTGACGAAGAAGGGGACATCAAATAGCTGGTAGTATTGACTCCACCAGTCCTCAAATTCTTAGGTTGTCAAGTAGGAGGTTTGAAAAGTGAACTTGGGAAGTTCCAGAAATTGTTTATTATGGAACTTTAAACAATCGACATGGTTTCGAGAGGTGAATAGTCTTCTCGACCAACAAATGTCAGTTTCATGGGTGTATAAACTTTTGGGTAACATTTGGCTGAGGCCAAATAGTCGAGACACCAAGTTAGGTTGATAACCGGTGAACCCGTTACATTTTCCAGTGGATTTGATTCGGTATGACCAAAGAGTTGGAGTTAAAAATGCCACCCAAATAACATTAAGGTGAGCATGTGTTGTTGGGGTTTTGCCTGGAAAGATGGCCCTAAACCAACTAGGTCCAAAGCACATATTGGAGAAAGGAGCCATGGACGAAAGGAAGGCCTTACATTCTGAGAATAGTTTAATGAACCTCATAAAGTTCGTCTTATTAGACTCACATTGGGGAGTCTGCAAAGCAAGCTTGATGCCTTCGACGCGTCGGTCGTGCATGACTTCCATAATGGCTGGTGATATGGTGAAACCAATGTGTGACTCAAAAGTGGCATTAAGCCAGTGTTGCAGTAGCTAGTAAGGGCCTGATAGGGAGAGTTGTTTTGGAGTTTCATGGAGGTATTTCAGTCTTAAAGAAGCTAAGCCTAAGTTTTGATAAATATAGGCTAATAAAAGCTTACCTATGGAGATCTTTCGACCTTCATGAACATGGGGATGTAAGCTTTGGCTATCTGGAGAGATCCAGGGAAAAATAGATAGTGCGACTGCCAGTAGGTCAAGAAGGCCATGTGCTCTTCGTCAGAAACTTCAGTGGAGTTTTTAACATGGTGATCCATGATGTATTTGGTGATGGTGGTGTTGTTGAAGTTGAATTCCATTTCCGTCGGAATTGTAGGGTCGAATACTTCCCCTAAAGGCGAAAGCCCTGGGGTAGTTGCTATGTCGAAAAGTGTAGCAGTCATCATTCCACAAGGGAAATGGAAAGTATTAGTCGAACCTTCCCAGAAGAAGAAGGAGGCAAGCAGCATGCTGGAATTGATTTTGTGAGCAGTCCTCGACAGTTGGATGGCGTCTAAAATCCCCAATTCTTCCCACTTTGTTGTTTCTTTGCTTGAACCTTGTCGAGCCAAGCCATAAAGTCTTTGTTACCTGGTGGTGGAGTCGAACGGAAAACCCTCATGGAAGGATCCATGAACTTCAGGTCTAGTTGACGGTTCTTCTCAAAAGTAATGGGCCTGGTGGCTGAGAAAGAAGGAAAAAATGTTTGCACCTTTTTAGGATGAGAACGATGATCCGGACATGGCCCTGAGAATGCCAGAAGTTTATCAGAAGCTTAAAAAGGGATCAGCATTTGGTTTTTCCAAATGGTGAGTTTGGCATCGTCTGTTGCAGGTTGAGGAGTAAATTGTAACCCTTGTTCTTCCTCTTCAAGAGAGATAATGGTAGATAGGGGGTTAGCACTGGTGTCATACACAGTGAAGCAGCCATAGTTATAGACAGAGAGTTTTAGGAACTTGAGAAATGGGTTTTGTTTTAAGAGAATGTTGAAGAAGAAAACGAGTAAGAAGAAGGTTTTGTAGCAAAGATTGATGTAACGCAAAAGTGAAAAAGAGAATAAAAGTGAAGAGTTGCTTTTATAGTAGGGATGGGTTTACCAAGAGTTACTGCTCAGTGCGTTGGCAAAAAAGAACGTGTGAAGTTCAAATGATGGCAAATGCTTTGGAAACTGAAAATAAGTAATGGTGGCAGTTAAGAGCCCAATAACCTAGGGAATAGGTAATGATGATTGCCTTGGGAATCGTAATATAATTATGGCGTTTAAGAGTTAGTATAAAATTCGAAATCTAGTTGAATTCAAAACGCTAAAATTCTCCTCAATATAGTCGAAATTGGCCTTTTGAGGGGGAAATTTGTTACCTCAAAGATTTTGACTAGAATTTTTGGATCACTATCACACCTTAAAAGTATCCAAAGAAAGGATTTAGGAAAGTGGAGTTTTATTATAGTCGAAAAGGAATTTTCGTCGAAGTTGCTCGACAAAAAGTCGAAATAACGATTTATATAAAAGAGGTCGAAGGAAAAGACTTAGAGGTTTTGGTTTAGTTCAAACATGTGATGCCATGAGTCGATAGCGAATGAATAAGATCAGACGGTTGTTTCTCTGGGACACGTGGAAGATCAATGGACGGGGATTGCATGGTCGAGACACGTGTTGGCTGATTATTAGTCGACCGTTAGGGTAGTTATTATTTATAAATCTATATAAACTGCTTTGTTCATAGAATTAGGGGTCCGCATTTTACATTTACAAAAGAATACTCAATCTCTGTGCAAATTAGTGAGAAACGAGTGTAACTTTATGAAATGTACGTATGCGTACCATTTTACATTATTATGCAATGATTTTCTTTTAATCCCTTTAAATTCTTACTGCTTTCTGCATTTTTATTGTCTTTTATCATTTTCTGTCACTTTCCCTTGAATTCTGTGCAATTACACCTTTTTCAAGTTTTATCCTTTATGCATTAAATACGAGTTAACATTACATTTAAACCAAACATAGCACAACTAGTTCTAAGATTCTCTGGTTGATCTTGTTTGTAACATTTAATAAGAGACTAGCGTTATTTACCAAAAATCTGGGTAAACATCACCTAAGGTTGTTTCCTAAAAGAACTTAAGTTAAGGTACAAGGGTGGAAAATTGTATGCATATATTAGACAAGATCCTGATTTTCGATCCTATTTTGAAACATATGGTTTAATCAAGGGGATGGATGGACTCAGAGTTTGATTTTTGTTGGAAAAAATAATTGTGAAGTTGAAATATTCACTAAGATCATACCATCTACATGTGAGACAACATTTATGGATAGGATAAGAAATAAAATAAAGGAAAAAATGTGATGAGGATGTTGATCACTCTAATGAATCAAGTGATAAATATGTCAAGGGTATACATGGACAAAGGTTTCGTTCGCGAAGACATTGAAACACATTTGACTCAAATTATTAAGGTGAGGAGTTGAGATGAAGCAAATATTTGGCTCGACTATTTTGAATTATGCACGCACTTTTGCAGAAAATTTGGGGGAAGAACACTTAGATTATGTCATGATTTGGAGAAGATGACATTTAAGAAAAATGATAAGAAAATAAATATTTATTCAAGTAAAATCCAACAAGGCCCATTATTTATCCGCCTAAGTGTCAAAATCTGTCCGTTGTCCCTCCACGTCAACTCCTATTAGAGGTAGTTAATAGAAGAGATCAAAATTATGAACGGAAAAGATCCAGTATTTGAAAGAATTATTTTAGGCTAAAATTGAACTATAGGATATTTAATGAACTCTCGACATATTTAACCCTTAAAAGTTTGTTGTTTAATTTCTCAAGAGAATATGATGATAAGTTTGTTGTTTAATTTCTCAAGAGAATATGAAAATGTGCTAAGGTTATGTTATTTGGTCTAAACTTTCCTTTTGAAACCACTATGTTCAGTTTCTTTCCATGGAACATGTTACCATTGATAAATTGCATAGGAATTTTCTTACCAAAACATAAGTGGTAGGGAAAATAGCTTCCAACGGATATTTTCCCTAACAGTAAGTATCTCATCTATCAATCTTGCACTTATCTAGCAGGGCTTTATAAAGCGTAGATGCAACACATAATTTTTCTTCAAAAGGCAGAGAAATAAAATTGCATAGGAATTTTCTTACCAAAACATAAGTGGTTGGGAAAATAGCTTCCAACGGATATTTTCCCTAACAGTAAGTATCTTGCACTCATCTATCAATCTTGCACTTATCTAGCAAGGCTTTATAAAAGCATAGATGCAACACATAATTTTTCTTCAAAATTTTCATCAATTTGATGACATTTTTATTTATATAACTTACAATTTTCATCAAGTAGTCTTCTTTGACATACTTTGCACGATTTCAAAGTCCCCAATTTGCAACTCAACACCAACATAGAATATCCAAAGAGTTACCATTGCAAGTCTGGAAATCTCCACTTGTTGATTGAAAAAACGATGTAGATAACAAAGAGAAATACTTGAAAGGACCATGAGACCATATTCTTATATTTCAAAACAAAAACTTAACTTTGAAACTCAATTGGGAGGGGGCTGCGCGAACGCAAGCCCCCACAGCAACAAATTATGATGTAGGCTCCACCACTTGGGTAGACCTTAGGCTAGCACCCCTCCTAAGTGCAATGGAGGTCACTTGCCTAGGCCATGGGCCTTCTTGATCACCCATTGACCCCATCCAGGTAAGTATGTTGCATTGTGTCACACACTTCTATTTTATACCTCATGTTGCATACTATTCATTCAGACATTTCCGATGTGGGTCTCAGATAGCATAACACTAATTTATTCTTAAGAGGAAAAGGAAAAAGAACCATTAAAGTGTCTCTCATCATTCTTTTTGTGAAAGATAATAATAATAATAATAATAATAATAATAATAATAATAATCTAAACTATGACTTATTTGTTCCCCAAACTTAGTGTTGGAGTTGTATTTATAGTCTATATTCACTTAATGGATCAACATGTTATACACCAAATCACATTGCAATATATTGATTGTAGTCATAGAATCTCATAATTGACGGTATGCAATCTTTTGTTCCATGATCTCCTCATTTTTCCTCTTCCTGTTTTTAGAACAGTTATTTAACTAAGATCAAACCTTCCTATGTTTTAGAACAGTTATTTAACTAAGATCAAACCTTCCTATGTTTTAGAACAGTTATTTAACTAAGATCAAACCTTACATATCATGTGGATCTTTATTTTGATTCAAAAACTGACAATCTTAACTTTTGTTTCAAGGTTTGGCACCTGGGCTATTTTACTATTGTAATGTTAAGTAACAATATAAAACACCAGTACCAAGTTATATCTTATGTAATAATTAAACATTAGAATTTGGGCAAATTGTGAAAATTAGAGAATCAATGATAGGTAATAATAAAACATTAGAATTTGGGCAAACTGTGAATACTAGAGAATTAATGATACAAGAGATCTTCCTAGATTAAATATAAATTGAACTAAATTTGCAGGACTTTACCCCTAAGGGAGTCCCCTTCCAGAAATTCTCAAAGGCTTGAGTTGAACCCAAGCCTATTAGGGGGTTTGGAAATAGTTTTCAACCAGCAATAGACGCGCCTCGGTTAGAACCTCACTAGCTGCGTCATTGCCCCAAGCGCAAAGATAGTTAAAATATGAAATAAACTTCCTTTTATATATAACTTCAAATTCATCTAATTTCTCTCATTAGCAGTGTGGGACTTAGAAATTTTGCTGCAAAGTCCATCTACTCATCCTTCTTTTCCTTAAACAACTAAGACAAGCAAATATTAAACCACAAAGAATAAAGTTGAGAGAAAGAGATCTAACTTGTTCAAAAACTAAGACAAGAAAATAACATTATAGTAGTAAATGGCCCAGTCACGAACCCAGTACCAAAGTTCATGAAATTTACTTCCTTCTAATCCAGCCACAAAATGACAAGTGGGTTCATATGGGATATTAGATGGTGTGAGTTTGGTTATGTTTGCAATTTGTCATTCAATACAGGATTTAGAGGAGGGTAAAAAGACCACAAAATAGGAGCATATGTCCTTGCTTAACAAAATATCTGTCTTAAATTTGAGAGGATACTACAGTAATTTGATACTTTCTTGAACTCCTTGTGATGTACACTCCATTATTAAATTACATAATATTGTGGTTTGTAAAAATAAATCTATTAGTACTGGAAGTAATTGTGTTGAAGTAAATAACTCAGAAACAAATTACAAATCTCATTGTAGAGGAATATTAAGGATTAATACTTTAATAGCAAAGCTTAAATCAGCCCTCTACACAAGATATCAAAGCAGTTTCGTTGTTTCTTTTCTCAATCCACTAACTAATCCCTGATCAACCTTTTGTGGGTGGTGAAGAGTCTTTCTTGGGTCATGGAGATCAAACACTTAGGATTTGAAAGGATACATTTTTGAAGATGAACCAATCACATATTTCTATATCAATAGTTAATCCGTAATCTAATTCCAATATGTTATAAATAGTCAAACTAAGAAAATAAATAAAGACCAAACTTCAAACTAAGAAAATAAATAAAGACCAAACTTTAACTTGCAGGGCCTTCAATGTTAAGTAAACATACAAAAAACTTTAACTAAATTTGCAGAGCCCTCAAATTGAGGACTCTTCCAAAAACTAGCGTATGCCGCTAAATGTGACGCTGACACGGTATTCTTTAGTAAAAGGCGAAAGAATAGTTCGCTATGTCATCATCACACGGCTCCGTAAATGACTGAGATAGAGGTCCTTTCAATTTATATGTAAGCAGTATAGTTTCTTTTATGAAGTAGAAGATGTGGGACTTCAGCCTGACACCCACTCACTTGGCCCCTATCTTTAAATACTAATAAAGTATCACAATCTAGCACAATTGAATTTCAACACAAAAAATAGCAGATTCACCTTTCAAAACAAGAGCTATATATGAGCCAATGATCTGTTCCATCTTTTGTTTTAAGTAAATCTTTACAAACCTCACCATTTGCATGATCAAAAACTACCATGGCTATAGCATACCAAAGAATCCTGTAGATGACAAAAGAGGATTTACCTTAGTCTTATGCATGCACTGTAAACAGTTAGCCTTAACATATTTCATTCAAAAACACCAATGAAAAACTATAGTACTCTTCATTGCACAGCAAGGCTTAACATATATCAAACTGAGCTACTGCCAAACATCATATTTCACTTATAGTTTCTTTAACAACATGCATTAAAGATGAGAGGCAAAATAGTTTAGATGACATTAAAGGTCGGTCTCTTTGAGAGAAGTAGAGAAAATTCCAAGATGTGTTCATAATGTGACAAACTTGGAAGTAATTCTACATGAAGTAATTGTGTTGAAGTAGAAACAAATTGAAAATATTACTGTAGAGGAATACTGAGGATTAATAGCAACCCTTAAGCTCAACACAATTAAAGAAAGAGCAAATGTTGCCTCACACGGTGTGAGTCAGGCTTGTACACTGACCTCCACACAAGGTATCAATCTGTTTCGTATTGTTCTGCAAACGGAAAATTAGATTTAAGAATTTTATATAATGGTGCTACTGACGACCACATATGCTCTACTTAAGACATGTTTTCAACATATAATAGGCCATGGCAGAATTCTTTAATGAAAGTGCATCTCATTGACTCTATTATCTTAATTGATGTTTTATACCTGCCATTGTTTAGTTTCAACTTGGTTTCGGTAACAAAATTGGCAACAGATTCTTCTTGCTATTATATGTTCTCTGATAAGGGGAGCTTGATAATGCAACACCTGTCATATCTTTTGCAAATTTTGCAATGATGAGTTTAATGTCATATCTTTTGCAAATTTTGCAATGATGAGTTTAATATGTTTTCCAATCTGTGACTAAATATAACATCAGTTGCATATGAGTTCTTATTAGAGTGTAAGTTCCAACTGGACCGTAATTTCCCACTGCAGCAGCGGCTTTCAATTCCCACTGGAACGTAATTTCCCACTGCAGCGGCTTACATGAAGTAATTGAGTTAAAGTAGATAACTAAGAAACAAATTAAAAATCTTACTGTAGATAAATACTAAGGATTAATACCAATGCTCAAGTCCAACACATAAAAAGGAAGAGCATATGTTGCCTCAGAAAGAGACTTCTACACAACATATCTCAGACACAAATTTTAACTAAATTTGCAGAGCCCTCAAATTGAGGACTCTTCCAAAAACTAGCGTATACCGCTAAATGTGACGCTGACACGGTATTCTTTAGTAAAAGGCGAAAGAATAGTTCGCTATGTCATCATCACACGGCTCCGTAACGATGTGGAACTTTAGTTACATACTTACTTGACCTCTACAATGAATAAACATCTAAAGCCTGTCACTGGAAAGTCTTTGGAACAAAGACAGCGCTGATAGAATCGTGAAGGATAAGCTGACACTACATAAATCCTGACCCAAAGCTAAACTAACACCTTTATAAGATCCAACATTGACATGAAAATAACAGGGACAGATTAGTTTGATCTTGACCCAAAACATATATTGTTGTGATGACAGCAATCAGCACAAAGACATTGGCTGGCTTCACTAAATTTAATAACTAAAAATCCAATCTAGCAACAATTGAATTTCAACGCGGATATAGAAGATGAAACAACATGGAATAAGAACTCAACTTGCAACAAAAGAACACTATATTTTGTTTAAGCATATAGGGTATATACTAGAGCCAAACATCAGATTTCATTTAGAGTATAAAAAGTTACAGCTTTTGTGGGAAGCTTTAAAAT
Source organism: Vicia villosa (assembly GCF_029867415.1). Lineage (NCBI taxonomy): Eukaryota > Viridiplantae > Streptophyta > Magnoliopsida > Fabales > Fabaceae > Vicia > Vicia villosa. The sequence goes on along the minus strand of NC_081181.1, from coordinate 123,227,470 downwards.
CTTACCAACCATGAAAAGCTCAAAGTGGGCCCTAGCTTGTTGAAACGGTAACACCACCAGAGCTGCTTTGATTGGTAACAAAATCTGGAAGGATTACAAGACTTATTAGAACCATTTTTTTTACATAAAACACAATGATATTACTTGAACATGATCTGTTCTATATTACAAAAACATAAGTCTGGGCGATGAATCATGAAGCGTGTGATTAATGGCCAGGATGATCTCCGTGTTGTGGGCATCATCTTCAGCCGAAGATGGTCGTTGTCGGTTGGTTCTCCCGACAGAGATGGTCCCACGACAGACTCCAAAAAAACCTCTTTTTGCAACAAACATAGAATATCAAGTACAAGTTTTTATGACAAAACACACCCACTGACCCACAAAAAAAAAAAAGAGTGGCATTGTAGTGCTTACCTTGATTGCTTCCGAGGGAGAATATGAAAGATTCTTGCTGTTAGTGTCCTTTGCTTCCATCTCACAAACCTTAACAAAACCCATCAAATCATCAAGTACAAATTTTTATCACAAACCTAGCAAACCAAACAGAAGAAAAAAAGTTGATTTTATAAGAAAGTAACTATTGCTTACTTTGTTTGCTTCCCAAAGACCAGAGCGTTGTTTGTAAAAACTGTGCATGTTAAAAGGGACCCTAAGTCCATTCCCTCTCCATAAATAACTTGATCGGTTTTCTTGTTCAGAAACATAGCAAAGAGATTCATGCTCCATGTCAAAAACATAATGCACTACAAATTTCATTAGAAAAACGAAATGATTAAGTGCTTTTTTACCTTTTTTTTTTCTTCTTCCGGTTTTTGGGGCTTTTTTTTCAGTTTGGGAGATGCCGCTTTGTTTGGTGAAGGGCTTTACTTCAGTTCGTGGTGATACCGCTTTAACAGTGTGACACGTTTTTCCGCCAAAAAGAATACTAGTATAGGCGAGTGTGAAAGAAAGAAAGAAGCTAAGAGAGATTAATTTAATAAACTTTTTAAATTTGATAGGTTTATTATTCATATTAATTTACTATGAGTTATTTATTTTCTATTTACTGGTATAATTTCTTAATTAAATTCTTTTTAAACGTGTATTATTTTTCTTTTATCAAGAAAAATATAGTTTATAAGGAGGGCAGAGGAAAACTAATAGCCCTCACAACTAGAGCTGTCAATATGGGCTACCCGGCCCTAAACGGGCCGGTCCATGTGGGTTTCGGGCTTTTCAGGGCCGGGTCCAAAATACTCATATTTAAATGGGCTCTCATTTTACTACCCAGGTCCAGTCCTGGCTGGGCTGCGGGCTACCCGGGCCCAGGCCCTAAACGGGCCTATTTAAATAAAAAAAAATCTTTTAAAAAATAATACCTAATATGTCCCATATATATATATATATATGGATTTCTAAATAATTCATATAGGTTAACAATTAAAATATAAAACAACACATTAACTTAATTCAAACAATATCCAAAATACAACAATATCCAAAATACAACAATATCTAAAATACAACAATATCCAAAATACAACAAGTTTTAAGTTTCAAATATTCAAGATAACAAAATATTTATGATAACACAACATATTCATGATAACACAAAATAACTTTGTTCAAATTTTGACTCGACTCGCAATGTCACTTGAGTTTTCTTCAACGGCATTCAAATGCTCAAATGTGTTGGATGCTTGTCCACTTCCAAATCCAACATCTTGATTAACATTAATGTCGTTATCAAATTCTACAAAACAATAAAAGAATTTGTTAAATAAAATCAACAAGAACATATATTGTAGGAGGACCTTTAATGATACATGTTTGTTAGTGTTACTCTCAAAAGTTAGTGTTACTGTTACTGTCACAAGAACACTATTTACATATGAACAATTTGGTCCAATGGCATGATAGAAGTAAATTAACAATAACAGGGAGCAACGTCCTCCATATTGGTTACTTAAGGTAAGGGCCCCCTTATGTACCTTAAATGTAACACATTCGTTTTAGTTTAATTTAGACGGGAGTATTGAATGACAGATTGCTATATATATATATATATAGATTCTTGAAACATGTAAACAAAAGCTTGTGGTCCCTCAAGGCTGAAAATGTGTCTAAAATGTAAATTGAATAATATTGTGTGGCAGTTCATATGGAAAAGAGATGTCTAACATTAATTTCTCTATTTATATCCTAACATATCCTAACATATATCCGAACAAAAGAACACTATATATATATATATATATATATATATATATATATATATATATATATATATATATATATATATATATATATATATATATATATATATATATATATATATATCCTAACAATATAGAGGCAAAATTAACAAGTTTACCTTCAAAACCATGTAACCAACTTCGTGTGCACATGAGAGCTTGAACAGATTCCTCTTTCATTGAACTTCTATACTTGTTTAAAACTCGAGAGCCAATACTAAAAGCAGATTCGGAAGCCACTGTAGTTATTGGAATGTTCAATATATCACAAGTCATTCTTGCAAGATTGGGACATCTACGACTCTTTTCTCTCCAATAAGCCAAGATATCAAAACCAACCGATGGAGGCAACCTTTGTTCATCTAAATAAGCATCAAGTTCAGATTTTCCAGTATTGTTACTTGCTTGACTCTCATGCTCTTCAAATTCCTATAAATTAAACATATAAAATTAATAAAATTTTAAATTTTAAAATTAACCCAATCAAAAGAAATAACAATAATAGTTTACACTTACTTCACAAATATACAATGAGGATGCCAAAGAATCCTTTACTCCTCCAAAAGTAGGTACCACTTGTGAAAAGTTAGGATTAGGAGAATTCCCGTGTTTGACATATTCTGCATAAAGCTCATACAACTCACCCTTAATCTTTTTGCATTTGAGTTCACTAGTGTTCTCATCAATTTTTGTATATGCAAAATTCAAAAAGTTGAATTTTTTTGTTGGATCAAGAATAGCACCAAAAGCGAAGATAATATTATACTCACTCCAATACTTGTCAAACTTTTCCCTCATCTTTTTAGCCATGTCTTGAATCAAAGAATCTTTACTTATCAAATAGGAATTCAAAAGACACTCAATCTTCCATATTTCTCCAAAGTACAAATTAGAAGTAGGATAAGAAGATCCGAAGATCAAGTTAGTAATGTTGTAGAATGGCTTCAAAAGATCACACATTATTTCGGATCTTGCCCACTCTTCACTTGAAGGACAACACTTGAAATTTGAATCTCGCAAACTCAAGCTATAAAAGGCACGACGATAATTGATCGCACTCTTGAGCATTATAAAAGTGGAGTTCCATCTAGTAACACAATCGGATCTTAATCCAATTGTAGTATCGATCTCACCAACATTACTAACACATTCATGAAATTGTAGTGTTCTACTTTCGGTTACCTTTACATAAGCTACACTTTGTTTAATTTTATGCAATGCATCACCAAATACCTTCAATCCATCTTGAACAATGAGATTCAAAATATGCGCACAACAACGAATATGAAAGAAATTTCCCTTAAATAACAAGCTATTTGATAATTCTAAGTGTTCTTTCAAGAATCTTTGCATGCTATCATTTGCAGAGGCATTGTCCAAAGTGATGGAAAAAACTTTCTTCTCTATACCCCAATCACTTAACATTTCCAACACCTTCAAGGCTAATTCTTGACCGGTATGTGGAGGTGTCATGTGAGCAAATGCTAAAATCTTATTTTGCAACTTCCAATTCCCATCAATATAATGAGCAGTTAAAGAAATATAACCCTCATTAGTGCATGCAGTCCAACAATCAGAAGTCAAACAAACTCTCCCCCTAATTTGAGTCAACTGTAACTTAAGCTTTTGTTTCTCTTCCTCATAACATTTCATAACATCGCGTGAAACAGTATTTCTAGTAACAAAGGTACAATCATCATTCAACCATTTTTGATATTTTCTAAAAACACTATACTCAACAAAGTTAAAAGGTAGATTGTGTGTGATTATCATTTCAACCAAGATATCACGATTAACCTTAGGATCAAACTTCTTCTTTCTCAATCTTCCTTCGGCATCAAGTATCATATCACCCACATCATGAAATTTTGAAATAAGCCTACAACTGTTAACATGACGAGTCAAATGAGAAGTTCCATTAGTAGCAGCACAACTCAAGAATCTTCCACAACCCTTACATTTACATTTCTCTTTACCATCCACAATCCCAACCTTTAAAAAATGTTTCCACACTTCAGACGTAACGGCCTTTTGTTTTTTGGTAGTTGGTTCGGAAGACTCTTCTTGGTTAATCTCAGTGTCATCAAGATCAATTACATTAGACGGAGAAAATAATGGTACGGGTGGAGTTGCCTTAACTTGTCTAACATTAACCTCACTATCACTATTAATTTCCATGATTATAGTATACACAAACTATAATCCCTACATGTAAATCAACACAAAAACAACAACAAACATCAGTTTCAGCTCAATACAAAAACATTTCTAACAACATTCAGATTAACACAATAACAACATTCAGAATCCCCATATCAAATACTCAAGTTGTTATTAACCAATAGAAAACATGGCAAAATTTGCAAATAGGATAAAATTAAAAAATAAAAAACAAATTCAATCAGGTTGGTGATGTCTTACAAAAAAAAATTTAAAAAAAATCTAAAATACATACACCAGCCAGTTGTGTTTACTATTTGTTTTTAGTCTTGTATTGATTTGTACTTAAAAGATAATTATCATGTAAGGAAAAATTAGAGTGTCATTTAACTCAATGTTCAAATTAAGGATTGATTATGATGTTTATTTGTCTCAAATCTCAATCTTACCTTTGTGTTCCCATGTGATAGAATATAATACAGTCCGTGAATGCTACTTTGATTATGTATAGTTTATTAATTAATTTCTTTGGCTTTAATAAGCTTATAAAACAAGTGTTTGTGAAATTTTACCGAAAAAAGAAAAAAGAAAAAAATGTTTATGATAAGTAGCAACAACTCTACACAATTGTTAATCTTAAATCACTGTATATAGAACACACACAGACACTGTCTACACAATTTATAATCTTAAAGCATAATAAAATTAACTTGAAGAAACAAAATACATGCACACCAGCCAGTGTTGAAATTAACTCACTTGACGAAAGAAGACGACACCACCAGACAGCAGAGCAGCCGCTTCCTCTCTGTTCTCAATTCTCACGAATGAATTAGGTTATTAGGTTTGATTGAAAGTGATAGTAAGTATAGGCCGTGGGATGATAATATTAACCTGGGCTGGGAATTTGGCCCAATTAAATTTTTTATTTTGTTTAACTTTTTTATGAGTTAGAATTTATAATTATATTTTAAAAAAAATCGGGCTGGCGGGCTACCCAAAGCCCATACGGGCTAGCCCATATTTTTTAGGGCTTTTTCGGGCCAGGCTAAAAAAGGCCCGGAAGTAAATGGGCTCAAAAAATAAGGCCCAGGCCTAACTTTTTTCGGGCTCGATGGGCCGGCCCATGGGCTTCGGCCCATTTTGACAGCTCTACTCACAACTCTCTGATTCGCTAAGGCGAGAAGTTTGAGGGGATGTTGTTGGGAGTGAAGTTGTTTCGCTTACTTATCACCTGCAGACGGAAGGTCAAAAAGAGAAGACTATCCACTATCTGGAGAATTCGCTAAGGGCATGTGTGTTAAAACAATGAGGTGTTTGGTATAGCTACGTATCGTTGATTGAGTTCACCTACAACAATAGCTTCCATTCAAGTATTGGAATGGCACCGTTTGAGCCATTGTATGGTAGGAGGTGTAGAATCCTTTGTATTGGTATGAATCAGGTGAGAGTGTTGTGCTTGGACCTGAGATTGTTTAGCAGGCCTCTGAGAATATCAAAATTATCTAAGAGAAGATGAAAGATTCGCATAGTTGCCAGAAGAGCTACCGTGACAAAAGGAGGAAAGCACTTGAGTTCCATGAGGAAGATCATGTATTTTTGTGAGTTACTCAGCTAACTGGTATTGGTCGAGCTTTGAAGTCTCGAAAGCTCATACCGTGTTTCATTGGTCCTTATCAAATTTCGAATAGAGTATGAGAAGTGGTATACAAAGCTTGTTAATTCTCTGTTTGTATGGTTGACATTAATTTTAGTAAAACAGATTAGACAGTAACGTGTTAGATAGAGTGTTCGAACTGCAGAATGTATATGCTGGACTTTATGTTCTATCAACTGCATCTAGAGTAACATGTGGAACAACATGCATCTGGAGTAACATGTGTAACATCTGGACTTTATGTTCTATCGAAGGCCTTTGCTTTGAGAGAAAGAGATGTTCGGTATTAAAAAGGATGTGAAAGTATCGGAGAAGCGCATAAAGGTGCAGCTGGTGCCAATTAACAATGATTAGAATGACAATGTCCTTTTAAGGAAAAATGCTTTTAAGAGGAATTAAAGTCGTGTTTATGATGCCAAAGTGGCGGCATGTGTAATAGAAGAATTTGGAGAGGTACTATCACCAACCGGATGTGGAGATGGTGTTACCAAGATTGCGATTAAAAGGAGATACAAGAAAAAATATGGATCATCAATGTTGTGAGATTTAAGAAAAAAACTAGGGATTTATGAATGTTGTTGAAGTCCTCTACATGGATAAAAACTTCAATTGGAACGAGACGAATTATAATGTGCTTGGTATATTATCATTCTTGAGTTGGAAGGTGGTTAACTTTTGCATGATGCTAAGTGAGTGTGAAATAGATTATGTAATATGTTGAGCATTGGTGCCTCATCGACAATATCGAATGGGAGGAAAATTGTGGAAGGAATTGTAAACCACAAAGGAGATTATTGGATTATAGTGCTTTAGGTGATTTGAATACTAGTTCTAAAGGAACATTATTATAATGTGGTAACGATGGTTTATACTCCGTTATGGTTGTCGTGTGTCTATTGATAAATTAAAGAGTTGATCACCCTTAGTCTCGTGTTGATAGTAGACGAGATCGTGTTGGATGGTATAGACTATCTTAATGGATGGTATAGACTTATCCTCCATAAAATTCTCATAGACTTGTCGTGAAGATAGTCGCTCACCAGTTTAATGAAGAAGTAAGTAGGAAAGAGTTTGGACGTATTGAACCATTCAAAGTAGCGAGTTTATATGTGAGTTAACGTCGCAAAGTGAAAAATTGAGGATATCAAAGTGAATAACGATTTTATGGTGTATATTAAAGAAGTATGGAACTATATTGAAACTTGTAAACCAGGTAGCTTGGACCTGAGATTGTTCAGCAGACCTTTAAGAATATCAAAATGATCTAAGAGAAGATGAAAGATTTGCATAGTCGTCAGAAGAGCTAACGTGACAAAAGGAGGAAAGCACTTGAGTTCCAGGAGGAAGATTATGTATTTTTGTGAGTTACTCTGCTAACCCGCGTTGGTCAAACTTTGAAGTCTCGAAAGCTCACACCGTGTTTCATTGGTCCTTATCAGATTTCGAAGAGAGTATGAGAAATGGTATACAAAGCTGCCATACCACTGTTTCTTTCGAATCTTCACGATGTCTTTCGTGTGTCTTAATTGAGGAAGTACATCCCAAATCCGATTCATGTGGTTCAAATGGATGATGTGCAAGTTAGAGAGAACTTGATTGTTGAGTAATCTCCCTTAAGAGTATTGGATAGAAGTTGAAACACTTAGGAGGCAAGGAGATAATGTTGGTGAAGGTGGTGTGGGGAGGACCTGCTTATGGGAGCGTGATTTGGGAGCTAGAGAGTCAGGTAAGGGAGTTGTATCCGACTTTGTTTTCTTCAGGTAATTTTCGAAGGCAAAATTTTTGTAAGTGGGGGAGAGTTATAACACCCCTGTTTTTGTTAAATTATTTTACTTTGATTATTTATGATTTATTTGTGATTGTTGATGTTTTATTTAATTATTGGATAATATTAATTAAATAATAAGAATTGAAGGGTGTATGTTCTAGAGATAGAGGTGTAGAGAGTAAGTTAGAAGTAGTATAATGGATTAGAACTATCTATAATTTATTTAGAATTTTAAATAATTAAAATAATAATAATTTTAGTTGGTTTATTTAATTAAAATGAGAAACTAGAAGTAGTAGAAGAATAAGGGTAACAAAGAGATTATGAGAATAAGTTAGGGGTAGTAAGGGAATAACCTAAATAGGGAGATTATGCTTTTCTTATAAATAGAGGAGTTGGAGAAATTGAGAGAGTTTACAGTAATGTGAATTAGAAGTAGAAGAAAAGAAAGGAAGAGTGAAGAACAAAGTTTTGGTGAGAAAAAGGTAACCATATCCAAGGGCTTAAGACTTGCAATGCTGCTAGGAGAATCAGGTGAGGGGGAGAACTGCTTCTCTAATGGATATACGCATGACGGGTGGAATGAGGAGTCATTAACTTCAAATAGGAATGTTGAGTTTTGATTGAATTTATGAAATTGGTGTTTGTTATTTTGATGTATGTTATTTGTGATGATTATTTGGTTGAGCTTAGAAGTCTCGAAACTCATGATGTGTTTCATTGGTCCTTATCATTGGTATAATAACGATTACTCAGTCAATGAAGCATACTTATCAATCTTAAATAGTTTAGCTTTAGGTAATAACAAAAAGAAGGCATGTGCAACTAGTTGGAGTAAATTGTCACCTCTAAAAGTTTTGCTATTTGTGTGGAAGATTGTACAAAATAAAATTCTTACTAGAGATAATCTAATCAAAATAGGCATCTTGTTCGAATCTCAAAATTCATGTTCTTTTGGCTATAGGAAGGAAGAGAATGCCGTAAACATTTTCTTCGAATGCCTGATAGCCTCATCGATATGGAGTGAGATCCTAAGATGGGTAAATATTTCTACTGTCTTTGATAATGTTGTTTTGCAAAATCTATACCATTTGTGGTTTAATTATTAGTGGAAAGGCATTTACAGAGATGTTCAGCGTCATCTTCTTTGCATGTGCTTGGGCTCGATGGAGGAAATGAAACGAGAGAAAAATTTCAAAAATATTGAAGGAGAAAATTCAACAATCATTGAGATATCCAATGGCTATCTTGGTAGTGGATCAAGGGAAAGGTGACCGGATTTAGCTATGATCTCGATCTCTAGACAACAAATCCAAATGAGTGCTTGGGAATCACTAGATGATTGTTCGGGGGAAGCCGAGCAGTCCGTCATCTCAGTGGGAGTGGCCGGATGCTCATCTCAGAATATATGCGCTACTCAGTTCCATGCAATTGAGGCAGAATTTGCGTTTGAGTCTATCTTTAGTTTTTTGTTATCTGCGAGTCTGGAAAATTTTATTGCTACTTTGGCGCCCGTCAGGTTTTACTGGTGTTTTGGTGTTTTTCTTAATGGGTTGATGTTTTTCTGGATCAAGTGATTTTTTCTGGAATTTTTTGTGCCCGTGCTTAACAGGTTTTCCCATGTTGTTTAGGGTGTTTTCTAGCGGTTTGCGGTTTGTTTCCTGAGGGTCTATTTTGTAAACATGGATGGAATATATGCTTTTTTGGCCTTCCAATAAAAAATTAATTAGCCTATTACAATTTTGTCCTCCAAATTCTCACTTTCATTAACCATTTTGTATTCCTTACATCAACCATAAAAGAAATAGGTCACCTAGTTGAAAATAACAAAGTTATTTTAGAAGGATTTGATGATGAGGAACAACATTCTAATAATTCTCCTAAGAGGACTTATGTTACCAATTCTCAAGATGTATCATTGATAAGTGTTAAATTATAGTTATTTGTATTAGTATTTTGTGGCACTTCTTGACTTGATTCTCTGTATTAATCAGCTAAAATCAACTTTATTGTAAATGTTAGCTTTATAGTTTGAATCTTAGTGGCACATACAATGATACTCGCCAACATTTTAAAGATGTTACATACAGTCTTCTTTATTCCATTGTTGTCAAGGAACCATTACACCCTTGATGACATTTATAATGTCCACATCTTCATTAGACCTATAAGAAAAACCATATTCTCCTAGACCTATAAAAAACCATCATATCATTTGTTTTATCATCAACAAGATGATAAAAAAATCTAAAACTACATGACTTGAATGTAGTGAACCTTTTCAGGTGCAACGTTATTTTGTAAGAACAACCATAGTCACGAATCACACTTTTATACATTTTCTAGATGAAACACTTTGTATCTCTTTTGATGCATGGGTTATAATTTTTAGCCAGGTTTGCAGAACGTGATAAGTCATGATTTATGTTTGAATAATCATTCATTCAATGTCTGATTTGCTTACAACTAAAGCACTTTATTATTTTTCTGTTCTTAGATTTAGACCTATTTGTTGCTCCTGTAATGGTGGCTTTCCTTCACAGACGAACCTTCTGTATGAGTTACTTCCTTTATAGTCCATCTCCTTTGAAAATGAGACAAAAGTGTAATAGCAATTACATTAAGATCAATAGTGTATTTCCACTAGGTAAGAGTAGTCAACAAATGATCATAGTTGATAGTGAGCACATCAAAATTAATAGTGTCTTTCCTCTAAGTAAGAGTAGTCAATAAAGCCTTACCAAATCAATGATTAGTTCTTCAAGTTGTATAGTCATTGCTTTTCGAACAATTTTTTTGTTAACATCTTGAACCTAAATTGACTCTTTAAGTCATCACAAACCTTTATCGAAGTATTTAAATTCAAAATATGATACACCACCTCGTCTAAAACGCATAAATGTATCAATCTTGTGGAACTATATTTCATCTCTAACTAATCAATTTCGCCTCACGCAACGTCTTGTCTTATGTAACTAAAGTTTAAAAATCATTTAATCATTGTTTCAACCTTCAAAACAAACAATTATTGGGATGACCAACATTCTATTTCACTCCCTTTAAAATTGTGAGTGTTGGTTCATAAAAAAACAAATAACTTTTTATTTAAAAAAATTGATAATAGAAAATTTCAATTTAAAAAATATTAAAAAACAATACTATTGTTGATAATTTTGAGTTATAAGTACAAAGTATAAATAGACCTAAATGATACTTAAAAGAGCTTTAATAGTCTAAACTAATTTGAGTTTTTATAGTATGATTATATTCGGTTACTATAATTTGTTAAAATTATTGGTTTATGATGAGTAAAATTATAAGGAATAAAAGTGTAGTTATTTTTTTTTAACAACTTGTTATCCTTATACTATTTTCTTACATCAATACCTACACCGTATATATTGTTCATCATATTTATACGGTGAACAATGTTTTTTAATAAAATAATATTATTTTAAAAAAATATATTTAATTTTAAAAAATAATAATATTTAAATTAAAATTTATTTTATAATACAAATATAAGAATATAAGATTATGTCATTAACCAACTTCACAACTATATTAACCACAAAAATGTAAGTTATTAACCAATTATTTTACTTATAATTCATTAATCATTTTCACTACTTCTTTAATTAATAAAATACATACTATTAATCATATTTTGACACTAAATTATAAATATGTTAGTCAACATTTACACTCCATTAACTAACTTTATTTTACTATTTAATATTTTTTTTTATGTTTGAGAACTCATTAACCAAGTTATAAATTGTATTAATCAATTTTATAAATATGATTAACCAAATTTTGTACCCTGCATATTAATTTTTTATGTTAAAATATATATTAACCAAACTTCAAACAGAATTAACCAAGTTTTAATATTTCATTAATCAAAGTAGTTTTAGAAAAATATATACTAAAAGTAAAAAATTAAATAAATGAAAACATTGTTCACGTATTTGTGAACAGTGTTTAATGTGTAGGTGTAGGATTTAGTGTAAGAATAACTTTTTTTTTTAAAGAGTTGTTAGATAGGTTACAAACAAACTCTTGAATCTAAGGACTTAGACCGCACAACTCACTATTTAATGGTGCGCCCCACACGAACCAAAATTTACATAAAACCTAAAAATAAATGGTAAAACTCGGTCAGACAACAAGTTAAACGAGATGATTCGCTAACCTCGGTCCATATATCCATCTCTATAAGACTAGTCACATATAGTACTCTGACCACTTAACTTGCAAATGAATAAAGTTTATTAAAGAGATAATTTTTTCGAAATGAGAAAGAAAAAAAGTTTAGTAACTCGGAAGTAGGAATGACAACAAAACCCGTACTTGCGGGTATCCACTCGAACTCGCTCTGAAGTTGACGCGGAAAACTACCTTTGACTGAGTTTGAGTTCTGTCCGATTACAAAATATGGGGACAGGTTGGGTAATGGGGACACTAGTACCCGCCCCCGAACCCGCCCCGTTTATTTCATTTTGTATATTATTCTTTATTTTTGATAAATTAAAATATTAAATAAGTGGTCAATATTTTGATATTTTGATTTGTATTTATTATTTAACATATTCTAAATGTATGTATAAAATTGTTTTATTTTATTATTTATAATGTAATTTAATTTTGGAAAAGTAACTATTTTTATTTAAAAAATGAATTTTCACTAAATGGATGGTGGCGGACGGAGATACCCGAACCCAACCGAAATATTTGGGTCGAGTTTGAGTTTTAATTCTCCATTTCCGTTTGGGTTTAAGACGGGGCACGGAGATTATTTAGAGATTCGGATTTGAGTTTGGGGGAGAAAATAACCGTCCCCGACCCGCGTATTGTCATCCCAACTCGAAAGTACGTCGAACAGAGGAGGAAAAGATAATTCAAACGGGCGTTAATGTGTTAAGAAAACACATCGTGGATTGAAATTAAAATTTTCTACTAATAATAATTAAAGGTTTTCGTTTCTTGAAAAATTAATACACAAACAAAATTAAAAATTTCAAATAATAATGTTTAAAGTCAAAGCTATCGGCTAATTTAAAGGAAACAATTTCACCATCCACTTGCGAGGGACGTGTTTAAAGGCGGAATTTTACAGACTTAGTCTAATACAGAAATTATTTGCACCTAACATAATTCGAACCTGAAATTTTGAGAAAAATAAATTCTCCTGACATAAACCTTCACCACTAGATCAACCCTTGAAGTTAGATTAGTCACATTTTAAATATAATAACAAAACAAATAAGGGTGTCTTATTTTGTCGAGATTTAACCATGACAAATTTTTTATGAAATTTTGTTTAACCAAAATTTAACTATATCAAATTTTAAATTTTGTGCGGTAATGCGCCTCCGGCCACGTTGCTTTCTTCCAAATACAAACCTAGATACCTTGGAGCACACTCCAACTATCATAAAATATCTCCTACGTAGAACTTCGAACTTTTTTCTCTATTATGTGAAGTCTTTAGATAAGACTATACTCTTATAATTATAATGTTTCTCTATCAAATTTTCAGCCAAACTTCTTTTCTACTAATTCACGTATATCACATTCATACTAAATAAGCCACATTACTCTCGGAAAATTAACTCATTCAAAAATACATACCCTTACTTTACCATATATATATATATATATATATATATATATATATATATATATATATATATATATATATATATATATATATATATATATACATATATATATACATATATATATATACATACATATATATATATATATATATATATATATATATATATATATATATATATATATATATATATATATATATATATATATATAAACAAGAATACAATTTATACAAGAGAAAAAGAGATATACACGGACAGTGTAAAACATTTTACAATTTACATTGTCAACCAATCACAATCATGTATCTAGTTAAAACACAATTTTAATTTAAAAAAAATAATATAACATAGCAAGTGTAAATATTTTGATTGGTTGTAGGTGTAAAATTAGTTTACACTGTCAGCGCACTACCTTTTAACTCATTGGAGGTGTAGTAGTGAGTACATTTATATGTTTTGAAGAGATAATCTAATCAAAATAGGCATCTTGTTCGAATCTCAAAATTCATGTTCTTTTGGCTATAGGAAGGAAGAGAATGCCGTAAACATTTTCTTCGAATGCCTGATAGCCTCATCGATATGGAGTGAGATCCTAAGATGGGTAAATATTTCTACTGTCTTTGATAATGTTGTTTTGCAAAATCTATACCATTTGTGGTTTAATTATTAGTGGAAAGGCATTTACAGAGATGTTCAGCGTCATCTTCTTTGCATGTGCTTGGGCTCGGTGGAGGAAATGAAACGAGAGAAAAATTTCAAAAATATTGAAGGAGAAAATTCAACAATCATTGAGATATCCAATGGCTATCTTGGTAGTGGATCAAGGGAAAGGTGACCGGATTTAGCTATGATCTCGATCTCTAGACAACAAATCCAAATGAGTGCTTGGGAATCACTAGATGATTGTTCGGGGGAAGCCGAGCAGTCCGTCATCTCAGTGGGAGTGGCCGGATGCTCATCTCAGAATATATGCGCTACTCAGTTCCATGCAATTGAGGCAGAATTTGCGTTTGAGTCTATCTTTAGTTTTTTGTTATCTGCGAGTCTGGAAAATTTTATTGCTACTTTGGTGTCCGTCAGGTTTTACTGGTGTTTTGGTGTTTTTCTTAATGGGTTGATGTTTTTCTGGATCAAGTGATTTTTTCTGGAATTTTTTGTGCCCGTGCTTAACAGGTTTTCCCATGTTGCTTAGGGTGTTGTCTAGCGGTTTGCGGTTTGTTTCCTGAGGGTCTATTTTGTAAACATGGATGGAATATATGCTTTTTTGGCCTTCCAATAAAAAATTAATTAGCCTATTACAATTTTGTCCTCCAAATTCTCACTTTCATTAACCATTTTGTATTCCTTACATCAACCATAAAAGAAATAGGTCACCTAGTTGAAAATAACAAAGTTATTTTAGAAGGATTTGATGATGAGGAACAACATTCTAATAATTCTCCTAAGAGGACTTATGTTACCAATTCTCAAGATGTATCATTGATAAGTGTTAAATTATAGTTATTTGTATTAGTATTTTGTGGCACTTCTTGACTTGATTCTCTGTATTAATCAGCTAAAATCAACTTTATTGTAAATGTTAGCTTTATAGTTTGAATCTTAGTGGCACATACAATGATACTCGCCAACATTTTAAAGATGTTACATACAGTCTTCTTTATTCCATTGTTGTCAAGGAACCATTACACCCTTGATGACATTTATAATGTCCACATCTTCATTAGACCTATAAGAAAAACCATATTCTCCTAGACCTATAAAAAACCATCATATCATTTGTTTTATCATCAACAAGATGATAAAAAAATCTAAAACTACATGACTTGAATGTAGTGAACCTTTTCAGGTGCAACGTTATTTTGTAAGAACAACCATAGTCACGAATCACACTTTTATACATTTTCTAGATGAAACACTTTGTATCTCTTTTGATGCATGGGTTATAATTTTTAGCCAGGTTTGCAGAACGTGATAAGTCATGATTTATGTTTGAATAATCATTCATTCAATGTCTGATTTGCTTACAACTAAAGCACTTTATTATTTTTCTGTTCTTAGATTTAGACCTATTTGTTGCTCCTGTAATGGTGGCTTTCCTTCACAGACGAACCTTCTGTATGAGTTACTTCCTTTATAGTCCATCTCCTTTGAAAATGAGACAAAAGTGTAATAGCAATTACATTAAGATCAATAGTGTATTTCCACTAGGTAAGAGTAGTCAATAAATGATCATAGTTGATAGTGAGCACATCAAAATTAATAGTGTCTTTCCTCTAAGTAAGAGTAGTCAATAAAGCCTTACCAAATCAATGATTAGTTCTTCAAGTTGTATAGTCATTGCTTTTCGAACAATTTTTTTGTTAACATCTTGAACTTAAATTGACTCTTTAAGTCATCACAAACCTTTATCGAAGTATTTAAATTCAAAATATGATACACCACCTCGTCTAAAACGCATAAATGTATCAATCTTGTGGAACTATATTTCATCTCTAACTAATCAATTTCGCCTCACGCAACGTCTTGTCTTATGTAACTAAAGTTTAAAAATCATTTAATCATTGTTTCAACCTTCAAAACAAACAATTATTGGGATGACCAACATTCTATTTCACTCCCTTTAAAATTGTGAGTGTTGGTTCATAAAAAAACAAATAACTTTTTATTTAAAAAAATTGATAATAGAAAATTTCAATTTAAAAAATATTAAAAAACAATACTATTGTTGATAATTTTGAGTTATAAGTACAAAGTATAAATAGACCTAAATGATACTTAAAAGAGCTTTAATAGTCTAAACTAATTTGAGTTTTTATAGTATGATTATATTCGGTTACTATAATTTGTTAAAATTATTGGTTTATGATGAGTAAAATTATAAGGAATAAAAGTGTAGTTATTTTTTTTTAACAACTTGTTATCCTTATACTATTTTCTTACATCAATACCTACACCGTATATATTGTTCATCATATTTATACGGTGAACAATGTTTTTTAATAAAATAATATTATTTTAAAAAAATATATTTAATTTTAAAAAATAATAATATTTAAATTAAAATTTATTTTATAATACAAATATAAGAATATAAGATTATGTCATTAACCAACTTCACAACTATATTAACTACAAAAATTTAAGTTATTAACCAATTATTTTACTTATAATTCATTAATCATTTTCACTACTTCTTTAATTAATAAAATACATACTATTAATCATATTTTGACACTAAATTATAAATATGTTAGTCAACATTTACACTCCATTAACTAACTTTATTTTACTATTTAATATTTTTTTTTTATGTTTGAGAACTCATTAACCAAGTTATAAATTGTATTAATCAATTTTATAAGGGTTAAATATACAAACCCCCCTGTAATGTTAGCGAGATTTGATTTTAACCCCTGTTAAAATTTTTTTGTAAAACCTCCCTCGTAATATTTAGATTCCATCGTTATAGACCCTGAATCCAGCTGGTTTTTTATTTTTTATTTTAATAATTTTTATTAATTTTTGTAAAGCTACGTGGAATTCTTTAATTTTTTATTTTATCATTAACTTTTTTGTATTAATTTTTTATTATTATTATTTTTACGTTTTCTTAAATTATTTTTTAGAAATTATTTTTTTAAATTGACAAAATATTGGGCCTAAGCCCATTTACAATTCATTAACTGCATAGTTGTCCAATTACACTCACATTACTTTCAATTCACAAGACAATATGTTTCATTGGTATATAAACAGTCATTTTGGTTTTATTTCAAACGATGTGGGACTACACAATAACAAGCTTTACACAATATTTCCATTTTTTAATGTTAGCTTTGTGTTTGCTCAACTGGAAGTAGATTCTTCCAATGGTGTTTACCCTACAATTGGAAGTAGATCCTTGCTTGCATGGCCAACTAACTCCACCACCTCTGCAGTTAAATACTACAGGATAGCAGCAAAATAAACCGCAGTTGTTGCCCCGACTCTTCCGTGCGCCATTGTTCTTGACTTCAGAAGACGATGGATACGGCCAACAGAGAAGACATGCCCATTATCTTTTTGACAACGGAAGCTACGAGGAGTCAATGGAACATTTCCTAGCATCTCAAGTAGATATAAATCATGTGCTTTACTCTATACAACTTATTTCATTTATGTCATATTATTTGTTACTATCAAATTTTATTTTTCTGCAACACTTAAGTATATAGCCCTGCACCACTTGTGGAAAGAAGATATTTTCCTTCTCAGTATGAACAAGGTACGAAAAATAAAAGTGATCTTACCCATGTAAGTTTCCCAAGGATAAATGATTCCATTACCATCTTGATCAAAAAAAGCACAATGTTGTTGAAGAACAGACAGGTTGTGGTGCTTGTGGTTTGGTGTTCCATTTGGGTGGCTTGTATCAGGAGCTGTCAATGCTCTAGGCATGTCTGAGAGAAAGTCAGAAGCATGAAAAATAGATATAAATAGTTTGTGTTAGATATAAATAGTATGAATAAAAGAATTGAAACTTACATGGCTTTGGAAGAGTAGTTTCCAAATCGGTTCTAACCCTTCTCTCAGTAGTAACAGGTGCATTAGGAGCATCAGTTATCATTGATTCTCTCTCAATCTCCACAGCCGTTGTTTAAATTGCATGATTCTATTTTTAGGGCATGTTCTTTGGTGGAGGTGCAGTTATGGGAGGAGAACAAAACATTCCTATTTCAATGAACAGCATTAGCTCAGGTCTATATCTTCCCTCACAATGCATGTTTAACTAATCTAATCTCTTATATAATAAAATGTTAATTTTGTAATTTTATGAATTCTTTAGAGGCCGCGATGTTTGACGTGGAATATGCGAGGTGGATAGAGGAGCACCACCGTATAGTATGCGAACTATATACAGATTGACAGATAACTATATAATCTATATAGAATTGAATTATAACAACTCTAGGGCTTTTTGTCTTAAATTGTTTGGAAATGAAGGAAGCTTGTATTGAACTCAGTAGTTTATTTGGTTTTGAAAGGTTGATGCCATGCATGTTGATAGGGAGAATGGGAGAAAAATAGCCATACCATGCATGGATTATTCTTGCTGTTGATGCATGTTGAATGGGAGAAAAATAGCAGCATGCATGCATATATACTACCTGTTATAGTCGTAAGAAACCATCTATTTGTCTTTAAAATAATGCAGAAGTTTATGGTTCTTCAGCCAAAGTAGATATGATTTTATTAGAAAGTCCCACATCGAATTTTTACTAACAAGTGAAAGTGTTTATAAAGCTTTTTTAAACAACCCTTGATAAGTGTTAAGTTATTGGGCTGCTGGGTTAGATACATTGGACTTAAGGTCCTGATAAGTGCCAAAATGTACTAATTTTGTGTATGTAAATAGTGGCACTTATCGATACTTTTGTTAATACCGTTTGAATAATTCCCCGTTTTGTGTATAAATACGTATACTTTGTGAATAGTTGTATTTTCATATACTTTTATACCATTTGATAGTTTTTCCTTTGTTTTTATAGGTATTCATGCTTATTGGAGCCTTGAGGAATAAAGTGTCAAAGGCACGGCTTCGATTTCACAATTTTGGTGAAAGCCCGCTTAGCCACCATCAAGCGGACTTCCAAAGACTCAAAATAAGGATGACCAAAATCATCATTTTGGTTTCCATTCATTCATTATTGGATAGAGCATTGATTAAGCTTTCCAACGCTTTGAACCGGGCGCAATTCGGAGTTACGGTTCTCGAGTTATGGCGAAAACAAAATCTGATTTTTAGCAGACTCCGCTAAGCGGAGGGGGTCCGCTGAGCGGAGCTCCAGCGGAGCAAATCAGCGTCTGGATGCAATTTTGAGTCCGCTGAGCGGAGGGGGTCCGCTGAGCGGACCTGCTATGACAGCAGCTCGTTAAAAGGGGCCAAAATCGCATTTTTAGGTCATGGGTTGGTATTTTTGAGTCCCAACACCATCAACTTCATTCTTAGATCAAAATTAGCTTAGAAAACAACTTCGGAGGTTGCATAAGGATGATCGGGGGTGGATTGAGCGTCGAACGGAGCTGACAAACCGGGAGATTTTCGATTCATTTCTCTTCTTCTTTGTGTATTTCTCTTTGGTTGGGTTTGTTTGTATATTTACTTGAATCTTATGTATATTTACCGATTATAATGTTATATTTAACTTGCTTTACGAATCTGTGTTGATGTTATCCTGGATTTTTGCTCTATGCTGGGGATTTGGGGTGCTTTAGAGATAAACTTCTTGAATCCTTATCTAGGATGATAATCTGTTGGTTCTGAACTCTAGAGATAGATTTAGAGCTAGCATTCACTGTTTGTATCTGTTCTTAATGCTTTCTTGTTTGAGCGGCGCGCGAGAGATCGCCGACGCGAGAATACGGATGTTCTCGCGACTTCGCGTTAGAGATAACCTTAGTTGTGAGATGATCTCGTTTGTGCTCCAGAGATGGACGCTTATGTGAGAGATACGTGATGACATAGATGAGTATCGTAGGTTGAGTATAACGGGTTGGTAAGTGTATGTTTGTGAAGAGTGGATATATTTACATTCCTGATAAGTTCTTTCTCTTCTAAGAATGTGTTTATTCTTACCTGTCTATATATTTGTTTACTTTTTGCTCATTCAATCCCGAGCTCGAAACCGTAGAAACTGTTGAATGGCATCTCTCCATCTCTGAGGACGATAATTCCCGGATCAATATTTCCAAATCTTTCTTTTGTTGCTTGCCCTATACTGCATTCAACAAAATGGCGATGTTGCCGGGGATGGTTGTGGATTGCATCGCAATAGTTTTCGTGGTCTTGAGCTTTGTATATATCGTATATATTGTATAGTTTCACTTGTATATATATTTACTTGTACATGTTTACTTGTTTATGTTCACCATATAAGTTTACTTGTATATGTTACATATAAGTATACTTTTATTGGTTAATGTTGGTGAAACATGTTGATCTCGGATGAGCTCTTTAATAAAAATCTTCACTTTTCAACTTGTGCATCCAAAATTCACCAACTTTCTCTTTGTGTATGTTAATAGTTATATGTGTTTCATGTTTGTATATATATATGTGTTTGTTCATGTACATATTTGTATACTTGTGTTTTCCTTTATGTTCGTATAATCGTTGTATATATTTGTACCTGTAACGTTTGTTGAGTGTTTTGGTTAGGAAACTTTCTTTAGACTTGTGCGGTGAGACGTCACCATGGCATGACGAGATGAGGCTACTTTCCAAACACCGAAATAATAAAGGCGTCGAGCTAACGACGTAAAACAAGCGCTTGTTGGGAGGCACCCCAACGATTGTAGATTTTTGTCTATATGTCAGTATTTGAGGTATTTAGGTGAAGTGGATAGAGCTGGAACACCAGATTATGTTCTAATTTTTTTGGTTTTTTCTGTGTCCGCTAAGCGGAGCAGAGCTCGCTAAGCGAGCATAGCAGAATTTTATTTTTCTGATCTGTACCAGTGGGGCTCCCATTCCACTTGGTTCACTCATTTTTCCCACTTTCACCAAGGCTAATTAGTAGTGTATAATAGTTTTGTTTTTCTAATTCTTTTATTGGTTGTTTGTACTCGAATTTTATCGGTAATTCAAAGATTTTTGAGGTGATTTTCCAAAGCTTGAGTGTTTCAACTTGCGGATGTATGGTAGGACATTGTTTTTGAAGTTGTATCATTCAAGGTACTCATTTATCGCTTTCTATAGCATAACATGTTTAGGAAACTTTTCATTTGTACAATTACCATACAATTCATTCTTTTGCATTAATTGCTTATTGATTGAATCACTTTAGTTCCCAAACCATAAATGTGAGGAAGCTTTCCATTGTTCATATATGCTGGAGGCCATAATCTTTGTTTTAACTAGATTTTATTATGCTTAATCTTTTTTTTATGTTGATTTTATGAAAGCATGAAAAGGATCAAGGCATTTTGTTTCATTTTGAGCACAACTACCAAAACCAAATAGTCAATTCACCTTGTGAGTGTGTGATCATTTGTTACCCCTTTTGAGCCTTTTTGTCAATGTCCATGTTGTTTTTGCTAAATGCTTATCTTTGAGTGTTTAGTTCTCATTTTTGCATGGATGATTGATTCTTTATTTTCTTGAACCCTCAACCATGATTTTTGTTATGAATTTTTACCTTGCCTTAGAAAGTAGGGAGTATTCACATGATGGTGTGGTTGAATTCAAGTTGGGGAGAGAAATGGTTGCTACTTATTTGGTTGTTTCTATGAGGTTGAAAAGAAAGAAAAAAAAAGAAAAGAAAAAAATGTGAAAAGAAAAGAAAAGAAAAAAAAAGAGAAAAAGTTTTGAAAAAGAAAAAGAAAAGAGAAGTGAATAATTGTGCTAATAAGTATTGTGATTGGTTTGAGAAACTTGTGATTATGGAAGAAGTTTAATCGAGGTTTTGTTGTTTGAATCTTTGGTGGATTGATCACTCCCTTAGGTTTAGGCAAGTTTTTGTTTCGATTAGCCTTAGGACATATCCCTTGTTTGTTAACCAAGCCACATTACAACCTTGAAAAGTCCTTGTGATTCTTGCTTTTGTATCTTCAATGTGATTTTTGGATGAATGCATAATTTAATCTTTTGTTTGCAAGATTGTTGGATGAGTGTTAAAAGTCTTTCACCTTTGTGTGTTCTTCATCCATTGATGAAATTTTGCTAGGTGTGATTCAGGATGTGAGCATGTATTGTGTTAGAATGTTTTGTATGCTTTTTGTGCTTAAAATTCGTTTCATTTACATGTTGTCGTTGTAGGATAGTGGTAAGTATTTACTTTGTTTATACGTTTTTGTATTGAGCCATACATTTGTTTTTGGTTTTCAAAACTTGTTTATTCACAATTCTTTGGTTTATTACTTTCAATTCTTTGATTTATTTGACATTGTTTGAGGACAAACAAAGTTTCAAGTTGGGGAGAGTTTGATAAGTGCCAAAATGTACTAATTTTGTGTATGTAAATAGTGGCACTTATCGATACTTTTGTTAATACCGTTTGAATAATTCCCCGTTTTGTGTATAAATACGTATACTTTGTGAATAGTTGTATTTTCATATACTTTTATACCATTTGATAGTTTTTCCTTTGTTTTTATAGGTATTCATGCTTATTGGAGCCTTGAGGAATAAAGTGTCAAAGGCACGGCTTCGATTTCACAATTTTGGTGAAAGCCCGCTTAGCCACCATCAAGCGGACTTCCAAAGACTCAAAATAAGGATGACCAAAATCATCATTTTGGTTTCCATTCATTCATTATTGGATAGAGCATTGATTAAGCTTTCCAACGCTTCGAACCGGGCGCAATTCGGAGTTACGGTTCTCGAGTTATGGCGAAAACAAAATCTGATTTTTAGCAGACTCCGCTAAGCGGAGGGGGTCCGCTGAGCGGAGCTCCAGCGGAGCAAATCAGCGTCTGGATGCAATTTTGAGTCCGCTGAGCGGAGGGGGTCCGCTGAGCGGACCTGCTATGACAGCAGCTCGTTAAAAGGGGCCAAAATCGCATTTTTAGGTCATGGGTTGGTATTTTTGAGTCCCAACAC
Source organism: Vicia villosa (assembly GCF_029867415.1). Lineage (NCBI taxonomy): Eukaryota > Viridiplantae > Streptophyta > Magnoliopsida > Fabales > Fabaceae > Vicia > Vicia villosa. The sequence goes on along the minus strand of NC_081181.1, from coordinate 123,204,444 downwards.
CATCAACTTCATTCTTAGATCAAAATTAGCTTAGAAAACAACTTCGGAGGTTGCATAAGGATGATCGGGGGTGGATTGAGCGTCGAACGGAGCTGACAAACCGGGAGATTTTCGATTCATTTCTCTTCTTCTTTGTGTATTTCTCTTTGGTTGGGTTTGTTTGTATATTTACTTGAATCTTATGTATATTTACCGATTATAATGTTATATTTAACTTGCTTTACGAATCTGTGTTGATGTTATCCTGGATTTTTGCTCTATGCTGGGGATTTGGGGTGCTTTAGAGATAAACTTCTTGAATCCTTATCTAGGATGATAATCTGTTGGTTCTGAACTCTAGAGATAGATTTAGAGCTAGCATTCACTGTTTGTATCTGTTCTTAATGCTTTCTTGTTTGAGCGGCGCGCGAGAGATCGCCGACGCGAGAATACGGATGTTCTCGCGACTTCGCGTTAGAGATAACCTTAGTTGTGAGATGATCTCGTTTGTGCTCCAGAGATGGACGCTTATGTGAGAGATACGTGATGACATAGATGAGTATCGTAGGTTGAGTATAACGGGTTGGTAAGTGTATGTTTGTGAAGAGTGGATATATTTACATTCCTGATAAGTTCTTTCTCTTCTAAGAATGTGTTTATTCTTACCTGTCTATATATTTGTTTACTTTTTGCTCATTCAATCCCGAGCTCGAAACCGTAGAAACTGTTGAATGGCATCTCTCCATCTCTGAGGACGATAATTCCCGGATCAATATTTCCAAATCTTTCTTTTGTTGCTTGCCCTATACTGCATTCAACAGGTCCAATATAATATTTTGATACTTTAAAATAATAAAACACAAAAATATATTAATAATAATAAAAATAATATTTCTGAAAAAAAATTAATTGTAAGAAAATATAATATGTGATTAAAAAAATTAATTAAGAAAATAATAATAAAAAATTCCACATAGGCTTAAAAAAATTAATTAAAAATTTAATAATGCCACAGTGGACTGCCACGTAGGAAAAATGAAAGAATCTTTGATGCAATCTGGCAATCGGGGGCTTATTTGACAGAATCTGGCAATTACGAGGGGGATTTTAAAAAAAAAAATTTACAGGGGTTTAAACCGAATCTCGCTAATATTACAGGGGGGGTTTGTATATTTAACCCATTTTATAAATATGATTAACCAAATTTTGTACCGTGCATATTAATTTTTTATGTTAAAATATATATTAACCAAACTTCAAACAGAATTAACCAAGTTTTAATATTTCATTAATCAAAGTAGTTTTAGAAAAATATATACTAAAAGTAAAAAATTAAATAAATGAAAACATTGTTCACGTATTTGTGAACAGTGTTTAATGTGTAGGTGTAGGATTTAGTGTAAGAATAACATTTTTTTTAAAGAGTTGTTAGATAGGTTACAAACAAACTCTTGAATCTAAGGATTTAGACCGCACAACTCACTATTTAATGGTGCGCCCCACACGAACCAAAATTTACATAAAACCTAAAAATAAATGGTAAAACTCGGTCAGACAACAAGTTAAACGAGATGATTCGCTAACCTCGGTCCATATATCCATCTCTATAAGACTAGTCACATATAGTACTCTGACCACTTAACTTGCAAATGAATAAAGTTTATTAAAGAGATAATTTTTTCGAAATGAGAAAGAAAAAAAGTTTAGTAACTCGGAAGTAGGCATGACAACAAAACCCGTACTTGCGGGTATCCACGCGAACTCGCTCTGAAGTTGACGCGGAAAACTACCTTTGACTGAGTTTGAGTTCTGTCCGATTACAAAATATGGGGACAGGTTGGGTAATGGGGACACTAGTACCCGCCCCCGAACCCGCCCCGTTTATTTCATTTTGTATATTATTCTTTATTTTTGATAAATTAAAATATTAAATAAGTGGTCAATATTTTGATATTTTGATTTGTATTTATTATTTAACATATTCTAAATGTATGTATGAAATTGTTTTATTTTATTATTTATAATGTAATTTAATTTTGGAAAAGTAACTATTTTTATTTAAAAAATGAATTTTCACTAAATGGATGGTGGCGGACGGAGATACCCGAACCCAACCGAAATGTTTGGGTCGAGTTTGAGTTTTAATTCTCCATTTCCGTTTGGGTTTAGGACGGGGCACAGAGATTATTTAGAGATTCGGATTTGAGTTTGGGGGAGAAAATAACCGTCCCCGACCCGCGTATTGTCATCCCAACTCGAAAGTACGTCGAACAGAGGAGGAAAAGATAATTCAAACGGGCGTTAATGTGTTAAGAAAACACATCGTGGATTGAAATTAAAATTTTAAACTAATAATAATTAAAGGTTTTCGTTTCTTGAAAAATTAATACTCAAACAAAATTAAAAATTTCAAATAATAATGTTTAAAGTCAAAGCTATCGGCTAATTTAAAGGAAACGATTTCACCATCCACTTGCGAGGGACGTGTTTAAAGGCGGAATTTTACAGACTTAGTCTAATACAGAAATTATTTGCACCTAACATAATTCGAACCTGAAATTTTGAGAAAAATAAATTCTCCTGACATAAACCTTCACCACTAGATCAACCCTTGAAGTTAGATTAGTCACATTTTAAATATAATAACAAAACAAATAAGGGTGTCTTATTTTGTCGAGATTTAACCATGACAAATTTTTTATGAAATTTTGTTTAACCAAAATTTAACTATATCAAATTTTAAATTTTGTGCGGTAATGCGCCTCCGGCCACGTTGCTTTCTTCCAAATACAAACCTAGATACCTTGGAGCACACTCCAACTATCATAAAATATCTCCTACGTAGAACTTCGAACTTTTTTCTCTATTATGTGAAGTCTTTAGATAAGACTATACTCTTATAATTATAATGTTTCTCTATCAAATTTTCAGCCAAACTTCTTTTCTACTAATTCACGTATATCACATTCATACTAAATAAGCCACATTACTCTCGGAAAATTAACTCATTCAAAAATACATACCCTTACTTTACCATATATATATATATACATATATATATATATATATATATATATATATATATACATATATATATATATATATATATATACATATATATATATATATATATATATACATATATATATATATATATATATATATATATATATATATATATATATATATATATATATATATAAAACAAGAATACAATTTATACAAGAGAAAAAGAGATATACACGGACAGTGTAAAACATTTTACAATTTACACTGTCAACCAATCACAATCATGTATCTAGTTAAAACACAATTTTAATTTAAAAAAAATAATATAACATAGCAAGTGTAAATATTTTGATTGGTTGTAGGTGTAAAATTAGTTTACACTGTCAGCGCACTACCTTTTAACTCATTGGAGGTGTAGTAGTGAGTACATTTATATGTTTTGAAGAGATAATCTAATCAAAATAGGCATCTTGTTCGAATCTCAAAATTCATGTTCTTTTGGCTATAGGAAGGAAGAGAATGCCGTAAACATTTTCTTCGAATGCCTGATAGCCTCATCGATATGGAGTGAGATCCTAAGATGGGTAAATATTTCTACTGTCTTTGATAATGTTGTTTTGCAAAATCTATACCATTTGTGGTTTAATTATTAGTGGAAAGGCATTTACAGAGATGTTCAGCGTCATCTTCTTTGCATGTGCTTGGGCTCGGTGGAGGAAATGAAACGAGAGAAAAATTTCAAAAATATTGAAGGAGAAAATTCAACAATCATTGAGATATCCAATGGCTATCTTGGTAGTGGATCAAGGGAAAGGTGACCGGATTTAGCTATGATCTCGATCTCTAGACAACAAATCCAAATGAGTGCTTGGGAATCACTAGATGATTGTTCGGGGGAAGCCGAGCAGTCCGTCATCTCAGTGGGAGTGGCCGGATGCTCATCTCAGAATATATGCGCTACTCAGTTCCATGCAATTGAGGCAGAATTTGCGTTTGAGTCTATCTTTAGTTTTTTGTTATCTGCGAGTCTGGAAAATTTTATTGCTACTTTGGTGTCCGTCAGGTTTTACTGGTGTTTTGGTGTTTTTCTTAATGGGTTGATGTTTTTCTGGATCAAGTGATTTTTTCTGGAATTTTTTGTGCCCGTGCTTAACAGGTTTTCCCATGTTGCTTAGGGTGTTGTCTAGCGGTTTGCGGTTTGTTTCCTGAGGGTCTATTTTGTAAACATGGATGGAATATATGCTTTTTTTGCCTTCCAATAAAAAATTAATTAGCCTATTACAATTTTGTCCTCCAAATTCTCACTTTCATTAACCATTTTGTATTCCTTACATCAACCATAAAAGAAATAGGTCACCTAGTTGAAAATAACAAAGTTATTTTAGAAGGATTTGATGATGAGGAACAGCATTCTAATAATTCTCCTAAGAGGACTTATGTTACCAATTCTCAAGATGTATCATTGATAAGTGTTAAATTATAGTTATTTGTATTAGTATTTTGTGGCACTTCTTGACTTGATTCTCTGTATTAATCAGCTAAAATCAACTTTATTGTAAATGTTAGCTTTATAGTTTGAATCTTAGTGGCACATACAATGATACTCGCCAACATTTTAAAGATGTTACATACAGTCTTCTTTATTCCATTGTTGTCAAGGAACCATTACACCCTTGATGACATTTATAATGTCCACATCTTCATTAGACCTATAAGAAAAACCATATTCTCCTAGACCTATAAAAAACCATCATATCATTTGTTTTATCATCAACAAGATGATAAAAAAATCTAAAACTACATGACTTGAATGTAGTGAACCTTTTCAGGTGCAACGTTATTTTGTAAGAACAACCATAGTCTCGAATCACACTTTTATACATTTTCTAGATGAAACACTTTGTATCTCTTTTGATGCATGGGTTATAATTTTTAGCCAGGTTTGTAGAACGTGATTAGTCATGATTTATGTTTGAATAATCATTCATTCAATGTCTGATTTGCTTACAACTAAAGCACTTTATTATTTTTCTGTTCTTAGATTTAGACCTATTTGTTGCTCCTGTAATGGTGGCTTTCCTTCACAGACGAACCTTCTGTATGAGTTACTTCCTTTATAGTCCATTGATAAGTGCCAAAATGTACTTATTTTGTGTATGTAAATAGTGGCACTTATCGATACTTTTGTTAATACCGTTTGAATAATTCTCCGTTTTGTGTATAAATACGTATACTTTGTGAATAGTTGTATTTTCATATAATTTTATACCATTTGATAGTTTTTCCTTTGTTTTTATAGGTATTCATGCTTATTGGAGTCTTGAGGAATAAAGTGTCAAAGGCACGACTTCGATTTCGCAGTTTTGGTGCAAGCCCGCTTAGCCACCATCAAGCGGACTTCCATAGGCTCAAAATAAGGATGGCCAAAATCATCATTTTGGTTTCCATTCATTCATTATCGGATAGAGCATTGAATAAGCTTTCCAACGCTTCGAACCGGGCGCAATTCGGAGTTACGATTCTCAACTTATGGCGAAAACAAGATTTCACTTTTGCTGTCAGCCGCTAAGCGGGAGTACCTCCGCTGAGCGACCATGACAGATATCAGCTCGTTAAATAGGGGTAAAAATCACATTTTTAGGTTATGTTTTGGGGTAATTGTTCACAAATCATCAAACCTTCATTCTTAGGGTAGATTAGTTTAGAAAACAACTTCGGAGGTTGCATTTGGATGATCGGAGGTGGATTGAGCGTCGAACGGAGCTGACAAACCGAGAGATTTTCGGTTCATTTCTCTTCTTCTTTGTGTATTTCTCTTTGGTTGGGTTTTGTTTGTATATTTACTTGAATCTTATGTATATTTACCGATTATAATGTTATATTTAACTTGCTTTACAAATCTGTGTTGATGTTGTTCTGGATTTTTGCTCTGTGCTGGAGATTTGAGTTGCTTTAGAGATAAACTGCTTGGATCTTTATCTAGGATGATAATCTGTTGGTTCTGAACTCTAGAGATAGATTTAGAGCTAGCATTCACTGTTTGTATCTGTTCTTAATGCGTTCGTGTTTGAGCGGCGCGCGAGAGATCGCCGACGCGAGAATACGGATGTTCTCGTGACTTTGCGTTAGAGATAACCTTAGTTGTGAGATGATCTCGTTTGTGCTCCAGAGATGGAAGCTTATGTGAGAGATACGTGATGACATAGATGAGTATCGTAGGTTGAGTATAGCGGGTTGGTAAGTGTATGTTTGTGAAGAGTGAATATATTTACATTCCTGATAAGTTATTTCTCTTCTGAGAATGTGTTTATTCTTTTCCTGTCTATATCTTTGTTTATCTTTTGTTCATTCAAACCCGAGCTCGAAACCATAGAAACTATTGAATGGCATCTCTCCATCTCTGTGGACGATAATTCCCGGATCAATATTTCCAAATCTTTTGTTGCTTGCCGCTATACTACATTCAACAAAATGGCGCCGTTGCCGGGGATGGTTCTTTGAATTGCATCGCAATAGTTTCCGTGGTCTTGAGCTTTGTATATATCGTATATATTGTATAGTTTCACTTGTATATATATTTACTTGTACATGTTTACTTGTTTATGTTCACCATATAAGTTTACTTGTATATGTTACGTATAAGTATACTTTTACTGGTGAATGTTGGTGAAACATGTTGATCTCGAATGAGCTCTTTAATAACAAATCTTCATTTTTCAACTTGAAAATCCAACATTCACTAACTTTTCTCTTTTTGTATGATAATAATTGTATTTGTTCCATACTTGTACATATGTGTTTGTTTGTGTATATAGTTGTACACTTTCATTTTTATGTTCGTTTAATCATTGTACATATTGTACTCGTAATGTTTGTTGAGTGTTTTGGTTAGGAAACTTTCTTTAGGCTTGTGCTGTGAGATGTCACCATGGCATGACGGGAGGAAGCTACTTTCCAAACACCTAAACAATAAAGGCGTCGAGCTAACGATGTAAAACAAGCGCTTGTTGGGAGGCACCCCAACGGTTGTAAAGTTTGTTTATTTTTATGTTTAAGAGGTATTTAGGTGAAGTAGAAGAAAATTAGAACAGCTGTTGCTGTTATGATTTTTCTGGTTTTTCTGTCATCCGCTAAGCGAGCCTAGCTCCGCTAAGCGATGACGGTAAAATTTTGTATTCTTGCTTTGTACCAGTGGGGTTCCCATTCCACTTGGTTCACTCATTTTTCCCACTTTCACCAAGGCTAATTAGTAGTATATATTAGTTTTCTTTTTCTAATTCTTTCGTTGGTTGTTTGTACTCAAATTTTGTTCGGTAATTCGAAGATTTTTTAGGTGATTTTCCAAAGCTTGAGTGTTTCAACTTGCGAATGTATGGTAGGATATTGTTTTTGAAGTCGTATCATTCAAGGTACTCATTTATCGCTTTCTGTAGCATAGCATGTTTAGGAAACTTTTCATTTGTACAATTACCATACAATTCATTCTTTTGCATTACTTGCTTGTTGATTGAATCACTTTAGTTCCCAAACCATAAATGTGAGGAAGCTTTCCATTGTTCATATATGCTGGAGGCCACAATCTTTGTTTTAACTGGATTTTATTATGCTTAGTCTTTTGTTTATGTTGATTTTATGAAAGCATGAAAAGGATCAAGGCATTTTGTTTCATTTTGAGCACAACCACCATAACCAAATAGTCAATTCACCTTGTGAGTGTGTGATCATTTGTTAATCCTTTCGAGCCTTTTTGTCAATGTCCATGTTGTTTTTGCTAAATGCTTATCTTTGAGTGTTTAGTTCTCATTTTTGCATGCATGATTGATTCTTTGTTTTCTTGAACCCTCAACCATGATTTTTTGTATGAATTTTTACCTTGCCTTAGAAAGTGGGGAGTATTCACATGATGATGTGGTTGAATTCAAGTTGGGGAGAGAAATGGTTGCTACTTATTTGGTTGTTGCTATGAGGTTGAAGAAAGAGAAAGAAAAAAAAGTGAAAAGGAAAGAAAAGAAAAAGAAAGAAAAAAAATGTGAAAAAGTTTTGAAAAACAAAAAGAAAAGAGAAGAGAATAATTGTGCTAATAAGTATTGTGATTGGTTTGAGAAACTTGTGGTTAAGGAAGAAGTTTAATCGAGATTTTGTTGCTTAGAAATTTGTGGATTGATCACTCCCTTAGGTTTAGGCAAGTTTTTGTTTCGATTAGCCTTAGGACATATCCCTTGTTTGTTAACCAAGCCACATTACAACCTTGAAAAGCCCTTGTGATCTTGCTTTTGTATCTTCAATGTGATTTTTGGATGAATGCATAATCAAATCTTTTGTTTGCAAGATTGTTGGATGCGTGTTAAAAGTCCTTCACTTTTGTGTGTTCTTCATCTATTGATGAATTTTTGCTAGGTGTGATTCATGATGTGAGCATGTATTGTGTTAGAATGTTTTGTATGCTTTTTGTACTTAGGATTTGTTTCGTTTACATGTTGTCGTTGTAGGATAGTGGTAAGTATTTACTTTGTTTATACGTTTTTATATTAAACCATACATTTGTTTTTGGTTTTCAAAACTTGTTGATTCACAATTCTTTGGTTTATTACTTTCAATTCTTTGATTTATTGGACATTGTTTGAGGACAAACAAAGTTTCAAGTTGGGGAGAGTTTGATAAGTGCCAAAATGTACTTATTTTGTGTATGTAAATAGTGGCACTTATCGATACTTTTGTTAATACCGTTTGAATAATTCTCCGTTTTGTGTATAAATACGTATACTTTGTGAATAGTTGTATTTTCATATAATTTTATACCATTTGATAGTTTTTCCTTTGTTTTTATAGGTATTCATGCTTATTGGAGTCTTGAGGAATAAAGTGTCAAAGGCACGACTTCGATTTCGCAGTTTTGGTGCAAGCCCGCTTAGCCACCATCAAGCGGACTTCCATAGGCTCAAAATAAGGATGGCCAAAATCATCATTTTGGTTTCCATTCATTCATTATCGGATAGAGCATTGAATAAGCTTTCCAACGCTTCGAACCGGGCGCAATTCGGAGTTACGGTTCTCAACTTATGGCGAAAACAAGATTTCACTTTTGCTGTCAGCCGCTAAGCGGGAGTACCTCCGCTGAGCGACCATGACAGATATCAGCTCGTTAAATAGGGGTAAAAATCACATTTTTAGGTTATGTTTTGGGGTAATTGTTCCCAAATCATCAAACCTTCATTCTTAGGGTAGATTAGCTTAGAAAACAACTTCGGAGGTTGCATTTGGATGATCGGAGGTGGATTGAGCGTCGAACGGAGCTGACAAACCGAGAGATTTTCGGTTCATTTCTCTTCTTCTTTGTGTATTTCTCTTTGGTTGGGTTTTGTTTGTATATTTACTTGAATCTTATGTATATTTACCGATTATAATGTTATATTTAACTTGCTTTACAAATCTGTGTTGATGTTGTTCTGGATTTTTGCTCTGTGCTGGAGATTTGAGTTGCTTTAGAGATAAACTGCTTGGATCTTTATCTAGGATGATAATATGTTGGTTCTGAACTCTAGAGATAGATTTAGAGCTAGCATTTGTTAGAACAAGATTTGTTCTGATCAATTATCTTAGTTTTGATGATAACAATAATATGAATTTTGCTTAAGATAATATGGTACTCTAATCCAATGAAATTTCCCTTTCAGGAAATATATAAAGAGTACGCATAATTCAGCGCTCAGAAGCTTTGTCTCAAGGGTTCAGCATGCAACATCAGAACATGGTCTGGCAAGACATCAAAAGATGGTCGAAGCAGAATCAGAACATGGGTCTATGGAAGCATCAGAAGAACATGAGATCAGAAGCACTGAAGCTCAGAAGATGGTATCACGCTCAGAAGCACTTCAAGGTCAGAAGATCAGAAGATGCTATGCACCAAGCTGTTTGACTCTGATGATATTCAAACATTGTATTCACAAACATCAGATCAGAAGGAAGTACAAGTGGCAAGCTACGCTGACTGACAAAAGGAACGTTAAAAGCTATTAAAGGCTACGTCAGTAGACACAGCGTGAACAAGGCTCGAGGTAGTTGACAAAAGCGTATAACATTAAATGCGATGCTGTACGGAACACGCAAAGCATTAAATGCATTCAACGGTCATCTTCTCAACGCCTATAAATATGAAGTTCTGATGAGAAGCAAGGTTAACCATTTCTGAACAAGATTATTCAAAAACACTTGCTGAAACGCTGTTCAAATCTAAACTCAGAATCTTCATCTTCATCAAAGCTCACTACATTGCTTTTGTAATATATTAGTGAGATTAAGCTTAAACGTTAAGAGAAATATCACAGTTGTGATTATCGCTTTTAAGAAGCATTTGTAAACTCTTAGAATTGATTACATTAAGTTGTAAGGAACTAGAGTGATCGTGTTGATCAGAATACTCTAGGAAGTCTTAGGAGTGAACTAAGCAGATTGTAACTAGAGTGATCGTGTTGATCAGTAGACTCTAGAAAAGTCTTAGAGGGTATCTAAGCAGTTGTTCCTGGAGTGATCAGTGTGTGATCAGAAGACTCTGGAAGACTTAGTTGCGGACTAAGTGGAAAACCATTGTAATCCGTGCGATTAGTGGATTAAATCCTCAGTTGAGGTAAATCATCTCTGCGGGGGTGGACTGGAGTAGTTTAGTTAACAACGAACCAGGATAAAAATAACTGTGCAATTTATTTTTATCTGTCTAGTTTTTAAAGCTACACTTATTCAAACCCCCCCTTTCTAAGTGTTTTTCTATCCTTCAGCATTCACTGTTTGTATCTGTTCTTAATGCGTTCGTGTTTGAGCGGCGCGCGAGAGATCGCCGACGCGAGAATACGGATGTTCTCGTGACTTTGCGTTAGAGATAACCTTAGTTGTGAGATGATCTCGTTTGTGCTCCAGAGATGGAAGCTTATGTGAGAGATACGTGATGACATAGATGAGTATCGTAGGTTGAGTATAGCGGGTTGGTAAGTGTATGTTTGTGAAGAGTGAATATATTTACATTCCTGATAAGTTATTTCTCTTCTGAGAATGTGTTTATTCTTTTCCTGTCTATATCTTTGTTTATCTTTTGTTCATTCAAACCCGAGCTCGAAACCATAGAAACTATTGAATGGCATCTCTCCATCTCTGTGGACGATAATTCCCGGATCAATATTTCCAAATCTTTTGTTGCTTGCCGCTATACTACATTCAACAAAATGGCGCCGTTGCCGGGGATGGTTCTTTGAATTGCATCGCAATAGTTTCCGTGGTCTTGAGCTTTGTATATATCGTATATATTGTATAGTTTCACTTGTATATATATTTACTTGTACATGTTTACTTGTTTATGTTCACCATATAAGTTTACTTGTATATGTAACACCCTTCTAAACCCCGCGGAAATTTATAAAATAATTCAGAGTAAAACATGAAAACAAGGGTGCCACAATTCCAATTAAAACAAATTATCATAAATCAAATGTCATGCTTTCACTAAGGAACAATTCATCATAATACATAAACATCCCATGTTAACACAGCGGAAATTCACCATACGGATAAGCATAACATCATCTATGCAATATCCCACAGAATTACTCCAATAACAACAACATAGAGTATCATCATCAAATCTAAGCTAGCGTTCCCCCAGTGTTACAATATCAGAGCATGACACCGACGCTATACTAAACAAACTGGCTCATGAGCTAATCCTCACCGAGCCAAAAGCCGCTACTCGCCAATCTGAAATCATCAAAGTAAGGGTGAGTCTCATTCACAATTAACAAATGTTATCGAATCATAAACAATAACACATCATAGTCACATTATTCATCCAATTTCATTATATTCAGATTGTCAGGAAGTACTCATCAACACACAACAACAGATAGAATACATTACCAAGAGGCAACACCATAATTCATCCAAACAAATCATAACCATTACACCACCATCACATATTATAACATTGGACAATCTTCCATTCATGTTATAATAACACAAGTAACCTAATGCAAATGCAACTATATGCATGTGGTACCAAAATCTGGGATAACCCAACTCACCGATCCACCATCGTCAAGGATACGGCAACACCCACTCACTAATTCCACACAATGGGAATTAGCTACCACTGATCCACCATCGTCAAGGATCAGCCACATAATGATTATGAATGCATGTATCAACCATAACATGCTTATCACCCACATAAATCAACCAAATGTCATAATCATCAACCACCACAATAATCAATAGCCATACACAGTTATGCTATTTCTCAACCACAATAAAATACATATTTTACATCAACAATATATGTATAACAAACACCAATTACAACCACAACATCATAACAGGTAAATCATTCATTATACAGTGCAACAAAGCAACTCATCAACGACAGAGTATTTACCTCATCATTTCTCAAAACACATGATAACCATATTTACCATGAACAACACCCATTTGCACAATTAACAGAAGCAACCACATTATTACAACATACATCATTGCACATATTCAATTATGCACACAACAACCATTGCACCTCATCAGCTATGCAAAACCAGAATAAACCACATTTGAAGAAAATGATACTTTTTAAAATAAAATCAAGTTGTTATTGTTTTATTCGTTTCATATGGTAGAACATTCAATTTAAGGAACAACGTCCAAAACGGCGTCTAAAACGGACTTACGGTTTGAAAGTTACACATCTTTAACCTTTTTACAAGAAAACAGTTATCGCTACAGCACGCGGCGCAACCAAAGCTCGCGGCGCGACCTGAAGCATACAAACACGTTCGCGGCGCCAACCTATGCACGCGGCGCGATGCGAGGAAACAAGTACGCCTTCGCGGCGCGCACCTACCTTCGCGGCGCGAACTGGCAAAAACCAGAGATCTCACATCGATTGACAGCATTACGGGATTCATCCCAAAATCCCCAAAACCCAAATCAAGTTATGTTATGAACCTCAAATATCACCATATCAGCCACATACATGTTATAACACAAATATAACACACAAAAGGATCATTCAATCATCATAACAGTCACATAATCATACGATTCATCACATCATACAATTCCCCTCAAAATCATCCCAAAACCCCAATCCATCATACAACCAATTGACACAAACAATGCATCTAAATCAGTCCTATTATCTATAATACGATAAAAGATATTAACCGGAAGAGTCCCCCCTTACCTTAGCCAAAGATCTTGATTAGTCCTCTTCCTCTTCTGTTCCTCTTTCACGTATCGGCTTTCCAATCTCTCATCTCCTCTGCTCTGCTTTTCACGTTCCTTTTTCCTTCTTCCCAATTTTCCTTATTTCCTTTATTTTATGAAAACATAAAATAATTAGTAATGGGCTTACTCCCTTAGCACCCCCATACTACTAATCTCACCATTCTAGCCCAATGGCCCTTAATCCATAATTTTCCAATAATTCAACAAAATACCAAATAATTCTAAATAATAATTTAATTTCCGATTAAATTAAAATTAGAAAATATGGGGTGTTACAGTATATGTTACGTATAAGTATACTTTTACTGGTGAATGTTGGTGAAACATGTTGATCTCGAATGAGCTCTTTAATAACAAATCTTCATTTTTCAACTTGAAAATCCAACATTCACTAACTTTTCTCTTTTTGTATGATAATAATTGTATTTGTTCCATACTTGTACATATGTGTTTGTTTGTGTATATAGTTGTACACTTTCATTTTTATGTTCGTTTAATCATTGTATATATTGTACTCGTAATATTTGTTGAGTGTTTTGGTTAGGAAACTTTCTTTAGGCTTGTGCTGTGAGATGTCACCATGGCATGACGGGAGGAAGCTACTTTCCAAACACCTAAACAATAAAGGCGTCGAGCTAACGACGTAAAACAAGCGCTTGTTGGGAGGCACCCCAACGGTTGTAAAGTTTTGTTTATTTTTATGTTTAAGAGATATTTAGGTGAAGTAGAAGAAAATTAGAACAGCTGTTGCTGTTATGATTTTTCTGGTTTTTCTGTCATCCGCTAAGCGAGCCTAGCTCCGCTAAGCGATGACGGTAAAATTTTGTTTTCTTGCTTTGTACCAGTGGGGTTCCCATTCCACTTGGTTCACTCATTTTTCCCACTTTCACCAAGGCTAATTAGTAGTATATATTAGTTTTCTTTTTCTAACTCTTTCGTTGGTTGTTTGTACTCAAATTTTGTTCGGTAATTCGAAGATTTTTTAGGTGATTTTCCAAAGCTTGAGTGTTTCAACTTGCGGATGTATGGTAGGATATTGTTTTTGAAGTCGTATCATTCAAGGTACTCATTTATCGCTTTCTGTAGCATAGCATGTTTAGGAAACTTTTCATTTGTACAATTACCATACAATTCATTCTTTTGCATTACTTGCTTGTTGATTGAATCACTTTAGTTCCCAAACCATAAATGTGAGGAAGCTTTCCATTGTTCATATATGATGGAGGCCACAATCTTTGTTTTAACTGGATTTTATTATGCTTAGTCTTTTGTTTATGTTGATTTTATGAAAGCATGAAAAGGATCAAGGCATTTTGTTTCATTTTGAGCACAACCACCATAACCAAATAGTCAATTCACCTTGTGAGTGTGTGATCATTTGTTAATCCTTTTGAGCCTTTTTGTCAATGTCCATGTTGTTTTTGCTAAATGCTTATCTTTGAGTGTTTAGTTCTCATTTTTGCATTGATGATTGATTCTTTGTTTTCTTGAACCCTCAACCATGATTTTTTGTATGAATTTTTACCTTGCCTTAGAAAGTGGGGAGTATTCACATGATGATGTGGTTGAATTCAAGTTGGGGAGAGAAATGGTTGCTACTTATTTGGTTGTTGCTATGAGGTTGAAGAAAGAGAAAGAAAAAAAAAGTGAAAAGGAAAGAAAAGAAAAAGAAAGAAAAAAAATGTGAAAAAGTTTTGAAAAACAAAAAGAAAAGAGAAGAGAATAATTGTGCTAATAAGTATTGTGATTGGTTTGAGAAACTTGTGGTTAAGGAAGAAGTTTAATCGAGATTTTGTTGCTTAGAAATTTGTGGATTGATCACTCCCTTAGGTTTAGGCAAGTTTTTGTTTCGATTAGCCTTAGGACATATCCCTTGTTTGTTAACCAAGCCACATTACAACCTTGAAAAGCCCTTGTGATCTTGCTTTTGTATCTTCAATGTGATTTTTGGATGAATGCATAATCAAATCTTTTGTTTGCAAGATTGTTGGATGCGTGTTAAAAGTCCTTCACTTTTGTGTGTTCTTCATCTATTGATGAATTTTTGCTAGGTGTGATTCATGATGTGAGCATGTATTGTGTTAGAATGTTTTGTATGCTTTTTGTACTTAGGATTTGTTTCGTTTACATGTTGTCGTTGTAGGATAGTGGTAAGTATTTACTTTGTTTATACGTTTTTATATTAAACCATACATTTGTTTTTGGTTTTCAAAACTTGTTGATTCACAATTCTTTGGTTTATTACTTTCAATTCTTTGATTTATTTGACATTGTTTGAGGACAAACAAAGTTTCAAGTTGGGGAGAGTTTGATAAGTGCCAAAATGTACTTATTTTGTGTATGTAAATAGTAGCACTTATCGATACTTTTGCTAATACCGTTTGAATAATTCTCCGTTTTGTGTATAAATACGTATACTTTGTGAATAGTTGTATTTTCATATAATTTTATACCATTTGATAGTTTTTCCTTTGTTTTTATAGGTATTCATGCTTATTGGAGTCTTGAGGAATAAAGTGTCAAAGGCACGACTTCGATTTCGCAGTTTTGGTGCAAGCCCGCTTAGCCACCATCAAGCGGACTTCCATAGGCTCAAAATAAGGATGGCCAAAATCATCATTTTGGTTTCCATTCATTCATTATCGGATAGAGCATTGAATAAGCTTTCGAACGCTTCGAACCGGGCGCAATTCGGAGTTACGGTTCTCAACTTATGGCGAAAACAAGATTTCACTTTTGCTGTCAGCCGCTAAGCGGGAGTACCTCCGCTGAGCGACCATGACAGATATCAGCTCGTTAAATAGGGGTAAAAATCACATTTTTAGGTTATGTTTTGGGGTAATTGTTCCCAAATCATCAAACCTTCATTCTTAGGGTAGATTAGCTTAGAAAACAACTTCGGAGGTTGCATTTGGATGATCGGAGGTGGATTGAGCGTCGAACGGAGCTGACAAACCGAGAGATTTTCGGTTCATTTCTCTTCTTCTTTGTGTATTTCTCTTTGGTTGGGTTTTGTTTGTATATTTACTTGAATCTTATGTATATTTACCGATTATAATGTTATATTTAACTTGCTTTACAAATCTGTGTTGATGTTGTTCTGGATTTTTGCTCTGTGCTGGAGATTTGAGTTGCTTTAGAGATAAACTGCTTGGATCTTTATCTAGGATGATAATCTGTTGGTTCTGAACTCTAGAGATAGATTTAGAGCTAGCATTCACTGTTTGTATCTGTTCTTAATGCGTTCGTGTTTGAGCGGCGCGCGAGAGATCGCCGACGCGAGAATACGGATGTTCTCGTGACTTTGCGTTAGAGATAACCTTAGTTGTGAGAGGATCTCGTTTGTGCTCCAGAGATGGAAGCTTATGTGAGAGATACGTGATGACATAGATGAGTATCGTAGGTTGAGTATAGCGGGTTGGTAAGTGTATGTTTGTGAAGAGTGAATATATTTACATTCCTGATAAGTTATTTCTCTTCTGAGAATGTGTTTATTCTTTTCCTGTCTATATCTTTGTTTATCTTTTGTTCATTCAAACCCGAGCTCAAAACCATAGAAACTATTGAATGGCATCTCTCCATCTCTGTGGACGATAATTCCCGGATCAATATTTCCAAATCTTTTGTTGCTTGCCGCTATACTACATTCAACATCCATCTCCTTTGAAAATGAGACAAAATTGTAATAGCAATTACATTAAGATCAATAGTGTATTTCCACTAGGTAAGAGTAGTCAACAAATGATCATAGTTGATAGTGAGCACATCAAAATTAATAGTGTCTTTCCTCTAAGTAAGAGTAGTCAATAAAGCCTTACCAAATCAATGATTAGTTCTTCAAGTTGTATAGTCATTGCTTTTCGAACAATTTTTTTGTTAACATCTTGAACCTAAATTGACTCTTTAAGTCATCACAAACCTTTATCGAAGTATTTAAATTCAAAATATGATACACCACCTCGTTTAAAACGCATAAATGTATCAATCTTAAGGAACTATATTTCATCTCTAACTAATCAATTTCGCCTCACGCAACGTCTTGTCTTATGTAACTAAAGTTTAAAAATCATTTAATCATTGTTTCAACCTTCAAAACAAACAATTATTGGGATGACCAACATTCTATTTCACTCCCTTTAAAATTGTGAGTGTTGGTTCATAAAAAAACAAATAACTTTTTATTTAAAAAAATTGATAATAGAAAATTTCAATTTAAAAATATTAAAAAACAATACTATTGTTGATAATTTTGAGTTATAAGTACAAAGTATAAATAGACCTAAATGATACTTAAAAGAGCTTTAATAGTCTAAACTAATTTGAGTTTTTATAGTATGATTATATTCGGTTACTATAATTTGTTAAAATTATTGGTTTATGATGAGTAAAATTATAAGGAATAAAAGTGTAGTTATTTTTTTTTAACAACTTGTTATCCTTATACTATTTTCTTACATCAATACCTACATCGTATATATTGTTCATCATATTTATACGGTGAACAATGTTTTTTAATAAAATAACATTATTTTAAAAAAATATATTTAATTTTAAAAAATAATAATATTTAAATTAAAATTTATTTTATAATACAAATATAAGAATATAAGATTATGTCATTAACCAACTTCACAACTATATTAACCACAAAAATTTAAGTTATTAACCAATTATTTTACTTATAATTCATTAATCATTTTCACTACTTCTTTAATTAATAAAATACATACTATTAATCATATTTTGACACTAAATTATAAATATGTTAGTCAACATTTACACTCCATTAACTAACTTTATTTCACTATTTAAATTTTTTTTTTATGTTTGAGAACTCATTAACCAAGTTATAAATTGTATTAATTAATTTTATAAATATGATTAACCAAATTTTGTACCGTGCATATTAATTTTTTATGTTAAAATATATATTAACCAAACTTCAAACAGAATTAACCAAGTTTTAATATTTCATTAATCAAAGTAGTTTTAGAAAAATATATACTAAAAGTAAAAATTTAAATAAATGAAAACATTGTTCACGTATTTGTGAACAGTGTTTAATGTGTAGGTGTAGGATTTAGTGTAAGAATAACTTTTTTTTAAAGAGTTGTTAGATAGGTTACAAACAAACTCTTGAATCTAAGGATTTAGACCGCACAACTCACTATTTAATGGTGCGCCCCACACGAACCAAAATTTACATAAAACCTACAAATAAATGGTAAAACTCGGTCAGACAACAAGTTAAACGAGATGATTCGCTAACCTCGGTCCATATATCCATCTCTATAAGACTAGTCACATATAGTACTCTGACCACTTAACTTGCAAATGAATAAAGTTTATTAAAGAGATAATTTTTTCGAAATGAGAAAGAAAAAAAGTTTAGTAACTCGGAAGTAGGCATGACAACAAAATCCGTACTTGCGGGTATCCACGCGAACTCGCTCTGAAGTTGACGCGGAAAACTACCTTTGACTGAGTTTGAGTTCTGTCCGATTACAAAATATGGGGACAGGTTGGGTAATGGGGACACTAGTACCCGCCCCCGAACCCGCCCTGTTTATTTCATTTTGTATATTATTCTTTATTTTTGATAAATTAAAATATTAAATAAGTGGTCAATATTTTGATATTTTGATTTGTATTTATTATTTAACATATTCTAAATGTATGTATGAAATTGTTTTATTTTATTATTTATAATGTAATTTAATTTTGGAAAAGTAACTATTTTTATTTAAAAAATGAATTTTCACTAAATGGATGGTGGCAGACGGAGATACCCGAACCCAACCGAAATGTTTGGGTCGAGTTTGAGTTTTAATTCTCCATTTCCGTTTGGGTTTAGGACGGGGCACGGGGATTATTTAGAGATTCGGATTTGAGTTTGGGGGAGAAAATAACCGTCCCCGACCCGCGTATTGTCATCCCAACTCGAAAGTACGTCGAACAGAGGAGGAAAAGATAATTCAAACGGGCGTTAATGTGTTAAGAAAACACATCGTGGATTGAAATTAAAATTTTAAACTAATAATAATTAAAGGTTTTCGTTTCTTGAAAAATTAATACACAAACAAAATTAAAAATTTCAAATAATAATGTTTAAAGTCAAAGCTATCGGCTAATTTAAAGGAAACAATTTCACCATCCACTTGCGAGGGACGTGTTTAAAGGCGGAATTTTACAGACTTAGTCTAATACAGAAATTATTTGCACCTAACATAATTCGAACCTGAAATTTTGAGAAAAATAAATTCTCCTGACATAAACCTTCACCACTAGATCAACCCTTGAAGTTAGATTAGTCACATTTTAAATATAATAACAAAACAAATAAGGGTGTCTTATTTTGTCGAGATTTAACCATGACAAATTTTTTATGAAATTTTGTTTAACCAAAATTTAACTATATCAAATTTTAAATTTTGTGCGGTAATGCGCCTCCGGCCACGTTGCTTTCTTCCAAATACAAACCTAGATACCTTGGAGCACACTCCAACTATCATAAAATATCTCCTACATAGAACTTCGAACTTTTTTCTCTATTATGTGAAGTCTTTAGATAAGACTATACTCTTATAATTATAATGTTTCTCTATCAAATTTTCAGCCAAACTTCTTTTCTACTAATTCACGTATATCACATTCATACTAAATAAGCCACATTACTCTCGGAAAATTAACTCATTCAAAAATACATACCCTTACTTTACCAAATATATATATATATATATATATATATATATATATATATATATATATATATATATATATATATATATATATATATATATATATATATATATATATATATATATATATATATATATATATATAAACAAGAATACAATTTACATTTGATTGAAAAACGGCTCTCTAATAGATTTATAAATACAATTTATACAAGAGAAAAAGAGATATACACGGACAGTGTACAATATTTTACAATTTACACTGTCAACCAATCACAATCATGTATCTAGTTAAAACACAATTTTAATTTAAAAAAACTAATATAACATAGCAAGTGTAAATATTTTGATTGGTTGTAGGTGTAAAATTAGTTTACACTGTCAGCGCACTACCTTTAAACTCTTTTCACAGATAGTATGGTTACAGGGTGCAAAGATTCTACAGATTTCTAAAGAGCAATCTAGCATACTGCAATAATACGTATATATAGATTATAAAAGCTTCCAAGAGAAAGAAAGCTTATATAGACATCAAGATGGACATAGCTAAAGCTATGATAGACTGGAATGAGACTTCATAAATAATACCCTTTTGACTATAGGATTTCCAAACTGCTTGTGAACAATCATGGGGGAAACTGTAACTATGTGAAGTCTACAAACGAAATACATTGCAGAATGTAAGAATGATAAGAAAAATAAGTCTGGGAATTCATAATTAGAACCAAAACAAATTAACAAAAATTTGAATGACAGCTAAATATTTTTAAATGTTAGTTCTCAAGAATACGTTGACAGCAATACTGAGTTTAGCTCCTTGTTACCATCTTCTGTTATTGAAATTATGAGTCTATTTCAGGAGAAATGGTATGTTAAGGGATTACAGAGTTTAGTGGTTAGGATGTTGGTGTAGGTTATATTCTTATTAGTGTTTAATATACAAATATCAAGGAATCTTCTATTCAAGATTTGAACTCCAAAGATAACTTTATGGTACAGATGACAAAAGAGATACATAATACAATAACATTAACACATATATAACCAGCTTTTCTTAAAACTCAATTATGAGGAGCAACCTCAAGAACCAGCAAAATCTTAAAACTCAATTGGGAGACCTTAGGCCAGCACCCCTCCTAAGTGCAATGGAGGTCACTTAATAGGCCTTCTTGATCACCTATTGACTCCATCCAGGTAAGTATCTTGTAGAAGACAGAGAGGCTTTATCTTAGTGTAATGACGCAAGGCAACAGGTTATGCATGCACTATAATGAGTCATAACACACAGTACTCTTCATTGCACAAGGTGATCAATTTAACTATTTCAAAGAAAAATAGAAACTGACATCCACCAGAATGATTAAGCATCCATAGTATATAAATACTTTATTCAGTTGTAATATGCATTCTGAAAAGTTAAATACACAATTGATCATACAGTTTCATTCACAATTATGGTATAAGAGATCAAACACTGAGCTACCCCTTCTTCCACATGCTGAAATTAATACTGATATTATTGAGCCACTCCTATCATGCTGAAATGCAGAAAGAATTGGCAAAGTTTCAACTGATATTGCAGAACCCTCAACAAGGAGGACTCTTCCAAAAACTAGCGTATGCCGCTAAATGTGACGCTGACACGGTATTCTTTAGTAAAAGGCGAAAGAATAGTTCGCTATGTCATCATCACACGGCTCTGTGAGTATTATTAGAAGAGGTTCTTTCAATTTATATGTGATCAGCTTAGTTTTGTATTGCATAAGACAATGTGGGACTTAAGTCAGATATCCACTCATTCGACCTCTACCTTTTCTACCCTCTACCATGAATAAACGTATCAAACTTTCATCGTAAAGTCTTTGAAAGACAAAGGCAGTTTGATAGAATCGTGAAGGACAGGTCTAGGATAAACTGACGACTATATAAATCCTGGCCCGCAGCTAATCTAGCACCTTTATATGATCCAATGTCTTACAACATTCATCCAAACATTGACATTGACATGAAAATAACAGGGAGAAATTAGTTTCATCTTGACCCAAAAAGATATATTGTTCTGATGACAATATCAGAACAAGGACAATGGCTTCACTAAACTTAATAACTACAAATTCAAACCTAGCAACAATTGAATTACAATGCAAATATAGAAGAGGAAAAAACATGAATATGAACTCACCTTGCAACAAAAGAACTGTATTGAGTTACGCAATCTATTCCATCTTTGTTTAAGCATATGAGGTGTACAGACCGAGCTACTGGCAAATATCAGATTTCACAGAGAATATAAAAGGCAACAGCTTCTGTGGGAAGGAGACAAATCAATAAAGATAACTTTGCATTCGATTATTGGAACTGATAGTGCAATATCAGTATGTCAAACTGCTTGTAAACAACATACACTTAAATCATCCTTGTTTGGAAATGCACAATCAGTAGACAACTTAAAATTGATTAAGGAAATGAATTAGCTACTGCTAACTACAATCAGAGAGTTAGGGTTAGAGCCATTGAAGGTTACTTTTGGCTCAACAGTTTGTACATCATAAGATTTAGTGTTATGCACAGTCTAAATAAATATAAAAGTTGAACTAAAATAGACTGATGTGGGCAGTAGTTGACAGCTAAATTAGCTCACTCATCAGCTATTCACAGCTCAATTGAAAGATAATTTTGTATTCATTTGTTGGAATTGAAAGTACAGGTATCATTGAATCAAAATTCTTGAAACCCGTCAGTAGAGCTAGTAGAGCCTAACACATATCATCAGTTAATTTAATTTTGCGTAAACAATATATCTATCCAAGGCAGAACTAGTTCATATTGTTGCACTTTTCATATTATTTTTTCAAAGAGTGAGCATACACAGGTGCGACAATTCTAAGAGTCAGATCCAAACCTAGCCTGCAAGAAAAGAATTCTTGTCAATTGTGTAACATTTTGCTTATAATGTGTTCTTGAATGTGATCAGACAATGTGCAGATATCAGTGTGTCAACCTGCTTGTAAGCAACATACATTTGAATCAGCATTGTTTAGATATGCACTATCAGTAGAGCTAGAACCTAATACATTATCTGTTAATTTAACAATACGTAAACCGTATATCAATCTAAATCAGAACTGAGTTCTGAGGTGAAAAGTCTTCTAAAAAAAGCATCCAATTTTTAATGAATTACGAGACTACCAATAAATATAAGAGTGCTTTAGAAACATATTTACAATGTCACCTATACAATCTTACTAGAGTTCTTTGTTTTGTTACAAAATCTGCGAAGATTACGAGACTTATCAGAAACTTTTTTTTTGCATAAATAAATCCCAAAGCGAGAGCCACGGTAATAGAAACCATTATATTACTCCCATATCGTTCACGCGCGACAGATCTTGATTGTTTATATCCCTCCGTCTAAGCAGGTTAAAGCACGACCTTACTTGAACAGGATCTGTTCTATAGGCTCGTACTACTGTGTCCTTGATTTCAAAGGAGACAGGAACATACGTCTGGTGGATGAACTAAGACCGTGTGATCAGAGCGTGAATAACGGCCAGGATGATCTACATGTGTGGTCATCATCTAAGCTGTAGATGATCGTTCCTGGTTGGGTTCTACCAACTGGGGTGGTCACACGGTGCTCTGACAGACTCAAAAACTTTTATTTTCTTCCTCTTCCTTGCGATAAGAAACATTAACCCAAAAGAATCAACTATAACTTTGCATTTTTTTTTATGTAAATAAGACAGCCGAGACAAGGAAAGGTTGAGTTTTTGAGAAATGAGTGATATATTGTATTGCTTACCTTGCTTGCTTCCCAAAGCGAAAATGAAAGATACTTTAGTTGTTTGTCCCTTCCCTCTCACAAACATAACTTGCTTCCTTCCTCAAATTTTACAGGGAGATATACGTTTTTGCGAACTTGCTTTTGCCTTCTTTTTTCTTCCTTTCTTCTCTTTGTTTAGTTTCCCAAAGTGCTTTATTTTGATTTGTAGAGTTGCCACGGAACTATCTAAAGATATACTACTAGTAATGGATTTCAACATTGTGTCACGTTTTGGACCTCGGTGCATGTTGAAGTAATAAGATTTTTTGTTTTTAAAATAAATTTATATGTTTTTTTTTTTTTACAAAAGAAATTTATATGTTCGAATAATATAGGATTTTTTCTTTACCCATTTTGGTTATTCTTTATAAATAGGTCCTTCATTATCTCAATTTAATCATCTCATCACATATGTATCTTTCTGAATTAACAAAAAATGACTATCAATGGTTAGTATTTAAAATATATTATCATTATACTGTATTTTTTTATTTTTTATATGAGTAAATTTATGCGAAAAAAAAATCCAAATAACCATGTTTAATAATTTATTTACATCAAAAACCATGTTTTCGGCAAAATTACGCATATGACCAGGTTTCAGAGGTGGTCTCCACATAGGAGCCACCTCAGGTGGCGCCAAAGACCAAAACTTCTTAACCTATGCGCCACCCAGGGTGGCATCAATGCATATTTTTCCCTTTTTAGCCACCTAGGGTGGCGCCTATGTATATATATATATATATATATTTTTTTTTTTTTTTTAATTGTTTATATACTATTTTTTTTTAAATTTTTTTTATTTATTAACAAAATTGTTTTAACAATTAAATAAATAATGAAACACCACATGTCATTCATTCCAAACATTACAAATACAAGAAATGCAGAAACAACATTAGAAATACGGTCATACAGTTCAAACATTACAAATACGGTACACAAAAGATAAATAATAAAACATGGATATTATGCTATTCACGAACCCTCCGACCATGACCCCTCCGACCCGGCGCCGGACCATGACCCCTCTCACCGCCAGTTCCGCAATCTGGAACTACTCGAATCCGGTTGGAAGGATCTCGACGACCGACTTCTCCACGACCCCCCCTATTCCTTGGT
This sequence comes from Vicia villosa, assembly GCF_029867415.1. Taxonomy (NCBI): domain Eukaryota; kingdom Viridiplantae; phylum Streptophyta; class Magnoliopsida; order Fabales; family Fabaceae; genus Vicia; species Vicia villosa. Next base: position 123,179,553 of record NC_081181.1, on the reverse strand, counting down.
TGTTCTTGTTGTGTCTGGGTAGGCGGTCCTCGGATTAGCCCCTCCATGCGCTCATTGGACATGTATTCTTGTATGTTGCTGTCAAATAGTCGGGTCCCCATGCCCTCAAAGATTTGTCTTGGCGGTGGAGTTGCGTCACATGGTCGGTAAAACCCAGCGCTTGATTGACCTTGAAAAAATGGCATTGTTTGCTGGGGTGTGGTGTACCCATATTATTGGTGTTGTGGAAATTCGTACTGTGACGATTGAGTGGTCATTTGCTCGTTTGGGTCGTAATTGTCATCTAGACCCATGTCGGGGCTGAGTTGCCTATTGTAGCTGGAGGGGCCGGCGTCGCCGTGTTGTTGGGTGAAGGCCCATGATTGTTGCTGGATGGGTTGCCTAGTGGAGGAGGAGGGGCCGGCGTCGTAGTGTTGTTGGGTGAAGCCCCACGATTGTTGTTGGATGGGTAGCCTAGTGGAGGGGTCGGCGTCACGGAGTTGTTGGGTGAAGCCCCATGATTGTTGTTGGAAGGGTTGACTTTGGTAGGGCGTTGTTGGTGTTGTTTGAAATTCCTCATGGTCAGGTTGTTCGGATGTTTGGCGTTGTCGGCGTTGTTGGCGTTGTTGTCGTTGTTGGGGTGGTTGTTGGGGTGGTTGTTGGGGTGGTTGTTGTGCGTATTGTCGGGGTGGTTGTTGTGCGTATTGTTGGGGTGGTTGTTGTGCGTGTTGTTGTTGGCGGGGGTCGTGTAGGTAGTAGGGGTCTGACACATACATATCGGGGGTTGTGACTGTTCTATACCAAGCAAGGTATCCCGCGGTTGGAAACATGGGGAGTTGGGCAACAGGGAATTGTAACAGACGGCTGCGACGCTGCCTCCACATCTCACAAAATTCAGGTGCGAATGTACGATAATCTGCGTGGTCCCATTGATTGTTAACTCTTTTAATATGCCAGCGACCCAAATCAGTGGGGGGATCCGGGATCGGTTGATGCATGCCAAACTGCAGTCTCACACGGTCAGATTGGTGCATCTCAATGATGTTGAACCTTATTATCGGTACTACTGCAGTCCAAACTTCCCGGTCACTCTCGTTTGGCTCATGGTCTAGCAACAAGTATGGTCTCCAATTAAACTGCGTGGGAGAAAAAATAACATATTATTAAAAAGCATGATGAATTGTAATACATCTATATGATCATATAAAAGTTTAGGGATAATACATCTTCAGATCGGAGGTGATCAATTAGGTCCCGATATAAAACAACACTCCCCCTCGGATTCTTACTGTAATCCAATTTAGGACCACAGAACCTAAAAAATAAAGAGCAAAAATGTTATTTCAGATTTTTATGAAAAAGATAGTTAGCATTCAAGGAATAGCGTTGAAAAAGAGAAAAAGACGTACCTTGTTGCATAAGGGAACGTGTAGTTGTTCCTGCCTACCGGGGACAGCGTCGGCATTCTCCACCAACCCCATACTTGTAGGAGGAACGCACATCCATAGAAGGTGCACTTCTCGGCAACCGCGTTCTTACAAAGAGACTGGTATAACATCGCCAAAACGGCGGACCCCCAACTATATTTCCTAATCTTGCTAATACTGTCAAATTTACTTAAATAGAAAAAGTTGACAGTGTTACCTGTCGACTCCGGGAATAAAAGTTTACCAAACATCAACATTATATAAACCTTAGTCATTAACCAAACATGCTCCTCAGTAAAGTTGTCCATCAAGACGAGTTCATCATAGTAATCTCTAAGGGAGACCAGACTGATACCCTGGCCTCTTGAACCTTGAGTAGGCACAACTAGATCTCTTCCCAACACTCTCTCACACATTGAATTAGCATGTTGAACAGATCCATTAACAGCCTTACCATCAATGGGCAGACCAAGTAACATATAAACATCCTCTAGAGTAATAGTACACTCACCTATTGGAAGATGAAACGTGTGGGTTTCAGGCCTCCATCGCTCTTGTAAGGCAAGGATGAATTTTCTGTCTATGGTGTTGTTGTTAACTTTTATGATATGTCCGAAGCCACATGCTTGGAGATTCGGAATAATCCTCTCGTCGGGTTCAACGTAAGCGTGAGAACGTGTACGGAATCGGTCAACAGCCTAAGAACCACAAATAAATCGATTAAACTGGATATCATATACGCATAGATGTTTAGAAATAAATAAGTATAAACTTACAAAGGTCGCCAAATTCGCTCTAGTTCCTCTGTGTGTTTCACCCATGGTAAGAAGTTGTTGAGCCATTTTCAAGAACTCTTTAAGTTTTCTGCGGAATTGAAAATGCAAAGTGGTTTTTTGAAGAAGAAGAATATATGTTGGTGAAAAGAAAGCAAGTATATGAGAGTATTTATAGAGGGTTGGTGGTTGTTGATGTTAAGTGCATGAGGGCCAAGTGGTGAGCATGCATGTGATACAGATATCAAAGTGATAAAGATGGGTTCACATGCATTCTGTGTTGAAATGACCATGCATTCCCGTGTTTTGTGCTGACTTTGTCTAGGCATGCATTACACATCTGATTACATATTTGAAATAAAACTCTCTACCCACTCAACAATGGCCCCTCCGCAATACATTATCAACGCTCATATTTTTGGCGAGACCTATGACAACGAAGAAGTTGGTTTTCTGTTTAGAAACACTGAGGTTAAACGATTTTGTTTAAGCAGAAAAGCAAATTTCAGTTACTTCAAAGGGAGATTAGAGACGAAGCTTGCAATGGGTGGTGTATCCCAGATATTTTACCAATATCGATTTCTTCGTGGAGACAACCCGGTCAAGTTTATCCAAGTTGAGATCAAAGACGATGAAGACATGCAGAATATGTTTACCAATCATGAGTATTCTGGTTACGAATGCATAGAACTGTATGTTACTCTACCAGAAGTTCAAACCACACAAATGGTTGAGTCACAAGTCATTGATGCACTTGGAGACGAGCAAGCAGAGGTCGACGTTGTAGATGAAGAAGAAGAAGCACCGGAAATAGAAGTTGATAACCTGGTAAACGAGGAAAGTGAAGATGAACCGGAAGTTGTTGTACCACGATATCAAGTGCATATGCCTCCAGTGCACATGAGGAACCTGAATTTTGATGGGGATGACGAACCATCGATTGATATTTTCTATGATCCATACACCCAAACAGATCAACGGTTAAAAGTAGGAGACAGATTTCGTTCTAAGGAGGCATGTATCATGGCCATAAAAAGATTTCATATGGCAAACAATGTTGATTTTAGAGTTGATCGCGCCAATGTCGAAAGGTACAAAATTTACTGTAGTAACACTGATTGTGGATTCAGGTTGCATGCATCATACAGGAAGAGAAGTGACTCATGGGTTATAGGATATATTTCCCAAGATCACACATGTATTAACACAAATGTTTCACAAGATCACCGTAAGCTCAGTTATGACATCATTTGTCAAGAAATCTTGCCTCTATTTGAAAAAGATCCATCGTTAAAGGTGAAAACGATAATCTCTCATATTGTTGCAACGTACAACTACACTCCGTCTTATAGAAAGGCGTGGCTGGCGAAGACCAAGGCGATCGAAGTTGTGTATGGAAATTGGGAGGATTCGTATAAACGACTCCCACATTTCTTATATGCGCTTCAAATTTATGCTCCTGGAACTGTTACTATTTTAGAGACCCTTCCGGCGCAATCTCCAGACGGAACATCACTTCAAGGAAATGTGATATTCCACAGGCTCTTCTGGGCTTTCCGCCCATGTGTACAAGGATTTTCATATTGCAAACCAATTCTTCAAATAGATGGAACTTGGTTGTACGGAAAATATAAAGGCACCATGTTGATGGCTGTGGCTCAAGACGGAAATAGTAACATCTTTCCTGTTGCTTTCGCTCTTGTGGAAGGAGAAACTGCTGGAGGTTGGGGTTTCTTTCTCAGAAATCTTCGGACACACGTTGCCCCCCAACCTGGACTTTGCTTGATTTCAGACAGACATGCTGCCATCGAGAGTGCGTACAACAATCCAGCAAACGGGTGGCAAAACCCTACATCAACGCATGTTTATTGTATTCGACACATCGCACAAAATTTCATGCGGGAGATAAAGGACAGGGCTCTTCGGAAGACTCTTGTAAATGCCGGATATGCGTTGACGCAACCGACGTTCCAATATTATCGACAAGAAATTGTAGCGGCAAATCCAGATGCAGGCAGATGGGTTGACAGTCTTGCTAGAGAGAAATGGACCAGATCATACGACAACGGGAAGCGATGGGGGCACATGACTACGAATCTTGTGGAGTCTATGAACGGGGTGTTTAAGGGCATCAGACACCTTCCGATTACTGCCTTGGTGGAAGCAACATACTATAGGATGGCTTCTCTTTTCGCAAGAAGAGGTGAGCGTTGGAATGCAGTTATAGAATCCGGACAATTATGGAGCGAAACATGCGTCAAATTCATGAAAGAGCAATCTGCCAAAGCCAACAGCCACATTGTGACATCTTTCGATCGATTCAACCGGACCTTCAGTGTTAAGGAAACGATTGACCATAACGAGGGCCTTCCGAGACAACAATACAGGGTTCTTATAGATGAAGGGTGGTGCGATTGTGGAAAGTTTCAAGCCTTTCGGATGCCATGCTCTCATGTAATTGCAGCATGTTCGTATGCGCATCAAGATCCGTTAGCACTTTTATCTCCCATTTACAAGGCAGATACCTTGCTCGGGGTGTACAACAACTCATTTCAAGTGATGGCAAAGGAGGATTATTGGCCTACGTATGAAGGGGACGTGGTTTGGCATAATGATAACATGCGGAGAAAGAAAAGAGGCCGCCCGAACAGCACCCGGATCACAACCGAGATGGATCATGAGAAAATGGTACGAAAGTGTAGCATATGTCGTGAAGTCGGGCACAATAGAAATACCTGTCCTAACCGTGGATCAAATTCCACCAACAATTAGTTGTATGTCATCTGTATTTTTATTGACAATGTTTTTGTATTTGTATTAGTATTCGTAAATGTATTTGTATTTGTATTTCTATTTGTTATGTATTTGTATTATCCTTTATTAAATCAACTAGTTATGTCTTTGTCTCGTAGTGAAATTGTCTTCATGGCCCATACTGCCACTCTTTATTTTGGACAGTCAGTCAAATACGCATGCTTTCGTCTAGTCCCATCAAGTCAGTCATTGATCAGTGTGTCTGCATTTATCATACATGTTAGGCGTGCTTGTAAACAGTACGCAACATCATTAATTTTTTCTACCCACTACTATTATAAATTAGGGGCTCCTATGGTTGAGTATACACACAGATACACAAAATCCAAATACCAAACAATCACACAAACACAACCATGCCTCGCCGGACAACCACTAGGCCAGATGGATGTCACCGGACAACAGAGTTGCCGCCCCGGAGATCAACATGGCGTGCCGAACCTGAGCCGGAGTATCGCAGAAGGAACGGACATGTCATATTCTCCGCCGTCAAACCTCCCATGCCGGTTATGTTTTGGAATATCTCTTCCGTCGAGCAACTCAAGAGGACTCTCCTGAGATTTTTAGAGGGGGAGTACGAGGCCGGCGAACAGATAAGAAGCATCAAGAGGCTTAAAACAAGGGCCGATCCTGTGACTGGAGCAACGATAAGTTTCTGGCATAAGGTGGAATACGACATTGATGTCATTCAAATGATGCATGGACCTAATGACATTGTTTTAACCGTGGTGATTTCTTAGATGTTTTACTTTATCTTTTCTGTTGGTTATTTTCTATGTACCTTTTAATTAATCAATGAACTACTCTTTTCCGTGGACGCTCGACTTAACTGATTCACTGAACTTATTTATTTATGTTAAAAACCATTTTATTAATAAATAAAAAAAATTAAAAAAAAATAGTATATAAACAACAAAAAAAAAACAAATAAAAAAATAAAAAAAAAAGGAAATGGGAGTAGGCGCCACCCTAGGTGGCTAAAAACCAAAAAATCAACATTGATGCCACCCTGGGTGGCGCATATGTTGTGTCAATTTAGTGGTTGGCGCCACCTGAGGTGGCTCCTATGTGGAGACCACCTCTGAAACCTGGTCATATGCGTAATTTTGCCGAAAACATGGTTTTTGGTGTAAATAAATTATTAAACATGGTTATTTGGATTTTTTTTTCTATTTATGCTTGGTTGATTGTGGGTATTCCTTCCATGATAACTCCTGTATATGAGATTTTGGGTGACAAAATTGAAATTAACTTAAAGGTTAGAGTAATACGTCTATGAATTATACATGATCGCACAAATCCAACCGAGAATGGAAGTCTCCATATGCTTTTGCTTGATGAAAATGTATTATTTATATTATTGCTTGATGAAAATATATCCAGACCAGGCTATCAGTCCACGCGCGCTTCCTCGTCCTTGTCTTTAAAATTTTGACCTTCGCCCAAAGAATGGTTCGATGGTTGGAATGCCAAAATTTGATAGGATTTTGCGGACAATTGCAGCGTCCGTACGTTCGCTCAACCAAGTGCGCACATCTGTTTGGCCCATCCCAGACACCGCAAAACACTATCAAATTTTAACCTTTCGACCATAAAACTATTCATATCGCCCCAAGAACGGTTCGATGGTTGGAATGCCAAAATTTTATAGGGTTTTGCGGATGATTGCGGCGTCCGTACGTTCGCTCAACCAATTGCGCACATATATATATATATATATATATATATATATATATATATATATATATATATATATATATATATATATATATATATTCATAAATAAAAGGAAATCCTTTTATTTATGAATAGTGTGGAAAATTCATACAACAATTCGGAAAAAATCTGATACCGGAAAAAAAATTATTAGCTTATGCGTATGTTTTTGAAAAGTTTTTGGTTGCTCTGAATGATGTTTCATTTAGAACAACAAACCATAAGTGCAAGCTCAATTTGATGGGATCTACAAACTTATTTAAAGTGAATGCTCCTGAGATACATCTTCATCATTTTGAATTTATGCCATTTCTTAATATTCTATTTTCAACAAAAGAGAATAAGTTACTTGATGAGATTTATTATGATTTGTATGATATAATATATTCATAACTTTAAATTATAACTTATATTAATTTTTAAAAAATTTGTTTATTAGATATTATTGGTCATGTGGTCGAGAAAGATGGTATCAAAGAAATAGAAAAAAAAAAATGGTAGAAGGGGCAAAGTTATGGATATCACACTTGAGGATTTGGAGTGAGTTTTTTTTATTGAGAATGACTATTTAATTTTTTTATCATGATGTATTACTACCATGTAAAATAAAATAATTTCATTCTATATATTGTAGAAACAATAGAGTTTACTGTACTTTGTGGAGTGAATTTGCTGAAATGATGGAACAATTTTTGGAAAAACACGACTCTTCACATAGTGTCATCATCATACTTTAACTCTGTAAGTTGAAGAAATATTATGGTTAGATTATAAAATTAATTTACTATTTGTTGCATTTCATAAGCATAAGCATTGTTTTGAAGCTGTTGATCGCACTTTAAGGGGTATTCTTCGATCTTATAATAATGGAAGTTTATATATCTCATTTGGTGAAAAAGATTGTTTTTAGTGGAGATTTTCGCCAAATCCTTCCTATCATGCCTAAAGGAACTAGACAAGACGTTGTTCATGCTACGATAAATTCTTCTTATCTTTGGAATTTTTTTGAAGTTCTTACATTAACTACAAACATGAGACTTCTAACTGGAAGTTCAACGTCTGACATTAAAAGAACGAAATTTTCTCAATAGATTTTGAGTTGGAGAAATTAATGATGTAGATATCATAATCAATATACCAAAAAATATTATCATTCCAAGTTTTGGCGATGCACTTGCCGCTATTGTTCAAAACACATATCCAAATCTTTTTCAAAATATGACAGACCAGATATTTTTTTAAGATTGGGCTATATTGGCTCCTAAAAATACCATTGTTGACTCAATTAATGATTATATGGTAGATTTAATAAGTGGAAAAGAAATAATATATTTGAGTTTTGATTCTCCGTATTATAAAAACTCAAATGTTGATATTCCAGATGATGTATGCACTCTTGAAATTTAAACACAATTGTTTCTTATGGACTTCTAAATCATATGTTAAGATTAAAAATTGGAGTACCAGTAATGTTATTGAGAAATATTGACCAATCTTTAGGTTTGTGTAATGGAACACAATTCATACTTACAAAAATGAGAAAATACGTCGTTGAAACAAAGGTCATTTCGGAAAGCAATATTGGTCAAAAAGTTTATATCCCAAGGTTATTATTGACTCCTTCTGATAAAAGATCTCTTTCAAATATCAACGACACCAATTTCTTTTAGATGTTTCATTTGCAATGACTATCAATAAAAGTCAACGGCAGTCACTCAAACATGATGGAGTATATCTACCACAACCAATTTTTTCTAATGGACAACTATATGTTGTCATATCAAGGGTTACTTCAAAAAAATGGTTGAAAATATTTGTGACTAATGATGAATGTGAATATATAGATACAACATCAAATATAGTTTACAAAGAAATATTTAATGATATTCTTTAGTTACTTCATTTTTCTTTCTTCAAATTTATACATTTTAAATTATCATACTTTTTCCAATTTATTGACTTTCACATTAAATAATTAATAGTATAATTGCAAATATAATTTATATGACCTAAAAAAATTTATATGCAAATAACAAATTAAATATCAACTATTATTAAAAAAAAAAATTATTTCTAATATACCCCCGTGCGAATCCCATGTTGATAATCTAGTATATATTGTAAATTTAATCAAAATTAGGTAGGGTCTCTTTTGGTGAAAAAGATGTATAAATGTGACTTGAGACTATGCCCTTTAATCAATCTAAAACCTTACAATGAAGGGCTTGGATCCTCTCCTTTCATGTTTTTTCTCCAATTCTCTCCTTCATTTATTCCTCTCTATCTCTCTCATATATTTTATCTCTCTTATTTAATTTATAATTTTTTTTCATTTTCTTTTTCATCTTACACTTATTTTGTGTGAAGGAGAAGGGAGGAGGGAATGAGAGGATCCAAAGTGTACAATGAAAGGAGATTCACTTCAGAACTAACATTCAAGCTTATATTTTCTTAGTTCAGTTTTCTATCTCTTTTTGACAGAATATCAGTTTTCTACTTATCGCCTACCTTTATAAAGAAATAGATACAATTAACTTTCAGGAAAAAAGTATATTTGTAACATGTACATATCTATCAAATATAGTTTTTTAAGTTGTTACTTAAAGTAGACATGTCACAAATCATAACCTCAAATAAAATAATGTACAACTAAATCAATTTCCAGATACAAACTGAAACTACAGTATCTCGTCAATAAAAAGAAGATACAAACTACATTACAGATCTAAAGGAACCTTGATCACTATACTTCATCCCCTGGTAGCTATGGATTTTCCTCAGTACCACATCTTCATGGAGTAGTAATTCGTTCTATAAACGCTCTAAAGTGCAAATACAGCACCAAATCAGTATCTGTATGCTTGACAAAAAAAAAATCATACTTAACAACAACAACTGCTTTTGCCAGCCTTGAGGACCTCTGGTTTTTGGTTCACACAAAATTATACTGCATGTGCATATAGTTTCACAGCTTCCTTCCTCCCAGATCTTGGTGTAGCAGTTCTCACATGACAGTTTGATCTTGATTAGCTTTCCATAATTATCCCATTATCATCGTCGTCGTCCGTGGAATCTTCAGAGGATGTCGTCTTTGGAAAGAACTCTTCATTAGGGTACATTTGACTAAATAGCTGCAAGAATACCGCCGCCAAACAAGTAGCATTAGCGACATTGGTAATTATGGGTACTCAATTAACAATCATAACATGTTTTTGGTTTTTACATATTCATCGTGTCAAAGTAAATGCTTAAGAACACATATTTTGCCAACCCATTTCCCTATTTCTTGAGCAAAAATTGCAAGCAATTTAACCAGCTACTTTTTTTCTTTTCTTTCCAAATGTATTCCTAGTGGTATTTTTTCATATACATGAGTATCGAGATATTCAAGACAACTCAAGACAACAAGCTTAAAAGATAGTATCTAGCTATTGATTAACACTAAACAGTAACAACTTCTCATATAGACATACAGTGAAGAGTTAACAGAAGAATGATGAGAGCATACACACCTCCTCAGTTGCATCTATAAGGTCATTGTAGTTTAGATTTCCATCTGGTGTTGGAGCGGAACTAATAGCTTCAAATTTGCTCTGAAACAGAAATAAATACTTCGATTATGCCCATATCAATGTTACACGTGTGAATCGCATCTTTCCAGACGAAATTCTTAAGCCACTGCCTATTTCATGTAAAATATCTCATTGTTCGGGGTAAAAAAAACAGAAGAAAGACAATCACATGAGTCAAAACTCACGTGTTCAGCAAAGGAAATGATGCAAGGAACAAGTGCACATGTAATATGAGGGTAAGTTAAAATACACATCATAGAATAAAGAAATTTGTGAACAAGTCAGGACTAGAAGCACACCATAGTTAATTTTTGAACATAAATTGCACTCCAGAGCACAACGGCTTTTTTATCTTCACTGTCACTTTGAACGTTGGTTTCTGTGTTTCCAGATACAGGCAATGTAAAAAGAGCCTTCATGGATGCTTTTAGTAACTTCTTTCCTTCATCGGGATCATTGCACAAAGTGGAAAAATACAAAACAAAGCTGAGAAATAGAAGGAAAATATGGTCAGTTTAGTTCAAAAGTTCACTGCAAGGAAAATATAAGTGTTATTATTAGAAGTTAAACATGAACATAGTAATGTACAAGAGTAGAATTATAAATGCCAACCATGGGGGAAACTGTTACTCTCTTGAAGTCTAGGAATTTGCAACTAAAACCAATACAAACAAACAAAAATATGAATGACAATTAAATATTTTAAATGCTAGTTCTCGAGAGTACATTGACCAGGCCAATCTGGTTCACTCTCGCTGGTCTATTGGGCGTGTTTGTTCATATTTTATAGTTCGGGTTTCCATTTATGCTAGGAGCTATGCATTGGAGACTTAGTACCACATTATGTCTCCTTTGCAAATGGGCTCACATTGGGATGTCGGATGATGTGGAGTTGTGCGCTCGCCTGCTAGGTTCATTCACTTCGTTTCCCATTTGAGTGCACTGCAATCTTGCAACAACGAGTTTGGTCGTGTTTTTCAATTTGCGGGTTCATTTATGCTGGGAGCTGTGAGGTTGAGACTAAATACATCATTTTATACTACAAAGCACTATCATACAGCTGTTTCAATTTGGGTTTTTCAAAAACATCTTAACAAACTGAACTCAGTTACTACTCAACGATACTAAAGGTTTACCCTTCTCAGTTCTCAGAATAGGCATAACTTGAGAAACATTCTCTAGAGATGTAAAGCTTCCAGTTGATTTCTATGATCTTTCAGTTTTCTATGTGAAATACATTTTCCTCTGTCGAATGTTGGATGCATTATTGTGATAAAATAAAAGGACAAAGGGCTTTTGAGATGGGGTTTGGCTGCAATATTGAGTTTTGTTCCTTTGTTTAGACAGGGCTTGGAGGTCCACTCATGGACTGAAGCTAACTAATCTCAGAGCGTTTCTAATATGTTTTATGTAGAATCTGATCCAATGGTAGTTGTTAAGCCCTCCTTTCCATCTTTGTGAGGCTTTGGTTATTGAGATTTGGAGTTTGAACTCTAAGGCATGAATGTAAAGGGACTGTGCAGTTTAGTGTGCAACAAGGGACTTTGGATAAATCCTTTATCTTTTCTTTCTAAAGGATGAATTTTCATGTCGTTAACACCGTTGACATATTTTTTTTAATTTTCAATGTATTTATTAAAAAATTTAACACGTGTCAGTTAAGACTGTTTATGTGTTTGAAAACCCAGAAAATCCAGAACCAACAACCTTGGAGAAAAATGGGATGAAGCCATGGATGCAAGTTACTCTCAAATATGACAGTTTCCTAAACTAAGAAACTAATTGCATCAGACAAATCAAGAGGGGAAATTTGTAGTGTTTCTGAGGTTGAAGAACCATAAGTAAGACTGGAGTCCTCATGTTTGTGTACCAATATTGGCTAGGAGTTCAATTAATGCCAGTGTTTTTAGAAAACTCTAACTGAGAAAGAAAATAAATCCCACTTTCCCCTTGAAGAGGAACCATTTATATGTTTTGAAGGGAACCATTTATGGCTTTTGAAGATGATCAGATTTGGGTTTTGAAGCCGAATCATTTATATGTCTTGAAGGGAACCATTTATGGCTTTTGAAGAGGTGTTGAAGAGGGCAATAGGGTAAAAAGAATATAAAATAACTTACGTGCCCGCGGGACAAACTGCGAGATTTGATCCTATCTGAAGAGCTCTGACTGATGCAACCTGATCAGGATATAGAGCTAGAAGGAAGGGAGAAAAAAGTCAATTTCTTTTTCATGTTTAATATGCCCCTGATTAAAAAAATGCAGAGATTTAATCTGTCTTACATCTAGGAGGATACACCACAGAGCAATTTGACACATCTGGCTTTATGGAACTCCTCGTGATGCATATTCCTCTTGCCACCATTCCTTTAGGAGACAACGACTGTGCTGATGGAATTGTGAAGGACGGATCTAAGATTAGCTGATGGCTATATAAATCCTGACCCGAAGCTAATCTAACACCTTTATACGACTCGGTAACCTGCAATATTTGTTTAAAAATGAAAAAGGTGAAATTGCTTTGCAATTGGGAAATATTTAACATTTCAGCCTCGTCTCTTCTCAATCATGGTATATTATATGATTATTAACATGTCAAAGAATTATTTCTGTACCTTATCCATAAGCAGAGAAATAACCGGCATTCGGAGAACCTGATTCACAAACGTTTAAGATGTAAATAAGCATATGTGTTGAATAAAACTACAATATGCAAGATTTAAAGAGAATGGAATTAAGGTAGTTATAAACTTTGAGAACAAGCCTCATAAATCCCCTTTAAAACTTACATAAATGCCACCTTTGACAGCCGCACGACGACAAAAAGCTTGTGGTAGTTCTCCTTCACCGTATATAGGATAAATCAAAGCCCCCGGTGCACTGGGAAACCTTGAAGAACAAAGTTAAGCAAATTTATAAATTATTGATAGGGATCCCTTAGTTAAAAAATCAAGGCAAATGTAACACGTGAAATGAAACAAGGTGAATAAGAACTCACCTTCCAACAGATGAGCTGTATTGAGCTAAACGATCTATTCCATCTTTTGTTGTAAGTAACTCTTTACAAACCTCGCTATTTTCTTGATCAAAATCTACCATGGCTATAGCATACAAAAGAATCCTATTGAAGACAAAGAGGATTTACCTTAGCTTACTGACACAGGTCAACAGGTTATGCACGCACTATAAACAGTTAGGCTTAACATACTTTATTCAAAAATACCAAATAAAAGATGAGAGATATAGTACTCTTTGTAGCACAAGAAAAATATATACAACACCCCGCCAGAGTATACAAGCTGAGCTACTCCCAAACATCACGAGATTTTAAATGTTTGGTGGGAGGAAGACAGTTAAAAGAATTAAAAAACAAGTCTAGCATCAATTCACCGATTGCTGCAGGGAGGGTGTTCAAAAAAATCTCTACTCTAATAGTATTCCAGTGGTGTAACATAACATCACAAAGTTAAGCAATTTCCAACTGCTTATGTCCAGGCAATTGTTAAAATGACTAGTGCTAAGAGTAACATGGAATTGCAGAAACTACCATCTCCAGAACTTTAGTAATTATCAGATAACAAATCATTACCATCCATAAATCAAGTCAACTATGGTCTATGAAGTTATGCAGTCATCTCAAGACTAATACATTAGCATAAACATACTATAGAACACAACCATGAAAATTTCCAAAGCTTATGTGCGGAAATTAAGCAAACAGATTCATATACATAATATAAAGTAAATCAATCCTCACTAGGAAATGGAAACGGTAAATACGCTTTTATCTTTGGCGGCAACCCGGTTTTCTCCAAGAAACTAACAAAAGGACTCTCCATGTCTTCCTCTGAAATCCTTCCATCCTCATCATCACCACCCAAGTGTTTCTGAACAAGCTTGAAGAACTTCATCAACTGGTTTTTTTCCTTAAGCGAAAGCTTCTTGTCTCTAAAAATGGCTCCACGTGAATCTGGCACGTTAACCAAACCCTCACTTGCGTTGTACACGAGACTCGTGTCGATGCCTTTGAACTCCAAGTACTGTGCAGCACCTGATTTCAATAATAAGTCGATTGTCTTGTCCGCGCTGAACAAAGCCCTAGGTCCTCCCAAATCGAGGTTGAACTTTCTCGAATTTTCTAGAAGAAACGTGGATTGGTCGACTGAATCGCATGAAATGAGCTCAGCGCTGGATATAAGAGGTTGATGTATGAGGTTTATGACGGCGTAATCGGAATCATCGCTTGATGATGCGGCGGCGGTGGAGGATTTGGGAGGGGAATTGAGGTAAGAGGTGATTTCTTCTAGAGAAAGAGAAGCAAAATGGCTGCCGTAGAACGAATTAGGGTCAAGGTGGAGGACTGTCTTTCCGACGGCCGATGCGGCGGCGGCGATAATCGATTCGGAAAGGCCAGTGCCGATGATGATGAGATCGAAGTTCACCGGGTCTATGGGAGGGTATGAAGAGGACTCTTCGGATTCAGACATGGCGACAGCGGCGCGTGTAGATTATTCGCCGTCTGTGCCGTGAAAGAAATCAAAGAATCGGCGGCAAAGTACTGTTTGGAAGTTGTTTCACATTGAATTATTTTTCTTTTTATAATTTTGGGGAGGGGTGGCAAAACGCGTCTCACCCGTTGGGCATGCCCGCATTTTTGCACAGGCGGACCAATATTTTAGGCCCTCACTCTGCAGTGTGACCGTCACGTCTCACCCCGTTCTTTATGCGGGCACGTTTAGTAACATAAAATTTGTTTTTTAGGTTTAAAAAGGGAAGTGTCCGCGTGTTTAGCCCGCCTCACTCTCATTTTTTAGCGGAGTAGACTAAAATTTTAGACCCACAACCTCAACTATGAACACTATGTTCCACCTCATTTTTTTGCGCGCTTTTATGTAGCCGACTTAAACGAGACGGACATGCCCGTTTGTCACTCTAATTTTGGGAGTGTTACTTTGTTTATTCAATAAAAAGATGTGTTATTTTTGTAATTTAATTGATGTGACAATTAGTTTACTTTAACTTTTTTAATTTAATAATATTTAAATGATTATGATAAATGATATATATATTAGTTGTTTAAAAAACTTGTATAGGTATATAATAATTAACTTATTTTCTAATAAAAGATTTGAATCTAATTTTTTTTTGGCTTTATACCACCGGTTTAGTCCGGTTCGGGGGTTTGTTCTGGCATCAAGTGGTTTCATCCTCTTCCGATCGCAGTTGCGGAGATCAAACTATAGTTCTCTCTACCAAGTCCAGCGCCAATCACCACTGGACCAACTAACGATTGGTAGATTTGAATCTAATTAATGTACCCACAATGTACAAGATTTTACACGCGTGGTTCAAGGTTATTAATTTTTTATTAATATTTACTTTTATTTTATTTTAAGAAATTTTAAGGGTAACGGCAACGCAAACGGGTGTAAATTTGTAATTGAATCCGTTTGGACTTGTTGTTTGTCAAAAAAAAAGTTTTGAACCTATGATATTTTCATCGGTTTGGTTTGGTTTAGTTTTTAATATTTTTTAAAAATGGAACCAAAGCAAACTAACACGTTTGGTTTGGTTCGGTTGATCGGTTTACAATGTTTTTTTTTAAACATTATATTCATCACCGTATTCTCCGCTCTCGTGTTTTTCGGTGTATGATATACTATTATTTTTAAAATAATACATCTCATGTTAGTTATTTCATGCTCTATAATTACAAACAAATTACAAGTTGTTATTAATCCATACGAAATAGTGAGATAATTTTCATTGCGTCGTGAAATAAGTTCACTCTTAAATATAAAAGTTAACACTTGGTATCAAAATGTTGGAAAGTTATTTGAAAGCTTAACAAATAAAACACACGTCAATTAACATGTTTCACACCTCAAACACACATCAAAACTATTTTGTAACAAGACTAGAATGAATTTCTTTATAGAAGAAGAAACAGAAAAGGTAAAAATAAAAATTAATGGAGAGAACTTGAACATGAAGAAGACGTCCATAACATATCAGAATGACGGTAGTGAGAGCAACAATGGTAGCGGGCAGCGAGAACATAAGTTCAGTGAAAATAAGTTTTTTGTGACTTATGGCTTCTACTTTCTATGTTTTGGAGTTTAGTTATAGATGTGTCTTTTACTGAAAGAAAGAAAGTGTAAACAAAGATGGATAATGGATGAACAGATAAAAAATGTAGACTTAATGATGGGTGGAATAAAAGATTTAGGGTGTAATTATTTCTATTGGTTTGGTTCATCGGTTAGGCGGTTCCTAAAAACTAGGACCAAGAACCGAATCAAACCACATTGGTTTTTATTGGTTCGGTTCAATTTTAAATTCGAACTAGTAATAATTGGTTTTGTTTTGGTTTGGATTGTCGGTTTAATTAAATTTTCTGATTCGCTTACACCCCTACTTGTGCCTTAGGGACACAAGTTAATATTTAAATGAAGAAATATTGTTTTAAAAATTATGCATTGATTTTGATAAAAATATATTTCTTCGAGTCTCAATTATAAGCAACAAAAAATTTAATGATATTAAATATAAGCAAAAGTTATCGGTAATTATATTCATTCTCACTATTTCAAATATATTCCTATTATTTTTCATATTTCCATGTTTTTAATGATTTTCAAAGCAAAAAGTATGAACATTAGGGTGTGTTTGGTTCGGGGTAGATGGAGGGGAGGGGAGGGGAGGGGAGGGAATATTTTTAATTAAATGTGTTTGGTTCAAATTTTATGAGGAGAGGGGAGGGAAGGGGAGGGGAGCAAAATCCCTCCAAAACACACTTTTTGCGTTCCCCCAAATCGGAGGGATTTGGAGGGGAGGGGAGGGAATCTCAATTTTAATATTTTAAAAGTTATTATAATTACTATAATATCTTCAGTTTAATTTTAATATTTTAAAATTATTCATTTTCTTTTGTATTATTGCTCTCTTCTGTGTGATTTTTCTCGATTGCTTCTATCAACTTATTATAATTATTCTCTACCTTCAAATTATTTTGAAATTGTTGTCCTTAATATAAATCATAATCATTTCACTTTTTTGATTTTTTTATAACTCTTTTATGTTTATTTATGTTTTTTTTTCTAATTTTGTTATGTATCCTATCATATTTTCTTTTATATCAAATTTTAAATTTTTCATTTTAATTTATTTATTTATTTTATTAAAAAGTTTAAACTATTTATATTTAATAATAAATTATTTTATGTATTTTATGTGTTAAATAATTCATTACGATTTCAAAGTTGTTATCAACATATAGTTTAATTTGTTTTTGAACATTTTATTCAAATTAAGTGAACTCAATTTTTTAACGTTATGTAGTAAATTATAACTTTTTAGTCACTCAATATTAAAAATTTTACTAACAAAAAAATATGTATAAATTTTTCACATTTGAATATCATATTGTAACACTTATATAAGTAATAAGGATAAAAATGTAAATTATTAATAAAACCCCTCCCCTCCCCTCCTGAACCAAACATATTTTTAATTAAAATCCCTCCCTTCCCCTCCCCTCCCCTCGTTAGAACCAAACACCCATCTGATTAAAAAAATCCCCTCACCTCCCCTCCCCTTCCCTCCCCTTTACTAAATTCCCTCCCCTCCCCTCCCCCTCATTTGAACCAAACACACCCTTAGAAAAAGTGTAAGACTTAAATATATTTAGATATTTTTCTTAAAAGATGGACTTTTTTGTAAAGTTATTTATATATGAGACTGAAGAGAGTATAATTAATTTTTTATTGTTTTTTTAAATACAAACAATCTTTAAGAGGGTTTCTTAATTTGTGCTTTTAAGACACAAGTTACCATTGCATTATCTTTATTTTAATTAGGGTTAAATATATTTTGGGTCCCTATAAAATTAACATATTTTGTTTTTGGTCCTTATGAAAAAAAAGGCTTATTTTGGTCTCTACAAAATTATTATTCACGTAGTTTTAATTCTTGTTGATAAAACAATGTGTATTTTTGAATGATTGTTTTACAAACAAGTTTATATTGTTATAAAAAGTTTATAAAAAAAAACTCAAAAATTAATTTCTAAGATGATATTTTCATTACTTTTATCATTATATTTTAAAATTTTAAAAATTCATAGTTAATTCTTGATTATAATATTTGATAAATAAACATTTGACAGAATTCTAAACATGTAGGAAAAATATTATTCAAAAATTTAAAATTAAAGGGTGATTAAATAATATTTAAATTTTTTGAATATATAATTTCTAAATTGAGTTATTATAATTTTTTGAATATTAATATATATTCAAAATCACATAATTTTTTAAATAAATATATCTTTAAAATGACTTTATAGGATATTAATTTAAATATTTTTAAATGTATATATTTTGAAAATTTTAATTTAAAAATTTATAGTAAAAAATAAAATACTTAAAATGATATTTTGTAAAAAAAACTATTCGAACTAATTTTTTATTTGAAAATTTTTTTAAAAAACTTTATTTATTATATATATATATATATATATATATATATATATATATATATATATATATATATATATATATATTAAAAAATATTTTAATATCGAAAAAAACTTTTAGTATCTTATAAAAAACTATAAATACATTTTAAACATGATTTAAATTATTTATTTTGACAAAATTATTAAGTGAAGTTTTCAAAAATCAAGAGAAATAGAGTGTTTTCGTAGTCACTCTTATTAATAGGCTTCAAACCTTTTAGTCCTGGGTCGAAGATGCCTGTTTAATCTAATATCTATGTAATAAAACAACATACGTTGAAAATGTCCACTAAACCTCTCTTAAACCAAGTTTATTTTTAACTTAATTACAAGAGCGATCTTGACTATGTATCCATTGGTTGATTGATATAAGCCCAACATTAAATGTGGCCTATTTGTCATTTTCTTATATTTTGATTTTTTTTACACGTGCAACACGAAATGCAGAAGATAAATCGTTCACTCTCCTCATTGCATTGATATTTTGATGGAAAGACACTCAAATTCAAATATTTCTATTACATCAATGTAATTTATCTTGATTTAATAAACCTTCCCTCTCCTCAATGCATTGAGTAGTGAAAGGGCACATTGAGAGTTGGAGTTATAAACCCATCTCTTTAACATTGATTCCTCTCTATCTATCATTCAAATTACACACTTCTTCTGGCTAAAATTCTCTCTTCCATCATTAATGTTTCAACCTATCATTCAAACAAGAACTCCCCCTTCCATCTCTTTCTTCGCGGAGACTCTGCACCGTCGGTGAGTCCCTTTTATGTTTTTTCAATTTTAACCTAGTGTTTGTTCTTGAATGGTGTTACTTGTTTGTTTTTTTGCAAAAACCATCAATTTTGTTATATGTGTTATTCAAAGCTTGAATAATGTTTAAGGGCATTTCATGATTCATAGCTGCCATAGGTGTTGTTCACTCTGTTTTGAATTATATAGAAAGTTGAATGTCCATACATTGGACTGTGCGGAAAAGGTGATATATTTCTATGTTGCAATTGAAATTTGTTTAACGTTTGTCTTTCTTTGTTGATTCAGTTTTACATGTCAAGCTAATGGTACGACCAGTTAAAGTTGTTAGGGATATAAACGACTCCAAAGATTTGTAGAAGATTGTTGTGAGGTGTGAAGATTTACGGTCTGTTACAAGTGCCTATAACAAAGAGCATTTGGAAATGGTTTTGATTGATGTAAAGTTATGTTGATATGTTTCTTCTATTTAGTTTATTATTACCTTTCGATCGTGTTCGTGACTAATGTGTCTTCGATATATTTGATTTTTTAATGGAATATGATCCAAGTAATTGTACCACCGCATTTGGTTACGAAATACCGATATGCTTTTGCAGTTGGAAATACCTACATCATGCAGAATTTCAAGGTTTCCAATAATGATTTCTCTTTTAAATCAACCAGTCATAGTTATAAGTTGGTATTTTGTGGTTCAACTTCTGTAAAGATTTCATATTTGCCTGACATACCTGTAAATCACTTGAACTTGATTAGTTTGACATCCATACTTGATGGAAAGTTTTAACCTAATGTGGCAAGTCTGTCATATAAAATTGTTTAATTTGGTATTTATTTTGTACATTTTTCCAGTATTATATAAATAGTTTGATTTTTCGCTAGATATTATTAAAGGAGTTACTGAGATCAAACAGACCCAAATGAATGTTAAAAAAACATAAACAAGACAAGATTGTCTTCACTGTAACTGATATGAGGTAAACACTTATTATTCTACGATTTGCTTTTGTATTTCATTTAGAATTATTTGTGTTTACATATTTATCTTAATAATATACTTTATCCAATATTTTGATGTGTAAGTCATTTGTTCAATGTACTCTTTAGGATGATGATAATGTGGTTGTACTTTTGTGATGTAGGAGGATTGCGCGTATTGAAGAAGGAATCACGTGTCGGAAAATATTTTAATATTTAAGCAATTTATATTTTATTTGTTTTATTTAATTTTTTTTGGATTAAAGGCCCAACAAGATTTTTTTTTGTTTTTTTATTTAAAGACCTTTGCCATGGCCATAAGTAGAGTTGTCAAAATGGGCTAGCCCGTATGGATCGGCCCGCTAGTCCCGAAAAATCATAGGACGTGGGCCTTAAAATTAGAGCCCATATTTTTCATGGCCTTTTTAGCGCAGTCCTGAAAAGCCTACTACCCATTAGAGCTAGCCCATATGGGTCGTGGGTAGCCCATTAGGCCCCGTATAATTATAAATTTAAAAAATATATATTAATATTTATATTATCTCACTCCAAAACAGCATATTCATTTTTCTCACTTCACTAAATTTTATCTCTATTTTATTCAATCTTTCTCTTTTAAATATTATACATTAATATAATCAACATTTTTTCATCGTATTATATTAGTTTTTTGGCAAAATACTCTTTTTGGTCCCTTATGTTAACTTCAGGGTTCATTTTGGTCCCTTAACTTTAAAAAGTGTCACATTGGTCCCTTAACTCTTCAAAATGTGTCATTTTAGTCCTTTTTGTCACATTAGCGACGGAAAAACTCAAAAATCGGTCGCTATTTCCGTCGCTAATATGACAAAAAGAACCAAAATGATACCTTTTGAAGAGTTAAGGGACCAATATGACACTTTTTAAAGTTAAGGGACCAAAATGAACCTCGAGGTTAACATAAGGGACCAAAAAGGGTATTTTGCCTAGTTTTTTCTTATAATAAAAATTCAAGTATTGTTTTATACAATTTAGACATATATTGTATTTACAAACACATTATAGTATTTATAAGAGATAACATAGTACTTAAAATGTATTATGTTTAAAATAACACAATTTTTAATTTTATTTATAATAAATATTATGGAGTTTTTATATTAATTTTTTAAATAAAAAACTCATTTAGGGCCGGGTAGCCTGAGGCCCATATAGGGCCGGGCTTGGGTAGTAAATCTCAAGTTAATATTACATAGGGCCCTTTTGGCCCAACCCTAAAAATCCCAGGGCCCGTCAGGACCGGCTCGTTTAGGGTCGGGTAGCCCATTTGGACAACATAAGGATTATCTTTCATCTTTCATTATAATAAAATCTAAACTTTTCTTTATTTCTGGTAAACTCTGGAGCTTATCTACCGTTTTTCCGCTTGCAACTGTTTTCATTCAAGGTTTAGCGCTTGCTATTCCTTTAGGGCTTCTGAGTGCGTCATTTTGCATAATGCAAGAACCAAAAGAGCTTAAGGTATTGTTATTTGATTCAATGAAATTCTAATAAAATCATTAACTACCATATTCTAATGTACACGTGTATATGTGGTTTTCCATTGAATGTATCTAATGTATGGAATGATACAAGGTTGACAATCAGTGATGTTAGCATATTTGAAATTAAGCAGTTGAAATAAATGTGATTGAATTGTAAAAATTAAAATGTCTTATATGTTATATTAGTTATTTACTCTTAAATGTTGAATGACTTTTATGTTTTGCCTTATTAATCCTAGTCTGAAAGGGGAGATTCTTTTGTTATCTTCGTCCAGTTTGCAAGTTGAAACGACCCAAACGCCCAATTTTCAGAATTTGATAAGTTTGTATGGAAAGATGAAATACTAAGTCTTGCTGAAATTACCAATCATTAGCATATATGTTAATTTTCACACTTGGATACTTTATATTTCAGTTTCCTCAAGTTTAACCTTTAGCCATATATTCCCAAGAGACAACGTGTGCGACTATTGCAATGTTATAAAAATTTGAAGGTGGCCAATCTGGATGGTATTATAATGGCTATGTTGAGTATACAAAAAATGTTGCACTTAAAAATGAAAAGTTGAAGTGTGTTGCAAATCACAAAATAGATTAACCAGTTCCAAGATACGAGTTTGAACCATATTTGTTATTACTCTTCATAATATGATCTTATATGTTGTGTCTGAAACCTGTGTTCATAAATCAATTTTTTTATAGGTACAAACTTGAATTTTTGGCTAAGGATGACAAATATATGGCGAGGTTTGTATTTTAGGGCATCGATTGTGTGAAGTTGATTGAAAAATATGCAATTCAGCTGAAAAGAGAGTTGGCCAAGGTACTTTATTCCATATGTTCAACACGTTTTATTTAGTTGATGAATTATCAATAAAACATTGTATTAATTTAAGGTGGTGAAGATAACTTCCAGGAATTTCCTTATGCACTTGATCAATTATTGAAAAAAGAGTTGGCAATTAGAGTTGTCTTTCAGCCAAAGTACGAGAGATTGTCTATTATTGGTTTTGGAGACAACGAAGAATCGCGTAATAAAATAAGGAACAATTTCAAAAGTGAAGAGGTAATCTGAGTTGAATTCTTAGGTTGAGAATATCAATCATAAATCGTGGATATCAAATAAACCCTAATATGAATTTTATTTTCTTTTTTTAGCATACAACGAAACTTCAAATATCTGAGCCTTCGTCACAGGAGGAACTTACAAGTTATTATGTAAGTTTAGTCCTATATATTATAAGTATATTAACCTCAAAAATTGTGTTCACCTCAGCTCAGTTTGTGAGTTTAGCCTAGTTTAAAAGCTCGCCTTGGTTTGAGATAAGCCCATAGAAAATATGGGTTTAGCTTGGGGACTCGCCGTTTCAAGTTTTTGTTTGGAAAGAAGACTAACTGCTTCAATGTGATGTTTGGAAGAAAGACTAACCGCTTATCTTCGTATGTCCATGTTTGAAAGGAAGAATAACCTATTATCTCCATTGTTTGGTGTTTGGTTGGAATTTATAGCCTGAAACTTCATTTTTACTTGTATAAAGGGGGTCGAAAGTTTCACCCACTAAAAGCTCTTAAGAATTACTGGATACTCTCAAGATAAAGTATTAGAGACAAAACTACGTCTTTTTATTGAACCTATATAAATTCCTCATGTCTTTTCTCTTTTCCGTAACTTTTTATCTTGGCAAAATACCCTTTTTAGTCCCTTATGTTAACCTCGGAGATCATTTTGGTCCCTTAACTTCAAAAAGTGTCATATTGGTCCTTTAACTCTTCAAAAGGTGTCATTTTAGTCCTCTTTGTCATATTAGCGACTGATTTAGCGACCGCTTTTTGAGTTTTTTCGTCGCTAATGTGACAAAAAGGACTAAAATGACACCTTTTGAAGAGATAAGGGACCAATATGACACTTTTTGAAGTTAAGGGACCAAAATGAACCTCGAGGATAACATAAGGGACCAAAAATGGTATTTTGCCTTTTATCTTCCACACTTTTACTTTCTGATGTTAATATCTAAAACATTTTGAAGTCTTTTTAAGCTATAAAAATAATCATAAAAGTTTTTCAAACCGTAGTTTTTTTGAACCCCAAAATTCAACCCCTTTGTGCATAGAGTCGCATGTCTAACACATGCAACATAAGGGGTCACCCATTAGAGGAATTTTATCATGACCTCCATTGGTAGAGGAAACGCTTAACTCAAGGGAGACAAATATGGCTCGGGGAAGGAAAAGAGTGTTCATCATCATCATTATCATCTCCAATTTTTTCAAAGGTGGGTTTCCCCTCCCATAGGTTATGATCTTAAACTTATAGTAGAAAATAATCTTGCATGAGGTAGAGTAAAGTTGGAGCTTATGAATGCATGTTAGAACCAAGGATTCTTTGAGGTGTTATGTTAATTATGTGATTTATGTGATTTCATGTGATTTCATGTGCTAATTATTGACACGAACATGTTAGATGATAGATATGTTGGGATTTTCTGTCATTTGATGCTAATATTAGGTTTGCTCGACAAGCAATGGTAAGAGATATCAACATGTGTTAAAACTAAGTTTTTTGTGAAGAATGAGAAAAAAATGTGAATATAGTCTTTCATGATTCAAATCATAGGATCCATGTTTCAATTCACATAGTAAAATTTGAGCAGGATTTCAAGTTTGTTTATCATGATTCAGATCATAGGATCTATGAATTGAATCACATAGTAAAATTTGAGATGGATTTCAAATTTTTCTGTCATGGTTTAAATCGTAGGATCTGTGACTAGAATCACATAGTTAAATTTGAGTAGGGTTTCAATTATGATGTGATCATTTGAGTTATAAGATATGTGGCTTGAATCATATAGTAAATTTTGAGTAGGATTTCAATTCTATTTGTCATGTTTCGAATCATGGGATGTGTGACTCAAATCGTGAAGGTAGATTGTGTCTATAACCCTAATCGTCAAGATTTAAACCCTATTCCTAGTTATAAAATGATTATGATTATTATCGATGTGGTCAAAGGCTTATTTTTCATTAAGAAAGGAATAATAAGAAGCATAATAAGCATGTTTATGATTGTATATACATATATTATTGTAGATATAAACAAGGTGATATTATTTATATATCACAACATCATAGAGGGGGAGCGACTTTAATTTTTAAGTCCAGGAGGTCAATGTAGTCGAATAATTAGGACACTAATTTGCATTTGACTATGGTGGGTTAAACTCTTGTTTGATTCACCCACGTCTGCGAGATGGACTATGCATAAAGATATATGGATGTAAGTTTATTGTGTAAAACGAGTAAAATGGATAGATGATTATTGCAGGACAAACTTGAATTACATGTATTTAGTTTAGGAGAATTATGGGTATCATTAGCTAAGTATTGTATGAAAAACCTAGATAATTTATATCCTATATAGGCAAATCCTAAATTGAGTAGTAAGACAACGAACGAGTTTGGCTATTGTATCACCTTATTTTTCTAGCTTGCGAAAGTCCTAGAACTACGTTAAGTGCTAGTTGAGGTGAATGAATATGAAAAGTGTTGTAAATCTAATCCTAATCTAGTCATAGTTCATCTAACCTTGAGTAAGACCGTAGAATTACGTCAGGTGTTAGGTGACTAGTTGAATAATGACTAGTATCTATTTTATAGCATCATATGTGTATTATACATAGGAAGCGAATAAGGAGGCTATTGTATCTCCTTATTAGTTCTAGCCTACTTAAGACCTATAACTACACTAGGCGACAATTGAGGTGAATGAATTTTGTGAAGTGCAGTAAATCTTACCCTAGTGTGGTAATGGTTTATTTAAACCTGTGTAAGATCATAAAACTATGTTAGGCTTCGGGTTATCAGATAAATAGTTACTAAGGGATGTTCAATAAAATCAAAGGACTTATAGTTCTGAGATATAGATAAATGATATAATTAATTTATGGGATTTAGGGTTAGAGTGTCCATACTAGACCCTCGGTAGACAGCTTGATAGCCTACCATGATTCATTGAGACGCAAACTTATCTTTCCCTTGTGGATATTATTCAATGAGCAAGATAAGGAGGAAGATGAAAATGAAATGAAGGTAATCTAGATTGAGAGATCATCACTTATATTATGTTTGACTCTATGATAAGAGTTAATGTAAGAATGTTGCATATGAGTTATTCATGACTCAATACATTATATGGGAAGGATGTGAAATGCCCTGATGGAATGTTCAAGTATATCTTAACAAGGTAGAAGGGTAAAGAGTGATTAATGGTTTAGATCAGGAAGCTTACCGAGATTAGTATCTCACCCTATGTTGTTATAATTTTTTTAGGTAAACATGTATTTGGATTGCACTCACAACTTTGGACTTGGCACTAAGGATTCAATGGATAATTTTTATGTTGTGTTAAAGAATTAATATAATAGATGACACATTAGTTATTATGATGTTTCCTTGTCCATTCCAGATACTTACATTGATGTATCCAATGCTGATTAATAATACCCTTAATTATTATTATTCTAGCTAGATATATGACTAGTGGCTATTATAGAAATGAGAAAATAGATTAGCCTGAAATTATTATTCACAAGACCTTAAAAAATATTAAAATATGAACATCCACTCTCAGTACTTTCTATCCTCCTTGTGAATATAAATGGTCATGTATTAACATGAAAAATGAGGAAAAGATAAATAGGTGGATGGAGTGGTTGAGGGAGAAATATAAGAGATCTTATGAGATAGTCATCAATGCTTAGGATTATGCAGGAATTCAGTTTTTTACAATCCAGGAAGAAATAATTAAGCCTAAGTGCTACTTAGTCGGCAAAATGGTCACTCCATAGCTCTGAGAGTGAGGGTTCAAACCACCTAAACATAATTTTGTTTTGTACATTATTATTCATTAATTCCTCAAAGTCTATATAATTATTTCATTCTTTGAAATTTACATGAAAAATAATTCAAAATAGTTTAATTGGACAATATTAATTTTTGTTATTTTTAATAACAACAAGTTATTGATATTATTGAATATATATATTTTTAAAATAAATCATTTAATTATAAATTAAAAATTACGTGGAATTAAATTTGGTCAAGGTGGCAATGACACATCATCAATAGCAATGTCATGACATTAAATTTTGGTATCAATTTGGAATGAGGACTAACAACACGGGGAAATAGGGGAACCGAAATTGCAATTAAGCCAAACCATAATTGTTTGATTATAAAATACTTTCAAGATACTGATTTTGTTAGGCTTACAAATGACTATCAAATAATAAAAAGGTGATGCACTGTGTATTTTTTATCGTGATTCTCTGAGGTCATTTCTTGACGTAATCGCACATTCAACATACTCATAGTCGTTGGATTGAATCGAATAGTCTATATTTTTATTTTGTATTTTTTGTTATTTTTAATAATATGAAAAATTATATTAAATATTAATTGTATTCTCACAATAATAATCAGGAATAAACTAAATGTGAATGCGTAAAATGTTTCACATTAGAGAATTCAATTTCGTAGATTGCATGCATTGTCGATACTTAAATATTAAATTAAGACACTAACAGATCATATTGACTACTTTATCAATTATATTAAAGATAAAATTACATGAACACACATCTTATAGGTGTTTATTTTATAAGCTACCATCTATGACATTTGAATTTATATTAAAATTAATATTCAATGGAGTTTGAGATTATATTTTTAATTAAAGCAATGCAATTTTTATTATAATACAGTGAAAATCATGACAATTTGCTACAAGCTCGACGAACATATCTGCAAACCCTAGCTGACACTATTAACCATGCTATTATCCCAACCTACAATTGACAAAAAGATATTTTAAACGTATCCAAAATAAATAAATAAACATATATATATATATATATATATATATATATATATATATATATATATATATATATATATATATATATATATATATATATATATCAAGCAAACTAGAAACTATATAATAATGATAATATATGAACAAATACTTGCCATTGTGTCATTTTCTCGAACCGCTCCACTTTTCCAAGATAATAACATTGCTGCAATGAATGTAAAATATGATGAGAATGAAAAGAACATGCTAAATATTTCATGACCAAATATAAGATTCAATCGTTATATATTTTAGAATGATCTACCAAATGGTTGTACAAGTTGTTGAGATATGATAGCAACGGGAATACGCCAAAACCAAATAAGCAACATTCCATATGTTAAATACTGCATTACATAACCAAAGGTGTTTCATGAGCATCCATGAAAAATATATATAAAATTTTAAAATATTATATATGAAGATTGTACCTTTCCGATGAGAACTATTTTCAAGTATAAAACCAGATCTTTGCGATTTAAATTTTGAACTGCAATTTATTTAAATTTGTAGTTATGGGTTTGCAAATTAATGTGTAGTAACAATGTTCTTTTTATAAATGAGAATATATTGAAATAAATAAAATCATATATAGCATTAAAATAATTAGTACAATGCATTACGCTGCATAAAATTTAAATTTTAATACTGAAATAATTGAAAATAGAAAATAAACTCACGCTTTGCAAGTTCTTTCTCCTTTGCAATTGCTAGCCTTTTGAGTTTTGCTGCTTGTGCAAATGTTGATGGTCTAAAATGATAAAACAATGAGCTATGCAAAGTTAAATATGATGAGTTTTTCAACAAATACTTGAAGAGAAACAAATATGAAATGATAACGATGACACTTCTAAATGATAGTTGTCCAAATAAGTTAAGAAACTAATTTCTAAATCTCTAAAATTTCAACAGCTTCGTAATCGAATTTATGTATTGCTTTCACCAATGATGTCATCTGATGTTTTTAGATGAGTAAATAGAGGCATAAATGAATCTTGAACCAATTATTTTACAACAAGAAACTAAAGTACGATATCAAGAAGAAGAAAAATCACATAGTGCATGACAATGTGAATTACTTACTGTGACAATAAGCTTGCCTCCTTCAAAATTCGTTTTATTTCTTCACGCAACATATTTTCTTTTTCACTACTATCAGATCCATTCTGGAAACAAATGATATGATTGTCATTTTCATCTTACTATGATAACAAATGATATAATAAATTTTCAATTAATTGATTTAGATTTTCAAGAAAGAATGATATTCTAAGATATGATAGATGAAATCGAGATCTATAGAAATCTAATATTACAATGATATTCTAACATTGATTTTCTCCAACTATTAAAATGGTGGAAGGAGAATGATACCTTCTTCAAATTATCTAGGCAATAGTATGCTAATTGAAAAGTGGCAACGATCATAAATATGAAAGGAGCTGCTAATGACCTTTGATGTTCTTGGATTGCTTCATCTCCCATAATTCAACCTCCTATATGATTCAATTTTAAGAATAACGATGCAGAATGAATTTCAATTTGTGTGTTCTATGTTGGTTACAATAATGTTGTATTACCTTTTTATCCTTGAGATAAGAGAAAAATCAGAGAAAAGATATGAGGTATATAGCCATGAGTTATACATTTTTTCCTATTTAATTTATTTATCCTTTTAGCACTTCACTTTTATATTTCACCGTGTTATTACCAAAAAAAATATTTTGAGAATCTCTCTCTCTCTCTCTCTCTCTCTCTCTCTCTCTCTCTCTCTCTCTCTCTCTCTCTCTCTCTCTCTCTCTCTCTCTCTCTCTCTCTCTCTCTCTCTCTCTCGCTCTCTCGTATGTGTAGATAACATTAATTTACTGTATTTTCTCACGTTGTTTAAAATTTTATATTATAAACATAAAAATGTAACAAGACACCGCATTTTTATACCTTACTTGATACACTTGAAATTATTTACCTTTTTTGGTTTTCATGCAACATCAGTTTGTTCTCAAACTACATGTAGTATTGATACAATGTTAGGACGAAATATAACATCATAGCAAAAAACTTTCATGTTGTCATTATATTATGTCATCTTGATGAGACATAACTGAATTGGAGATATTGAAGTTGAATTGTCAAGTTTTGATTTGCATAGTGATACTCAAAGTCTTGGGAAGATATGTGTGATGAGAAGGAATGTCTTGTGGGTGTGGTAGAAGAGGAAGAAAAACTATTGGAACCAACTCTCAATGTTCAAGGGATTGCATTTAAGAGATACAAACATTGTACTTTCATATTATCTTTGAGGGTGAGACAAGTTTTACCTTATTTAATTATAAAGATGATAAGTGTCAGATTTATGTTAAATACACCGACACTTATTGACTTATTTCACAAGAACATTGTTACACCCCCCGATTTATCTATGGAAAGTGAGAAAACACTTGTTTGCATTAATAATAAATATATGAAAAGAACTTGAAAACCACAATCCATCATGCATAAAACATGCCAGAGAAAAACTCAAAATAATCAAGGCTCGCTAGGCCTAATCCAGGTGCACAAAGTGTTGGGTGGCATGAACATATGGTATAATCACCTACAACTACTTCATGGTGAAGCAATGGTTAACACACCAGTCGAAGGGGTGGTGCATTGGACGAGCAAAAGCGGCCTAAGACATGTGGAAGACATGAAAGCATTACTTACTTAGGAAGAAAAGTTAGATGGGCAGAGTTAGTAGAGTAGGACATGCACATTAAGCACAATGATGGGCTAGTAGCAAGAATCTAAGAATTTTGCTTATAAATAGCAAGTTGCAATTTAATGCAAAAGGAGTTTTGGTTGATTGAGGTAGTACGAAATTGAAGTAGGTTCACTTTGTTGGGTGAGAGTGTGGTGTAAGAAAACAGTATAAAGGGTGGGTGAATAAACTTTTTAAAATAAAGCTCTATCGATTTTTTGGAAACAAAATACGAGAGGTTTTTTAGAGTATGTGCGCGCAAGAAATAAAACGAATCATACTTGAATATAAATTAATACACTTACACACATAATCAATGTACAACAATCATAAATTAAATTAACGACGATACATAAGGTATTTAATCAATACCATTAGTATAGTCTACGAGAGATGATTATATAATGATTCAATTAATGAATTCCAAACTCAACAATTTTCTAAAATTTTAATCACCAATGAAGCTTGATTAGGTCCCAAATCCAACAAAACCCAATCTTAGGCAATAAATCGCTATCAATGCAATAAACGATAAACTTCTCTATGAATTGAAAACCCAATCTTAGGCATGTGATGTACTACGAAATGTAAATGCAAGAGTAAAAGGTAGAGAGATAACAACAAGATTTATAGTGCTTTGACTTTATCATTCTCGCATGAGTCTACGTGCACTCTTCAATGGTTTCCCAGCGGAACCTGCATAATTCCATTATTTTGACAAATATTCCAAGAGTTTATACAATAACTAGTCCATAATAATGTATGAGAAAATAAATATTTAATTTTGGTTCTCAAATTGTATACAACTTCATGCTAAACTCTTTTGCGCAATCTTTATTCAATCTACGCTTACAAATCTTCCAACGTCACTAATTCTGCTCCAAGTCTTCATCTGTAGCAATCAAACCTTTAATCCTACCGATTCCTTGAGTGGTGAATTGTCTGAAGATCTGAGAAGAACTCCGTCTTATCTGTAGTCTTCCACACAATCACTAGTAATGCAATCTAGAGAGATGATCCTCCTTCTTTGCTAGTCATGAGACTGATGACACTTCACAAATTGATGAATTTGTTGTTGAATTTTGCATAATTCATTGAGTTCCAAATTATGACGATGATGTTAACAATGCAGGCCTGTGTGACAATGTTAACTTAAGGAGTCCAACCCTTTTCACAAATCTGCCAAATGTCCTTAATGGAATAAAGTTGCAGAGGATTGTCAATAAGCTTAGCAAGCCAGTCCCAATATTTAGCTGCAAACAAACATTAAAGGAATAGATGGAGGGAGTTTTCCTGTTGTTGAAGGCAAATATTACAGGTGGATGGAAGATGAAGCCTCTAGAAGACAAGTTATCATATGTGCGCAACTTGTTATGCATTAAACGCCAAACTACAAGAGAAAGAGTTAGAGGTATGTCTCTATTCCAGATATATTTATACCAAGAAACCTTGTGGTATATGTAAGCATCCTTTAGACTAGTATCTCCATTATCTGTGTGTTTCTAATAGAGCATATCCTTGCAGGACACCATATGAATTGATATTTGTTGAATGAGATTGTGAATAAGAGGGAACTGTGTGCAAAGCTCTTGAGGAATGTCCATCGATTTCCCACCAAAATATCGCAAACTTTAAAATTATATACGCTCTTCCAGTATTGAGGAACATGCATAATTGCATCTAAAGGTTGGTTAACACACTAATAGTCTGACCATAGATTGATAAATAAGCCATTGCCCAATGGAAGTTTAGAGTTGTCTTGTAACAATTGCTTACGTGGAAAAAAGTTTTTCAAAAATCGAAGTTGTTAAAGAGTTACTTGTGATCTACCATGTCACAAGAAATGCTTAATGGATTGACTATGATAGCAATTGAAAATGATATTAAGCTGCATGAAATAATATTTAAAGTTTAAATAATACTTTGAGTTTTTTGGTGCTTCATTTGGTTAAATTATAGTTGTATTTTTGTTGTGTCATTTTTAGTTATTCAAATTATTATTATTTTAATTTAGGTCTGTTTTTAAAATTATAATAAGGTATTTGAATTGATTAGGCCGACCCTGACAATATGGATCAACCATAATCTATGAGGAGTTAAGTTAATAGTGACAATATGAAACTTAATAGTTAATGGAATGTCAATAACTGTGCCTATTCTTATTGCTTATAGATTTGAGGTTGATCCATCCAATGGACCCAGTGGTAATGACTGTACTTCATTAGACACAAATTAGACCATCCTAAACATTAAACCATGTATTAAGTCTCGCAACAACTTGTTGACATTGTAAGACTTGTGAGTTGGAAACCAAGAGAGTTAAATTGGGTGATAATATTGTCACATCTGCTACTTAAGAAGTTAAAGGGAACCGAGGTTAAAGAGACATTATTACTAAAAGGTGTCAGGTCAATACGACAATAAATCATTCTAAGATCCACTTGACCCATATACAACATGTATATTTTACTCTTTTATATTTTTCATCCTAAAACATTTGCCACGTCTAATCATGGGGGAACCCGATGGCAAATGATGCATATAATAAGGTTAATATTTAATTTGGACAAAAACATATGGCAAGAAACCATTTGAAGTAACAATACATATTGATATGCCACAAGTATCTCTTTATGGTGACATTAGGCAAGCAAACAACATGTATTACATTGAAGGACATGCCTTAACCATCATAATAATGTGATTCAGAGACTTATGTAAGTTTTATTAAGGCCCATGATGAGCATAAATGTTCATGTATGAAACATGAGAGATGACTCAAATTAGTGATATAGTATTCGATTCATCATTTCGTGTGTTTTTTTCTTCTTTAAGTTAAGGAGGTGTACTTACAAAAAAACATTCTTATGTTAAAGTAATACACGATGTGAACATGATATACGTAATTTTTAAGTAAAACCACACCTAGGAGGTGAAACCTTTGTTTATAGGAAACCAAGCTCCTTTGAGGTCCCGTATGTTTCTACTTCTCCTTGTGCGACCGTTGCAATCAAGTTGGTATGGACACTAGAAACTAATGTTTAACAAAATATATCACAATAATAACGGTAAGCCACTGTGATTGTTGTCATTCGAGTTAAGATTGATGACACAATTAACTACATTATGATTGTTTGAAGGTATATGCTCTTTATGATGAGAAAAGTGACGTGGAGAATGAAAATTTCATATATTTGACGACTTAAAAAAATCGAAGGCCATATGTTAGAGTATTTATGGAATAAAGGAATACTATTGTTTGAAATTAAGAATAAATCCAAACCATTCACCCGATAAAAAAGCCCATCACCAAAATGAGCCCAATTTATATACGCGTGATCCCGCGTATTGATATTGCAATTATTAACCCTACATTGTTATAAAACAAATCTCGAGATAAATTCAAAGTGCAGAAACACATGAAACCCTAGATCTACAATTACCATCTTCTATCTCCAACGCAAACATAACTCCCAATCTATCGCTCCTTGCTCTCATCACAAATACCATCGTTGTCAGAATTTTCCCGCTACAAAACCTTCTACCAAACATCGAGATCTCATAGTCACATATCAATCCCATCTACGTGTGCACTACAAAACTCAACACGTTTGACGCTCATATCGATGACTTTGAGAGGGGCAAGATCTTGCATATTATCCCTTTCCATGTTGTCGATAACATCCTCTTAATACGAGGTAATATTTCGTTAGTGCTTCTCACATCCAATTGCCGTCTATATAATTATTGTTTGATGAGATGATTCAATATATATATTTTTAGAATCAAATAAAATCAAAGTAATCAAAATTTATTATTTTTAGAATCAAAAGTATTGAACTCTAACTTTAGATCCTAAATCTATAGTACATCATATGAATTAAAAAGTTGGATCATCTCAATTTTTTAGAAAATTGAAAAGTTTTGTGTATCAAAAAGTTACTTATAAAAACACATTGTTGTATCAATTTTTTAAAATTTCAAATTACTTATTCATTTTGAATAATATACAAGTTTGTATAATCTTTTAATTTTGAGGAGAAGACTTTTCCTAGTTCAAGTAAGAGATAAATAAAAATTGAAATCAATTTCTCAATCTTGTGTACTCCTTTTAAGTGAATTTCAATAGTACTATAGAATTCCACACGTGCACACTTCGCACAGTGCTGAAGCCAAAGAAGGAATAGCGAGAGCACACGGATCGATGACATGTACACTCCTTCTTTTCATTATCCCGCTTAAACGCGTTCCCCAAATTTCACTTTCCCTCCACATTGCTCTCACGCTCACATTCAAAAACCCACACACGCTCTCATTTTTTTTCACAACTCGCAAAACCGATTTTACTCTTACAAACCCTACCTCTTCCCCCTACCGTTTCTCTCCGAACTCCGATCAACATGCCTAAGGCCACCTCCACCGCGAAACCCGCTGATAACCTGTGAGCTTCTTCTCCCGCTTGCCTCCCATTGTCAGATTCAGTTTCGCGTTTTGAATCGTTTCGTTTTTCCGATCTAACGTTTCCGATCTCGTGTTCGTTTTTGTTTGTTAGGTTGAAGCGCAAGGGCGCTGGTGCTGGAACTAAGCAATCGAAGAAAGCTGCGAAGGATCCTAACATGCCTAAGAGGCCTCCAAGTGCTTTCTTCGTTTTCATGTATGTTTCGGTGCTGAAAATTGGTCGATCTATTTTTTTGTTTTGTTTTTTGATATTTGTTCAAGTTCAATTTATCGAGTTTAAGATGAATCGGTTTCTGAGTTTTAGTTATTTTTTTTTTGGTTTTAGGTCTGAATTCAGAGAGACTTTCAAGAAGGAGAATCCTGACAACAAATCTGTTGCCGTGGTGAGTTATGTGACGTTAAGTTACCGTTCTTCATGTATTTTTGAAATTTGAATTTGAGTTATCTGAAGCGATTTAATCTGAAATTTGAGTAGGTTGGTAAGGCTGGAGGGAAAGAGTGGAAAGCACTGTCTGAAGCTGTGAGTAATTTGTGTTGTATATCAAGGTTAATAGATGATTATGACAATTCGATTTTTGATTTTAACACTGTTACGTTTTGCGTTTATTCCAGGAGAAAGCTCCTTATGTTGCTACCGCAGAGAAGAAGAAGGAGGAGTATGCCAAGGCTATGCGTGCATACAACATTTCGTTGGTAAATTTCTTCGCTATTGTTCTTGTTATCGTAGTTACACTTTTTTTATTGATCTAGTTTTACATTGATTTTTGATATTATTTTTGATTGAATTTTTTTTATGAACTAGACTGAGGAAAAGGCTCCGTCCGAGGAAGAGGGATCTGACAAGTCCAAGTCTGAAGTCAATGATGATGAAGATGATGACGTAAGATTATTTTTGCATTCTTAAGTAATTTGTAGGTTTTTGATTAATCGACCGTTGTGTTGATTTTGATTTTGATTTTATTACTTTTCAGGAGGAATCTGACGAGTAGAGTTGCTGTTCTTCGAAGAAGAAGAAGCGTAGGAGTATTTGCCATAGAATAATAATAATTTGTTAGTAGGTTTTTATGAATTTTGGGGATATTTTGGATCCACACAACTGTGATGTGATAAACAGTGTTTAGTGCCTTAGGCATGTTTAGGTTCAGCCCCATGACCTGTACTTATTCCATCTCTATTATTAATACAACTCAGTTTCTATGGTACAATTGTTTATTTCTCTATGGAATGCTGTTGTCATACTCTTTAAATGAAATATGTCACTACCTTCTCCCAAGTGAATCTTGTTAATACGGAGCATTTTCTGTGATCGATACAAACTATAGTAGTTTGTTAACAATAGGAAGCAAACTCCTGCATTATTGTTTTTTCATTTATATATTTAAATAATTGATTTGGACACATGCTATTACATTGTACTATTTTATTATGGACAAATAAAAAATGGGAATCTAATTTGTTTTCATTCACTAACATTGACATCTATAGTAGTAATTCCATTGGGACGTGTATGGTCGCTTGAGTAAACTGTTTTGCTCAAGACTGGCTTGGTGGTGAATTTCATGAAATATTATAGGTAGAATTGAGGATCTCAAAACTTAACCAGATATAATGATTGTTTTTTTTTAATATTTAAAATCGATTGTTTATTTTTTCACATGTATTAATTATTTTGCTCGTCAATCGATAGTTATCCACTTATCCAAATGAATTATGTCATCAATCCTAAATCATTATGAAATTGAATTGCCCCATAATTAATTTTAATAGAGAAATGTGTAAAACTAAAAAAATTTCAACTAAAATATTTAGCATTACGAAGACTGAGCAACAGAAACAATGTCTGGTGTTGGAAAATGCTTGCTAGTGACAGGTCCTCCTGTGAGTAATTCGTTCTCCGATTTTGTTTCTCCTTCCTTTGAAATTTCTGTTACTTCCATTCTTACTCATCATTCATTCATGTAATTGATTGATTTATTGATTTTCAGGGTGTGGGAAAAAGTACTCTTATTATGAGAGTCTTCGATACCCTCAAAGCCTCAAATCCCACCCTCAAGGTTCAGGGTTTCTATACTCGTAAGAATCTCTTCCTATCCCTTCACCACCCTTCCCCAATTCCCCAAAACTTCTCACTGGTTTGATTGGTTTTGTAGGTGAAGTTAGACTCGCAGGTGAGAGAGTTGGTTTTGAAGTTGTCACTCTGGATGGTCGCACATGCCCACTTGCTTCTTCCAACTTTTCAAGGTTCTGTTCTTCACTCCATTGCTAATTGGACACCGGAAACACGACATTGACACTCATATCAATAATAATTAAAAAAAAAATGAATAAATTAAACTTATGTCGGTTCGGGACACAAGACACTGACATACTTTTCAGTGGTGACGGTTGCTACAAAGGTGGCTAAAGATACTATTTTTTTATTTTATCGTGAATGTTCTGTGTTTCTTGGTGATATTGGTGCCTGTTATGCTTTTATTCGATGTTGTGAAAATCCTAACCGGACATTGAATTGATGAGACCTCATAATCATGATTCAACCGCTTGAACTGGGAGGAAACCACAATCGAACCGTGGAAAAAACCTAATTGTAGACAATGCTGGTTTGAATCATGAGTTTCGTTTGGTTTTTAAAATATTGCTTTTAGCAAACACAAAATAACTTGAGATCATTTTTTAGGTGTTTCTAAAAATGTTGTGGCATTACAGAATTTGGATTAGATGCAACCAGAATACCGCAGTCACTGCAGATAGTACATCTAGACCATTGTATTAAGTTTGGACGGTTTTAATTCCAAGTTTATATTTGTAATTAGCTTTGGTGAAATCGAAACATGAACAATCTTGATCTGAGCACGGATATGTGCTGACTGTTGTGATTTCATGTTACTTGGCAGCATAGCAGACAATCCAAATCCTACATAACAGTCTTGTTTAGTTTTGTCAGAGCTTTGCTTATTTGACTTAAGGGTGCTTTATTTAATGGCATTGGCAGCCAAGAGTCTCACAGATGGCCTAATGTTGGGAAGTATAAAGTTGATGTAGCATCTTTCGAGTCACTGGCGCTGCCTGAGTTGCAGGTGAGCTTGCTTTTGCATACTACTTGTCACCGATATTTCGGTTACACGCTTTTCTTAACTTTATGGAAGAGTATCGTCATAGTAGGTGGAGACGAAATCAATGTTTTTGTCTAATGTATGACCATCCTTGCATGCATTTAATTGCATATAAAAAAGTGGTATTTCTAGGGTGCTCTTGAGCTGCTCCCTTGACTTTCTGAGTGTAAATTTGTCATTCAGGATATACAAAGATGTTATTTACAGATGCCCATATGTTAGACCACTCTCTGAAATTTGAAGAGACACTTATTGACTAGGTTAGAGAAGACACTGATCTTTTCATCATTGACGAAGTTGGTAAGATGGAGTTATACAGTTCATCATTCTTCCCTGCAGTTCTAAAAGTTTTGGAGTCAAATATCCCAATTTTGGCTTCCATTCCAGTTCCAAAATTTGGCAGAGATATACCTGCAGGTAAATTTCCCATACTTTCAAAATTCCCATTTTTCAAACGTCTTGTTTCTTTCTTGGCTTGATTGGTTTTTCTTTTCTTGATGCTTTAAATAATTGAGTTGGGGTAAATCTGTTGCGAGCCTTGATAACCATATATCTCAAAGATCTACTGATGTTTTGAGGATTTTAACGGATTTTCTGGACCTGTTAATGACTTATGCTGTGCGTTTTCACAGTTGCAACATTGAGGAATCATGCAGGAGCAACTTTGTTTACATTGAGTGTTAGTAACAGAAACGCTGTTCGAGAACAGATACACTCGCTTCTGGAAGATCTGTTGATAAAGCACTAGTTGTTGCAAAGTTTGTCTTCTGAACTCATGCTATGTGGAGTTTTCTTTAAGTTCTAAATGCATTGTAATAGGGATCACCATCTGTCAAAACCATTGGCTAATAATACTTCAGACTCCAGTTAATGAAATAAAAGGAGAAAATCTCAATGCAATTTGGATGTCGCATTTTAACTTTGTCCCGTTTTTAAGAGTTGACATTTTAATTTGAGATTGTGTGTGTAAATATTCATAGGTGGAAAAAATTCTATCAAAAAAATTCTCTCCAAAAAGGCAGAAGGTGGAGAGAAAATATAAACGTAAGCTTATGATATTTTGATTTACAAATTCCATAGAAAATGACTTATTTACGTCCTTGAATCAGTTGCGGGTTTTTATCAATATAATATATAGCGTAAAGTTGGAGCAATAGCTGTTTCATCTGTACTTCAGTGAGCATTAAGTGTGATGGTCAAGCTTCTTTACCCTGCAATCCACATATGAAAGTAACGGCGTGGGTTAATTTCAAAAGAAGCAAAAGTAGCACAGAATATATAAAACTTTAAAATTAATATACAAGTAATTGAAAAAGGAAAACAAAATTAATGACCTTAGTACCTAACTGGTCTAATCAACTTTGTTTATCCATCCTGTTCAGCGTTTCGCAGCACCTGTTTTGCCTTTGATAAAAATGATTTTGCCTTATTTTGTAACTCTTTAGTACGCAGCTCAATACCCTGTTAAGTTATAGGAAAGTGTGTAAACAAATATATAGTAGAATTTTCATCTTTCTTATTCTTCTTGCATTAATTGTCATGTGCTAAATGGTAACAATATACTGCATAATTTTTGTGTCTGTCAACAAATAATATACCTGTAATTTCCATGTGTTTTCCTGGAGCTTGCTTTCTGCAGATTTAGCAACGCTTGTTTCCTGTAGCGCAAGATTCGTGGTTAGTCTTCGTATTTCTGAAAACAAATACTAGTATTTTAAATATATGAAAGTTATGCTAATAAAATTGTGACACTCTCAGCCATGTGGATATTCCCATTTTGACCTCTATTTCTTTTTACATAAACTCCCCACACAATAGGCTTACCACTAAATCTTCTTTTGAGCCAGCTTTCTCATCCTGGGTCCTATCAGATACCAAATTACAACTCACTGTGAAGGATACTTCTTGAGATCTATTGCTATTAAACCGGTGTTTCTAAGTTGAAATATACCATTTTCTTGGTAATTAATAATTATTATGCTCAAAAGGGTAATTATATATCATTTTCTCGATTGAATCTTATTGATACTGATCAATCTTGACACCCAAGCTACATTTGCATTAACCGATACACTTACCACCTTCATACAGAAAGATAGTCCCTAGGCAACACATTAACTTGTAAAGATGCGCCATACTTGTGAACTGTTACATAACAGAATGCAAGATAAGCCTTATAATGAATGCTGGATATGATAAATATTTACTTACATTGGACGAAGAAGAAAATCCATATTTTTTCTTAATTTGACTGACTGCACCAATTTTCTCATCTGGTTGCTCTTCCTTATCTGAAGCTTTCTGGCTGTCGCCCTTCATCTCTCTCACTTTTCCTGCATATTCTGAAGTAGTTCATTTGTTTCTTAGGTCAAATGTGAACATAAGAGACAATAGTTTGCATAAAATTGAGCTTATTGTCACAGACCTTTCAAAGCCTTAAATTTGCCAGCCAATTTCTTCTTATTAAGAGCTCCTAATATGCTTTGTTCTTTGCGTATTTCTCTATGGTTCTCCAGATCCATGTCATCTATATAGGAGGAAAAGAGAACATCCTCAAATTGGTTGCCTTAAACTCTAATATCTAAACACTATAAAATGCATTATCTGAAGGATTGTCATACCTAAGTTTGATTCTAGCTTATTTTCATCCATAGAATTGTTGGCCTCAAGAGGAAAATTTGCATGTGAAAATATTACAGAGAGTTCCTGGAGACTTTCTTTAGGATCTTCTTTTTCCATGAAGGGCATATGCTTTTCCTTGCCGCCAGTAAAATCTTTGATAACCGAGTTGAATATGCCCTACACATAGACAAGATTCAATACATTCTGTATCCAAAATAATGGATATAGTTGGATAAGTTATTCATATGTTAATGTAGACCTTGTTTCCCTTATGTATGACTGGGTTAGGAACAAGCTCCTTTTGCGATAGCATCCTTTCCTTCCTGTAGATGCAGCCAACAGAGTCCAAAAGCCTACAATGAAGTCAAACATCACGTAACGAGACTACTACTTTACCATTACCAGTATCACTTTCATCTTTAGTTGCCCGTTTGAAAAGCAAAAAATGAAGATAATCTTTTCTTGTGGGGGAGATCGATAACAAGATTCTCAGTTCCATTCTTGAACCATATATACCTGAAAATATTCCTCTGGACCAACAATGAGACAACAAAAATTTCCTGGTCACCATTCACCTGTAAAACGACTTTGAGTTAATTTGATATCATAAATATCAGAAGCTTGTTAATCAAGTGAAAGATTCTGTCATACCAAAACAATGTCTCCTCTGGATGAACAGCATATCTGTCTGTCAGAAAATGACTTAAACTTCGGAGGTGAATAAGTGAAGCCTCTAATTGAAGTCTTCACTATCAAAGATAAGTCTGGTAAAGACCTAAATCAAAAGAGAAATAGTAAAGAAAAAAAATGCCCCGTGGAAAAGTAATAATCAAAATATTGGTATGTCTAATTCTATGTATGCTGTATTCTCATCCACCTTAATTCTACTTTTCCAGTGGTGAAAAGTAGCACGAGACCGATATCAGAGGCGCCGTAAAATGTTGATGCCCAACAACAGGAAGAAGAGAACTTCTTTTTGTAAACCACCTTTTTGATTCCCTAAAAACAATAGAGAGTAATTGCAAGCATTAGCTAATCATATGGTTGTTCATAACTCATAAGGATAAAAATAAAGAACAGTGTACCTGTAGAGCATGCTCAAATGAATAGATATATAAAGCCTTCTCAGAACACAGCAAAATTTTCTT
Organism: Vicia villosa; assembly: GCF_029867415.1. Classification (NCBI taxonomy): domain Eukaryota; kingdom Viridiplantae; phylum Streptophyta; class Magnoliopsida; order Fabales; family Fabaceae; genus Vicia; species Vicia villosa. Next base: position 123,137,499 of record NC_081181.1, on the reverse strand, counting down.
TGTTGTTGCATCGTCAATAATATGATTTTCTTCTCTCAAATCAAAGCTATTTTTTCTCATTGATCTTGTAATTGGTTCACATTGTCCATCTGTATAACATCGATAAAAAACTCTAGTCCTTCACTGCCATTAAAAATAGATTTGATATTTGTATCCTAAACCAAAAAATCTTTCAGACCATTGATAATTTTTATCAATGCGTTTTACTAATTGATCGCTGTGCCAACTTTGCAAACTCTTACCTAACAACTTCATAAATAGAGCTTTAGACGGCTTCTTAGGATGAACAGATCCAGTGCTCATCATGTTTCCAGTTTCGCTATCCAGTGCCAAAACCGACGAGTCCTTTGTTCCGACTGCTAAGATGTTTTTCTCGAAACCGTATAACCTGCATGTTATGAACTGCAGAGAGATGATACCAGTAGAGATTTCACTTGAAATATGTTTCTGATACAACAGAGATGGACCATCGATGTTAATAACTGAAACCTGCAACAAATTGATAGATATTTATACTAATTAGCGTTGTGAAGCTAATAAACAAGTATAAACTCCAAGTGAAAAATTAATAACTAGAAAAGTATCTTACATTTCCTTGATCAGAACCAACAGCAAGATGCCTTGAGCTATGATCTATAGTCATACAAATTACAGCACCAATAGTTTTTACAAGTTTCATACTCTTGACTATATCAACCCCTTTTTTTGTATTCCCTACAAAAGATAAATGGAAATACAAATCATTATTAACTTAAGTGTGAACTCTGCAGATTGTAAACTAAGTAACATGATATACATAAATTACCTGTAAGGGACATGAAGCCATTGGAGGTGTAGGGTTCAGGTTTGAATCTGAATATACGAACCTGTAGATAATGTACATATAATGCATACAATAAAAATAAGCAAGTGTGGTGAAAATTTGCGAATGAACAAAAGGAAAATATCGATTTTAATCCATTCATAGTTGAATTAACCTCACCATTCCACTCTGATCACCAGAAACAAGGAGAAGGGAGTCGATGTCAAAATATAATTCTGTCAAAGGTACACCACTTAAAGAATGATCATTTTCACTCTGCATTAAGATGAATGAAAGAATAATCATAAGCAAAAAAAGTACATGTTCTTAGAATCAAATAAAAGTAACATTTGGACACAAACCAATATTTTTGGATTTGAAATATTACCTGCTGGTTTAATTGCAAAACTGGAATGAACAAGGGACATGATGCATCCCAAAAAGTTATGGCTCCATTTTTGTGTCCAGTTATGTACAAGTTTTCAATGTTTGAAAATCCAGAGAAGTTGCCAGAACTCAGGTTAATCCCATCTCTATGATTTGTTTCAATGGAAAAAAGCTGTGGATAATTTTTCAGCATCTGACTGTAATACTGCAATATAAACGAATGATTCGATTCATCACGTAAATATTTTTTACTATGGTCCAGTAACAGAAAAATCTCAACCCTATTACCTCATCTTCAGAATAAAACACATCGGTAGCGTTGGAGATGAATTTAGCTATGCTGATGCTTGAATCAGAAAGTGGTAACCTCACCATAACTTCCTTTGGCAGCGAGGGAGTGGACTTAGATTGGCTTTGCAATAGATACCTTTCAATCAAACTATCATCATACAGATATACATGTCCCGATTTCCCAAGCAAAATCAATGAATTTTGTTTATGCTTGCTTTGCTCACTTGAGGATGATATAATCTCCATGTTAACACAGCATTCAGACAAATTAAGTCCTAGTTTAGTCGTGCGAGTTTCGGTATGTTCATTCAACAACACTACCTGATTCATACAATCATATCATTAAACATTACAAGTCTGTTGGAATCAAATTGTTTGAGTTTATCTATTGTCATAAGTTACCTGCATCGAGTTAGAAGCTCCCATGACATATAATCTACTAGCCTTTCCTTCAGAATATATCCATTTAACCGATTCTATACATGTTTTATCTGATTTATATCCCAAGTTAAATTTGAACACAGGAGTGTTTGTGCTGCTAAAACCAGAAGTTGAGCCATTTCTTGTGGTTAGAGAGGGAATGCTCCAAATGAAGAGATCGCCATTGTTGTACCCAACAACCACTTTGCTTCCATAGGGACACACCCAACACGCACAAGACACTTTCTTCGTTTCGATATGCAATGGCTGTGACACGTTTCTGCCAGTTCTGAAATAGCATCTGCTTTCTTGAATATTCCATAGTACTATTTGGCCGTTTCTAAAGATTATGAGAACTCTGCATTGATCACGTTAGAGAAGAAGTTTGATTTTTTCGTGTTGCGTAGAAAAATATCGATGAAGTAAACGCATGATAAGCAATGTCTTAAAGGAAGGTAGGGTTTGTGAAAATCAGTATCACCTTTTACTTTCAGCTCCTGGTTGAGGTAATATGTGCGTCACAGCAATATCATCATCAAATACTTCAGTTGAACTCCCTAGAAGATTATCAAAGAACTTAGATGACAATATTTATATTTAAGAGGTTGTAGTTGTTGTTACTGACTCGACTGATAAAAATTGAGGATCGAAATCATGATTTTCTCGCAAAAATATGTATAGCATCTTACCTATAGAAGCTGAGAGGGGTATGGAGTAGTTCATCTTTACGATATGCCAATTTTGATCAAGCTTCAAAACTGAAATATTACCACTAGAAACTCCAATGTACCTGAAAATGCAGATACATGTTCATAACATTTGGTGCTTCTTGAAATTGTAGTTATTTCTGAAATAGCTTATTTTGAAGTACAAGTTTTACTTACATGTAGAGGCTGTGCTGAATGATTGCAAAAGAAGTAACTTCTTCTTTAACAATGTACAAATCACACAATAATTTCTTGTCAATGTCCCAAACCTAAATGTGAAAATAAAACCAACAAAAGTTCTGAATAAATCAACCTAATGAAACACATATAACATAAATTCTTACGTCATATAAATCTTTATGTATAAATTTCCATAGTACCGACGTCTTTAAAAAAAGCTGTGTCAATATTTGAAAGTAATACATTTATTTATTTTTTAAACTTAATATCAGTGTCTATATTAGTGTCGGTCTCGTGTTTCCGGTATCCGTGTTTAATAGTGTATAAATATACTTACCTCGATATGGTTATTTGAAGTGACATTTATAAGTATGCCTTGATTCTGGATGAACTATACATGCATAATAAACACCATAATATTATTGTTAATTACAAAATCATACTTAATATACTGGAAAACACATTTTCACAACATGAAACTCATGAGACATTTGAAAAGGTAAAAAAAAATATAACCTGTAAGAACTTGCTAGGCACTGGCTTATTAGATTCAAGTAGGACTTGAGCATTATTTTTACCAAATAATTTAATCCTCCCATCACTTGAAAATGAAATAAAAAATGTCAAAAAAATAAATTTGAAGCATAAGTTTAAGAAATGAAGGTACATGACATACTTTGTGGAAATAGCCAATATGTTGTGAATATTGTGATAGGTAATGTTGGTAGCACCTGATGGTACACCATGATGGAATATCAGCCGTGGATCTACATCTCTAGCTTTTAATCCATCTGTTGAATTTCCACCAACCTGCAAAGCACATCATTCTTTTATTAAACTTAATACATCTCTAATTGAATATCAAATTTTAGCATGATTTTTTTTCTTACTTTCAATATTACAGTTTATTTAAATTATTTTGTTTTATAGTGTTATCTCTTTTATTTTTAAATTTAAATGAGTTTTTTTATAATTAAAATTGACACATAAATTTTTATAACTTCTGATTCAACTGGGATCTAGAATTGTTGGTGAATTGGTGATGTGGATTCTTAATACGGTCATGCAAATCTCCATTGCGGTTGCATCTGTGATGGATTTACAAAGTTAACACTCCAACATCTAAATCAAGAAATGAATGAAAAGAAGCAGAGTGAATTGTGTTTAGAATCATACATTAGATTCTACGTAGTAACTTATATATGATGGATGATAATTAGACTTATTTCGTATTGAGCCTATTGCCGACCCAGAACAGTTGTCCTTAAAGCTTGTCCTGGCTTGACATAAGAGAAGCCTTTCAGAGTCTGGGTCGAGTTTTCTACGGGATCCTTATTCGAAGAAGTGGAAGAGATGTGAGGCACATGCATATTAAATGTTAGTCTTTTCATAGTTCATTTAGATGTTTCACATGATTTCCTTACACGTGGCTCTAGGTTCGTAGAATAGGGCACAACACTTTCCCCTAGGGTGCTCTAATGCACTAAAGTGCCGTTGTATTTTCGAGGCAAGGTCCGACCGTTGTTTTTCCACTTCTCATTTTCTTTCATTCTGGATTGTTAATTTATCCATCTTGCTCTACTATATAAAAATCCTTTTGGTCTTTCAAACAATTTTTCGCTTCTTCTTACAACTAAGACATGATTTCTATTCACCAACCTTTCTTCCTTCTCTGAGTTCCGGTGACCTCTGATTCCATCATCTTCTATTTTTATCCGGGTTATGCATTTTCTGATTCATCATCATTTTTGAGTTTCATTTTCCTTTAATCGTTTCTCCGCTTCACCTTTTATTCATGTACCATTTCTAGTCCCTTTTTCTTTGCATTTTATTGCTTTGTTTTCTTGTCTTTTTCACGGCCAATATAGAAAATATGACTGCCAACATGTTAAAGGAGCCTGATGGTGGAGATTTTTTTTTATCATTTGCAATATTTGAAAACCTTGATATTCCAAATGCCGATCCATTAGAGGTTAATCAACCCAACCTCAATCTCGTGTCGTGTTTAACCATAGCCATGGGTTTGGCGAGGGTTCTAAAAAAAGTGGCGATGAACCCTTTAATGCCTCTACTGAGGAGAGTACAGAAGAATCTTCTAAGAAGATAAAGAGATGTACTTTGGTAACCTTATTACAGGAGACATGATTGTCCGTGTTTCCTCCTTTATGAGGGCTCACATAGATTCAAATGTTGCTATAACAGCCTAGAACAAACGCCAAACTCATTATTTCGCTATAAATTTTAGGTATGCACATGGCCGAGATCCTACCGATATAGAAATTAGGGATCCCATTAATTTTCAGAGCCACTCAACAGTTTTTGATCGACATTATCTTTTTCATGACAACCAAGTGGACAAGGTTCGACAGGAGCGTGATAATTTAGTGGAGTTAGTTGATGTTGGATTGTACCACTGGGTGGATACAAACTATTAGGGATGATTCCCTTCTATGGAAGTGTGGCTAGAGTGGTGGATGCTCACGTAGAAGTGGGTCCATCCTCTGACTAGTTGGTTTCCCATATATACTCCAACAAGAGAATTTAAAGTTACTTTGATAGGTGTTCCATCCCCTTTTATGAATGCATATTTTACCATTTGAAACTCAGGTTGTCCTTCAACGAGTTTGAAAAAGAGGTGTTAAAGCAATTAAAAACTTCCCCTTACCAACTACAACTGATATCTTGAGCTTTTGTTAAAGAGCCGTTTGTGAGCCTCTTATTTAATCTTTCACTATGTCACGTACCTCCAAGGATCTTTGTCTGACAATAATTAATTTTATTGCATCAAACATTTAAAATGTAAGGCATATATATTTAAAGTTGCAAACATTTAATGGATCGATTCCATTGGTGATTCCTGAAACTCCGGAGTTCAATTACGTATTATGCCGGGTGATCAGTGCATTTTAATGCCTATTCTTCCATGTTTGTACTCAAGCATTTCTTCGGTTTGTTTTATTTATTTTTATGTTTTAATATGTTTTTATATTTTATTTTATTTTTGTACTTATTTGTTTTTCGTATTAATTTTTCAGCATTAACAGTCTGCGCAGAAACGACTATATCTGGAGTTCCAGAAGTCTGATTGAGGCGTTCTAATAATCGCCGGAAAGCTAAGAGAGAGAGCTACGACTATCATGTTAGAGTCGAAGTCAGAATCGGACTGTAGCAGGGCCATAAAATTCGTTGAAGTTGCAACACTAGTTTTATTTAAGTTTTGAACCATTAGTTTTGGGCCCGGGTCATATGTTTGACCCAGTTGGATTGTAAAACGGGTTGTGTTATTTTCCCATAGGGTAGCAGCCGCGGTACTGTTCATCATCATCACTATTCACGAAAAAAATCGAAGCTTGTACGATCCCATGGCGAACTAATCCTTATTGTTGATCTACTGTTCATGTTCCACCGAGTCTTTGAGGTTTTATAATTTAATCCCAATTTTTTTCCCTTTCAATAATCTTATATATGTGATGCATGCTTAATTCGATTCATACACAATATTATTGATTTAATTTGATTAGTTTATGTTCCTTGATCTGTTTCGTGATTTAACGTTGCTTTATCGTTAACTTGCGTATGTCAAATCATGTTTGCTTAATTCATGAGTGCTGAATCCGTTTGCTTAATTCAGATAATAGGAATATAAACCGTATAGTATCAATTTAGCTTGTTTATTGTTTCTATAATCGAATAGGGGATAGAATTCGCCTGGGGATTAGATTTATAATTACCAATGATAAGCGGGGAACCCGAACAGTAGAACAACTTATTTTATAATCACTTTTCAAAATCACTTATTTGCTCTTTTTGTTAAATCGAACCTTAAACCAAACCCTCCTTTAATCGTTATTGTAATTAGTTTATAAGAATAAGAATCCTTGTGACATGATACTTGAGTTAATTTGTCGCCGTACTAAGTTTTTTTTGAAAACTACTCGTTTTTGATCTGCGCGCGACAGCGGATCACATGGTCCTTGAGGAAAAACCTTCCCAAACGAACCTTCTGACTCTAACCCGACTAAATATAAAGATAAGATCAGAAAGTACTGGGCTACGAGCCATTTCAACCAAAACTTGCACACATCATTTCTTATGAATATCTAACTCGAGAGGAAGTATCGATGAAAAATGATTTTATTACCTTCTGGGAGAACTTGGGTTACAAAGAAGGAGTTATACCTTAAGATTAGAGCCTTCCATCCAGGAGAGGCGACTCATTAATACTCGAGCGGTAGTGGATGCATTCGATGCTCAAGAAAGGAAATAACTCTTTAGTGAGGAGATATGATTTATCTTTATACTTGTCTATGATATTACTTAAAAGTTTACTAAATTTCTTTTCTCTTTTCTAGAGATACCATGACATCCGTCAATAACATTTTTAAGAGGTTCAAGTCATATGGTCCTGGAACTGTAGGGATTACCACCACCGACACTAAAATTGCTCATCCCAAGTTTCCTACTAGTTAGTCTCCTCTCTCAATTTCCTTGCAGTTCACAGGAAGCATGCACCTTTATCCTCGAATAAGACCTTGCTTATATTCATAGATTCTATAACACATGTAAATTTGAGTGTGGCAGAGACAACCTTTCACATATTTCAAGGTGTTTCCTTGATAACTCTTGCAGCTGTTGGTTGCGAAGAAACACTTCCTCCAGGTATTCCTTCTAAAGAGAAAGAGAAATGGAAGGGAAAGTACAACTCCGTTTCCTATGAACAGACTCAACTTCAAGAAAAGGTCTCATAACTTCAATAGGAAGTGAATAGGTTATCTAGTCTTCAAAAGAAGGTGAATGCCCATGGTACCCCTTCTAAGCTGTGAAGGTTCTCTGAATGTTGGCATGCATTTTGCTAAAACATACTAAGGAAGATCATGTTGGAAAGGATGCTATATGGCTTAGCATTCAAATTTCAACATGTTGAACAAGATGTCATGACATCCTGCCTGCAGAAGCTGATCTGGCAAGTGGATCAGACGGTTTTATTTGCTACAAGAATCTTTGTTTCAACTCAGAATATTCGAAGAAATAAATTAGTGATATTTTTACCAAGATGGATTCAATCAGAAGATCCCCACGTTGTCTATTATTGGAGACATTATAGGAAAGATTGGATTGAAGACCTAATTTCTTGGAAAACAAGTAGCAGAATTTTGGCAGCCTCACTGATGCGATTTGAAGCCCAGCCCAGTCAAAGACATATCTATAAATAGAAGGGCTGTAACATAGTTTTAGGTGGAATTGATATTATTTGTTGTATGGTTTTAGGAATTCTTATTTTCTGCGTGTTCCGTGTGTGTACACCTTTAGGTGTTGAATGTTGTTTGATCTCCAAAGCTTTTAAGCAAGGAGAGTATTTGCATCCTCATAAGCTTTTATGCATAGAGGAGTAGTTTGTCTTGGAAAAGTATCTTTCAATTGTTTTTCTTTGTTTTTATTGTTGTCACAGGGATTGTGATTGAAGGGATTTGTGGAGGGCCTCATACCTAGGTGAGTCTTAGGTAGAAGTCATAGGAAGGGTAGTGATTAAGTGACAAGGGTAAACTGGGACTGTTTAACTTCGAATTGATACTATCAGATATTGATTTCATCCTGGCTTAGTAGCCCTCAGAGTAGGAAGGATTGTTCCGAACTGAATAAACATATCATTATGTTATTTACTCTCTGCACTATTCTTATTGCTGCAATCATACGTGTTCATAACTCAGATATTGTGTCGTGACATCTCATTCGACATCACGTATCTGATACAAGAATTTCAAGCTGGATGCTATGGTGTCTACTCTATAGGAATATATAGAGGATAAATAAAATACAATTGAATAAGCAAGGACTTTGGAGGAGATATTGTCCTCTTGGGCCACTGAAGCCGAGGAGGTTCTAAAGACGAAAAAATAGGCTTACTAGGAGAAGGTGGATGCATTGAACAAAGAACTCGATGATTCCATTGATGATGGCCTCAAGGTTTTTTTTTGAAGCTCTCAAGAATGTTTGCGACCAAGTGAAAATGTTGCGTCTAAGTGCTTAGGTTCCTCGAACGAGGATGGACCCGAAAAAGGTGGTTGTTGACAGGGTGATTGTTAGCGACAATGAGGGAAATGAAGGATGATCTTTCCTTAATGTTGTTAAGGCTATTTATAATGACTTTAACATGAACAAGACTTTTTCCTTAATAACTTATTTTCTTTGCTTTGTTTAGTGCTTTATATTGCTTTATGCTATTTTTTCATTTTGATGGCCCGTGACTTTGTTTGATCCTTTATTCACCTATAATTTTATTTCATTATTTTTGCCTACGGATTTATTTCATCATTTTCACATATGATTTTGTTTCATAATTTATTCTCCTATGATTTTGTTTCATCGTTTTATCTTTATTGGCTTCGTTTCATCGTTACTCATCCTTTTGTTAGGACTGGGAGTAATCTTTGACGTCAGTGAGGACCTTACCTAGCTAAAGGTTGGACCCCTACCTTGCCCCCAAGTTTGAGCCCAACTTGAGGTTGACATATCACGGGCTTCACCGCTTATGCTTTAGAGTGGCTAGCTACCAAGAGAGAGGTGTGCCAACTGCAACTTAAACTCTCAGGACCAGACTCGCTTGTTTTATTTGACTGCTACCGCCTGCTTGACGATAAAGCTCATGAAGGTGGTGGACATACTTCTCTCTTTCAGGAAGTCTACCTTTTTTCTATTTGCTTCAGCTTTATTTATTTATGACAAAGGGTGCTCTTTCCTCCATCTAAGCTCTTCTATCTCGACAGGGATGGCGACTTCAGTCTCGTAAGTCAGTCGAAAGGGAGTCTCGTCGATTGTTGAATGAGGTGCAGTTTGGTATGCCCATAGGACGTGTGGGATCTCATATGTCCAATTTCCTTTAGGCGCTTCAACTCTTCGTTTTAACCCTCTAAAAACTACCCGGTTCACTCCTTCAGTTTGTCCATTTGACTAAGGATGACCCAGTGGCGTGAAATGCTACTTGACCTCAAGTCTTCTAAAAGCTTCTTGAAGTTCTTATATGTGAACATCTATGTAATGTTCGCATTGATCGCATCTCTTGATAAATTCTTTAAAATCCTAGACCACAAACGACCAGTAGCACACCTAAATATTATCCAACTATTCCTTTATGCACTTCGGCGATAATGTAAGAGTAGACTTTTTTTCTAAGCATTTGAACGTAAGGGTCAATATACTCGTCGATGTGTAATTATATGTGATCATACACTTCTAACCAAATCAGTTAATTAATCTATAAGTCAAAAATTATTTTTGAAGCTTTCAATAATCTTATTGATGTGTAAAAGAGATAGTCTAGACTTTTTTTTCTTATAAATAAAGTAACAAAAGCTTTTAAATTTGGCGCAACATCAAAACTTTTGAAATTTCGCCCTGTAATCACTACTTTTAATTCAAAATTAGTGATTACTTAACAAATAAAAAGCAATAATAAATTATAAAGATTGAAATATTGAAATTTTGTAAGTTTAAATTAATTTGTTTGGAACTCTTAGTACACTGATATTTAGAATTTAAAGAGAAAAATTGATTTGACAAAATATGCAATTTGGATATTGTACAATTACTAGAACGACGAGTTTTATTCAAGACTAGATAGAAATATATCCAAAATTTGAGTAAAATAAAATCATCTCCATCAAGTTGATCATAAAGAGTTATACTCAGAGATTTACTTATAATTGTAATAAACTTACATAAAAATAAAATATTTATACCAAAAGTGAAAAAGGTTGACTGAGAATCAATAGTTTTGTGAAATGTAAAATTATAAAATGTAATATCTGAGATATTTATATGCATATGCCGTTGATGTTGAAACAATTGTACATGTTTTGAGATTTTAATTAAACCAAAACTAATTATCAAATAAGAAAATGAAATCACTAAACTATGATATGATGATGGTGGATGAATCTATGAAAGTGACGATCGATATTGACTAACCTTCTTATTCGAAGCCTTCTCCACGAGTTTCTTGACGAACATGATGAAGAGAAATTGAGTAATGCCAAATTCTATTGTGCTTTGTGATAATCGAAAACAGATAAATTAATTTTATACTGCTTGATACAAATATTAGCACACACAATAAGTTCTTTCAAGGATTTATACAAAGACAAAACGAAAAAAAACAGTTTTTGTTTGTTTAATCGGTCTTCATGGGCTAATCTAATACTTATAAAACTTTTTGTTTATATATATATATATATATATATATATATATATATATATATATATATATATATATATATATATATATATATATATATATATATATATATATATATATAAAGGAATCAAAAAGTAAAATCAATATGTATGGTCAACATATTCTAGAAATTTTGTATAAAAAACATATATTATAGAATAACTTCAATATTAACAAATAATATTATACAAATGAAAATAAAACACCGAATTGTTCATTTTGCCCTTGTACTTCCGTAGATGCATCTCCGGAAACACCTTTTTTTTTGTTAAACGTTATTTTGTTCCGTAGATGCATCTACAGAAGTCTTCTGCATATGCATCTACAGAAAGGTTTTGGTGTTATATCTCGCGCTAGACCTTTCCTCTCCCTCATTCTTCACATTTTCAAACTCATACTCTCTCAACCCTCATACTCTCTCAACCCCAAACTCTCTTTCCCCTATCTCAAAATCGATATCAAGTTCGGCTACGTTGTCAACATCAACTTCAACTTCAACTATCTATCAAGTTCAAATCGATATTTTAATCGGTAAGTTTTTGAAATTTTTAGTTATTTTAGAGTAGTTTTGAAATTGAATTAGAATGTGTTATTTAGGTGTAGAAATGAAATGATAGGTTTAGCAAAAGTGTCTACCCTAGGGGTCCTGTAGACGCATCCCTTTTGACATGTATGACGAGCATGCAACTAAACGTATATAGGATGGAGAGGTACATTTTATTTGTTAATTACTTTTTATTTGCGTCATTTTTGACCTTGCTTATTACTAATCGTTTGAATTTTTTTAAATTTTTAGAGTAGGGATCCCCAGAGGTCCTACAACCATGGGCGGAAGATTAAAGATCTCGCGCAGCCTGACGAGCCATAGTTTCAGGAGGTACTGGCAGCTTCAGGCATGAGGGACCTCTGTATGCTCGGCTACGATATCATACATAATGGTATGCTTGTGGCCTTTGCAAAGAGATGACATCATGAGATATCCTCATTTCATCTACCCCACAGTGAGATTACCATCACCCTAGATGATGTGACATGCCTGCTTCATCTACCTATTAGGGGTACCCTCCTTTGTCACAATAGGCTGACGAAGGTGGAAGCTCAGGAGATGCTTATTGTTGAGCAGAGGCTGATCCCGATGACGCCTTGAGGAGGTGAAGGGGGCACGAGGGGCCCACATCAAGTTTAGATTCCTATAGAGACAATATGATGCGGAGCTCACTACGGCACTGCAGGATGATGGGGACGAGTTAGAGCAGGCAACACACAGAGACGGGGCGCTGAGATGCTACTTCCTATATTTGATAGGCACTCCGCTCTTTGTGGACACGAGCTCGACGTACACAGACGACGTCTACCTGACGTACTTACCGAATACAACACGAATCCATGAGTTCAATTGGGGAGCGGCTGTACTGGCGTACATTTACCATAGACTTGGAGAGGGATGCCTGTGGAAGGCAAGGACAGTTGCGAGAAGGTGTGCTCTTTTGGTGGTAACAATCTTAGACTCTTCTATTTTTTTTATAGTTTTTTTATTGTACTTGAAAACAATTGTGTTTTTTTTCCAAGGTTGGATACTACAGCACTTCCCAGACATTATTGACCGAGAGGTAGAGGAGTACACAGAGGTTATGCCACGTGCCAGTGCTATCACCCCCTTAGAGGGAACCAGGTGTAGGATCCCTACAGGCACGCTCTTGACCGCATGGCCACGGAGGACATCAGGTACTGCTGCTATGATGAGCACCAGAAGGCGGTTCCGTTTGACGAGATAGCTCTGTATTCTGGATGGTTGACTGCCAGCTCGACCATTGTAGGGTTTCTCTATGAGAATCTAGGTGAAGCAACATACCTTGTAAAGAATTGTAAAGAATACTTTCAAAGGACATCTCCATATAGATCTTGAACATGTTCGTGTCTTGACTCCAATACCTGAAGGTTTGGGTTTAGACAATTTTTTTGACTAACGTTTCTTTTCCGCTGAAATACTACTTCCAGTTCAAACTACAGCTGTTGCTCGAAAGAAAAAGATCAAACAACTCCCTGCGCAGAAAGCTTCTGAAGTTTTGCAGAGCAACAAACCCAGTGAGAGTGACTCTATCACTGCTGACAAGAAACCCACGGTATGTACATACTTTATCTTTCATTTGGATGTTGCATGAATCATACTTATCTTACCCAATTTACATTTTCAGAGTTCGAAGCCTCCACCACATTCGAAGCGAAAAACCTCTCCAGTAGTTGTTTCAGATGATGATTACAAGTCTTCACCTCGAACCAGGAAAGCCCAAAAGAAAAGGCAGAAGGCCGCCACCCCTTCGGGAAAAGAAAAGGGATCTGGGTCTTCGAAGCTTACTTCACCAGGTGACAAGGTATCTTCTGAAGAATCACCTTTGAAAGGTGGTAGTAATGCTTTTGTTGTCAAGAGCCACAATTCGAGCCAAGATAACATCCCAACTAAGGTATTTGGATTTCTCAACCTAATCATCTTTATAAATTTTAACTTAAAATAATTAAGTTTAATGCTTTACCTTACGATTGTAGGATGATGTTGGCACAACCACTTCTGACCTCAAATCCTTCACTCTTAATATTGATCTTGATAACCTCCAAGGTAAATGCATATTCTTTTTTACAGCGAAGGGATTTCTTGTAACTTTCCTTATCATAACATGTTCTAATTATTCCATGTAGGCAAATCTCATGTGCTTTCACCAGTGATCGAAGATGCTCAGCCTCTTGTGACTATGATTCCTAGTACAGCAGTCGAAGGGAGCCATTCAATTGATGATTCTCCACCTACCCACAAGAGCGAAAAAACAGACCAACAATGCTCAGGTAGCAACAATGCAGCTGGTCATCCAACTGGTAGTGAGGATACTTTATCTGAACAAGATGTCATGGAAGAAACCTCCAAGCTAGCCACAGTAGTTCCCCACGAAACCATACCTTTCGGGACCATAGTTTCTCCTGAAATTACTTCGACTCCTGCCCCAGCAAAACCTACTCCTTCAGAATTGGAACAGCTTAAACAAACTGATCCTCTCAGCTTCCTCAAGGCTATGATGGATATTGATAATATTTCGCCTTCCGAGCTCGAAACTTCTCCATCTGTACAGCCAGAATCTGGTAATAAAGAGGATACTTCTGTCCTTCTCCATCAGATAAAGGAAAAGTTCTTCGAAACTAACCTCGTTGAAATTCTTAGCAAGGATCCTATCAAAAGTCATAGCTTGAATCAACTTTTGAAAAAGGTGGATCTACTCTTGGTTTCGAAAGAAGTCTCAGAGGTGATTGTTTTGCTAGGTTCCTTGATCGAACAACTCCAATCAAACATTCTTCGACGTTGCCACATTAAAGAACAACTTACTACGAAGATGGCTTCTCACAGTTCATCTTGGAAGCCGCTACTGATGCATCTAAGAAAGGTGATGCTCTCAAGCTTAAACGCTCAGAGAAACAGAAAGAGTATGATGAATGTGAGCAGAATATCCAATCATGGAAACAAGAGATTGCCCAGCTTGAAGAAAAGATAAAAGAAGCTGAATCTCATAAGGCAACCATCCAACAATCCAGTGAGCAGGAATTGACTGAAGTTGCGCGTCTAGGAATCCAACATTTCGAGGTTGCACGAAAGCTAGTCCCTGAAATTGACGAACTGAAGAGACAAAGGGCCCTGATTGAACTTCGCATGTCTTCTTGGGAGATTCAATATTCGAAGATAAAAGACAATCTTCCTAGAGATTTTAATTAGTCCTTTCGAATCTTGTAATAACTTTTCTGTAATGCACATTGATTTATCTTGTAATCGAATTCCACCGGGAATATATCTATGTAGACCTTTTGTTTGCCAATTTACATCTTCTATACCACTTTGAAATGATCATAAGTAAGATTCTGACAATTCTTCCAATTTCGTCAAAATATATTTAATTGTCACAGTAATCTTAATAAATATAAGCACATGACCTGACTCTCCTTCGCACCCCTTTCAGTCTAGACTTGACGTTTCCACTCTCCTAGCCGTAACCATTATTAAAAGATGACGTCACTTTCTTCAAAACGTCTTTTTTAAGACGTGCGTGCACCAGTTTCTCATGATTACATCTCAACTTCCAAGGGCGGGAAACGGCGGAAGCCATAACTCCTCTTTGGAATACCAAACGCAGTCTAATCAATCATTAAAAATTAAACCGTCCCTCTATTGCCTCAAGTCTATATAAAGGTTCAATATCACACTTCTTCCTTCACACTTATTTGAAACCTTTGCTTAAGAGTTTGTTTCTCTTTCTCTGTTTCTCAGAAACACAAAGTTTAAAAACAAACCTTTTTAACCTTTTTCTTCTCTCCATGGCGCAACCTCTCACTTACAACAACATCAGAGCTTGCATAAAGAAAGAGTTTAAGCTTTCTGAAGAAGAGTTGGATGAAAACTTCATCAGCATTGGTGCTCTCTTCGCCAATCAAGAGCTTGATTTCTACTATGAAATCCTGGAAGGACCAGTCTATCCCAACATGCTGGCTGATTTCTGGATGTTTGCGTCTTTACGTATAGATCCAGAGGGTAGAACTACCATAGTTTCTGAAATTCGACGCGCCCAGATCAGGATCACTCCTTCAACCATCTCTAACTTGATGAGATGCAACAACTCAGGCAAAACCTTTGATGATAATAGCTTCAAGATGATGACTCATCTTCTGTTGAGGACTCTCATGGACAATGACCCTTATAGTGCCAAGGTCATCAGGGTTTGGAATCAACTACTCGTGGGTAAATTTCAACCACGAAACCATGACCAAAATAGCATCATGGTGGATGACTTGGAGTTTATCCTCTGTGCTCTTCGTGGGAAGAAAATCAACTTCCCTTTAATGATCTTTAAAGGGCTTGTCGAAGCCGTTTCCATGGCTGCTGTCCGTCAAGGGGTTGTGACCTGTCTTCCATATGGAAGGCTCTTGTCTGACATATTCCTTAAAAAGGGAATAGTGAGAAGGATGCGCAACTCTGGGTCCATGAATATGTTCGAGGCGGAGAGCTTGCCCCTGCTACCTTTGGAAGGTTTAGACCAGAGGATTAACTAGGAGGTGTTTTAGCTTAAGTTTTTAGTTTCTTTTTGTAATCTTCCATGTTTTGGACACTAAACCTCTTGTCAAGCATGTATCCACTTAATATTTAAGGAAGATATTTTAGATTTTACTCGTCTTCTTCTTTAATTTTTTTTTTGGATAACAAAGCCATTTTGGTGTTAGTTCAACCATTTTGGCTTATGTAGTATACTTTGATATCTACGTTTTTGCAATCTTTACTTCATGCATGCTTGGTTTGTATCTCTTCAGATACTTCCCATTTACTCTCAAAATCCTGCGATCTTCTGCTAACTCTTCTATCTCGTAAGCGTTATTCGAAAATACTTTCAAGATTCGAAAGGGTCCCTCCCAGTGTGGGGACCATTTACCAAGTGCTTGATTCCTTCGGTGTATGGGTAATATAACTTTCCAAATTAAATCGTTACTACTAAAAGTTTTACCTTTCACCTTCTTGTTGTATGCTCTGGACACTCTTTCTTTTTGTCTTTTTATCATCTCCAATGCTCGAAGTCCATCTTCGTCCAGATCTACTAATTCATTCATCATCAATTCCCAATACATGTTAGGAGGGATTTCTTCCTGTCTTTGTATCCGAACTGACTGCAAATATATCTCAACTGGGAGTACTGCATCATGCCCAAATGTCAATTGGAATGACGTAGTGTTTGTAGCTTCTTTTGGAGATGTTCGACAAGCCCAAAGCGCTTGGTCTAAAGTTTTGTGCCAACTCTTAGGCTTTTTTCCTACGTGTTTCTTTATGAGACCAATTATTATTTTGTTCGCTGCTTCGACTTGTCCGTTTGCCTGAGCATAGTAAGGTGTGGAAGTGAACAATTTAAAACCCATTTCTTTGGCGAAGTCTTGCATTTTCCGCCCAGTGAATACTGATCCTTGGTCTGTGGTTATACTTTCTGGGATTCCAAACCTATATATAATGTGTCTTTGAATGAACTCAATCACAACCTCTTGATCCACATTCGCCAGTGGTATCGCTTCTACCCATTTTGTGAAGTAGTCTATTCCTACTAGTATGTATCTTTGACCCTTAGAGGACTTAGGATGAATTTCTCCAATTAAGTCTAATTCCCAACCTTTGAAAGGCCATGGTTTTATTATTGGGCTTAACTCATTTGCTGGAGCGTGTTGAATACCTGCATGTTCTTGACATTCTTGACAACCTTTTGCGAATTCTATGCAATCTTTTAACATAGAAGGCCAATACATTCCATATCTAAACAAAAGCCATTTCATTTTGTGCCCCGCTTGATGTGCCCCACATGGTCCACTGTGTACACTTGAGAGGGCCAAATATGCTTCTGCTTCACCCAAACATTTTAACAAGACCCCTTCAGGAGTTTTCTTGAACAATTCGTTCCCCATAAGAAAATATGACAAGGCTCTGTATTTCACCTTTCTATCCGCGTCTGACGAAGGATTTTTTAGATAGTTCACAATTGGACTCCTCCAATCTGTGTCTGCTAACGAGTCTATATTTAACACTTCAAATTCTTCTTTGTTAGCAAAGCCTAATTGTGAATTCTCCAGGTCACTTGGGGAAAGTTTGGTAGCCATTGCTTTCCCTCTGACTTCGATCAGTTCTTCTAATTTTTGTTTTGGTACCCTATATCCCGAGGCTAACTGTGCCAAATCATTTGCTTGTTGATTCTTGGTCCTTGAAACATGGTTTAACTCCACGTATTCGAATTGTTTAAGCAGCCTATTTGCTATGACAAAGTACATGATCAAGTTTTCTTTGATGCATTTGTACTCCTTTGTTATTTGCTTAATCACTAGTTCGGAGTCTCCTTTAATTTCAACTCTGGTTGCCCCTAATTCTAACAAAGCTTCAAGTCCAGCAATTAGTGCTTCATATTCAGCTTCGTTGTTGGAGCATAAAGGACCTTCAATCTTATACTTGAGCTTTGTTGGAATTCCATCAGGAGAAATTATCAATATTCCAACACCATCCCCTTCTCTATGAGTCGAACCATCGAAGTATAGCTTCCAAGGCTTCAAATCTACATATTGTTGAGGGTTCTCAACCACTGCATGGTCCACAATGAAGTCTGACACAATTTGACCTTTCATTGCCTTGAGAGGTTGAAATGTTAGTGAGTACTCAGTAAAGGCTAAAGCCCATTTGCCGATTCGACTGTGCAATATTGACTTTGATAACATATGTTTGATAACATCACAATGAGACGAAACATAAACATCAACCGACTTTATATAATACTTGAGTTTGATACAAGAGAAATATAAACAAAGGCAGAGTTTTTCTATTGCACTATACCTAGTCTCTGCATCATTGAGTACTCTACTTAAATAATAAATGGCACTTTCGATGCCATTTTCATCTTCTTGTGCTAACATACTGCCTATTGTATTATCTGAAGCTGAAATATACAGGCGCATGTGCTTCTTCCCATTTGGGGGAGATAAGATTGGTGGATGGATCAAGTATTGCTTGATTCTATCAAAAGCTTCTTGATGTTCAACATGCCATTCGAACTTCCCTTCCCTTAAACGAAGTAGAGGGGAGAAAGCTTGCGTGCGTCCACTCAAATTGGAGATGAACCTTCTTAAGAAGTTTATCTTCCCCAGCAAGGACTGCAATTCTTTCTTCGTGGATGGAGGTTTGGTTTCCATAATAGCCTTAGTCTTATTCTGGTTAATTTCTATCCCCTTTTTATGAACCACGAAGCCCAGGAAATCTCCAGCCTGCACAAAGAAAGCACATTTAAGGGGGTTCATCTTTAAGCCATGTTTTCTCATTCTTTCGAATGATTGGCTTAGATGATCGAGATGATCGTCATCTGAGACAGATTTAACAACGATGTCATCTATGTATACTTGCATGAATGTTTCTATAAAATCATGAAATATTGAATTCATTGCTCTCTGGTAGGTTGCCCCAGCATTCTTTAAACCGAAAGGCATTACAACCCACTCATAAGTGCCTATTGCCCCTGGGCAACGAAAAGCTGTTTTAGACACATCTTCTTCTGTAATGAAAATCTGATTATAACCAGAATATCCATCCAACATACTTAGATATTCGAAGCCTGCGGCTGAATCCACTAACATTTCTGCCACAGGCATGGGATATTCATCCTTAGGAGTTGCTGCATTCAGATCACGAAAATCTATGCATACTCTTAGTGAACCATTCTTTTTAATAACTGGTACAATATTAGCAATCCATTCGACATACCTTGTGGTTCTGATGAACTTACACCGTAGGAGTCTTTCGACTTCTGCTTTGATCTTCGAATGAATTTCTGGTGCGGACCTTCTAGGAGTTTGCTTGATGGGCTTTTTTCATTCCTTTATTGGTAACTTCAATTCGACCAAATCACGCCCTAAACCAGGCATCTCGTCGTAATCCCATGCAAAGCAATCTTTGTTCTCCTTCAACAACGCGACCACTTTTGACTTCAGCGTTGACTCTAGTTTCGCACTGACGTATGTTACCCTCTTTTGGTCTCCATCTCCGAGATTTACTTCTTCGAGTGGATCTTGGGCTAACATCTTGATAGTTGATCCCATTGGGTCTTTCTCGAAACCCAAAGGCTCTTCGTCTTAGATTGCATCCAATCTTTGACCTATCTCTTCTCCTGATATTTCTTTAACTCGGACTGAATCTTCAGGCAAGTGAGGGATCGTATTTATCCCCAAATCTGGAGTTCCTTCCTTTTTTAGACCTTCATTAAATAATATGTTCGACAATTCGGCTTCGAGAGCCGTCTTTCTTTTATTCTCGGCTACGTAAGCCGAAATCTTTTCGAAAAATGATGACTCAGACATCATCAACTTCATTATCCCAGCCTGTTGGCCGTATTGTCGGATAATGCTCCGGTGGTGGGGTATCTTCTGGGCCATCCATTATTTCCCTATTCCACTGGAAACCATTCGTGTGCAAAGACAAGTAATACAATGCATTATTGTTTGGGGTGTATATGTCTTCTGCAGCGTGACAAGGTCCTATGTTCGCCAGGTTTCTATCGAAGTTAGTCTTATTAACTTGGTTAACTTCAGCCATGTAGTAGCTCTGGTCTCCCTCAATATTCTCCACTATGCCATCTTCTCTCCAAATAGTTAACCTTTGATGCATTGTCGAAGGCACAGCAGCAACCCCATGGATCCATTCCCTTCCGAGCAAGAGATTATAATTCGCTTTCGCAGGTATGACCATAAACATAGTTGGCCTTGTGACTGACCCCACCGTGAGATTTACTTGGACAACTCCCAAAGTTTGCCCTATTTTGCCTTCATAATTAGACAAAACCATATTATGTGGCCTTATATCAGTATCGAACATACCAATTCTTTTCAGCATGTATTGAGGCATTAGGTTCACTGCTGCCCCTCCATCTACCAGGACTTTATTAATTCCAACATTTTCAATCTTAGCCCTTATGTAGAGTGGCTTTAAATGGTTTCGCATACCTTCATCAGGTCTTTCGAAGAAGGCATTCTGCTCTTCGACTGCACCATTGTTCAGCACGTAGTAACACACAGGTCTGTGTTTCGCCATCTCTTCGACGTCGGCTTCTTCACAGTCTTCTACTTCAGTTTCTTGATTAAACTCATGAGGGAGTACAAATACCACATTGCAGTTCATGTTTATAGATGATACCCCATCAGAGTCAAAATTATTTGTCATTCTATCATCTTCTTTCCAAAGGTTGGAATGACTCCTT
This sequence comes from Vicia villosa, assembly GCF_029867415.1. Classification (NCBI taxonomy): domain Eukaryota; kingdom Viridiplantae; phylum Streptophyta; class Magnoliopsida; order Fabales; family Fabaceae; genus Vicia; species Vicia villosa. The sequence goes on along the minus strand of NC_081181.1, from coordinate 123,116,691 downwards.
TCCTCTTCTTTCTCATTTTCAGAATCGAACAACTTGCGCTCGAGCGGAGGTTTACTTGTCCTTGCCCCCTGCATTGGGATTTGATTGCTACTTGTCTCTCCAACCTCCCTTGGTTTGACTTCCCTTTGGGCTTTCTTCATTCTCTGATGCCTTCTCCATTGGGATCTAGACATAGGGTTCTTACCTTTGTAGTTTTCCAACCTATACATCTCTCGGTTTGAAGTTTGGAATTGCTTTCTATATGCTATTGCAGTTCTTCCCCCTTGGTCCCAACTTCGCCATTTGTTTGTTCTGGCACTAGCATGCATCCATCTATCCTTGGGCATGTTTGCGGAAACCTTGAATGTAACTCTTCGAGCCTTAGGGTGTGGACTGTCAGGCCTTCTCGACGGGGTTCGATTATCGAAACCAAACAAATTAGGACGAAGCCCCTGAGTCTCCCGACCCATATAAAGATACGCCCTTTCGAACGATCCTGCCAGCGATTCGTCATAGACTGCACCACATCTAGGGCATAGAGAGACTTCAGAATTGTCACTGTGGCACCTAACCAAAAACCCAACCAAACTTTCTTCAGACCTTGGGTACACTTTCAACAACAGGTTTCCTTCTCTCCAAGGTTGCTCTAACCTTTACCGCAAAGCCCTTTCGAAATTGGCCTGATTTGTCATAATTGAACATCTTGGGCACATCATCCCCTTTGCACCATTCTTCATATGGCAATTCTAAAGATAATCCTTCAAACTGTTTCCCCTTGGCGGAATCTCAAGGTTTGCTTTCTCCCACATCAACCATTTTTCTAGTTCTTCGATTTCAGATAAGGGACGTCTAGCATTGACCATGTTAACAACTGCCGGAGGGACTTCAGAAATCTGTATTTGTTGAAGCTTCATCGTGAGGTCTTCAGTGGCCTCACTTGTTTCTCCTTTCGGATCTTCAGTCACTTCAGCATCGAAAGATCCTTCAACATCAGTATTGAGGATCGGATTGTTACTTAGGCTTTCAGTAGCCTGCTTTCCATCTGAAATTGTCGTTGATCCAGCAGCATGAATTTCAGACACTTCCACCATGTTGACGTCAAATGGTTCACACAAATTAGTGTCAGCCACGTTCAAAGGATCGGCGTCAACCTTCATAGGGTTCTTACTTTTGTCAGCGAATTTCAAACGTCCATCCCTGATACCATTTTGGATCAGATCCCTGAAAAGAAAACATTGTGAGGTTTTGTGACCTAGGAAACCATGATATTTACAAAAACCTCTCTTCTTCCGTTGTTCCAACGGAGGAATTTTAGAATTTGGAGGCACTATCATTTGGCCATCTTTTACCAGTAAATCAAATATTTCGTCACATTTAGTGACATCAAAAGTATAAGTTTTCTTGGGAAATTTATCACTTTTGTCATTATCCACTGGATTCCTTCCATTAGAAGGGGTGAGTAATTTGCAAGCATAGGGTGGCGCTTCTTTTAACTCAGCGAGATCTATTTCGACCTCTTCCATGTCGCACGAGTCTTCGAAGAGTTCACCATCAACTTCGTCTGCTTCGACGTATGCTACTCTTTCCTTCTTATAACTCTTATTAGCCCTGGCCTTTTCTGCTTTTAACCGTTCGACTTGTCGAACCCTATCTGCCAATTGGGCCATATCTCTCAGGTATTGAGTATCTAGTTTCTTTTGAATTGAATAATCTAGACCACCTGCAGCCATTTCAACTAATTCATGCTCCGGGACAGTCGTAAAGCATCTTGATTTCAACAAACGGAACCTGTTTAAGTAATCGTCAATAGACTCCGAAAATTTCCTCTTGATGCTAGCCAGTTCTTTCAAACTTATCTTGGTTTGACCCATGTAAAATTGTTCATGGAATAATCTCTCCAAGTGGGCCCATGCATCTATAGAATTTGAAGGTAAAGTAGTAAACCAAACAAACACATTTTTTGTCAGCGAACTAGGAAAATATTTAATCCTTAAATCCTCATTCCCTGCTAAGTCTCCGGCTTCTGTCAGATACCTAGCAATATGTTCTACTGTTGATTCATTCGTGTCTCCTGAAAACTTAGTAAATTTTGGCACTTTGGTGCCCCTTGGCAACTCTGTTTGCATAATATAATCCGCTATGGGAGATGTATAATTTGGACGTCGAAGCCCGGTACTGAGGCCATTATTGGCCATAACTCTCTCTATCATGGCAGTTAAATTATTTTCTGTGGCTAAGTTTTCTCTCCTGACTCTCTGAACCACTTCGTCTGGGTGTTCGTCCCTACCTACTATCCCTAATCTGGGTCTTTCCTCCTCGAACTCTTTCCGAATGGGGATAGTTCTCCGATTCGAAGGCTCCAAATCTATTATCTGATTCCTTTCGATCGTTGTTGTTCTCTGTGGGGGAATTACGCCAGCAGTGGTTGCACTAGACGGAGGAGTCACGCCAGTAGTGGTTGCACCAGGCGGAGGCACCGCATTTTGGATACGTTCTAGGATGGGCTCTCCCTCTCAATAGGAGGTTTGGTTATTTCTCCGTTTGGGTTGTGGAACACCCATGAAATCTGCCATTCGATTCATTTGGGAAGATATTTTTTGAAAATTTTCTGCACTCTCTCGACTAGAGTTAGAGATATTAATTGCTAGTGGATGCAAGATTGACGATAATTCTCGGGCCAGGGTTCCTAACATATCGTGATTACTTGCGTCCATCTCTTGTCGGAATGCTGCTTGATTGCTTGTCGTAAAATTGGGTATTTGGGCGGAGAAGCCAGTGTTTTGTGCGCTTCGTCCTACTGAACCAACATTTGGCGAAAATGTTGTGGTGTTTGTAGTATATGTGGGTCTTGCCCCCCGTGTACCTGTCATGTATAGATTTGGCATGCCATATGGACTGTTTGTTCTCCATTCGAACGCGGATGACCCTAGGGTAAATAACTGACTTCCAGCATTTGTCAAGGCAAATTGCATTCCGCTAGCGTTCGAAGATGAGGGCGCAGTAGTCGATATTGAAACTGGATTAGTCCCTGTCGTTGATGTATTATTTTCAGGAACAACCTGGGAACTATCCATGGGTCTTGATCCAGTCGAACCCGGTATCTCTTGCGCTCCTTAAGTAGAAGTCGAAACATGCGTGGAATTTGCCGCTCCGGTCCCTGACCCTTGTGGGGGATCTTGATCTCCCCCTGCACTGGCCGTAACGACTATTCTCTTGTTGTACCTTCTTTTGGGAATCGGTTTTGCACTGCTTGTTAATTTACCGTTCCTAAGGTTCATACAAGGTCTTGATATTTTCTAGACAAAACAAAACAATCGATTAATAACAATCTGTTTGACACTGTCCCGCCGGGTGTGCCAATTTGTTTACGGTGATTTCCGGTAAACAACCGCTAGTTTTCCAAACTATAATGAATATGATTTGGTTACTTGCAGGATCGACTAGATTGATCCTAGGACATAGTCAAATAGGTTGTTATTCATGACGATTCGAATTATATCTATGATTGGTGTGCGTCTCGAAAATAAGGAATACTTGATCAAACAAATAAAGATTAGCAATTACCTTGTTATACACGTAAATATAACATCAGCGAAAAGCCATTTAAAGATGAAATATAAGACAAAACTGTAAAAGTGAAAGAATCTTAAAGTGCAGAAAAGTAATGTGCTTCGAAGATAAATGACATGAAAATAAAGAGTGCGGGAATGTAAATAACAGAAAATAGAATAAAGCGTAATAATATCGAAAGATACTTGAATAAAGGAAAATACACATGTATTGAAATTGATGTTGGTGTCATACGTACATTTCTCAGCGAACTCTTTCTCTTAACACTTGATACTTGAGCAATATGTGAGTGATTTGTACAAAATGAACACCCGGAATCCTAACATTAAGATCCTTATTTATACTAATTTCGACCCTAACGGTCCTAGACTAATCTAATGCCACGTTGCCTATAGAAAATCCAGGGATGCCATCTGTCTTCGTGCGGTTACTGTTAGCTGATTTGTTAGCTGAAGATTTCGTTTTATAGTATTTGTCCTTCGAAGAAGTAGAAAATCGAAGGAAAGATGGCTACTGATGGCCATCCCTTAAAAAGTAAAAGAATGGCTACTGATGGTCATGCTTCGAGAATAAAGACTTCTAAGTTCGATATGAAGATAGTGAATACTGAAAGACTAATGAAAGTATGTGTCTTCGGGACTTAGACAAAATTTATAAATATATTCAAGTATTATTACTTAGCGTGTTTTCGTAGTGTTTTTAATACACTGCCACGCGTCGAAGACGGACTCAGGCGGGAAGATTTGAAATTCGAAGACGGTTTCGTAACTGTCCAATAACAGATGGCATCGCTGGAAGTTCTTATGAGAGACGTGGCAGCAGATTAGTGTAGGACCGTTAAGGTCGAAACTAGTATAAATAGGAGTCTTAATGTTAGGATTCAGTGTGTTCATTTTGTACAAATCACTCACATATTTACTCAAGTATCAAGCGTTAAGAGAAAGAGTTCGCTGAGAAAATGTACGTATGACACCACCATTTTAATACATGTGTATTATCTTTCGTTTTCGAATATATTTCAGAATTACTGCATTCCATTTACTTCTTGCCATTTACATTTCTGTATCTTTATTTTAATGTCATTTACTTTCGAATTTACTTTCATGTTATTTACTGTCAAAATCTTTAACGTTTCTGCAGTTTAAGATTCTTTATGTTTTAACAGTCTTTTAGTTTCATATGTTATGTTACTTATTTTTCGTTGAAGTCACAATTACATATAACAAAGTGATTATCAAGATTATTTGTTCTTTAATCGAACAACGCTTATTGAAGAAGACGAATCATGAATATGGTTCAAATGAACATTAATAACAATCTTTTTGACTATGTGTCCTAGGATCAATCTAGTCGATCCTGCGAGTAACCAAATCATATTTATTATATTTTGGAAGACTAGCGGTTGTTTACCGGAAATCACCGTAAACAAATTGGCACGCCCAGTGGGACAGTGTCAAGCAGATTGTTTTAATCAATTGCTTTGTTTTTGTCTAGACAATATCAAGATCTTGTATGAACCTTAGGAACGGTAAACTAAAGAACAGTGCACAACCGATTCCCAAACGAAGGTACAACAAGAAAATGGTCGTTACGGCCAATGCAGGGGGTGATCAGGATCCCCCACAAGGTTCAGGATCAGGAGCGGCAAATTCGACTTCCACTCAAGGAACACGAAATGCAACGGGTCCAAATGGATCGAGACCTGCAGATAATTCCCAGGCTATGCCTGAAAATAATACGGGGCCCTCAGGGACTGTTCCAGTTTCAGTGTCAACAACCGCACCCTCATCCACAAGCGCAGAGGACGTACTGTTTTCCTCGACAAATGCTGCATACAATTTGTTTGGTCAAGGCACAAATTCTGCTTTCGAATGGAGACCAAATAGTACATATGGAATGCCATACCCATATGGAACAGGCGTACGAGGGGCAGGACCTATAAATGCCTCAACTAACAATGCGACATTTTCACCGAATGTTAGTTCAGTGGGTCGAAGTGCATGCAACACTAGTTTTTCTACCTAAGTACCCCACTTTACCACAAATAACCAAGCAACATTTCGACAAGAAATGGATGCAAGCAACCATGATATGGTAGGGGTTTTGGCCAGAGAATTAACTTCAGTTTTAAGCCCACTAATGGCAAATGTTACTACTACAAATAGAGAAAACGTGGAGATTTTCCAAAAAATATCATCTCAAATGAATCGAATGGCAGAGTTCATGGGAGTAACACCGCCTAAAAGGAAAGACAAACAGCCCTCGAATCAAGAAGAGAGGCCCATTTTGGAACGTGTACAAGATATAATTCCGTCATCTAGGACAACCACTAGGGATGTAGGCCCTTAACGAAGAACGGAGTCGATCGAAGGAACTCCAGTAATTAACCTAGAGGCCTCAAATCAAAGGACCGTCCCCTTTCGACAGGAAATGGAGGAAGAGCGACCCAGATTGAGGATTGTGGGTAGGGACGAACACCCAGATGAGATTGTCCAAAGAGTTAGAAGAGAAAATCTGGCAACCGAAAATAACTTAACTGCCATGATAGAAAGGGTTATGGCCAATAATGGCCTTAGTACTGGACTTAGACGTCCAAATTATACATCCCCTATATCAGATTATATCATGCAGACAGAATTGCCTAGGGGCACTAAGGTACCCAAATTTACAAAATTCTCAGGCGAAACTAATGAGTCAACGGTGGAACATATTGCTAGATATTTGACAGAAGCAGGAGACTTAGCGGGAAACGAGGATTTAAGGATCAAATATTTCCCTAGTTCGCTGACAAAGAATGCCTTCATTTGGTTTACTACTTTGCCACCAAATTCGATAGATGCGTGGGCATACTTAGAAAGGCTGTTCCATGAGCAATTTTACATGGGCCAAACTAAGATAAGTTTGAAAGAATTGGCCAGTGTTAAGAGAAAATTCACAGAAACAATTGATGATTACTTGAATAGGTTCCGCCTGTCGAAATCAAGGTGTTTTACAACAGTCCCGGAGCATGAACTTGTCGAAATGGCTGCGGGTGGTCTGGATTATTCAATAAGAAAGAAACTAGATACCCAATACCTTAGGGACATGGCCCAATTAGCAGACAGGGTTCGACAGGTCGAACGTCTGAAGGCAGAAAAAGTTAGGGCGAATAAAAGTTATAAGAAGGAAAGAGTGGCATACGTCGAAGCCGAGGACGCTGATGATGAGTCTTTCAATGACTCATATAGCCCTGAAGAAGTCGAAATAGACTTGGCTGAGTTGAAAGAAGCGCCACCTTATGCCTGCATGTCATACCCCAAAATTTGCCCACCACATTTTTATACTGAAGCTCATTTGAATGTCAGAAGCTCAAGACTCGACTGATTGTACACTCTCCTAAACAACAACCCTCAAACTAGGGTTTTGTATCTCTCAAAGTAAAATCAAGTTCTAAGGCCTCAAATGAATCCCATGGCCTCTCATACGATTCAAAAGACCTCTATGCCAAGTTTCAAGTCTTAATTCAAAAGATTGATCACTCAATTGCTCAGAAAGTCAACAGTCGACTGAGTTAACCTAAAAGTCAATTATGGTTAAAGAACAATCAAAACTCAAATTTCAGGAAATCTACAAAACCCTAATTGGCCAATTTTGGATTTTGAAGTTATTGAGCTTAGGTTTTGGATTTCAAACATGATTATGACCTCATACAAGACCCATAAATTTATTCTCATATTTTTGTGACTACTGTTTAATTTATTTGAATTTTTATTCATTTGAAAAAACAAAATAAGTAAGTAAAAACACAAAAAATATGAAACAAATTAAAGGGATTTATTTTTAATCATACAAAGGCCCAAATAACACCCCTTAGGAGACAGGTTTTGTGGATTCCTGGCTTTGGTCTTTTATTTCATTTATTTTATTTTTATTCAAAAAAAATCAAAATAAATAAAATAAAATCATATTTAGTTAAAGAGATTTTATATGATTGCGCTCCCCAATCCAAATTAACCCAAGATCAATCAAAAATACGTGAGAAACCGTTTGGACCAAAATTAGAAATCCAATCACATATTCACTTACCAAAGATACATGATTTGATTTGATTCTTTCCAAGATTGTTAACCTAAATTCCATCTCATATATAGGCAAGAGGGTTTTCAGACGAGGGGAAGTTTTTTTGGTTTTGCAGCAGGAAAACTCTATTAAAACTCAAAAAGCCGTGGAAACAAGTGGTATAAAGATTGGAGTTCAAGACGAATTCGATCAATTTGAAATGTCAAAACAAGATCCCTCGAAGGATTCTGAAGCAGTCCAGGCTATCTACTCACATAAACACGTCCAGAAGAGCGCTAAGGGGATCCACGGTTTGCATACGTTTATCCGATTTCGATTTCTATGATTCATTGCGTATAAATGCATTTTAGTCGCATATTATTGATTGTCATGAAGTTCTGAATATTTCTGGGTAACTAATTCTTTGTGTTCATGCCTAAATCGAATTATGCCATTGATGATGAGAGAGGTTTTGTTTTTAGGGTTCCTCAATATTGGGAAAATTAGGCCAAATTACTAGTACCATTGAACTTAGGATTTGATTTCCAAGTGAACCATGGGTTTTGCGTGATTTTCTGCATAATATTTCATGATTCGGAAAGTTTCAGGTCTATGAGGATGTTAAAAAACGTGGCCAAAGATGTCTCTGTGTTGCAGCAAAAAAAAAACGGAGAAGAAGATGAGTTGGGGGGCGCCTATTTTCTTTTTGGATTTTGGTATTTTTCGTTTCATTATATATTTATTCATGTGTTAAACTGACAATTGAGGAGCGCAGCTGGAACGGTGAAGAGTATACTTGGATGACCATGCGAACCCCAGTTCGATCCATGTACAAGACACTTCTATTTTTTTTCTTCAATTAAACGCACAAATCCAGCGTACCCAGGCTGCGCGCGTCCACAATACACATCACCTCTACCAGCCGTTTGATCGATGTGAGGCCAGATCAAACGCGCTCCAGAGCCTGCACCCCACCATGGTCCTTCAAGAGCGTACCACACCGGATCCCACGCCCAGCTAAGTCCCTTTTATAACTTTTTTTATTTAAGTTTTAATTTCATGCATTTTATTTTATTTACCTTTTTTTTTCATTTATAATTTCTTTCTCTTATTTATTTTCATATATTAACTTAGTTTTATATAATACTTTTTATAACTTTTAATCGAAGACTCATTTTTATAGTATTAAAGTTTCTTTTTCGATAATAATTTAATTAAGGTTTTTATTTAACAATTATTTTTGGGGCTAATTAAATGTTTTTTTTATGCCTTAAAACCCTGACTTTAGCATGGTAAAAAATCACTGTCTATGGTGGTAGGTGTTATCTATTAATCATGTTTTAGCCTTCACAAACCTTGTGGGTCACCATAAGTTTTCTTAACAAACCCTTCAGGGTTTATAAACCTCTTTAGGATTCGTAGATCATTCATACACTAACCATTTTTCTGTTTTTGTCCAAATTTTCAGGATTAATTAAGATTCTCCGACTGCGCGCCTTCAGACCAAAAAAGCTAAGTTCTATTTCTTCTTTTTTTTTTAGATATGATTTTTATTTTTAATCTTTGCATTATAGGTTCGATTAGGTTTTACTTTATCTGTTAATGAACTCCTCCTATACTTACTTCCTTCTTTATCTTCTGTCAACTCCAATGGTCAGAGTCAATGCTTCAGGCTTCAAGGCAAACCTTTGCCCACCAACCCCGTCAAATGCAAAGCCAAAGGTCTGTCAAATTGCCAAAGCTACGAATGTCGGTAAACCTAAACCCTATTTTTATTATTACTTATGTCAAACCCTATTAAGGGATCCGCTGGTTTCATTGTCCCCTTCCCTCATTATTATGTAACTGTTTACTGGTTGTATTGATTGGCCTTGAAGGCACTTAAAACTGTTATACTATTTTACTGCGTGGTTAGTAATATAGGGAGTGGCAAGACTAATCAATCTAACGTTAGATCATTAACTATACAAGATAAATGTAATCGAAGTTAATCACGTGATTGTTGCACCCACACATCTTTAGGGTAATCCCTCTGGTTGCCTTTGTTGCCTGTTGCCTTGTTGCCTTTAAGTGTACTAAATAGTCAGAGTCCCTCGATCCCGAGGATACCTAAGCAAAACAAACGTTACTCTCAGTTCATCATCATAAGATCATAGTCCCTTCGAAGTTGCCTTAACAAATGATCTCGACCCTCGATGCTGCCTCGGAAAAATAAAGATGATTGTCCTATCGCTAAGGTATCCTCGCATGATGCCTAAAATGATTAATGACTATTGTATCATTCCCTTAGACTACCTGCCCTCTCTATGGCAAGGGACAGTCTTATGGCGAACGATTACTCGATGACCCTTAAACATCCAATTGAAAGACTTCCTGCCCTTCATGGTATGGATAGATCCTTTCGCCCCGAAAAGCTAAAAGAACGAATTCTCAAACTTAGGGTAGTTGCTACTAATTGCTTGCTCTAATTCAAATTACTTTTTACACCTCTTTTCCAAATCAAATTCAAAAAGACTACGCTTATTTACAAGCTAAAGTTCTTCTTCGAAAATCTTTTCAAACAAATTCAAACATTTTGAAAACAAAGTGAGCTAAGTGTCATACCCCAAAATTTGCCCATGCTATTTTTCATACACAAAACCAAATCAAAAGACAAAGCTCCAAAACACAGTCTCCCACACAGAAGTTCTAAACTAGGGTTTGAATAATTCAGAGGAAAATCATTGAATCAATGGCTCAAGGTGGTTCCATAGGGTCACTAACATCCCAAAGTATCTCCATATAAAGTTTCAAGTCAAACAGAGCAAATTTAGTCCCTCAAATCCTGATTAGGTCAACAGTCGACTCCCAAGGGCAAAACAGTCATTATACAGTCAAAACTCAAGGTATTTGGTCAACAACATTCTCATAACCCTAAAATCATCATTTGATCAAGGGTTGATCATGATGATGCAAGGAAAGATCAGAGAAGTCAAAAGTCAAGAGTTACTATTTTGGGCATGAACTAAAAAAGTCAACCAAACTTTGAAAATTCACCAAATATTCATACTTCATCAGAAAAATTCCCACCAAAGCTCATTTTGAAGGGAATTCATTCCTCTATCCAATGGCCCAAGAATCAGAGCTCATAGGTCAATGGTTTAAGAGATATGGCTTCATACATTATAGGTCCTTTCCAAAGGTCAACAAAAAGACATGTTTTTCAAAAGGTCATAAAATAAGAATGGAAAAATATTTTGATATAGGACCAAAGGCATCGGTTAGAGGACTCTCTAAGGTTTCTAAAAAGTCTTATAACACTTCCATACCTCAAAAATTGAGGGAGATACGCCTTATCAAAGTTGGACAAATTTGTGAGAGGAAATGTGAAACAAAAGGCTTCAAATTGAGATTTTTTTGCAAAGAAGCCCAACTTCCCATGGCCCAAACTTGATCTCCAAGATATCCATGGCCTTAAATCTGAATGCCACGAATTTTGAAATATTTATTTAATTTTATATGCATTTTTAATCATTTAAAAGTGATTTTAATTCATAAAAATTAAGTAAAGATCAAATATTCAACCAAAAATCCAATTCCAATCAAATCCAATTTACATTTAACTCAAAAAACCAATCAAATTTCGTGCATATTCTATGTGGAAATTTATGGAAAAATTGGATCAAAAACTTGTCCATAATTAGAAAGATTGTATATAATTTCAATCAAATTTCTCCAACTACCAATTCAAAGATTTGACAAGATTTATTCTGTTTATATTAACCCTAGTCCATCTCCTATAAATAGAAAACAAATTCAGATGGTAAGGGGTGGAGTTTTTTGCAGTTGGAAGCCCTAATCCGAGTCAAAGAAAACTCCAAAATTCCAAAGTTCAATTCTGAGATTTAAGTCAATTCAAGGCCTCTAATCAATCTCAAATCATTCCTGGATCATCACTGAGTGAATCCCAATCGTTTTCGAGCGCTGAGATATCAAGAATAAGCACTGTGAGTCCTCTTTTGTCCGAATTATACTTTCTTTCGATTGCATTGTTTTACGCATCCATATTCATATTCAATGGCATATTATTGTTTATCTTAGTGTATTTGCTGTTTCTGGATAAATTGGTACGTTATTGTGTCGTTTCGAGCAATATGCCATGGTTAGGGTTCTTGCTCCGATTTGGGGTTTTCTTACACAGGTGAAATTACGTTTAATAAACACCATAGCCAGGTTCGCAAGCCACAAACGAATTCAGTGGTGGTGGTGCGCCAAATTTTTGTGGCCGTTTGCTTGTATTCGCGATTTTGCAGGTGTGGTATGTGGACCCTTTCACAGCGCATTCTCCACGAAGGGTGTAAAAGATGTTTGCAGGTTTTGTTTTGAAGAAGATGACTACGTGTCATCGTGTGGTTGGTGGGTTCAAACGGACAAAGGGCGCGCAAAGCTCATGGATCAGATGCGTTAAGAAACACGCGTTGCTGTGGTCCCTCACGCTCTCAGCCACCTGATCGTCCTCTCATCAGATCTGACGCACGCAAAGCCGCAGGTGCATCAAAAACCCTCACACGCGCGCCACACACAATAACAGCTAAGAATTTTCCAATTTTTTTTATTTTTAATTACATAACCTATGTTTTTTACTTATTTATATATATATATATATATATATTAATCAAAATATTTTCTTTTTCTTAAATAAAAATAACCATTTATTTTTATTTTGTGGTGTTATTCTAAATTTTTTTTAATAATAATAATTTTATTATTTTTTATTATATACATGTTTTAATGTAAATATTAATGCAGTGTATTTTCCCTTAATTATTTATTTAAATCTTTAAAAAATTCATAAATATATTATTTTGATGCTAAAAAATTTCTTAAAAATTATTTTTACCCTCGATTTTATTCTCTTATCCTGATTTAATTAATTAGGTCGCGAGACCAATAATTAATTAAATCATTTATATTTTCTTATTTAAATTCGTACCCTAATCAGGGTTTACGACGAACATCCCACTACACTGAATATTTCTTTTGTGCCTTTTCAGGGTTATCAACATGGTTCACTCCGATAACACGCCCGATCAAAATACAAAAGCTAAGTGTTTTATTTATTCGATGTCTATTCTGTTTCCTTTTTAATTTTAGGGTTTGTCCTTATATTTCTGAACTGTGCATACATTCACTCCCTCTCTTTCTGCCTTGTCTTTTCAGGGTTACCCCCGAAGTTTCCTCCGACTCTAACCAACCATATCAGATCAGATCCAAATCAAAGCTAAGTATTATTTATCATTCATTATTAATTTATTTATCTTTTATTTTATTAAGGTTAACCTCATTTGCCTCCGAACCGATAATGCACTCACCCCTCTGTTTATTCTTTCTTTTCCAATTTTCAGGGTTTGTCAACTGCCAAAGCTACGAGTATTGGTAACCCTAAACCCTATTCACAAATTATTACTTGTGTTAAACCTTTTGCCTTTTATTTTTATATCCCGCTGGTTTCAATTCCCCTCTCCTCCGCTGGTTACAATTTCCCTTCCCCATTATTATTGTTATATTATTGTGTGGTTAGTAATTATAGGGAGTGCAACTTATTAATTGAATTAGCATCACGTAATTTTATAAGATAACATAACTGAACATAATCATGTGATTGGTGCACACACGCACGCTTTTGGGTAACCCTCTCTGTTGCCTTGTTGCCTGTTGCCTTGTTGCCTGTTGCCTTTGTGTTTTGCAGAATAAGCCACGTCCCTCGAATTCGAGGATACCTCAGCCATGTTGCCTCGATAAAAAGGTCACGACCCTAATGATGCTGCCTTCGATACACAAATGACCTAGACCCTCGGATGTTGCCTACGAAAAGGCTGAGGTATCTTCTGGCTGCCTACGAAAATGGCTTATTCTGATCCTTGCCTTAGACTACCTGCCCTTCTATGGCATGGGATAGTCTTATGGCAAAGGATGCTTCGATGACCCTTCAGCCTCCAAACGAAAGGCTTCCTGCCCTCTTTATGGCAAGGATAGACCCTTTCATTCTGAAAGGCAAAAAAGAGACCTATCATCTGAGTTTAAGGTAATTGCCCCTAATTGCCTTGCAATGCTCAAACCTTTTTATTATATTCTTTCTCATAATTTTTCAAAAGGGCAACGCTTATTCACAAGCTAAAGTCCCTATCTCTTTCATCTACTTTTTCTGAAAACGAGCAAGCCAAGCAATTAAGAGCCCATGGAAAACCATGGATGCAAAGGGTGCCTTACACCTTCCCTTTGCATAAATTACCCCCCGAACTTAGATTTCTTTTAAAAGGTTTTTTTCTGTTTCTTTTTGCCTTTCCGAATCTGTTTGGATAAAATAAAAGTCGGTGGCGACTCATGCTTAACCGCAACATTTTTCGATTATAAAAAGTCAGTTCACCGGGTTACAGAACTGGCGACTCTGCTGGGGATTTTTCGATTAAGAGGGGTTACCTTAAAAGTTTAGGATTCACTTAAATGTTTTCTATTGTTTGTTTTGCTTGCTTTACTTTTGCAGGGCTGTTTTGGGTATTCTGCTGTGTGAAAGGTCCTACACCCGGATCTAGTGTACCTTAAGTATGTGGCATGAGACCAGGGAGGCTGTACGACATGTATCGTTACGGTTGAACTGGTGGCCACCGTTAGTGCGACGCTTTGGTTTGTCCTGATGGCCCTTGAATCTGATCGAGGAGACATTTGGCTACCGCGTGGTGTCATGAGCACTAATTCGCCCTTAGAACCTTAGTCGAACTTGACTTTGGCTTATAAGAAGTAGCGAGATGGCTGGCTTCGGATTCCTGACTGAAGCCGGTTGATACTCGATGCTACACTCATTGAGATTGGACTCAAGGGATGCTTTTGGCTGGCCGATTGAGTGCTATGTTGAGACAATGCCCACGAGAAAGATCAGGGATATGAGCACCATAGAACCTGGTTACTTTTTAGGACAGGTTGAACCAACTAAACGAAAGGAAGAAGGGTATATACCTATGAACTTCATGCAAGCCTACCCTTAAGGCAATTGTGTGACTTGTTTGTGTTTGTTATCTACTTGGCATCATAACATCATAACATCATAACATCATGACATATCATAACAACTAACAAATTTCAAGGACCAAGAAATTTATATTTACACTGTTTTGTAGGACATGGCTTTTTCTACCAGAGATTATGTACGACTCAACTTTGTAGGGATACCTTCTGAGCTTAAGGAGCTCGCCTTAGAAGTCCCTGGAGACTCTAAGTTTGCTGAAAGACATGGTTATCTTCTTCGACTGGTCACCTCTCAATTTGAAGAAGATATGATGAGAGTCTTATGCCAATTCTTTGATCCCGAACATCATTGCTTCACTTTTCCGGATTATCAGTTGGTACCTACTTTGGAGGAGTTCTCAAACTTACTTGGTGTACCTATATCTAAGCATCTGCCCTTTACTGGATTGGAAAGCACTCCGAAACTCGAGACTATTGCTGCTGCACTTCACCTAAAGAGATCAGACATCGCCTCCAACTGGGACACCAAGAATGGAGTAGAAGGTCTCTCAGCCAAATTCTTATTTGGAAAAGCTCGACAATTTCTAAAGGCCATGAGCTACCATGCTTTTGAAGATGTTTTGGCTTTGTTAATATATAGTTTGGTTTTGTTTCCTAATCCTGATCAATTCATTGATGTGCACGCAATCAAGATTTTTCTGACTCACAACCCCGTGCCTACGCTACTTGGAGATATTCTACATTCCCTTCACTCTCGTGTCATGAAGAAGCGAGGGACTCTTATGTGTTGCACACCCTTGCTGGCTAGGTGGTTTATTTCGCACCTTCCACGCTCAGTAGTCAGAAACGATCAAAAGATGCAATGGTCTCGAAGAATCATGTCACTTTCTCACTCAGATATCCGTTGGCATGTTATGTCTCAAGAGTACGTCACTATCATCGATCATTGTGGGAAATTCCCTAATGTGCCTCTCCTTGGCATTAGAGGAGGAATCACCTACAATCCTTCATTAGCTTTACGACAATTTGGTTATGCTCGAAGGGATGGTCCTCATCACTTGCTCATTGAAGGGGTTGTTTTCAATTATGAAGAAGACGTTCGTAATCAACGCCAAGAGTTCATACGCGCTTGGAACAAGGTGTACAGGGTGGATAGCAAAAGTTGGGGGCAAAAGAACTCCCTTCCCTCAGAACCTTATCTTAGATGGGTACGCACTCGCGCTCAACGCTTTGTCATGCCATATCCTTATGTTAGACCTGTGATTGTTGAACCTGAATGTGAAGAGAAGGTTCCTTTAGTTGTTCTCCATCCAGACATGCCCACTGATCTAGAAGAACTACAAAAATCATGGGTCCAATTGAAAGAAGAAAGGGATACTTTTGAGGCTCATTTCCGCGCCAAAGAGAAACAAGTGTTAGAACTCACAAGGCTACTTCAAGCAGAACAGAACGTCAACAACTTCATCGGATCAAAGAGGAAGCGTCCATGGGAAGCTTGAAAAATTCTAGTTTATTGTTATTATTATTCCTAGTTGTTTCCATATTTATTTTTGTAAGCCAAAATGGCAAAGAACCATAAACTAAAGTACAATTTAATTATTATTATTATTATTATTAACAAAGTTTTTTCTTTCTTTCTTGTTTAAAGTGAATTTAAATTTTAAGGTCCTTGAAAACATTGCATATGCATAATCATATCATTCATAAACATCGCATCACAGGTTTCATAAAACCAAATGCCTCATCTTTGTTGCTGTTTATTTCAGTAAGAAAGATGAATCTCGAACAATCTGTCAAGGATCTCCAAGCTCAGAATGCTGAATTTCAAACTCTGATCCTGACCCTAGCCAATGGGCAAAACGAGCTGAAAGCCCTTCTGACTAAGAAGGACAAGAAGACCAAGAAACCCAGAGGAGTGATCAATATGGGTAGAAGGTTCAAAGGTCGTCCCAAGAAAGCTGAGGATGCTGAAATCCCTAAGAATGAAGAAGATGAAGAGAGAGATGATATCAGTATCAAGAACAATCAGGGAAGCCATGTAGGTTCTGATGGGGAAGAGGAAGAAGAAGAAGAGTATCCTGAGGACGAGGATGAATCTGATGAGAGGTATAGGCAGTTAGAAGAGCGTCTGAGAAGCATGGAAATTCAAAAGGTACCTGGGCTGGATTTCGAAGAACTGGGACTCGTTCCTGGAGTCGTTATTCCGCAGAAATTCAAGACACCCGCTTTTGCTAAGTATGATGGAATCTCTTGTCCTAAGATGCATCTGAGGTCTTATGTGAGAAAGATTCAGCCTCACACTGCTGATAAGAGGCTCTGGATCCATTTCTTTCAAGAAAGTCTATCTGGAACTCAACTCGAATGGTATTATAAGCTGGAAAGTGCTAGTATCCGCACTTGGGAGGATTTGGTTGTGGCTTTCTACAAGCAATACCAATATAACTCTGATCTTGCACCGACTCGCATGCAACTTCAAAGCATGTCCATGGGTCCTAAAGAAAGTTTCAAGGAGTATGCTCAGAAATGGAGAGATTTGGCTGGGAGAGTCCAACCCTCTTTAAATGATAGGGAGTTGGTAGACATGTTCATGGGCACGCTAACTGGGCCGTTCTATAGTCACCTGCTGGGTAGTTCTTCTTCGGGGTTTACTGAACTCATTTTAACTGGAGAACGTGTGGAAAATGGTATTCGAAGTGGGAAGATTCAAGTAGGTTCTGCCTCTGGTACTACAAGGAAGCCGTATCAAGGAAGAAACGAATCTAATGCTATTCATAGTCAAAAGAGTCGTAGTAAAGATGACCAGAATCAGTCTGTTGGTGCCGTCCTCATCTCTGCACCAATATCTCAACAAGCTCCTAGACAAGACTACCAACGCAAGACTGATAGACCAAGGAGGCAATTCACCAAGATCAACATGCCTCTGTCTCAAGTCCTGCAACATCTGCTGAAAGCCAACCTAATCACTCTGAGAGACCCGCCCAAGAACGTTACTACCACATCTCCAAATTATGACCCTAAGGCCAAATGTGCGTATCATTCTAATAGTCCTGGGCACACTGCCGATAATTGTTGGGCATTGAGAAATAAGGTTCAAGACATGTTAGAAGCTGGTGAAATTGAGTTCGACGCTCCTGAGACTCCTAACGTCATCACTGCTCCGATGCCAAAATATGACCATGTTGTTAATGCCATCATGGATACCATCCATGTCTATGATGTGAGAGATCTGTCGACTCCTCTCCCCGATATCAAGAGAAAGTTGTTGCGAGCTGGTTTATTTCCAGGTTGCGACCCTGACTGTTATTACTGTGCACTCATACCCGAGGGTTGTGAGAACCTGAAAAGAGGCATCCAAGGCTGGATGGATCGTGGCACTATCAGATTTGAGAAGACTCCCACTGTGGAAGAGTTGTGTGAGGGTTTCTCCCGTGGTTTGAAGTTCGAAGATGTATCTGTGATCTCTAAAGTACCACTAAAGATCCCTACCAAGGCTCCCTTCAAGATTTCTGCTGAACCCCGTGTGGCTCCGATTGTTATCACTCAACCTGGTCCAATACCCTATTCCTCTGACAAGGCTGTCCCTTGGAATTATGGTGCCGAGGTTTTTATTCAAGGAGTTAAACAAGAACTTGAGTCCGTTAAAGCTTCTGAAAATGACAATCCTGATGTGGGAAACATTGCTGGGACTAGTAAGGTAACGAGAAGTGGAAGGGTGTTTTCTCCAGAGATCTCTCCAAATGTTACTTCACCTGCTGTTACTATCACCCCGAATGCTGATGTTCATGATAAAGGACCATTGCATGAACCTGAAACTGTCACTGGAAATGCGCCATCTGAAGAAACAAATGAGTTCCTGAAGTACATCCGCAAGAGTGATTATGACATTGTTGAACAAATGGGGCATACTCCTTCCAAGATCTCTATGCTGTCACTCCTGAGTTGTTCAAAGACCCATGCCAAGGCTATGATGAAATTTCTAGAGGCTGCCCATGTGCCACAAGAGATTTCTGTCACTCAACTCGAGAACTGTATTGCGAACTTGACAAATGATAATTACCTTGGGTTTTCTGATGCTGATCTAAGTCCTAGTGGAAAGAATCATAACAAAGCACTACATATCTCCATTGAATGTGGCGGTACTACCCTGGCTCATGTACTAGTTGATGATGGCTCTTCTCTGAATGTGTTACCCAAGGTGGTGTTGGACAGACTCAAGGTCGATGGAATTGAGCTGAAATCTAGTAATGTGATAGTCAAAGCTTATGATGGCACTATGAGTACTGTGTATGGCGAGGTTGAGCTCCCCATCAGAGTAGGCGCCCAAACTTTTAACACTGTGTTCTATGTGATGGATATTCGTCCCGCCTATTCCTGTCTACTTGGGCGTCCCTGGATACATAAAGCAAGTGCCGTGACTTCAACTCTCCATCAGAAGTTGAGATACCCAATGGGAGGCAAGATTGTCACTGTGCATGGTGAAGATGAATATTTGGTAAGTTTCGTAGATGAGACCAAGTATCTTGAGTTCACTGGAGAGACATTTGAATCACCCCGCATAGCACATGAATGGAAGCTTGAGCCAGTTCCAGAAACCAAATATGTCTACACTCCTCCTAAAATTCCTGGAAATGTTCCTACAATGGCTTCCCTGAAAGACGCTAGGGCTGTGGTAGAAGAAGGTGGCTGCACTATCTGGGGGCAATTACCTGACATTCCGTATAAATCTGACAAATGGGGTTTAGGCTGCACTGCTAAGGATCAGAAAGGAGCACCATCTCCTCGTTCAGAAGACTTGAAACATCACTTCATCAGCAAGGGAGTTAATGCCATCGAGGAAGACGAAGACAATCACAACCTGGACAAGTGGATCTTTCCTACGTCAGACAAAGGGCTGGACAACTGGAAGACCGAGGACATTGTTTCTATCTCCTATAGTCAGGAGTAATTGCCATTCTTAGTTTATTTCCTGCTTTTCTTTTATTTCCAGTTTTTAATTCTTGTATTTCAATAAAGACAATAAAACGCTAAAGCCATGTGTCCTGCCCGAGGCACAGTGGTCCATTTGTTAGGGCTTGTCATTTCATAAGCATATTTTCATTCAATAAAGCATCGGACGTTTCGTATTCAAATTGTGTGTTTGCTTTTTTCTTTTATTTTACCTTTTATAGCTATGCGTTCTCACACACACCCACATAATGCACTGCAGATCCACATCCACGCTGGATCCTGTTGATAACGATTCTGCTATTGCTAAATATGACTTTGAAAATCCGATCTATCAAGCTGAGGATGAAGGTGAGGATGGTTGTGAAGTGCCTAGAGAACTTGCCCGTTTATTAGAGCAAGAAGAAAAGACTATACAACCGCACGAAGAGCCAATTGAAGTTGTGAACATAGGTACCGAGGAAGAAAAGAAAGAAATCAAGATAGGGGCTGAATTAGAGGATGCTGTCAAGCAAAGGTTGATTCAGATGTTACGAGACAATGTTGAGATCTTCGCTTGGTCATACGAAGACATGCCTGGGCTCGATACTGATATTGTGGTTCATCGTTTACCTATCAAAGAGAACAGTCCTCCGGTTAAACAGAAATTACGAAGAAGCAGACCTGACATGGCTCAGAAAATCAAAGAAGAGGTCGAGAAACAATTCAATGCTGGGTTCCTGAAAGTAGTGAGTTATCCACCATGGATCGCCAATATAGTGCCCGTACCAAAGAAAGATGGAAAAGTCAGAATGTGTGTAGACTATAGAGATTTGAATCGAGCAAGTCCTAAAGATGATTTCCCGTTACCACATATTGACATCCTGGTTGATAGTACCGCACAATGCAAGGTTTTCTCTTTTATGGATGGTTTCTCAGGCTACAATCAGATTAAGATGGCACCCGAAGACATGGAAAAGACAACTTTCACTACGCCTTGGGGCACTTTCTGTTACAAAGTCATGCCATTTGGGTTGAAGAACGCTGGGGCAACCTACCAACGTGCAATGGTAGCCTTATTCCATGATATGATCCACAAAGAGATAGAGGTCTATGTTGATGATATGATTGCGAAGTCCAACACTGAAGAAGAACATATGGTCCATTTACAGAAGTTGTTTGATAGGTTGAAGAAGTACAAGTTGAGATTGAATCCGAACAAGTGCACCTTTGGCGTGAGGTCCGGCAAGCTGTTGGGTTTTGTTGTTAGTAGCAAAGGTATCGAAGTTGATCCTGCAAAAGTGAAAGCCATACAAGAAATGCCCGCTCCACGAAACGAGAAAGAAGTTAGAGGATTCCTGGGTCGACTAAATTACATTGCTAGATTTATCTCTCACTTGACCGCTACTTGTGAGCCAATCTTCAAATTACTAAAGAAAGATCAAGTAGTGAAATGGAACGACCAATGTCAAGAAGCCTTTGACAAAATAAAGAAGTACCTGCAAGAACCTCCGATCATGATACCACCTGCAGAAGGAAGACCTCTAATTATGTACTTAACAGTGTTAGAGAACTCAATGGGGTGCGTACTGGGGCAACATGACGAGTCTGGTCGAAAAGAGCATGCAATATACTACCTTAGCAAAAAGTTTACCGACTGTGAAACAAGATACTCACTGCTCGAGAAAACTTGCTGTGCTTTGGCTTGGGCTGCTCGCCGACTGAGACAGTATATGTTGAACCATACCACGTTGTTGATTTCCCGAATGGATCCCATCAAGTATGTATTCGAGAAACCTGCTCTCTCTGGACGAATAGCAAGATGGCAAATGATACTAACAGAATATGACATCCAATACACTACACAGAAGGCAATCAAGGGTAGTGTAGTAGCAGATCATTTGGCACAACAGGCGGTAGATGACTACCAATCGATGAACTTTGAATTTCCAGATGAAGATGTGATGCTTGTTACTGACTATGAGCAACCTGGCCCGGATGAAGGACCTGAACCAGGATCCCGATGGACTATGGTTTTCGATGGAGCTTCGAATGCACTTGGTAATGGCATTGGCGCTATAATTGTCTCTCCTGCTGGTGGACACACCCCATTCACCGCAAGATTATGTTTCGACTGCACCAACAATATGGCTGAGTATGAAGCGTGTATCTTGGGGCTCAGAGCTGCTATCGATTTAAGGATCAAATTCCTGGAAGTGTATGGGGATTCGGCACTAGTAATCAGCCAAATCAGAGGGGAATGGGATACAAAACATCCTAATCTCATACCCTATAAGGAGTTCGTACTATCCTTAATTCCATATTTTGAAGAGATTACTTTCGAACATATTCCCCGAGAAGAGAATCAGCTGGCCGATGCGTTAGCTACTATGTCATCTATGTTCAAAGTCAATTGGGATAATGAGGCTCCTATAGTTATCATTGAAAGACACGACGAACACGCATATTGTTATGAGATAGTTGACGACGAGGCTGAAGAGAAACCATGGTTTTACGAAGTAAAAAGGTACCTCGAGACTCAAGAATACCCTGAAGGGGCATCCATTAATGACAAGAAGTTCTTAAGAAGATTCGCATCCAAATTCTTTCTGAGCAATGGGACTTTATACAAGCGCAACCATGATTCAACCCTGCTTCGTTGTGTGAACAAGAAAGAAGCTGAAAAGATCATGGAAGACATGCATGATGGTACTTTTGGGACCCACTCTAGTGGACATACTATGGCCAAGAAGATTCTAAGAGCAGGTTACTACTGGTCTACTATGGAAACTGACTGTCACCACCATTCAAGAACTTGTCACAAGTGCCAGATATACGCCGACAAAGTACACGTGCCTCCCGTTCCTCTAAATGTACTAACTGCTCCCTGGCCTTTTGCAATGTGGGGCATTGATATGATTGGAGAAATTAAGCCCACTGCTTCCAATGGACACCGTTTCATTTTAGTAGCCATCGATTATTTCACTAAATGGGTAGAAGCTGCTTCATTTGCCTCCGTAACCAAGAATGTGGTGGCTCGATTCATTAAACATAACCTCATCTGTCGGTATGGCATTCCCGAAAGGATCATCACTGATAATGGTACCAATCTAAACAACAAGATGATTACTGAGCTTTGCACCCAATTCAATATCAAACATCACAATTCTTCGCCTTATAGACCAAAGATGAATGGCGCTGTGGAGGCCGCCAACAAAAACATTAAGAAGATCGTGCAGAAAATGACCGTGACTTACAAGGATTGGCATGAAATGTTACCATTTGCTCTTCATGGTTACCGTACCTCCGCACGTACATCAACTGGGGCAACCCCGTTCTCATTAGTCTATGGTATGGAAGCGGTATTACCAATTGAAGTTCAGATACCGTCATTAAGGATCATGAAAGAAGCAGAGCTAGATGAAGATGAATGGATCCAGACTCGACTAGATCAGATAAACTTGATTGACGAAAAGAGGCTCGCGGCTGTTTGCCATGGACAACTGTATCAGAAACGTATGATCAAGGCATTTAACAAGAGAGTCAAACAACAAGTTTATCGAGTTGGTGACTTGGTCATAAAGAGAATAATTCTACCACAGGGTGATCCTAGGGGCAAGTGGACTCCCACCTATGAAGGACCATTCGTTATCAAGAAAATCTTCTCTGGAGGAGCAATGATACTCACTACTATGGATGGAGAGGACTTCCCGCAACCTGTGAACGCAGACATAGTCAAAAAATACTACGCATAAATATGACCCGCTAGGTCGACGCGCCTAGGCAAAAGTAAGGGCATCCCGGCAAACCAAAAGGGTTTGGGCAAAAATTAGGGATATATATATAAAAAATATGTACACCCGTCAAGTTGAAAACCCGAAAGGGCGACTTGGGCAAAAAAGGGTATCCTGCTAGACTGAAAACCTGAAAGGGCGGTCTAGGCAAAAGTTAAGGATTAAGCGTACGACTATGTCTCGTTCCTATCATTCATCATTCAGATACATCTACAACAACAAGTTCAAAGGGTTCAGATCAACTCAATCACTTTTCTCCGACAAGCATGGGATGAGATGCTCGAAGACATAATAGCAATAGCAGAGTGGAAACTCAATAAGATTATTTTTACATAGCTATGTTTCTTTTGTTTTTCTATCTTTTCAAAAACACACAATATGTTTCATCTTGCCTATTTATGGCTTTTCTCAATACAATTTACTTCTCTCTTTCAAATTTCTTCTTCTTTTCGAATACGCAAACGTCCAATGATAATTTTGAATGAACATATGCATATGAACATGATTATCATCCATTTTCTTTTTCCAATAGAAATAGGTAGTAATCTCTATTAGTAGGAAAAGCAACGAGACAATGTCCGAGGTAATCAAAAGTCCTCCCACAAATCGATTGACATATATTCATCCCCACAAAGCCTGGTTCACAAGATCATATCCCCACAGAGTAATCATTAAGAAGATATCTTCAAACGCTCCCGATAGAGACATGGCTGCCCAACAGAGTTTACATCTTCAACACAGTCATTCTCCTCCAACACGATTTATCAATATCTTTATCACCAATCAGGGAACATCAAGTCACTGATCATCCCCAAACAAGAATCATAAATTCCCAGCTGAGCATCTTCAAGACAAGATCAGACAGTACAATTACAAGGACAAAAAGATCTACATAAATCATATTCACATATCATATGTCATAAACATATTCATACATTGCATACATTACCTCATAATGAACTCATACATAACATGCAAAAGCTCTCATTTATTTTGAGGGATTCATTACATAACCCATGCATCATGACATTGCATAAAGATTAACCTTACCTTTTTCAGAATACAGGTACCGACAAATGAACGAAATCTCCAACTTTCCAAGATCTAATTCAGCTACTACGAATGGTACTGACACGATCAATGCTCGAAGATCTAATTCATTTACCACGAACGGTAATGACACGATCACTTTCAAAGTCTAATTCAGCTACTACGAACAGTGCTGACACGACAAAAGATCTAATTCGGTTACTACGAACGGTACTGACACGGTCAACTCTCAGAGATCTAATTCTATCATCACGAACGGTGTAGACACGGTCACTGACCTTTCTAGTCTAATTCAGTTACTACGAACGGTGCTGACACGACAAGAGATCTAATTCCATTATCACGAACGAGGTGGACACGATCAACTATTTCCTAAGTCTAATTCAGTTATTACGAACGGTGCTGACACGACAAGAGAATCTAATTCTAATCATCACAAATGGTGTAGACACGATCATCTTTCCAAGATCTAATTCAAGTATCACGAACGATACTGACACGATCAATTCCCAAGGATCTAATTCATTTACCACGAACGGTAATGACACGATCAACGCGCAAACAACATCTTCTCAAAATTCAACTACCAGATGGCATCCACAAGCCCATCTCCGACAAAAGTCCCTACTTCAAATAGGGCAAATTTCTTGGTATTCTTATGTTCAATCATCTTCCACCTTCAGATACCGACTGGCGCGCAAACCACTCTACATCTTCAGGTTTAAGATAATTGAACAGGGGCAGCTGTCATACCCCAAAATTTGCCCATGCTATTTTTCATACACAAAACCAAATCAAAAGACAAAGCTCCAAAACACAGTCTCCCACACAGAAGTTCTAAACTAGGGTTTGAATAATTCAGAGGAAAATCATTGAATCAATGGCTCAAGGTGGTTCCATAGGGTCACTAACATCCCAAAGTATCTCCATATAAAGTTTCAAGTCAAACAGAGCAAATTTAGTCCCTCAAATCCTGATTAGGTCAACAGTCGACTCCCAAGGGCAAAACAGTCATTATACAGTCAAAACTCAAGGTATTTGGTCAACAACATTCTCATAACCCTAAAATCATCATTTGATCAAGGGTTGATCATGATGATGCAAGGAAAGATCAGAGAAGTCAAAAGTCAAGAGTTACTATTTTGGGCATGAACTAAAAAAGTCAACCAAACTTTGAAAATTCACCAAATATTCATACTTCATCAGAAAAATTCCCACCAAAGCTCATTTTGAAGGGAATTCATTCCTCTATCCAATGGCCCAAGAATCAGAGCTCATAGGTCAATGGTTTAAGAGATATGGCTTCATACATTATAGGTCCTTTCCAAAGGTCAACAAAAAGACATGTTTTTCAAAAGGTCATAAAATAAGAATGGAAAAAGATTTTGATATAGGACCAAAGGCATCGGTTAGAGGACTCTCTAAGGTTTCTAAAAAGTCTTATAACACTTCCATACCTCAAAAATTGAGGGAGATACGCCTTATCAAAGTTGGACAAATTTGTGAGAGGAAATGTGAAACAAAAGGCTTCAAATTGAGATTTTTTTGCAAAGAAGCCCAACTTCCCATGGCCCAAACTTGATCTCCAAGATATCCATGGCCTTAAATCTGAATGCCACGAATTTTGAAATATTTATTTAATTTTATATGCATTTTTAATCATTTAAAAGTGATTTTAATTCATAAAAATTAAGTAAAGATCAAATATTCAACCAAAAATCCAATTCCAATCAAATCCAATTTACATTTAACTCAAAAAACCAATCAAATTTCGTGCATATTCTATGTGGAAATTTATGGAAAAATTGGATCAAAAACTTGTCCATAATTAGAAAGATTGTATATAATTTCAATCAAATTTCTCCAACTACCAATTCAAAGATTTGACAAGATTTATTCTGTTTATATTAACCCTAGTCCATCTCCTATAAATAGAAAACAAATTCAGATGGTAAGGGGTGGAGTTTTTTGCAGTTGGAAGCCCTAATCCGAGTCAAAGAAAACTCCAAAATTCCAAAGTTCAATTCTGAGATTTAAGTCAATTCAAGGCCTCTAATCAATCTCAAATCATTCCTGGATCATCACTGAGTGAATCCCAATCGTTTTCGAGCGCTGAGATATCAAGAATAAGCACTGTGAGTCCTCTTTTGTCCGAATTATACTTTCTTTCGATTGCATTGTTTTACGCATCCATATTCATATTCAATGGCATATTATTGTTTATCTTAGTGTATTTGCTGTTTCTGGATAAATTGGTACGTTATTGTGTCGTTTCGAGCAATATGCCATGGTTAGGGTTCTTGCTCCGATTTGGGGTTTTCTTACACAGGTGAAATTACGTTTAATAAACACCATAGCCAGGTTCGCAAGCCACAAACGAATTCAGTGGTGGTGGTGCGCCAAATTTTTGTGGCCGTTTGCTTGTATTCGCGATTTTGCAGGTGTGGTATGTGGACCCTTTCACAGCGCATTCTCCACGAAGGGTGTAAAAGATGTTTGCAGGTTTTGTTTTGAAGAAGATGACTACGTGTCATCGTGTGGTTGGTGGGTTCAAACGGACAAAGGGCGCGCAAAGCTCATGGATCAAATGCGTTAAGAAACACGCGTTGCTGTGGTCCCTCACGCTCTCAGCCACCTGATCGTCCTCTCATCAGATCTGACGCACGCAAAGCCGCAGGTGCATCAAAAACCCTCACACGCGCGCCACACACAATAACAGCTAAGAATTTTCCAATTTTTTTTATTTTTAATTACATAACCTATGTTTTTTACTTATTTATATATATATATATATATATATATATATATATATATATATATTAATCTAAATATTTTCTTTTTCTTAAATAAAAATAACCATTTATTTTTATTTTGTGGTGTTATTCTAATTTTTTTTTAATAATAATAATTTTATTATTTTTTATTATATACATGTTTTAATGTAAATATTAATGCAGTGTATTTTCCCTTAATTATTTATTTAAATCTTTAAAAAATTCATAAATATATTATTTTGATGCTAAAAAATTTCTTAAAAATTATTTTTACCCTCGATTTTATTTTCTTATCCTGATTTAATTAATTAGGTCGCGAGACCAATAATTAATTAAATCATTTATATTTTCTTATTTAAATTCGTACCCTAATCAGGGTTTACGACGAACATCCCACTACACTGAATATTTCTTTTGTGCCTTTTCAGGGTTATCAACATGGTTCACTCCGATAACACGCCCGATCAAAATACAAAAGCTAAGTGTTTTATTTATTCGATGTCTATTCTGTTTCCTTTTTAATTTTAGGGTTTGTCCTTATATTTCTGAACTGTGCATACATTCACTCCCTCTCTTTCTGCCTTGTCTTTTCAGGGTTACCCCCGAAGTTTCCTCCGACTCTAACCAACCATATCAGATCAGATCCAAATCAAAGCTAAGTATTATTTATCATTCATTATTAATTTATTTATCTTTTATTTTATTAAGGTTAACCTCATTTGCCTCCGAACCGATAATGCACTCACCCCTCTGTTTATTCTTTCTTTTCCAATTTTCAGGGTTTGTCAACTGCCAAAGCTACGAGTATTGGTAACCCTAAACCCTATTCACAAATTATTACTTGTGTTAAACCTTTTGCCTTTTATTTTTATATCCCGTTGGTTTCAATTCCCCTCTCCTCCGCTGGTTACAATTTCCCTTCCCCATTATTATTGTTATATTATTGTGTGGTTAGTAATTATAGGGAGTGCAACTTATTAATTGAATTAGCATCACGTAATTTTATAAGATAACATAACTGAACATAATCACGTGATTGGTGCACACACGCACGCTTTTGGGTAACCCTCTCTGTTGCCTTGTTGCCTGTTGCCTTGTTGCCTGTTGCCTTTGTGTTTTGCAGAATAAGCCACGTCCCTCGAATTCGAGGATACCTCAGCCATGTTGCCTCGATAAAAAGGTCACGACCCTAATGATGCTGCCTTCGATACACAAATGACCTAGACCCTCGGATGTTGCCTACGAAAAGGCTGAGGTATCTTCTGGCTGCCTACGAAAATGGCTTATTCTGATCCTTGCCTTAGACTACCTGCCCTTCTATGGCATGGGATAGTCTTATGGCAAAGGATGCTTCGATGACCCTTCAACCTCCAAACGAAAGGCTTCCCGCCCTCTTTATGGCAAGGATAGACCCTTTCATTCTGAAAGGCAAAAAAGAGACCTATCATCTGAGTTTAAGGTAATTGCCCCTAATTGCCTTGCAATGCTCAAACCTTTTTATTATATTCTTTCTCATAATTTTTCAAAAGGGCAACGCTTATTCACAAGCTAAAGTCCCTATCTCTTTCATCTACTTTTTCTGAAAACGAGCAAGCCAAGCAATTAAGAGCCCATGGAAAACCATGGATGCAAAGGGTGCCTTACACCTTCCCTTTGCATAAATTACCCCCCGAACTTAGATTTCTTTTAAAAGGTTTTTTTCTGTTTCTTTTTGCCTTTCCGAATCTGTTTGGATAAAATAAAAGTCGGTGGCGACTCATGCTTAACCGCAACATTTTTCGATTATAAAAAGTCAGTTCACCGTGTTACACTAAGCAATTAAGAGCCCATGGATAACCATGGATACAAAGGGTGCTTTACACCTTCCCTTTGTATAACTTACCCCCCGAACTCAAAATCTTTTTAAAAGGTATTTTCCTGTTCTTTTAGCCTTTCCTAAAATTGGATAAAATAAAAGTCGGTGGCGACTCTTGCTTAACCGCGACATTTTCGATAAAAAGTCAGTTCACCGTATTACAGAACTGGCGACTCTGCTGGGGACGCTTTCGAATAAAAAAGGGGTTACCTTAGAGCTAGGATCACTTTAAATTGTTTGATTTGTTTGATTTATATTCTAAAGGTTGTTTTGGGTATTCTGCTGTGTGAAAGATCCTACACCCGGATCTAGTGTACCTTAGGTATGTGGCATGAGATCAGGGAGGCTGTACGACATGTATCGTTATGGTTGAACTGGTGGCCACCGTTAGTGCGACGCTTTGGTTTGTCCTGATGGCCCTTGAATATGATCGAGGAGACATTTGGCTACCGCGTGGTGTCACAAGCACTAATTCGCCCTTAGATCCTTAGTTGAACTTGACTTTGGCCTATAGGAAGTAGCGAGATAGCTGGCTTTAGATTCCTGACTGAAGCCGGTTGATACTCGATGCTACACTCATTGAGATTGGACTCTAGGGATGCTTTTGGCTGGCCGATCGAGTGCCATGTTGAGACAATGCCCGCGAGAAAGATCAAGGATATGAGCACCATAGAACCCGGTTACTATTCTAGGACAGGTTGAAACAACTTAACTTCAGTGGGGAGGGTACTTACCTACGAACTTCATGCAAGCCTTTAAACCTAAGGACACTTGTGTGACTTGTCTATGCTTGCTACTAACCCTTTGGTTTTCCTGCAGGTTCTTCTTGTGGGACTCACTTGTCTTTACTATCTAACGCTTTTCCTGATGCATTGCATAACATCATGACATCATGACATCATAAGCATAACATGATTTAACTAACCCTTCCAAGGATCTTAGGGATTTAGGGCGCACAATTTCAGATACTCTTATCAAGGACTGAACTCTTATCAAGGGGCAAGAGGATTTATTTTCCTCTAACCACATACCTTCCGATTCAAAGGTTTAGCACCCAACAAGGGGCAAGAGGATTTACTTTCCTCTGGCCACGTACCTTCAAATTCCGAAGTATCCCGAATCAGAGGCGATGACCCACTCGAAGAAGGATGTTCAAAGACAAGAGTCAGAATTCTTCAAACAAATATGCGACCAAATCACTTTCCAATGTTCCGCCTCGACAATCATTCCTCTCAGATATAATCGAGCTGGAGATTCATTCTGACAAGCCCTTTTACATTCCAAAACTTCGTCAAATAACTCATCAACTCTAGCAAGCAAGCATTCTCTATCAGATATGGTCTAATGTGCGACCCGTTCCGGTATTCCCTATCAGATATGGTCCAATGTATGACCCGTTCCGGTATCTTCAGTCAGATATGGTCTAATGTATGACTCGTTCTGGCATTATTCATCAGATATGGTCTAATGTATGACTCGTTCTGACATTCCCCTTCAGATATGGTTTAATGAATAACTCGTTCTGATATCCTTCAACAGATATAGTCCAATGTATGACTCGTTCTGACATTCCAACAGATATGGTCTAACGTACGACTCGTTCTGCTATTCCTCAACAGATATAGTCTAATGTATGGCTCGTTCTGATATTCCTCCTCAGATATGGTCTAATGTATGACTCGTTCTGACACTCCTCTACAGATATGGTCTAAAGCATGACCCGTTCTGGTCTTCTCAATCAGATACACATTCCGGAAGCTCGAACCCCGGATACTCTGAATCTCTACACCAAGTCCCACAACAACGAAGAAAGCCAGACGTACCTAAGCGTCAATTCACCGAGATCAATATGTCATTGGCTCAAGCATTACAACATCCATTGAAGATCGAATTGATTACTCTGAGGGACCCTCCTAAGAATGCTAACACCTCCACTCCTGACTATAAACTCAATGCGAGGTGCGTGTACCATTCCAACAGTCTTGGACATTACACAAACAATTCCTGGACATTACAAAAACAATTGCTGGACATTGAAGAATAGGATTCAAGAGCTGATCAATGACGGAGAAATCAAATCCAACTCTCCTGAAACTCCTGTGGTGATCACCGCTCCTATACCTAGTCATGACAAGGCTGATTGACGTCTAGATGGACGAACTTTTGGATCATTAGATCTACTTTCATTTGCAAGTTCCTTTTCTGTTTGTTTAAACATCTGACTCATGATAGACATTATCTGTTTTAATAATCATCATCAGTGCATTGCATATGTTTGTCTTGAATAAATTATTTCGTTATCACTCATTTTAAATTATGTCTTTATTCTGCATATGTTTTTGTGACACTCAACTCCTGCTAAAGCTGTATGCCTTTTAAGGGAGGATGACGAAAACGATACCGCAACCTTATACAGTATGCTTTTGAACAGACTATGCTGACGATGTACAGGCATTGTTTCAATTCCTAAACAGTGGAGATATAAGGATGTTAATCCCTCGTTAACCCTTTTGAGCCTAAGAAGTAGAAGTTTCTTTCTTGTACTAATTAAAACCCTTGATCATAACCTGGGGCAGGGTAGTTCTCAGTTAATTTGGCTGTGCATTCTATTTTAAGAGAATCATTCAGTACACCTTTCAACAAAGGTTTCAATCATAAACGTTCAACCATACACATCAAAGAAGTGTTGGAGATGTCAATCAAAAGACAATGATGGTTCATCAATCATTAAGCAACGCAGTCAATATCTTTCAAAAGGAAAAAAAATGAAAAAACATATATACAAAGAAAAGCCTGCTAAGTCAACAATCAAAAAGGTGACTTAGGCAAAAATCAAGGCATCCCGCTGACTGTAAGCTCAAAATAGACAGTTCAGGCAAAAGTTAGGGATATCAAAAAGATGAAGAAAAAAAAAAGAGAGAAGTCAATAAATTCTTGAACAACTCAAAGTTGTGACTACCAAAAGGAAGAAGTGACTGCCATCTCAAGAGTTCTCTTTGTTTGCGAACCATCAACATTATCAAAGGCGCAAATCCAAAAGTCTCTTGGAACCTGAATGCATAAGTCGAACCAACTGAGCTTAGGAATGAAGAATATCACGAAGAAGGGGATGGGTATAAATAAACTTTGAGCCTTTATCTTTTGTTTCTTAAAACCGTGAACCAAGCCACGTTACAACCCTTGAAGGTCCTAACTGAAGCATGGTTAGTTCGAAAGCATACTGTCACCAAAAAGGTATCCCGACTCCTTAAGGTTTACTAAAATGCTGAGTGGATATTTCGCTTCTACAAAAAATAGCATGTTTTACAAATATCACGCTTTTACATCTCTTGTTTTAATGTTTTTTTAAAACTCAAGACAAACGTATGCATTGCATCTCATGAATTCATTATTAAACATATTCTGCTACGTAATTTCAAATGTTAGCATCAGAATAAATTTGCATAGGGTATGGCTAATGACTGAAAGTTATCCCGACAAAATCACTCCAAGAAGCCATGTCTCTTACGTATACAAGGGGCATGACATGTTTTGCCCAATCAATCTGGGGCAATCAAGTCAAGATTCGAAGAATCTCTCAAAATGCCAAAAGTCAAAGGCATTCATCCCAAGTGGACTTCAAACTATTTCCCGATCAATCTGGGGCAATCAAGTCAAGATTCCGAGAATCTCTCATGGATGCTCGAACAATCAGGGGCATACATCCAAGTATATCTAAAGCTAGTCCCCAATCAACATGGGACACTGTCTTGAGCCTATGATTACCGGGGGCATATCGCCCATAGTGTACATCTCATAAAGCCCTCGCGAGGCGAATCTTTCCAAAGTTCCTACTAGCAGGGGCAAATCTATGCAAGTCTAGTTTTACATCTTTATCAAATACTCAGTGGCATGTCCTAATCAAATCCAGGAATGGTAGTCACTATAATACTGGGGGAAATATTCAAGGCATCCATGCCTTCCCGCAATTCCGATTTCACAAAATCATATCCCCCACAGAGCAATCCTCTAGAAGATATCTTCAAACATACTCGGCCCGACAAAGACATGGCTCCCCAACAGAGTTTACATCTTCAATACCACCTGTTCTCTGACACTTTGCTCTTCTCCAACATGATTTATTAATATCCCTAAATCAGGGTACATCAAACTACTGATCATCCCCAAGCAGAAACCATAAATCCCCAGCTGAGTACCTTTCAAGACGAAATCAAACATCAAGATCAAACATCTGAAGATTTATTTTCTCGACTAAGACAACATAAATCATATTCGCATACCATATGACACAAACATATTCATACATCGCATACATCGCTGCATAACAAATCCATAACATACAAAGTTTCTCATTTATTTTGAGATACTCATTACATAAACACATGCATCATGCCATAAGAAAACTAACCTCTACTTTTCAGGATATTACTATCTCTATTTGCAAAGAGTTAAGTCGACACCTTTGACGGTTCCTTAACAATCTATTCTCAAGTATTAAGTCGACACCTTTGACGGTTCCTTAATACATCAAGAGTTAAGTCGACACCTTTGACGGTTCCTTAACAATCTATTCTCAAGTATTAAGTCGACACCTTTGACGGTTCCTTAATACATCAAGAGTTAAGTCGACACCTTTGACGGTTCCTTAACAATCTATTCTCAAGTATTAAGTCGACACCTTTGACGGTTCCTTAACAACACACTTCAGATATAAGTCGACACCTTTGACGGTTCCTTATACAATCTATCTGCATATCTGAGTCGATACCTTTGACGGTGCCTCAATGATATGCTTCAAAGTTAAGTCGACACCTTTGACGGTTCCTTAACAACCCACATCAAGAGTTAAGTCGACACCTTTGACGGTTCCTTAACGACATACTTCAGATATAAGTCGACACCTTGACGGTTCCTTATACAATCTATCCGCATATCTGAGTCGATACCTTTGACGGTGCCTCAACAATATGCTTCGAATTTAAGTCGATACCTTTGACGGTTCCTTAAATAACCCAACACAGATTTGAGTCGATACCTTTGACGGTTCCTCAACATTCAAAAAAAAGAGAAAACAGCAAAAGCAGAGATTTCGTAACAATCCATACTCCAACAACTACCAGATGGCATCTACAATCCCATCTCCGACAAAAGTCCCTACTTCAAATAGGGCAAATTTCTTGGTATTCTTGTGTTCAATCATCTCCAACCTTCAGATACTGACTGGCATACAGACCACTCTACATCTTCAGGTTTAAGATAATTGAACAGGGGCAGCTGTCATACCCCAAAATTTGCCCACCACATTTTTATACTGAAGCTCATTTGAATGTCAGAAGCTCAAGACTCGACTGATTGTACACTCTCCTAAACAACAACCCTCAAACTAGGGTTTTGTATCTCTCAAAGTAAAATCAAGTTCTAAGGCCTCAAATGAATCCCATGGCCTCTCATACGATTCAAAAGACCTCTATGCCAAGTTTCAAGTCTTAATTCAAAAGATTGATCACTCAATTGCTCAGAAAGTCAACAGTCGACTGAGTTAACCTAAAAGTCAATTATGGTTAAAGAACAGTCAAAACTCAAATTTCAGGAAATCTACAAAACCCTAATTGGCCAATTTTGGATTTTGAAGTTATTGAGCTTAGGTTTTGGATTTCAAACATGATTATGACCTCATACAAGACCCATAAATTTATTCTCATATTTTTGTGACTACTGTTTAATTTATTTGAATTTTTATTCATTTGAAAAAACAAAATAAGTAAGTAAAAACACAAAAAATATGAAACAAATTAAAGGGATTTATTTTTAATCATACAAAGGCCCAAATAACACCCCTTAGGAGACAGGTTTTGTGGATTCCTGGCTTTGGTCTTTTATTTCATTTATTTTATTTTTATTCAAAAAAAATCAAAATAAATAAAATAAAATCATATTTAGTTAAAGAGATTTTATATGATTGCGCTCCCCAATCCAAATTAACCCAAGATCAATCAAAAATACGTGAGAAACCGTTTGGACCAAAATTAGAAATCCAATCACATATTCACTTACCAAAGATACATGATTTGATTTGATTCTTTCCAAGATTGTTAACCTAAATTCCATCTCATATATAGGCAAGAGGGTTTTCAGACGAGGGGAAGTTTTTTTGGTTTTGCAGCAGGAAAACTCTATTAAAACTCAAAAAGCCGTGGAAACAAGTGGTATAAAGATTGGAGTTCAAGACGAATTCGATCAATTTGAAATGTCAAAACAAGATCCCTCGAAGGATTCTGAAGCAGTCCAGGCTATCTACTCACATAAACACGTCCAGAAGAGCGCTAAGGGGATCCACGGTTTGCATACGTTTATCCGATTTCGATTTCTATGATTCATTGCGTATAAATGCATTTTAGTCGCATATTATTGATTGTCATGAAGTTCTGAATATTTCTGGGTAACTAATTCTTTGTGTTCATGCCTAAATCGAATTATGCCATTGATGATGAGTGAGGTTTTGTTTTTAGGGTTCCTCAATATTGGGAAAATTAGGCCAAATTACTAGTACCATTGAACTTAGGATTTGATTTCCAAGTGAACCATGGGTTTTGCGTGATTTTCTGCATAATATTTCATGATTCGGAAAGTTTCAGGTCTATGAGGATGTTAAAAAACGTGGCCAAAGATGTCTCTGTGTTGCAGCAAAAAAAAAACGGAGAAGAAGATGAGTTGGGGGGCGCCTATTTTCTTTTTGGATTTTGGTATTTTTCGTTTCATTATATATTTATTCATGTGTTAAACTGACAATTGAGGAGCGCAGCTGGAACGGTGAAGAGTATACTTGGATGACCATGCGAACCCCAGTTCGATCCATGTACAAGACACTTCTATTTTTTTTCTTCAATTAAACGCACAAATCCAGCGTGCCCAGGCTGCGCGCGTCCACAATACACATCACCTCTACCAGCCGTTTGATCGATGTGAGGCCAGATCAAACGCGCTCCAGAGCCTGCACCCCACCATGGTCCTTCAAGAGCGTACCACACCGGATCCCACGCCCAGCTAAGTCCCTTTTATAACTTTTTTTATTTAAGTTTTAATTTCATGCATTTTATTTTATTTACCTTTTTTTTTTCATTTATAATTTCTTTCTCTTATTTATTTTCATATATTAACTTAGTTTTATATAATACTTTTTATAACTTTTAATCGAAGACTCATTTTTATAGTATTAAAGTTTCTTTTTCGATAATAATTTAATTAAGGTTTTTATTTAACAATTATTTTTGGGGCTAATTAAATGTTTTTTTTATGCCTTAAAACCCTGACTTTAGCATGGTAAAAAATCACTGTCTATGGTGGTAGGTGTTATCTATTAATCATGTTTTAGCCTTCACAAACCTTGTGGGTCACCATAAGTTTTCTTAACAAACCCTTCAGGGTTTATAAACCTCTTTAGGATTCGTAGATCATTCATACACTAACCATTTTTCTGTTTTTGTCCAAATTTTCAGGATTAATTAAGATTCTCCGACTGCGCGCCTTCAGACCAAAAAAGCTAAGTTCTATTTCTTCTTTTTTTTTAGATATGATTTTTATTTTTAATCTTTGCATTATAGGTTCGATTAGGTTTTACTTTATCTGTTAATGAACTCCTCCTATACTTACTTCCTTCTTTATCTTCTGTCAACTCCAATGGTCAGAGTCAATGCTTCAGGCTTCAAGGCAAACCTTTGCCCACCAACCCCGTCAAATGCAAAGCCAAAGGTCTGTCAAATTGCCAAAGCTACGAATGTCGGTAAACCTAAACCCTATTTTTATTATTACTTATGTCAAACCCTATTAAGGGATCCGCTGGTTTCATTGTCCCCTTCCCTCATTATTATGTAACTGTTTACTGGTTGTATTGATTGGCCTTGAAGGCACTTAAAACTGTTATACTATTTTACTGCGTGGTTAGTAATATAGGGAGTGGCAAGACTAATCAATCTAACGTTAGATCATTAACTATACAAGATAAATGTAATCGAAGTTAATCACGTGATTGTTGCACCCACACATCTTTAGGGTAATCCCTCTGGTTGCCTTTGTTGCCTGTTGCCTTGTTGCCTTTAAGTGTACTAAATAGTCAGAGTCCCTCGATCCCGAGGATACCTAAGCAAAACAAACGTTACTCTCAGTTCATCATCATAAGATCATAGTCCCTTCGAAGTTGCCTTAACAAATGATCTCGACCCTCGATGCTGCCTCGGAAAAATAAAGATGATTGTCCTATCGCTAAGGTATCCTCGCATGATGCCTAAAATGATTAATGACTATTATATCATTCCCTTAGACTACCTGCCCTCTCTATGGCAAGGGACAGTCTTATGGCGAACGATTACTCGATGACCCTTAAACATCCAATTGAAAGACTTCCTGCCCTTCATGGTATGGATAGATCCTTTCGCCCCGAAAAGCTAAAAGAACGAATTCTCAAACTTAGGGTAGTTGCTACTAATTGCTTGCTCTAATTCAAATTACTTTTTACACCTCTTTTCCAAATCAAATTCAAAAAGACTACGCTTATTTACAAGCTAAAGTTCTTCTTCGAAAATCTTTTCAAACAAATTCAAACATTTTGAAAACAAAGTGAGCTAAGCAATTAAGAGCCCATGGATAACCATGGATACAAAGGGTGCTTTACACCTTCCCTTTGTATAACTTACCCCCCGAACTCAAAATCTTTTTAAAAGGTATTTTCCTGTTCTTTTAGCCTTTCCTAAAATTGGATAAAATAAAAGTCGGTGGCGACTCTTGCTTAACCGCGAAACTTTCGATAAAAAAGTCAGTTCACCGTATTACACTGCAAATTGCTAAATCCTGCAAACGGAAAAAACCCAGTAGAAAACGATAAGAATGATAGGTTCCCTAAGAAAACTTATACATTCGACATTACCAAGTGTGATGAAATATTTGATTTATTGGTAAAAGATGGCCAAATGATACTACCTCCAAATTCCAAAATTCCTCCATTGGAACAACGGAAGAAAAGAGGTTTTTGTAAATATCATGGTTTTTTAGGCCATAAAACTTCTCAATGTTTTCTTTTCAGGGATCTAATTCAAAATGCTCTCAATGATGGAAGGTTGAAGTTTGCTGACAAAACCAAGAGTCATATGAGGGTCGATACCAATCCCCTGAACATTGCTGACGCTAGCCTCTGTGAGGTAGAAGATATCAACATGGTAGAGGTATCTGAAGTCGAAGTTGTGGAAACTGGAACAATGTTCAATGGAAAGCAGGCTACTGAAAGCCTAAATGATGACATAGTCTTCAATACTGATGTTGAAGAATCTTCCAAGACACAGATAACTGAAGCATCGAAGGAAGAAAACAGTGAGGCCACTGAAGACCTCAGGATGAAACTCCAGAAAATCCAAATCTCTGAAGTTCCTCCAGCAGCAGTTAACATGATCAGCGCCAGACGCCCAGTGTCTGAGTTTGGCGAATTAGAGACATGGCCGACGAGGCAAAACGGGGGCATCGAAGTTCCTCCAAAAACCGAAAGCCTCAAAGAATATCTCTGGAATTGCCACGAAAGAAATGGTGGTAAGCAATGGATGTGTCCAAGGTGTTCGATCATGCTGAATCGAAGAGTCGAAGCCAACTTCGAAAGGGCTCGACGCGAAAGATGGGAACACCCAGGAAGAGAGCCAAATCCCCTACTACAACTGTACCCAAGGACGGAGGAAAGCTTGGTAGGATTTTTGGTCAGATGCCACAAAGGAAACACTGAAGTTGCTCTGTGCCCAAGATGTGGGGCAGTCTATGATGAAATGCTAGCACGATCATTCGAACGTGTGTACTGCTACATGAATCGAGAAACTCAGGGGTTACGTCCTAACCTGTATGGTTTCGACATATGGACTCCAACAAAGAGGCCTGATAGCCCACACCCCAGAGCTCGAAGGGTAACTTTCAAAATCCCGGCAGATGCACCCAGGGATAGGTGGGTGCAAGCTGATGCAAGAACCAACAAATGGCGAAGTTGGGACCAAGGTGGTAGAAGTGCAATGGCATATAGGAAACAATTTCAAAGACCAAATCGAGAGGCGTATCGATTGGAGAATTATAAGGGAAAAAATCCTATGTCTCGGTCCCAGTGGAGAAGGCATCAGAGAATAAAAAAGGCTCAGAAGGAATACAGGCCAAGAGAAACTGGAGAATCTAGTAGCAACCAAGTCCCATACCAGGGGGCAAAGTCAAACAAACCTCCGGTGGAACGCAGATTATTCGAAGCTGAAAAACTCTTGGATGAAGAAGAAAAGACGCGTTCAAGTTCCTGGAAAGAAGAGGATAGAATGACAAATGATTTTGATTCTGATGGAGTGTCATCTATAAACTTGAATTGCAATGTTGTTTCCGTACTCCCTCACGAGTTTAATCAGGAAACTGAAGTGGAAGACTGTGAAGAGGCTGATATCGAAGAAATGGCAAAACACAGACCTGTGTGTTACTATGTGCAGAATAATGGTGCGGTAGAAGAACAAATGGCTTTCTTCGAAAGGCCTGATGAGGGTATGCGAAATCATTTGAAGCCCCTCTATATCAGGGCCAAGATTGAGAACGTTGGCATTAATAAAGTCCTAGTTGATGGGGGAGCAGCAGTGAACCTAATGCCTCAATACATACTAAAAAGAATTGGTATGTTCGATACGGATATAAGGCCACATAACATGGTCTTATCTAACTATGAAGGCAAAATAGGACAAACACTGGGAGTTGTTCAAGTCAATTTGACAGTAGGCTCAGTTACCAGGCCAACCTTGTTCATGGTCATACCAGCAAAAGCAAACTACAACCTTTTGCTTGGTAGGGAATGGATTCATGGGGTAGCAGCTGTGCCCTCAACAATGCATCAGAGGGTGACAATTTGGAGAGAAGATGGTATAGTGGAGAATATCGAAGGTGAACAGAGTTACTACATGGCTGAAGTCAACCAGGTGAATAAAACCAACTTCGATAGGAACCTGGTGTCATACCCCAAATTTGTCCTACCCTTTAACTTTTATCTGGCTTAGGCTTTGCATTCTTGTACATACATCACCTAGGTCATAATCCATATCCATGCATACATATCATTGGTATCAACCAAAGACCAGCAGGAAAGAACTTTTGTGGCAAGGTATTGATTGAAGGGTACAAGCTTGCAAATCATCTAGTTCCTTAAATGGGTTTCTTTGACCAAAGTCAACCAGTTGACTTTCTGGTCAACATTCAATCAGGAATGGCTTCCATGTGTGGGAAAAATCCTCATACTGACTATGTGGATGTGTTTGTTTGACTGGACTTGACTGGAAGAGATTTAATCGGTAATTTCATCAATAGTCGGGAAAATCAGAATAGTTGACTTTTGGGTCAAAATCAGGTCAATCACTCAAATGTTGACTTTTGGTGGAAAATCGGTCAAGAAAAGTCAAAGAATGAATAAAATCGAGAGTTTGACAAAAGTTGCCAAAAATAGAAAAAATCAAAAATGGAAAGTTTGCATACTTAGAAAAATTTTAGTCCTTTGAAATTTCAGTGAGCAGTCCACTTCATCATCATTTTACACGTGGCAAATGGAACTTTTTGGGGAAACTTACAACATCAAAGTTGTTCCTCTCATGGAAGAGAACAACTTTGTAGTTGAACATTTTTCCATTTGAAGCCTGGATCAAGAGATATAAGAGTTTGAAGTTGGGAAATTTCATTTGTTCAAGTCATGAAGCTGGGCACATTTCTGGTCATACGTGACACATTTCATCAAGCACATGGCGTGGCAACTTTGAAGCCAATTATCTGGAAATTAAGGGACCCTACAAGAGCAAACCTAGTATGTATATATTCTTTGCCATATCCTCTACACAATTAACCAAGAATCAAGTCAATCAAGTGAATATTGAATGATCTATGAAGCTCCAAAGTCTCGCCCTCGCAATGTTGAAACTACGCATCTGGCTGGGCACAAACTCACGGCCAGCGTAGGCAATTTATCGAGCACTTGGCGTGCTGTCTTCAAAGCAAATATTAAAGAGCCACAAGCATTCCCTGGATTCAAATTTAATGTCAATCTCATCTCCCCAATGCCCTCTTTCCATGGAACAAGTTGACATGTTATTCGGATGCTCGATTACCAAGTTGTGGAGGCGCGAAGTCACATGTTTGAAACTGCATTTTGCTAAGCGTCTGAAGCAAGTCATGCCCAGCAGGTTCCCTACACACTCAGTCACGAGTCACACAATCCATCACTAATCTCCATGCAACCACACAATACGCCACACACACACACATATATATATATATATATATATATATATATATATATATATATATATATATATATATATATATATATATATAAGCCGAGACACTCTCATTGGAGGGACTTCATTTTTTTTTCCTCATTTTTCTTCTTTCATTCTCTTTCGGAGCTCCCAAGATTCTCCTCTCTCATCTCCCTCACTCCATCGTAACCAACTCTAACAACTTGTAACCACCTCCATAACTAACTTCTCCGATCAACAACTACCACCCTCAACCACTATAATCGTCATGTAACCTCCAATCCCCATCACCATCTTCATTCTCTAAATGATTTCATCCTCACCCTCAACCTTTAATCTTCACCGCCATAATCAATCTCGAGCATCAACCTTCCATCATCATCCGCCGCTACTCCGGTCATCGCCATCAAACTCCGGTTGTGTATACGTTAACTCAGCAAAGAGTTGTTCAGCTTCATCATCAACCTCGCGGTAAGGGTTTTGAGCTTATCTGAACACTGACTCCTTGAAGCTTCATCATTATCACCAAGGAGGAACGCAGTGGAAGAGCTTTCTGGTTCTCTTAACTCAAGAATCGTAACAGGTAAATGTTCCCCAATCTTTCTCAGCATCTTGGCATACGTGTAGTGTAGCATACGTTTGGTGCTTATGCGCATGTGAGTTATCCTCGATCTTGAATTTCGTTTTGGTTCATATGGAATTGCTTCTGTTCGAACGGTTGAATCACTTTTTGAGCTCTGTGAATGAATAAGAGTCGATTGCTATGCTTAGTGTCGTCTTTGATGAGTTTGTTGTAGTCTTAGGGTTTAAAGTTTTGTT
Source organism: Vicia villosa (assembly GCF_029867415.1). Lineage (NCBI taxonomy): Eukaryota > Viridiplantae > Streptophyta > Magnoliopsida > Fabales > Fabaceae > Vicia > Vicia villosa. Next base: position 123,074,597 of record NC_081181.1, on the reverse strand, counting down.
CCGGTCCAGACGATAGAGGGAATATCACGGAAAACCAAGGCCATATTTGAAGTCAGGGCAAGAAATCGAGTGGGGCGGTGGCGCCGTTTTTAATTTCTGGAAAATATCGTATGTCTCCGCTGCCAGTCAGGCCGGAGAAGGTGACCGGAGAAGCCCTCCGTCGCCTGTGCATGCTGCAGTCCGATGGGGACGCGTGGCGTGTTGTGGTTGGCTCATTTCCCACTATTATCCTATCTTGTCTTTTACTTAATCATTGGAGCTTGACGTGGCACGCAGGGATTGGTCCAATATGCCATTTTGTCTTATTATACTTAAAAATGCTCTTGCCCAATTGATGCTAACTTTGCATTGCACGTCACGATTTATTTATTGAATAACAAAAACCATATGAAACAAATGCATGCTGATAAAATCAAATAAGATTGGATTAATGGTGATAGTAACATTGGGCCCTGGCGCGCTGGGCCTTGCCCTTTCTGAAAGTGTACCCTCGTTTCACTAACACCACCACTGGCTTAATGGATTGGGCCGGGACGCCCTGCTTTCTCCACCCCCCTGTTTTGGTCCCAGATTACTGCTAACATCAATTTTAGTTCCTTAGAAAACTACTAATACACCCCCAGGTAGTCTAAAGTTCATTTTTCTTTTAAATTTTGTTTTTTTTATAGCTTTTAACTCATAAATCCTTTTTAAATCAAATAAAAAATGCATAAAATCAATGTGTAGATAGTTTAGAGTGTGTAAATAATTGTCATGATTTTTGTTAATTTTCTCTTAATTGTTTTAATCCCTTTAATAATTTTTTTTCTTCACAATATATATGAATTTCCTTTGATTAATACTTCTTTGTAAATAATTCTTTAATAGACTTAGGAATTAAATTTTAGTCTCGATTTTTGTATAGAATTAATGGATGTATGTGTGCTTATGAGTATCATTTACTTGTTGTAGTTCTCAATTTTATTCGTCACATATTGATTTTCTTTTACATATTCCATGTATAGTTTTTGTAAATAAATTGCTTAGTTTTTATCTTAATCCCCATACATAGACAACTTAGATTAGAATTTAGAAATAGTTCCCTTCTCATTTTCTTTTTCTTTTCAACTTTTAAAATACTTAATAAAAATCGATGAAGATCACACCGTTGCTTTATTTCATGGTAGGAAAGAAATGATTGAGGCGTAGGCCTCGATGTATGTTCTTTCCTACTTAGCGGAGAAGAAATGATTGAGGTGTGAAGCCTCGATGTATTTCTTAGCCGTTATTTAGAGAAACGATTGTGGCGTAGGCCTCGATGTGCATTCTCTAAATATTCACAAACGAACTTCTTTTTGTATCTCTGTTACTTAGCGAAAAGAAATGATTGAGGTGTGAGGCCTCGATGTATTTCTTAACCACTCTTTAGAGAAACGATTGTGGTGTAGACCTCGATGTGCGTTCTCTAAATATCAAAAAAAAAAACTCTTTTTGGTATGATCTAAGTCACAAATTAAATCCCCATAAAAAACACCAACCAAAAACACTTAAAACACTAATAAATGGTCAGATTTAAAACAAAGTAAGGAAGTGATGCGAGACCTTGTAGTGGGTTCTCGTCATCATGGAATTACCCTAAAAGATACAAACCAATCTCTTTTTCTCCTTCCTAAGGGCAACGTCATTTCCGTTTGTACGCATCGTAGGTCTTCCCTTATGCAAGAACGTGAACGTTGACTCCGCCCAATTAAAAAACATAAAAACAAACAGAAAATCTTTAGCCGAGCTACGGTAACTCTGATTCCTGAAAAGGATACGTAGGCAGCGGGGTAGGGCCCGTGCGAGTACAATTCTTTATTTTCCCTACATTCTGCATTCATCTCGCATTTAGACATAGACATAGTTATACACCCATTAGATAAAAACAGACATAGGTGGATACCATCGAGTACGATGGGCGTGAGGGGTGCTAGCACCTTCTGTCATACCCCAATTTTTGACCTAAGATACCACCTCATATCATTTGCATATGCATCATTTGCATCCCTAACAAATTGCATAGCTTGTGTTTGCTACTTGTGACTCAGCAGGGTTTAATCTGGAAATCACTCATCAATACAAGTAACAATCAATTAGGGTTTTGTTCTCCCTTCATCTCAAATGAATCATCTTCATCAATAATCAACATTTGGTCCTCAGAGATTCATTTCAACAAGCTCAACAGCTTTGAGTCGACTGAATTAGGGTTTTGACTGAAGACAGCACACTCCTGACTTTTGCTCAGAATTTGACCTAATGGCTTGGGACATGATATCAAGACCTCAAGTGCATCATTTTGACCTAATCCATTGGCTCATAACATCTCCTACACAAAGATTGATCAGACAAATCCTCAGATCAGGGTTTTGAACTATCAGGGACTGAGATCAGGGATCACATTTGGGAAACCCTAAAAACCCCCAGGGAGTCAATCAAAGGTTTCAATCATCTTCAAATAATCCCTATGACAACATCCAATGGAAATTACATCTCAATTCAAGATCCACAGTCATCAATTTCATCTGGTCGACAATTAGGGTTTTGACCTAATTCACTGAATAACTGACTTTTTAATCAGGACATGATGTCACAACTCAAACCATGGCTCAATATCCTCTAATGCTTCAATATGATTCATTCATACCATTCATTTGATGAGGGTAGCCTGTTTCATTTGAAATCTCCAGAAACGCGATTCGACTGAAAAAGTCAACTGTACAATATCACCATTGACTTTTGGGGAATTTTGGTCAACCATGACTTTTGAAGTTTTGAATCATCAATATATGATATATGAAGTCATTTGATCAAGAAAAATCAAGAAAATCAATCAAGAATCAAAAAGTCAAAAGTTTGACTTTCATACTTAGAAAATTTTTCTAAGTGTTTTTCATGGTTTTTTCCAAACTTTGGAAGGGAATAACTCAAAATTTCACCTACAAACTGAAAAAAACTTCCAACATGAAAGTTGTAGATTTTGATCCAATAAACAACTTTGACACATTTAAATTTTTTCCATAAGATCAACCATTTAAGAGATATGGAGCTTCAAAGTTGGCATCTTATGAAAATTTCACTTAAAACTTCATTTTCTTCAAAGTTCATGGATCTTTTTCACCCATTTCCTTAAAGGTCTTGAAGAAACTTTCAACTAGGGTTTTGAAGTATGTAACATGAGCTTTCCAAAATGTCCAAGAGCATGAAAAAATATGGAGCATAGCTATGGTTTTGAATTATGCATTTAGTGATCATTTTCACTTGAAATTTCAAGCCATTTTCACTAAGTTATGAACCATTTTGCCAAATAATGCAAGTAATGATGCATCAAGACAATAATTGAAGATATTTTCTGATTAGAAGATCAGAATGGAAGAGGATAAGAAGCTTGAAGTTTAACCATGGTTTAGTCACTTTTAACCATTATGCATTAAATGTAAAGATTCCATTTTATCTCCAAATGCCAAATCACCATTCTTTGATCAACTTGCAAAGCTTGGAGTTCAGAATCCTTGGCCTATAAATAGAGGTCCAAACTTCATTGCAAATCACACCAAAACCTCACAATTATAGGTTTTCTCTCTTCTTTCTTGAATTACAAGTCATGTGTTTCAAAGTGAGGTAGAAAACTCAACCTCCAAACCTTGCAAGTTCTGAACAAAGTGATGCTTCCCACAACTTCTAAATGTCATATATGATGTGTCTGAATCATCCATACACCCCAAAAACACCAAGAACTCAGAATCACTACCTCACTTCTCAAATATGCATAACTTAAGCCTTATCATGCCAATTTTCATTCAAGCTCAATTCTGTCCAATCTAACCATCCAAACACCATCCATGTACCATATATGAACTATTCCAATCATCATCCCTGACCTGTAACTCCAAAATCACCAAGCTTGATCCTCACTAGAGCCCTACTGCAGATCGAGCATCACCAACTGGTCCAGAGGTTTTCAGTTCATTCCAATCATCCAAACATGTTCCATAAGGTCCACTGAAGCTGTCCAGATCAAGAAACAACATCTGGAACCTCTCATTTGCAGAATTCGATTCCCAGTTTGGCCGTTTTTGAAGGTAAGCCTCATGAACTCCAAACTCATACATACATGCATCATAAATGAAAAATTGAATTGCTATCTTGTTTCTGCACTATCACTGATCAATAGCCCTCAATCAATTTCACAATTCATCAATCCTACACGATTCCATGTTCAAATTCAGAATTAGGGTTCTTGGTGTTCATCACAAAATTGATCACCTTAGAGCAAATATAAATGAATTATGAGGGCACCATCATGTTTCTCGTCCAAAACCGAGCAAGATAGACTATCTACTTGATCAAAACAATCCAGTTTTAGAGAAATTCAAAATCAAAATAGGGATGTGTTCTTGGCGCCATTTTTTGTTCAGAGATTTCAAACACTCGTTTTTGAATATAATTAAATGAGCGTGTATCATAAACAAGCTGCGCGCGCAGCTCAGTTGGTTGTTGTTTTGAGTAGTGAAGCTCAGGGCGTGGGTTCAAGTCCTAGTGGAGACAAAACCATTTTTTTTGCAACCTATTTTCTTTCATTTCTTCACAATTTCATTAATCATTTTAACCAATCAAAATTAATTATTTTTGCTTCATTTTTTACACACTTATTATTTTATATATGTATTTTATGAATATAAAAAAAAATCACAAAAATATATTTGTTTAATACATTTTTAATTAAGTTTAAAATAACATATTTTAAGTGTTTTTTAATACTTTTAAATATTGTTTTTCACTTGATTTCTCAAACTTAATCACTTGTAAATATTTTTTGAGCAAACCCTAATCATCTAAGTGTCATTTGAAGACAATCTTTTTGTTTATCTTGATTAAATTAACTTCTTTCAAAATTCAAATCGTTTTAAAACGAGCGATCGCGGTTCTTTTCAAAAAACAATGAACCATTTCTTTTTGAAACTTTTGATTAAATCTTTTAATTGATCAATTGATTTTCAAAACGATGTGGGCCTCTCGAATATTAGAGAGTATAAGTCCCTTTCCTCTTTCTTTTCACAGTTTTTCTTTGTACAGAAAACTCTTTCAAAACAATACTTTTCAAACTGTTTTCAAAACGACGAAACGACGCGTTTGTAAATAAACAATCAACCATGTTTTATAAAATAAAACACGGGCCTCCACGTAGGTATAAGTCCCAAGCCCTTTTGTACATACCCACTCCAGTACATGAAATTAGGTATTTCATTGTACGCCTTTTGTACATATCTCGATCAGTTTGATTTTTAACTTTGAATAACAAACCAAAAATGAAGGTTTTCTTTAAATCTTCCCAAAAATACCATGGGCCTCCATGTAGGTATAAGTCCCAAGCCCCTTTGTAAATACCTGTTTACATAGCATTGAATAAACTCAAGTGGACCTCTCCCCGAGTATGAGTCCCGAGCCCTGTGTATACAAATGGATCATGCTTACAGGTATATTTCCTTCATAAACTCCATTATATACACACACTTTGTAACTGTTCATATTTGTTCATGTACTTGTGCATATTTGTTCGTACTTGTTCACATGTGTGTTTGTGTTATATATACTTGTTCAACTTAGTACAACACTAGGTTCCCCATAGCCTCCTATTGGGCTTCGTGCAAAGAATCTCCCCTAGTTTAGGTTAGGACATAGAGTATGGTTTCCCGGTGAAATCGCTCTAAGAGCTCAGACCAGCTATACCATGCCTCCCCTTGGGCTTTGTACAAACGAGTGACCCTCCCATAGCCTCCTCTTGGGCTTACAATGCAAGGACCCTGGATTGTCCCTCCCATAGCCTCCTCTTGGGCTTACAATGCAAGGACCCTCGGATAGCCTCCTCTTGGGCTTCGTACAAGGACCCACGGGCTTCTTATAAGCATCTGTCGCGGGCGAAAAACCGTTTTTGTTCCTCTTTTTGTGGGATGAGACACCTGATGCCTTCTTTGGGCTCGAGTGCTCAAAAAATGATTTTTCTTTTGTACCGACCAAACTTTTTATTGTTTCCAAAGTAGGAAAAGGAAAAAAGCTGCAATAACCTAAAAGTGGGGGGAGAGATCTTTGGGTAAGAGGGTTGGTTATACGAAGGGAAGGTATTAGCACCCAACGTATCTATAGTACTCTATAGGTTTCTTTGTTATGTTTTATTCCATTCTTGTTGTGGTGAAGGTTTTTGTGAAATAGGTGGGACCTAAGGTGTTTGTTTGATTATGCTCGCAAAGATCATCGCGATCCTCTGCATACATATCCCCTAGAGGGAATCAGAGCATCTGTAGCTCGGGGTCTACGGGTGCTAAGGTTTGAATGGTTTTTTTTTGTTTTGTTTTGTTTTGCTCGCCAAGGATCGACCTTGTGCCTACGTATTCTCAAAGGGATGTTGAGAAAGTCAGAGCAATCGTAGTTCCCACTTATGCTAGTGGAAGCAAAGAAAAATAGACAAATGTCGTCTAAATGCTAGATGTATCTAATCTATATCATCACATACATCTGTTTGATTTTGTTTGAAAATCTTTTCATTATAAGCCCGGGGCCATGCCACTTAGGGTGCTTAGAATGATAAAGATGTTTTTGTTTGTTTAACCAGCCTTGTGGCAAAAGTTTCAATGAAGTCAGCCTTGTGACAAAAACTTTGATTAATCAGCCAGCCTTGTGGCAAAAGTTTCAATGAAGTCAGCCTTGTGACAAAAACTTTGATTAATCATCCAGTATGGTGGTAAAACAGTTTGATTGATTAGCCAGCCTTGTGGCAAAAAGAAGTTTGATTGATTGATTGATTGATTGTTTGTGATGATATATAAGAGATTCTCCTAGCATAGAGATGAAAAATGTCTAATCTCCTAGGGTATTTGGTTTTGGATATTGGGGGATGCTTATAAGAAGCCCGTGGGTCCTTGTACGAAGCCCAAGAGGAGGCTATCCGAGGGTCCTTGCATTGTAAGCCCAAGAGGAGGCTATGGGAGGGACAATCCGGGGTCCTTGCATTGTAAGCCCAAGAGGAGGCTATGGGAGGGTCACTCGTTTGTACAAAGCCCAAGGGGAGGCATGGTATAGTTGGTTTGAGCTCTTAGAGCGATTTCACCGGGAAACCATACTCTATGTCCTAACCTAAACTAGTGGAGATTCTTTGCACGAAGCCCAATAGGAGGCTATGGGGAACCTAGTGTTGTACTACGTTGAATAAGCATATAACACAATCACAAGTATGAACAAGTACGAACAAATATGAACAAGTACATGAACAGTTATATGAACAAATATGAACAGTTATACATATATGACAAAGTGTGTGTATATAATGGAGTTTATGAAGGAAATATACCTGTAAGCATGATCTATTTGTATACACAGGGTTCGGGACTTACACTTGGGGAGAGGTCCGCTTGAATTTATTCAAAGCTATGTAAACAGGTATTTACAAAGGGGCTCGGGACTTATACCTACATGGAGGCCCATGGTATATTTTTTGGGAAGATTTAAAGAAACCTTCATTTTTGGTTTGTTATTCAAAGTTAAAAACACGTTGATTGAGATATGTACAAAAAAAAAGTGTACAATGAAATACCTAATTTCATGTACTTGAGTGGGTATGTACAAAAGGGCTTGGGACTTATACCTACGTGGAGGCCCGTGTTTTATTTACAAAACATGGTTGACTGTTTATTTACAGACGCGTTGTTTGAAAAAACGGTTTGAAGATTTGTTTTGAAAGAGTTTTCTGTACAAAGAAAAACTGTATAAAGAAAAGGAAAGGGACTTATACTCTCTAATATTCGAGAGGCCCATGTTTTATTTTCATAAAACATGGTGGATGGTTTAAAAAAGAGTTGAAAGATTTGTTTGTTAAAAAAAACTGTTTGGAAGTTTATTTGGAAAAAAGTTTTCTGTTAAAACAAAAACTGTACAAAGAAAGACGAAAGGGACTTATACTCTCTAATATTCGAGAGGCCCCACATCGTTTTGAAAATCAATTGATCAATTAAAAAGATTTAATCAATCGTTTCCTTTGAAAATCAAAAAGAAATGGTTTACCGTTTTTGAAACGAATCGTGATCGCTCGTTTTTAAAACGATTTGAATTTTGGAAGAAATCAATTTAATCAAGATAAACAAGAAGATTGTCTTCAATTAACACTTAGATGATTAGGGTTTGCTTCAAAAAATATTTACAAGTGATTAAATTTTGAAAATCAAAAGAAAAATAATATTTAAAAGTATTAAAATTTCTTAAAATATGTTATTTTAAACCTAATTAAAAACATATTAAATAAATCTTTTTTTGTGATTTTTTTTAATATTGTCAAAATAGGTATATTAAATAAGAAGTGTGCAAAAAATGAATGAAAAATGAATTGATTTGGTTAGTTAAATAATTAGATGAAGTTTGTAAAAAATTGAAAGAAAAATAGTGCTAAAAAAGAAGGTTTGGTCCCTTGGAGTGTTGAACTCGTGACCTTGAGGTTACCATTCAAAAACTTAGCCAACTGGACCACGCGCGTGGTCTGTTAATACTTGCAACGAATTGAAATATATTTTGAATCAATTTCCAAATTTCAGTTTCAAAAATATGGCGCCAAGAACACAAACCCAATTCAAATTTGAAAATTCTGAAAACTGGATTGTTTTGATCAAGTGAATAGCCTATCTTGCTCGATTTTGGACGAGGAACATGATGGTACCATTTAATTCCATTTATTTTCACTCTAAGATCATTAATTTTCTGATGAACACGAAGAACCCTAATTCCCTAATTCAATCTGAAATCGTGTATGTGCAAGTTATGATGCAATTGATTGAGGGTTAATGATCCTCATAGGTGCAGAAACAAGATGGTATGCTCATATTTCATTTATGATGCGTGCAAGTATGAGTTTGAAGTTCAAGTGACTTACCTTCAAAAACGGCCAAACTGGAGATTTGATTCTTCAATATAAGTGTTACAGATGCTTTGTATCAATCTGGATAGCTTCAATGATGATTATGGAAGGTGTCTGGATGTCTGGAACAAGCTAAATTCATCTGAGCATGGCCATGGCACCTGAACTGCAGTTGCTTCAAGTATGAATCGAATTTGAAGATGGAGGTGTTACAGGTCGTATGTGAGTGTTTGGATCATTCATATGAAGTATATGGAAGGTGTTAGAAGTGATAGTTTGGACAGAAATGGTCTGGAATGAAAATTGGCATGATAAGGCTTAGGTTATGCAATTATGGAAGTGAGGTAGTGATTCTGAGATTTGAGGTGTTTTCGGGTGCATGAGTGATTCAAACACATCCCATATGATGTTTATGGTTTGCTAGAATCATTACTTTGGCCATAGCTTCAAGGATTTGGAGGTTGGGATTTCTACCTCACTTTGAAACATGAAACTTGCAATTCAAGAAAGAAAGAGAAAACCTATGCTTTGTGAGGTTTTGGTGTGATTTTGAATGAGGTAATGACCTCTATTTATAGGGCAAGGATTCTGAATGCAAAGCTCTTGCAAGTTGATCAAGAAGTGATGATTTGGCTTAAGAGATAAAATGAAATCTTTTACATTAAATGCAAATGGTTAAAAGTGACTTAACCATGGTTATTTTGCCAAGCTTCTTATCTCTTCCATTCTGATCTTCAAATCAGAAAATATCTTCAATCATTGCATCTATGCATCATTATTTGGATCATTTGGCAATTTGGCTCATGACTTTGGCAAAATGACTTGAAATTTCAAGTGAAAAGTTCACTAATGGCAAAATTCAAAACCATAGCTACACTCCATATTTTTTCATGCTCTTGGACATTTTGGAAAGCTCATATTACATACTTCAAAACCCTAGTTGAAAGTTTCTTCAAGATCCTTAAGGAAGTGGGTGAAAAAGATCCATGAACTTTGAGAAAAATGAAGTTTTAAGTGAAGTTTTCAAAAAGTACCAACTTTGAAGCACCATATCTCTTAAATGGTTGATCTTATGGAAAAAATTTATATGTGTCAAAGTTGTTTATTGGATCAAAATCTACAACTTTCATGTTGGAAGTTTTTTTCAGTTTGTAGGTGAAATTTTGAGAAATTCCCTTTCAAAGTTTGGAAAAAACCATGAAAAACACTTAGAAAAATTTTCTAAGTATGAAAGTCAAACTTTGACTTTTTGATTCTTGATTGATTTTCTTGATTTTTCTTGATCAAATGACTTCATATATCATATATTGATGATTCAAAACTTCAAAAGTCATGGTTGACCAAAATTCCCCAAAAGTCAATGGTGATCTTGTACAGTTGACTTTTTCAGACGAATCGCGTTTCTGGAGATTTCAAATGAAACAGGCTATCCTCATCAAATGAATGGTATGAATGGATCACATTGAAGCATTAGAGGATATTGAGCCATGGTTTGAGTTGTGGCACCATGTCCTGATTAAAAAGTCAGTTGTTCAGTGAATTAGGTCAAAAAACCCTAATTGTCGACCTGATGAAATTGATGACTGTAGGTCTTGAATTGAGATGCAATTTCCATGGGATATTGTCATAGGGATTATTTGAGGATGATTGAAACCTTTGATTGACTTCCTGGGGATTTTTAGGGTTTCCCAAATGTGATCCCTGATTTCAGTCCCTGCTAGTTCAAAACCCTGATCTGAGGATTTGTCTGATCAATCTTTGTGTAGGAGATGTTATGAGCCAATGGATTAGGTCAAAATGATGCACTTGAGGTCTTGATATCATGTCCCAAGTCATTATGTCAAATCCTGAGCTAAAGTCAGGAGTGTGCTATCTTCAGTTAAAACCCTAATTCAGTCGATTCAGAGCCTTTGAGCTTGTTGAGATGGATCTCTGAGGACCAAATGTTGATTGTTGATGAAGATGGTTCTTTTGAGATGAAGGGAGAACAAAACCCTAATTGACTGTTACTTGTACTGATGAGTGATTTCCTGATTAAATCCTGCTGAGTCACAAGTAGCAAACACAAGCTATGCAATTTGTTAGAGATGCAAATGATGCATATGCAGATGATATGAGGTGGTATCTTAGGTCAAAAATTGGGGTATGACAGCATCCCCCAATATCCAAATCAAAATACCCTAGGAGATTAGACATTTTTCATCTCTATGCTAGGAGTATCTCTTCTATATCATCACAAACAATCAATCAATCAAAATCAAACTTTTTTGCCACAAGGCTGGCTAATCAATCAAACTGTTTTACCACCGTACTGGATGATTAATCAAAGTTTTTGTCACAAGGCTGACTTCATTGAAACTTTTGCCACAAGGCTGGCTGATTAATCAAAGTTTTTGTCACAAGGCTGACTTCATTGAAACTTTTGCCACAAGGCTGGTTAAACAAACAAAAACATCTTTATCATTCTAAGCACCCTAAGTGGCATGGCCCCGGGCTTATAATGAAAAGATTTTCAAACAAAAACAAACAGATGTATGTGATGATATAGATTAGATACATCTAGCATTTAGACGACATTTGTCTATTTTCCTTTGCTTCCACTAGCATAAGTGGGAACTACGATTGCTCTGACTTTCTCAACATCCCTTTGAGAATACGTAGGCACAAGGTCGATCCTTGGCGAGCAAAACAAAACAAAAAAACCATTCAAACCTTAGCACCCGTAGACCCTGAGCTACAGATGCTCTGATTCCCTCTAAGGGATATGTATGCAGAGGATCGCGATGATCTTTGCGAGCATAATCAAACAAACACCTTAGGCCCCACCTATTTCACAAGAACCTCTCAATAACATGGAATGAAAAACAAAGCAAAGAAACCTATAGAGTACTATAGATACGTTGGGTGCTAATACCTTCCCTTCGTATAACCAACCCTCTTACCCAAAGATCTCTCCCCCCACTTTTAGGTTATTGCAGCTTTTTTCCTTTTCCTCCTTTGGAAATAATAAAAAGTTTGGTCGAAACAAAAGAAAAATCATTTTTATGAGCACTCGAGCCCAAAGAAGGCATCAGGTGTCTCATCCACAAAAAAGAGGAACAAAACGATTTTTCGCCCGCGACAGAAAAATGGCGACTTCACTGGGGACCATCTTTTTATTATTTCCAAAGAAAGGGTTATTTCTATTTGTTTTGTTTTTATTTTATTCTTGTTACATGTTTGGTTCTTTGGTTTCGTTACATCTGTGGTTCTGTTACAAGTGATACATTATGGACAAATCCTAACCCGGATTAAGTACACATAAGAAATTAGGTGGAGGGTATAGTCATGTGCAGGCGCACGTGAGAATCCTTCCGCTCAGTGGAGGTTCCTTGTTTGTAATATATGTTTAGCGAGTTAATTGCGAAGACATTGTTGCTTTCATTGAACTGTAGAAGCTGAGAGACCGTAGAACCCCAACCCATCCTGGCCTTATTAGGTTGTGGTGCAGAAACTATTCAGGTGAAGACTTGGATTAGTTGTCATGCGGAGAACCACACTCAGACGAGTTTTTCTTGAGAATATTGCTGGCTCATGAGTTTAATTGTGGAAAGCCGGTAATATCCGAAAGAAAAATGTAGACTCTGACGTATCAGTAGAACATGTTTTGCAGGTGATTAACTAGAACTATCCCATATTTGGTTCTCTGACCTCATGCTCGTGACGCTGGACCTTTGAACCTGTGTGTACCATGTTTGTGTTACCATGTTTGTGTTACCATGTTTGTGTTACCATGTTTGCGTTACCATGTTCGCTTTACCATGTTTGAATATGTGGCATCCATACATCCATGCATTCATACATCCATAAAAAATAAAAAAAATCTTTTTCCATAAAAACATGATTTTTTCCAAACAATTAGAGAATTTTCTTTGCAAACATTATAGGATTAGGTTATGGAGTGGGTAAAAAGGCATACCAAGAGGTACGGCTTCAAAGAGCCTAATGTGGAAAGACTGAAAGAGTTAGCGTCTTTTGTACAAGATCCTTCTGATTTTAGGAAAAGCCATGGAAAGCTTTTGCCTATCTTGAACACTCATGTTGATGAAGGACATCTCAAAACTCTGGTTCAGTTTTATGATCCCATCTACCGGTGTTTTACCTTTCCAGACTATCAGTTGGTACCAACCTTGGAAGAATATGCCAATATTTTGGGTATTCCTGTGTCTGACAAAATACCTTTCAATGGTTTGGAAGCCATTCCTAAGTCACCAGTCATTGCAGCAGGTACCCACTTGAAGAAATCTGAAATAGAGAGTAATTGGACTACCAAAGGAAACCTTCCAGGTTTGCCTTCACAGTTTCTAATAAAGAGAGCCTTTGATTTCATCGAGACTGGTAGCATGATAGCTTTTGAAGCTGTACTAGCCTTGCTCATCTATGGGTTGGTTCTGTTTCCCAATATCGACGACTTTGTTGATATCAATGCCATAAAGATCTTTTTGAATGGAAATCCCGTTCCGACTCTGCTTGGTGACATGTATTTCTCTGTCCATCATAGGAATCACCAAGGTGGTGGAATTATTGTATGTTGTGCACCTCTGTTGTTCAAATGGATTGTTTCACACTTACCTAAGTCTCCCATTTTCACGGAAAACCGGGAAGGTTTACGTTGGTCTCAAAGACTTATGTCTCTTACTAATAATGATATTCAGTGGTATACCTTGGCTCGCTGCGGTACAGAAACCATTGAAAGTTGTGGAGAATTCGCCAACGTACCCCTCATTGGTACACAAGGAGGAATTAACTACAATCCGGTCCTAGCTCGACGACAACTCGGGTATGCAAATTCAACTAAACCCATTGGCCCTACAGTGGAAAGCTACTTCTATCAGGAAGGAAATGATCCTCAAGGGTTGAAAACAAAAATGGTGAAAGCCTGGTACGACATCCGATGGAAAGAAAAAGGTGAGATAAGGAACTGTATCGCTACGAACGCCTACACCTGCTGGGTGAAGAAAAGGGCAAAGGAGTTTCAAATGCCTTATGATTATGAAAAACCCATGTTCCCTGTGGTACCTCAACGACCCAACATTCCCGCCATGGAGGAATACCAAGACACTTTGACCAAGATGAGGATAGAAAAAGACGCTTGGAAAGAAAAGTTTCGAAGAACCGATGTGGAAAATAGAAAGTTGAAGAAACAAGTGAAAGAACATGAAGAAACTCTCTATTATCAAGATGGATGGCTCATGAACAAAGATGAGAAGATCCGTCGGAAAGATGCCGCAATCAGAAGATACATCAAAGAAAGCAAGAAAAAGCTTGAAGGCTCAACAAGCAACGCTCCGATACCTGACAATTGGAAGAATGTGGTTGACAAGCTGAGAGCTGAAAAGGCCGAGTTGAAAGCTTACTATGGGAAAGAAATCATGAAGCTCAAGCTGCACAATGCATTTGGTTCTTCATCTGATGAAGATGTTTAGGATTTGTTTAGATTTTCATGTATCATTTGATTTTGTAAGGAGCTACGCTCCAATGTTGTAACATTTCCCATTATTTCAATAAAAGAATTGTTTGTGTTCAAATGTTTGCAAGGAAATAATCTTTAAAATGTTTGGAAAAATCATAAAATTTCTCTTTGCATACATCATTCTGCATATCGAGTCTGTTGTATAGAGTCTTATCTTTTGGATCTTTCTCCAATAGATCGTCAAGCTGTCGCGTCTCAAAGTTTCTCGACCGCGCTCGCAATCAGATCACAGATACAATACTCGTTCAAGCAGAAGAAGAGTAATGGAACACTCTGAACAAGAGAATATTGAGCTCCGTGGTACGGTGACCACCCTTCAGGAAAAATTGGAAAGTCTCACTACTCTGGTTGACTCCTTAATGGCCGCACAGAATCAGCCGCCGCCACCCAACAGTCAAGCAACGGTAACATCTGAAGTCACTACTCCAGTTTCTACAGTTGCATTCAACATTCCATCTTTCTCCATGCCAGAAGGTTGGGGCCCGCCTTTCAGCTTTGGTACAGGTTTCCGCCATAATTTCTCTGGGGTTCAAACAATCACAACTGAAGCGCCTGCTGCACAAGGTTCGGCATTTATTCCACATTCATGGGTAACTTTTTCTCAAGTTACTATGGCACTTTCTCAACCCACTATGACGGTTCCGACCCCTACGGTTCACACTGTTCCTTATGATGGCAATGAGATTTATCATGATCAGGGTGATAGCACGAATCAGCGTAATCTTGTGGAAGATCTCCAAGAACAGTTCAACAAGATTCAATTGGAAGTCAAGGCTATTCGTGGGAAAGATTTGTTTGGAAAGAATGCCCAGGAGCTATGTTTGGTTCCCAGTGTACAAATACCTGCTAAATTCAAGGTCCCAGACTTTGAGAAGTACAAAGGTAGTTCTTGTCCACAAAGTCATCTCGTGATGTATGCCAGAAAAATGTCTACTTATGCAGATAATCATCAGTTGCTTATCCATTACTTTCAAGACAGTCTGACTGGTGCCGCACTGAAGTGGTACACAGGCTTGGATAGCACTAATATTCGGACTTTCAATGACCTAGGTGAGGCCTTTGTCCGACAATACAAGTACAACTCGGATATGGCTCCAGACAGAGATCAGCTTCGATCCATGGCTCAGAAAGACCATGAAACTTTCAAAGAATATGCCCAACGATGGAGAGAAACTGCTGCTCAGATTAATCCACCGTTAAAAGAGAAAGAGATGACAAAGATCTTCCTGAATACTCTCAGCCCGTTTTACTATGAACGCATGATTGCTAGTGCTCCAAGTGATTTCACCGAAATGGTAAACATGGGGATGCGTCTAGAAGAAGGAGTCCGAACCGGACGTCTAACTAAAGAAGGTGGATCTTCAAGCGGGACCAAAAAGTTTGGAAGTGGTTTCCCAAAGAAGAAAGAACAAAGTGTTGACATGGTATCCCAAGGAAAGCCAAGAGGAAATGTCAATCGTCAACGACAGGTTGCTGCTATCGCACCAGCCGTTAATACTGCACCGAATCCGGGTTTTACTCCGCAGTTTCAGCAACAGCCTCGACCACAGGTTCAGCAGTTTAACAATAATCAGAACCGTGTACAAAGAGCTCCGCAGTTTGATCCAATTCCAATGACCTACACAGAGTTGTACCCTGCTTTGATTGAAAGAGGTCTTGTTCAAACTAAAGCACCACCACCCGTACCTGAGAAACTCCCATGGTGGTACAAAGCTGAGGTCTCATGCCCTTATCATCAAGGAGCACCTGGCCATGATCTCGAGCATTGCATAGCTTTGAAACATGAAGTTCAGAGGTTGGTAAGATCTAATCTCCTCTCTTTCAGAAATTTGAATCCAAATGTGCAAGCAAATCCGCTGCCCAATCATGGAGGGCATGTTGTGAATATGGTGTATGGATGTCCTGGTCCCTATCGAGTCTATAATATCAATTTCTCAAGAGCCGATTTGGTACAAATGCACGCCACTCTCTGTCGAGGGCAGAATTTTCGCCAGCATCACTATGGTTCCTGTAGCATATGTTGTGTAGATCCTCACGGATGTTCGATTGTGAGAAGAGATCTCCAAGTACTGTTGGATAATGGTACTATTCAGATCTACAGAAATAGGGATGAAGATGAAGTTAACATGATAGGATGCTATCCGCATGAGCTTTTAGTCTCAGATATCAACTCGGAAATGCCTACAGTTAACATCATCGTTCCTCATTTCAACATGCCTGAGCGCATGGAAGTTACTTATAACAAGCCAAAGGTTCCTGTTGCTCCTTTGATCATTTGTCTACCTGGACCTGTTCCTTATGACTCTGACAAGGCAGTTCCATACAACTACAATGCTACAATGATAAAAGATGGACAAGAAGTTCCTTTGCCAACTCTCTCATCTGTCGAAAACATCGCTGATGTGAGTCGAGTAACAAGAAGTGGACGTGTGTATACTCCGCTACCTCCAAAGCAGCCTGTTGCTCCCGCAGCCGGGCAAAATCCTGTCAATACACCAGTAGGGAATCCTGTGGAAACTCCTGTCAGTAATACAAACATTGATTTTGGTCAATCCAGTGGAACCAATGTGAATCCTGATTTTGATGAAATTTTGAAGCTTATCAAAAGAAGTGAATACAAGATTGTGGATCAGCTTATGCAGACTCCTTCAAAAATCTCAATACTTTCATTGCTGTTGAACTCTGAAGCACATAGGGAAGCCCTGATGCGAGTCTTGGATCAAGCTTTCGTCGATCATGATGTGACTGTTGATCACTTTGATGGGATAATAGCCAACATAACAGCTTGCAACAATTTAAGCTTCTGTGATGAAGAACTCCCCGAGGAGGGTAGAAATCACAATCTTGCTTTGCACATTTCTATGAACTGTCAGTCAGACTCTTTATCCAATGTGTTAGTAGACACCGGATCTTCCTTGAATGTGATGCCAAAGACGACTCTTGCTCGCTTGTCTTACCAAGGAATGCCTATGAAATTCAGTGGTGTAGTTGTCAAAGCGTTTGATGGATCGCGAAAATTGGTTATTGGCGAAGTCAACCTTCCCATGACAATTGGTCCACGTACATTCCAAATCACCTTCCAGGTCATGGACATTCAAGCTGCTTATAGCTGTCTGTTAGGACGACCATGGATCCATGAAGCAGGGGCAGTAACTTCTACGCTCCATCAAAAGTTAAAGTTTGTAACAAATGGAAAATTGGTAACGATAAGTGGAGAACAAGCCTTGATGGTGAGTCATTTGTCCAATTTCTCTTTCATAAGTGCTGATGATGTGGAAGGAACTCAGTTCCAAGGTCTCTCTTTAGAAGACGAATCTTCCAAGAAGAAAGCATCAATCTCTTCTTACAAAGAGGCAGTGAAAGTAGTGAAAGATGGAACTACCACTGGCTGGGGGCAAGTTGTGATCCCTACCAAGAATGAAACTAGAGCAGGTCTCGGATGTTCACCAACATTCTCAAACTGCACCAAGAAGGATGAAACCCTTCGTCCGATCAAAGAAACATTCATTAGTGGAGGATTCCTTAACCCAATTCCTCAAGAGGTTAATGTCCTTATCGAAGAATGTATCGAAGAAGGTCTACCTGATCCTGAAGAAGAATGGAAATGTTATCTCAATGACTCGGGATACATATCTCCGGAAGAACCATATCCTCCTTCGGAGAAACCCAAAGGCAAAGAAACAGAGCCTGTTCCTGCAGAGATCTGGGACACCTTGGGACAACCAAGTGGAAAATATGATTATATGGTGAAATATAGTGCACCTGAAAGTTCAAAGGTTGCGATTGAAGATATCCAACCAACTGGATGGGGAGATTCCTTTGAATATAATAGTCAACCAGAAGAGGCTTATCAGCCCTGTCAATTTTCTCAGCAGCCTGAAATTACTGAAGATTTCGGATTCAATGCATCTGCCAAGGTTTACAATCCTGAAGATGGTTATTATCACATAAATGCCATTTTTGAAGATGAAGGGGAAGATGGTCCCGCAGTTGACTCAGAAAGTGTCTCTGACAATGAGTCTCTTCATCCTGGAGACTGGGAAATACATCCTGAAAATTCTGAAGATTGTGACTCGTCTTATGCTCTTCAAGAAGTAGAAGAAGACCGTTTCAACTCCACAAAGAACAAGGTTGACAAACCAGGACCTTCAAATCCTGCTCGACCAGCGGTCAATGTCAATACTGAAGATAATTCTGAGGAGAATTTTCCTGAATACATAATACACAGAGGAGTTCGTTGCTACTGGAAGGCTGTCGACGTTCCGAATGTTGTTCGCCGCTCAAAGTAATCACCTCGCTGTTATTTTGACCTCCTGCCTTGCCCAAAGCAGAGAGATGTTTTATAGGGCTTTGCTTTTAAATGTTCCGCCCAAATAACTTTGTGTATAGGGCTTTGTTTTAAAAGTTTCCCTCTTTGTCCTGCCCAAGACAAATGAGTTTGTGTTTAGGGCTTTGTTTCAAAAATGAATCATAAATAAAGCGTCATTTTGAATTCCCTACATTATATGTTTTATTTTTGCTTTTTTTTTTTTCTGTAAATGGTAATCCTAAAAAACCAAAATGAAAAAAAAAACTTTTTCAAAAAAAATCTGCATACACTCTTGCATTCATAAATTTTCTGAAATAAATATAAATCACATGTGCAGATTAACTATTGATAAACCCATTGAATGCAATAACCCTATGCCCTCTCCCAACTTTGAGTTTCCTGTGTTCGAAGCCGAAGAAGAGGAAGAAGAGGAGATCCCGGACGAGATCTCTCGATTACTTAAGCACGAGGAAAGAGCCATTCTGCCTCACAAAGAGCCTTTAGAAAAGATCAACTTGGGTTCTGAAGAAGACAAAAAAGAAGTGACCATTGGATCGCTGCTTGATGCTGATGTCAAGAGTAAGTTGACAGACCTTCTCAAAGAATATGTTGACGTGTTTGCCTGGTCCTACCAAGACATGCCTGGGTTGGATACCAATATTGTTCAGCATTACTTGCCATTGAAACCAGAATGTCCGCCAGTTAAGCAGAAATTGCGAAGGACTCACCCTGATATGGCTAACAAGATCAAAGTGGAAGTTCAAAAGCAACTCGACGCAGGTTTTCTTGTCACCTCAGAATATCCTCAATGGTTGGCCAACATAGTGCCAGTTCCGAAGAAAGATGGCAAAGTAAGAATGTGTGTTGACTACCGTGACTTGAACAAGGCCAGTCCAAAAGATGACTTTCCATTACCGCATATCGACATGCTGGTCGATAACACCGCTAAGTTCAACGTCTTTTCCTTCATGGACGGGTTCTCCGGTTATAATCAGATCAAGATGGCTCCTGAAGACATGGAGAAGACATCTTTTGTCACCCCATGGGGTACCTTTTGCTACAAAGTGATGCCGTTTGGATTAAAGAATGCAGGCGCAACTTACCAAAGGGCGATGACTACTCTCTTTCATGACATGATGCATAAAGAAATTGAAGTTTATGTGGACGACATGATAGCCAAGTCCAGCACAGAAGAAGAACATATTGAATACCTTTTGAAGTTGTTTCAACGACTAAGGAAATATCAGCTTCGCTTGAATCCTAACAAATGTACTTTTGGGGTTAGATCTGGAAAACTCTTGGGGTTCATTGTCAGCCAAAGAGGAATTGAAGTAGATCCCGACAAAGTCAGAGCTATTCAAGAGATGCCTGCACCAAAAACTGAAAAGCAAGTAAGAGGATTTCTCGGACGATTGAACTATATCTCCAGGTTTATCTCTCAAATGACTGCTACATGTGGGCCAATTTTCAAGCTTCTCCGCAAAGATCAGGGGGTTGTATGGACTGAAGATTGCCAGAAAGCGTTCGACAGTATCAAAGAGTACCTGTTAGAACCACCAATATTGATTCCTCCGGTTGAAGGAAGACCACTAATCATGTACCTTACCGTGTTGGAAGAATCCATGGGCTGTATGCTTGGACAGCAAGATGAAACTGGTAAGAAGGAGCATGCTATCTATTACCTGAGTAAGAAATTCACAGACTGTGAGTCTCGTTACTCCATGCTCGAAAAAACATGTTGTGCTTTGGCTTGGGCTTCAAAACGTCTCCGCCAATACATGATCAACAATACTACTTGGTTAATCTCCAAAATGGATCCGATCAAGTATGTCTTTGAAAAGCCTGCCTTAACAGGAAGGATTGCCCGATGGCAAATGCTGTTATCCGAATATGACATTGAGTACCGTGCTCAAAAAGCGGTCAAAGGAAGCATTCTCGCCGATCACTTGGCGCATCAACCAATTAATGAATATCAATCTCTCAAGCTTGACTTTCCTGATGAAGATGTCTTGTACTTGAAAATGAAAGATTGTGACGACCCATTACCTGAAGAAGGTCCTGAGCCTGGATCAAGATGGGGCCTAATTTTTGATGGAGCAGTAAACGCTTTTGGCAATGGAATTGGGGCAATCATCATCACTCCCAAGGGTACTCATATCCCATTCTCCGCCAGATTGCTATTTGATTGCACCAACAACATCGCAGAATACGAAGCTTGTATCATGGGTCTCGAAGAAGCCATTGACTTAAGGATCAAGATCCTTGACATATATGGAGATTCAGCCCTCGTGATCAACCAAATCAAAGACAAGTGGGAAACTTACCACCCTGGCCTGCTTCCTTACAGAGATTATGCAAGACGTCTGTTGACTTTCTTCAACAAGGTTGAATTGCATCATATACCTCGAGATCAGAATCGAATGGCAGACGCCTTGGCTACTCTATCTTCCATGTTCAAAGTCAGTCACTGGAATGATGTGCCTAAAGTCAGAATTACGCACCTTGAAAGGCCCGCCTATGTGTTTGCAACTGAAGCAGTCATCGATGATAAACCGTGGTTTCACGACATCAAGCGCTTCCTTCAAACTCAAGAGTACCCACTTGGGGCATCAAACAAAGATAAGAAAACTCTAAGGAGACTTTCTGGCAGTTTCTTCCTGAACGGAGATGTGCTATACAAAAGAAATTTCGACATGGTTTTGCTCAGATGCGTGGATAGACACGAAGCAGACATGTTAATGCATGAAGTGCATGAAGGGTCCTTTGGAACTCATTCAAATGGGCATGCAATGTCCAAAAAGATCTTAAGAGCAGGATACTATTGGTTGACAATGGAATCTGACTGTTGTAAACACGCGAAGAGATGTCACAAGTGCCAGATCTACGCAGATAAGATCCATGTGCCACCGACTCTACTCAACGTTCTCTCATCTCCATGGCCTTTTTCCATGTGGGGTATCGACATGATTGGAATGATCGAACCGAAAGCTTCAAACGGTCATCGTTTCATCTTAGTAGCAATTGATTACTTCACCAAATGGGTCGAAGCAGCATCTTACGCCAATGTTACAAGACAAGTGGTTGTGAGGTTTATCAAGAACAACATCATTTGCCGATATGGTATTCCCAGCAAGATCATTACTGACAATGGTTCAAACTTGAACAACAAAATGATGAAAGAACTGTGTGAGGAATTCAAGATTGAGCATCATAACTCTTCTCCTTACAGACCAAAAATGAATGGCGCCGTCGAAGCCGCTAACAAGAACATTAAGAAGATTGTCCAGAAAATGGTCGTCACTTACAAAGACTGGCATGAAATGCTGCCATTTGCTTTACATGGATACCGTACTTCAGTGCGTACTTCAACAGGGGCAACTCCCTTTTCTCTAGTATACGGCATGGAAGCTGTGCTCCCCGTAGAAGTTGAAATCCCATCAATGAGAGTCCTCATGGAAACTAAGTTATCAGAGGCTGAATGGTGTCAAAGCAGATACGATCAGTTGAACTTAATCGAAGAAAAACGTATGACTGCTCTATGCCATGGACAGTTGTACCAAGCAAGGATGAAACAAGCCTTCAACAAAAAGGTTCGACCTCGTGAATTTCAAGAAGGCGACCTCGTGCTTAAAAAGATCTTGTCTTTTCAGCCAGATTCTAGGGGCAAATGGTCTCCTAATTACGAAGGCCCGTATGTTGTCAAAAGAACATTTTCTGGCGGCGCCATGATTCTTACAACCATGGATGGTGATGAACTCCCACATCCTGTGAATGCTGATGCAGTCAAGAAATACTTTGTCTAAAAAAATACAAAAGAACAGCTCGGTAAGTCGAAAACCCGCAAAGGGCGACTTAGGCAAAAATGAGCGTCTCGGTGGACTGAAAACCCGAAAGGGCGGTCCAGGCAAAAATTAGAGACAATAAACAGAAAAAATTCATCCTGGTAGATTGAAAACCTGAAAGGGCAATCTAGGCAAAAATTAGGGATTTATGACAAAGTAACTGCATCAGTCTGTACTTCGTCACCTGAGGAGTCTGTACTTCATCAAAGGATCTTCAAACAAATCATTGCCAATATGAAGCAACAAGCACAGTTGGAACTCAAAGTTGTTGGGGGGAATAGTGGTTATTGCTTTCAATGTAGCCTTTTCCGCATAATTACCATTTCCAACTTTTGTAAATACTCCATGGAATCACGCCTTTAGCTGATTACCATCCTATTAAATAAATTTGAGCCTTGTGCCCATTTGTTTGCAATCTTTAATTTCTTCCAGCTTACAAAATGACGCTTTAATTGTGTTATTCACTTTTGAAAAAAAAAAAGAAAAAAAGTTTTAAATGAATTTACTTTTCTTTTTCAAAATAAAAGCGAAATTTTCCTTTGAGTTGTGAACAACCGAAGGAACATCAACAGCTATCTCCATAGGACGAATCAAGGATTATGATAGGAAAATCTCTTCTATCCCCAGTGAAGATTGTCTTCTATCCCCAGTGTCGAAGATTTTCCATCTCCAGTAAAGAAGATTTTTCCATCTCAGTGAGAAAAAGATGCTTATCTTCCCCAGAGAAGTTTAAAGCACACAGCATCATTCATCACCTGTGTTATCTACACCGTGTTGAAGAACATTTGCCAAGTATCTGGTTGTATTGCGACGTCGGTCCTTCTCCAGTATATACTTCTTTGTCTGTCAGTATTGTCAGTATGCATGCAACATTCATGACATTCATCATTCATATGATAACACGATTTTATATCGTATATTTAGCCTAAAATCCATAGATATTTATAGCATTTTCCGTTTATTATGTTAATTTATTATGATATTACGCGTGTATTTGCTTTGTTTCAGGTTTTACACTTCAATTTCGACTATTTGCGAAAAGGAAAGAAAATTGAGCTTAAATGACCAATATTTATGCCTAAAAGATGAAAAGGGAGTGCTGAAGTGAAAGAAGGGTGCAATTAGGACCCAAAAGGCCCAAAAGAGATATTCAGCCCACCATGAATCAAAAGGCGCGTGGCCCAGACCTGCAAGCAAGTGGAGACGCACGTCTCCACGTTCTCTTCAGCCACGTCACCAAGAGGAGACGCCCGTCTCCAACTGCCCAAGATTTTCTCCACTTGAGACGCACGTCTCAAGTCTTCCTGAAGAAACGGAGACCCACGTCTCCACGCCCAGTCTGCAGAAAGTTCCTCAATTCACGGATTCCAACTGCAAACCTCCTCCTATAAATAGGACCTGCTATCCCACTTCCAAAGGGTCCGATTTCCTGCCAACGAAGTGCTGCCGAAATTGTACCGCGAACTGCTTTTCCTTATTCTGCTTTCATTTAACCGTCTATTTTCTCACAACGATTTCTACACTGGAAATTGTTGTGAACTTTTCATAGATCTAGCCTTACGTTAGGTTTATCGCTTTATTTTCCTTGTTTTTATTTTCTGCCATTTAAATTCCGAAGAACGATCCAGCCAACCTGTGGTGGAAGTTCGAGTACTTCAAGATTCAATTCAATCCAGATTTATTTTAATTCAGGTTTTTTATTTACCGCCTTATTTATATTATTTATTTGCATGATATATTATATGCCATTTAATATGCTTATTATTATGAACCGAACCGATTTATGCATGTTTAATCGTATTGATATGTCTGGCTAAAATATTAAAGGTGTCGGTATGTAGAGTAAGTTAACCGTAGGGATCCGAAATAAATTGGCTTAAATTATGTTTTATTAATTATCACTTATTTTTGGTTTATATGTCTAGTTTGATTAGTAAGTCTTAAAACCAATAGAGCGAAAGTTTGAGGGATTAGGACGGTCAAAGGTTAAAATCAATAGAGCGAAAGTTTGAGATCTTTAACTGGATAGTAGACATAGGACATTAGTTTTAAGGATGGCGAAAGCGTATTAAAACTAATTGGAACTTATTTATTTTCAAAAATTGTTTTTACACTCGAGCGGGATGGCGAAAGCGTACGTTAGGGATATTAGCATGTTCCGAGTCAACAGAGCGAAAGTTTGAGATTAGGAGATTTAAATAGATAACGACCTCGTAAAATAGGCATTTTATTAATTACATTGTTTCCAAAAAGCTCTTCTAAAATCTAATGGGATGGCGAAAGCGTACATTAGGATTAGGATAGTAGTCTGACTCAACAGAGCGAAAGTTTGAGACGAGGATTTTTAACCAATTGCAATTAGTAAAGATTTTTAATTTAATTATGCAAAAGCCAATGGACCTTCGGATTACCTTTTGTTAAACGAAATACATACTGATACCTGTCTTTTATTATTATTCTTTATTCTCTCACAATCACTTTCCCTTAGGAACAATCGAAATTTTAGTACTCCTAGCTTTACATAGTAACCTTAGATAACGGTAGATCGATTCATAGTCCCTGTGGATTCGATATCTTTTAAAACTACACGACACGACTGTGCACTTGCAGTTATCAGATTTATAGACACGTAAAGTCGCGATCAAGTTTTTGGCGCCGTTGCCGGGGACTATTTAAGTCGATATCGTAACTCACTGTTACACCGTAGAGACTAGGAAAATTCTTCCCTTTCTTTTTGAACGATTGTATGCCAAATACTCGTTCACAAGGAGGAGACTTAATACAACGAATTAACGAGATCGAACGTTTCATTAACGTTAAACGTCGAGCTCGCAACCTTCCCGAAGTAGCAGAAATTCCGATTAATCAGGAATTGATTTTTACTGATCAAATCAATCAAATCACCCCGAAGTTAGAGATGGCTGCTATTCGTCCTCTTAGAGACTATGCCGCTCCTTCGCGCGCTGAACCGCATTCAAGTATCGCACCACCTGCGATTGAAGCGAACAATTTCGAGCTGAAACCTTCACTGGTCCAAGCTGTTCAACAGAATCAATTCTCTGGAAGCCCTGTAGACGACCCCAATCTCCATTTATCTGTGTTCGTGCAATACGCCGACACTATCAAAGCCAACAACGTTAGTTCCGAAGCTATTCGATTACGCCTTTTTCCTTTCTCCTTGAGAGATAGAGCGAGAGCGTGGCTTCAATCCCTGCCTTCCAATTCCATAACTACGTGGGACGAATTGAAGAGAGTATTCTTAGCAAGATACTTTCCGCCTAGCAAAACTGCCATGCTTAGAGGTCAAATCAACGGATTTACCCAGAAAGATAACGAATCGCTTTTCGAAGCTTGGGAACGTTACAAGGACATGCTTAGAATATGCCCTCATCATGGACTCGAACCATGGCTGATCATCCATACCTTTTATGGTGGTCTCTTATATAACACTAAAATGACTATAGATGCCGCTGCTGGCGGAGCATTAATGGACAAACCCCATGATGAAGCATACAAACTCATAGAGAACATGGCACAAAACCATTACCAATGGGGAGGAGAACGCGCCGCTCTAGAGAAAGCCCAAACCAAAGGAGGAATGTACGAAATTAGTGGTATAGACCGCGTTAACGCTAAAGTAGACGCTTTAACTCAAAAGATCGAGAATTTGACCATCACTCCTTCAGCCACCGCTGCCGCTGTAGCACCTAACTGCGAGATTTGTGGATTGACTGGGCATGTAGTTGCTGAATGCCAACTCTTGACTGGAGTCCCATCTGATCAAGTAAATTACGCTCAAGGAAACCCTTATTCTAACACGTACAACCCTGGATGGAAAAACCACCCGAACTTTTCTTATAAGAACAACAATGCGTTGTACGCGCCTGGACAAGCACCTGCTGTACCACCTGGCTACCAAAAAGCGCCTGTAGCTGCTCAAAACACCCCTAGGAAGTCAAACCTAGAAATCATGATGGAGAACTTCATAGCTTCCCAACAACAAACCAATAAAGACTTCCTGAATCAAAACATCCACAATAGCGAGCAACTAAAACAACTATCGAACAAAGTAGATGCTTTAGCTACGCATAACAAAATGTTAGAAACTCAAATCTCACAAGTAGCTCAACAACAAGCACCTACTGCTGCCCCTGCTGGCACGTTTCCTGCTCAACCACAACCTAATCCTAAAGGACATGCGAACGCGATAACACTACGAAGTGGAACTAATTACGATGGACCCATAGATCCTAGAACCCAAAACGTACCCATGTCACAACAAGAGCCAAAGGAAACCCAAAAGAAAACAACCGACGAACAAACTGCTAAGACTCATGAGAACAATAACGAAGTGGAACCCGAAAAAGAGAAACCTTATGTTCCACCACCACCTTACAAGCCACCAATCCCTTACCCTCAAAGATTAGCCAAATCAAAAACCGAAGCGCAATTTAAAAGATTTGTAGAACTTCTGAAGCAATTAAACATAGCCATACCATTCACAGAAGCCATAACTGAGATGCCTTCGTACGCTAAGTTCTTAAAAGAAATCTTATCAAACAAAAAGAAACTCGAGGATAACGAAACTATAACGCTTACCGCTGAATGTAGCGCTATCATCCAAAACAACATGCCTCCAAAACTGAAAGACCCTGGTAGTTTCTCTATACCCTGCGTAATTGGAAAAACCATCATAGAGAAAGCCTTGTGCGATTTAGGAGCTAGTGTTAGTTTGATGCCTCTTTCGACCTGTAAGAAACTCAATCTAGGTGAGCTTAAAGCAACAAGAATGTCTCTTCAACTAGCAGACCGTTCAGTCAAATATCCTGTAGGAATGTTAGAGAATATCCCTGTTCGTGTAGGTCAATTCTACATCCCGACTGACTTCATCATTATGGATATCCAAGAAGATTCTAACATCCCGATCATTTTAGGAAGACCATTTTTAGCGACCGCTGGTGCAATTATAGATGTAAAGCGAGGAAAGCTTACTTTCGAAGTAGGAGAAGAGAAAATAGAATTTATCCTTTCCCAATTCCTAAAAGCACCTTCTATAATTGACACATGCTGTTCTGCTGACATAATCGACGAGTGTGTCAAGGAAATAAAATCCGAACCAAATAAGGAAACCGAAACCCTAAGAATTCCTATGCCGCCAATTTTTGAAGATGACAACTGGCGTGAGGAATATCAAGATAACCACCTGAGTGAATGCTTAGCTTTAACCCCTGATCCTATACCTGGACCAAAGAAACCTGCTATAGAGCTGAAGACACTTCCTACCGATCTTAGATACGAATTTCTAGACGAAGAACTAAACCGACCAGTTATAGTGAACGCCAACTTGGGACGAACCGAGACTGAAAAATTACTTAATGTCCTAAGAAAATACCCTACCGCTTTAGGATACAACATATCAGATCTGAAAGGTATAAGCCCTTCTCTGTGTATGCACCGCATTATGCTCGAAGACAATAGTAAAACCTCTAGGGAACATCAAAGGCGAATAAATCCTATTATGAGCGATGTGGTTAAAAAGGAAATCCAAAAACTGCTAGAAGCTGGAATAATATATCCTATATCTGATAGTAAATGGGTTAGCCCTGTTCACGTCGTACCAAAGAAAGGAGGAGTCACTGTAATCACTAACGCAAAAGGAGAATCTGTAGCACAACGTACCCAAACTGGATGGAGGATGTGCATTGACTATAGGAAGCTAAATAAAGCTACCCGAAAAGACCATTTCCCTTTACCTTTCATAGATCAAATGCTCGAACACCTAGCTAAACACTCACATTTTTGTTATCTGGATGGATACTCCGGATTTTTCCAAATTCCTATCCACCCTGACGACCAAGAGAAGACCACATTCACCTGTCCTTATGGTACATTCGCCTATAGACGAATGCCTTTTGGACTCTGCAATGCACCCGCGACCTTCCAAAGATGCATGATGGCAATATTTGCCGACTTCCTAGATGGAATAATGGAGGTCTTTATGGACGACTTCTCTGTCTGTGGAGGAAGTTTTGAAACATGTTTAGAAAACCTTGAAATGGTGCTTAAACGATGCGTAAGCGTAAACCTAGTCCTTAATTGGGAAAAATGCCATTTCATGGTTCGACAAGGAATTGTACTTGGACACATCGTATCCGATAGAGGAATCGAAGTTGATAAAGCAAAAATCGAAATTATCGAAAACCTTCAACCTCCCAAAACCGTTAGAGAAATAAGAAGTTTTCTGGGACATGCTGGTTTTTACCGACGCTTCATTAAGGATTTCTCTAAAATAACCAAACCCTTAACTGAACTACTCATGAAAGACGCCGAATTTGTTTTCACCGATAAATGCACTGAAGCATTTCAAACGCTTAAACAAGCATTGATCTCTGCGCCAATTATGCAACCTCCCGACTGGAATGAGCCTTTCGAAATAATGTGTGACGCAAGTGATTATGCTGTAGGAGCCGTTCTAGGACAAAGAAAGGATAAGAAACTACATGTCATATATTATGCGAGTAGAACCCTAGACGAAGCTCAGATGAATTATGCCACGACAGAAAAAGAACTATTAGCTGTCGTATTCGCATTAGACAAATTCCGTTCTTACCTGGTAGGAGCCAAAATAATCATATACACTGACCACGCCGCCATTGGGTACCTCCTAACCAAAAAGGACGCTAAACCAAGACTCTTGAGATGGATCTTGTTACTACAAGAATTCGACCTGGAAATTAAAGATAAGAAAGGCACTGAAAATGTCGTAGCAGATCACCTCTCTCGATTGGAAAATCTGAAACCCGAACAAGTACCAATTGACGATGATTTCCCTTATGAAAGACTCATCGCCCAATTAGAAGCAAATGAATTCGAACCATACCATCCAAACTCTGAAACCGAGAAATTAGCTGAAATAGCTTTAGCCCGATCTGACGCACCTTGGTATGCAGATTTCGTAAATTACCTAGCTGCTGGTGTGCTTCCTCCTGATCTAAGCTACCAACAGAAAAAGAAATTCTTCCATGACCTAAAACATTACTATTGGGACGACCCACTCCTTTTCAAAAGAGGCCCCGATGGAATCTTTAGACGTTGTGTACCCGAGGAAGAGATAAGAAGCATAATAACACACTGTCATTCTGCACCGTGTGGAGGACACCATAGCACATCTAGAACCTGCGCCAAAATCCTTCAATCTGGACTTTTCTGGCCCAACCTGTGGAAAGACGTCTATTTTGCTGTACTAAGCTGTGATAGATGCCAACGAACTGGAAACATTTCAAGACGCGATGAAATGCCTCAAAAAGGCATTCTAGAAGTAGAAATATTTGACGTCTGGGGAATAGACTTCATGGGACCGTTTCCGTCATCGTTTGGAAATCAATATATACTCGTAGCCGTCGACTATGTTTCAAAATGGATAGAAGCTATCGCCTCTCCTACAAACGATACACGAGTAGTTATTAAACTTTTCAAAAACGTCATCTTTCCTAGGTTCGGTGTGCCAAGATTGGTAATTAGCGATGGTGGTTCCCATTTCATTTCAAGAATACTTGAGAAACTCCTTCGAAAATATGGAGTAAATCATCGAATAGCCACACCATATCATCCACAAACAAGCGGTCAAGTAGAAGTATCTAACCGTGAAATAAAACAAATATTAGAGAAAACTGTTGCTATATCGAGGAAAGATTGGTCAACCAAGCTAAATGAAGCTTTATGGGCTTATAGAACAGCTTTCAAAACTCCAATAGGAACTACCCCATTCAAACTCGTTTATGGAAAATCATGCCACCTACCAGTAGAGCTAGAACATAAAGCCTATTGGGCCATTAAGAACTTAAACCTAAACTACACTGCCGCTGGTGAGAAACGACTTCTAGACATAAACGAATTAGAAGAACTTAGACAAGACGCTTACGAAAACGCCAAAATCTATAAAGAGCGAACGAAAAAATGGCACGACAAGCGTATATCTAGGAAAAATTTTAGCATAGGCGATAAAGTGCTCTTATTTAATTCTAGGCTAAAATTATTTCCTGGTAAGTTACGATCTAGATGGTCTGGCCCTTTCGAAGTAACTAACA
Organism: Vicia villosa; assembly: GCF_029867415.1. Lineage (NCBI taxonomy): Eukaryota > Viridiplantae > Streptophyta > Magnoliopsida > Fabales > Fabaceae > Vicia > Vicia villosa. Next base: position 123,043,933 of record NC_081181.1, on the reverse strand, counting down.
TATTTCCGAGTGGAGCGATAGAAATCAAAGGCGAAACCGTCAAACCTTTTGTCGTAAATGGGCAACGTCTTAAGTATTACCATCATCTCGAATACGATGAAAACATCGAAGTTTTTAAACTTGACGAACTGCCCGTTTTTTCGAAAAAATAGTTTTCTATTTTTAAATCGTCGAGCTTACGACATTAAACAAAGCGCTTGGTGGGAGACAACCCACATTTATTTATTCTTCTATTTTATTTTATTAGAACTTTAATTTTTCTATATTTTTTATTTTATTTTTATTTTTCATTTTTAAAACTTTATTCTATTTTTAATCTTAATTTTAATCATTTTTGATTTTTCATACATCTTATAATAATTATTATAATTATAACTACTATCTTGATTTGAGAAAATATTTCCGTTATAATTATATCTATTATTATAACTTGTTACCTAAGCTTAATTTTAATTTTTTTATTTTAAATTAACACTAGCCTAATTCTAACTTATCCTAATATTTTCAACTTCTAGGTTTTTCATTTAATTACTAACTACGATGCAAGAAGTTGACAATATGGAAGTTGTGTTCCGTGGTAGAGGACAAGAAGCAAGATTTAACAAGCTGGCTGAAAGACACATGGAATTGACTTGCTATCCTCACCAACCAACTATGGTGAAGCTTGGTATCGAAGAAAGCATCCTACACCTGCTTAACCAAATCGGTTGGACTGGTTCTCACTTGTTCCGCAAGTTTAGCACTTATCGGAAGCTCACTCTGGAATTCCTGAGCTCCCTGACCTATCTTCCAAACTGTGGACAAGGGCTGAAAAAAGGAGTTATTCTCTTTAGAATCTTTGGTATGGAGTTTAATTTCTGCATCCGAGATTTTGCTGAAATGTTAGAACTACCTCATGGACCTGATGCATACGCCCAAGTAGCTGAAGAAAATCTTCCATACTGGGAGTTGGAAAAATACTGGGGCAAGATCACTGGAAACGACAACCCTGAAGAGAATGAATTTCAATCTGAGAATATCCACAATCCTGCTTTCCGCTACTTTCACAAAATCCTTGCTCACTATATTTTTGGCAAACCAGATAATGTCACTGAAGTAACTAGAGAAGAGTTGTTCATCATGTTTTGTACATCTCAGAATCGTCCGGTCAATGCCATCGCATTCATGCTAACAAACTTCGAGCGCATCACGCAAGACGAAGTTTCACCCATTAGGATTGGCGGATTTGTCACTATGATCGCTAATGCCATAGGAATGAGAGTGCCTTTGCTTAGATTGACACCTTTTGGTACCCATACCTCTATGGACATCAATTTCTGCTTTAATCGAGGTATCATCGGTAATCTTGGACCTGATCGTTTTGAATTGCTCATTGATAACAAAGTTTGGTATCAGTTCACCTTACCGAATCCTAGGACAAGTGTGCACAACCCTACCAACTGGCTTTACTATGGTCAGATTCCTGAGAGAGAGCCATCACCTGAGACTCCTCAAGCTTATGAACATTTTGATGAGGAAATGCCTGCATCTGAATCTGAACCTGAAACACCTCCTGGTTATTATGAACCTCTTCCTGTTGATGAACCCATTCCTGACTATGAACCTCTTCCTATTGACGAGCCTGTATCTGAGTATGAGCCTGAAACTCGTTCTGAAGATTCCGTTGAAGATCACACTGTTGATATGACTGATGTCGAGGTCGAGCAACAACAACCCGCTACATCCACCGCATCGGTGAATCAAAGAATGCCTAATCTGAATACGCACGAACAAGCAATCAATGCGCTACAACAAGATGTACAACATGTGCGCAACGAGCTTCACACTTTGCAAATGCATTTCTTCGATTTCATCGACACCGTCAATGCTCAGTTCGACGAAGTTTTCAAACACATTCAGTCTAATCAGAACAACAATAGACGTGGCTAGATGTTACCGTATTAGATTATTAGATTTTTATTTCTAGTTTTAGTAATTTCTATTTCTAGTTTAGATTTTCATTCTTTCTGCACTTTTCCATTCTGCTATTGTTAACACTCAGTACTGATTTAATTTTAAAATGCAATATTTTATTCACTACTGCTGTTGTGTTATATTACACTGCTATTAACTGCTATATATATTTGCCTGGCTATCACTTTTTGCTGTTAATGGTATTGAAATTCGACACTGTTCTGAACTGATGGACACCTTTTTGCTATTAATGGTATCTGTCAGCACTGTCTGGTCACTTGCATGCGTGACCCACCTGCCTACAACAGGAGACGCACGTCTCCATCTGTGTGGGGCCAGCTGACACGAACCAAAGGAACAGGAGACGCACGTCTCCATGCTCTGCCCCAGCAGACTGGCTGCCTGAGACGCACGTCTCCCAAGGCTAGCAGTCTGCATTTGACCACGCAGACCACTCTCTTTCCCTCTTGAATTTTGAATTTGAATTTCAAAATTCATCTTTCAATCTTCCTCATTCTTCCCCTATTTATTCCATTTAAACTCCATTAACCTCATTCATCCTCCATCATTCACCTCTTAAACTCCATTCATTTCCCATTTCTCTATTCTATTCAAAATTCAAACACCACCATTAATCCATATTTAATTCTCCATTTACCACACCATTTTCAAACCTCACTATAAAACCACACCACCACCACTCTTATTCTTCACAACCTTCATACCATTTCTTTTCTACCATTCTAATACCATCTTTATTTTTCATCTTCAAACTCATCATGCCTCCACGTTCAATCATCCGTAGTGTGCGTCCTGAGAGACCACCCCCTAACCTTAACAATATTATATTCCGCGAAGACGACAATGATGCTCAAAGAACCAAATACCTCGCTTTCTACGAACGTTCGGTTGTTCCCACAAAATTTGTGAACACCGAATGTCTCGAAACTCTAGGCCTCATTGATGGTGTTACCCGTTTACTCACTAAATCTAGCCTACACCATCTCTGTACCGAACTCGTACCCACTTATGAGCCTCTCGTCTTAGAATTCTTGAGTTCTTTCAGTTACGACACTCCTTCTGATCAACCACTCTCAACCGGTAGCATCCGATTTAGGATGTTCAACCGTGAATATACACTGGATCAAGAAGTTGTGGCTACGTACTTGAATTTCAATACATCACCGAATGCTCTCCGCAATATCTTTCAAGAACTCAATGGTCGTTCATGGGAACAACATGCCTTCGACCTATGGTTTCACCTCACTGGCGAAGTTCAAACTGGTTGGAGGGCCCTACATGCTTCTCACATTCAAAACCCCGCTATACGTTATTTTCAACGTGTTTTGGGGCATACTATTTTTGCGCGATCCAACAACCACAAGACGTCGCCGTGTTCGTACAAGAGGCGCAAGCAGTTCTCGAAACCGCAACAATGAGGAGTAGTTCTTATGCACTGAGGACATTGCATCATCTAAGTCTGGGGGAGTCGTATTATTTATATTTCCTTTAGTTCCCTTCAGTTTATTTCCCTTCCTTGTAATGTTTTTCTAATTCAATAAAAGAATATTTATGGAATTTAAGTCTTATATGTATAATTCCGTAGTTATTTCAATTTCTTCCATTTTCTTGAGCCATAACAAAAATTTTTGCTCCTAAACGATAAACGCAAACCCCACACGTTCAAGAAATACGAAGCTACTCAATCACTCAACGAACCGAAACTGAATTAGTCAATATCCTTATTATCGCAACACTCTAAAACCCCTGAGTATACATAACCGATTTGAATACCCGTTATACCAAAACCATCGACTTTAAGTTTTGAAATAACCCTTAGTAGTTTATTCTAGCAGTCGGCACCGTCTTAGATACAAACTACGCAGAGAGTCGATGAATATAAGTGTATGATCCTCATAATAATTATGTGTTCAGCTATAAGAAGAAATGTGCCTACTAAGTAAGGTGATCCTCACAAGATCATTTAACCTAACGGTCGCAAATCTCGTATACAAAGAATCTAAAAACTCACTGTCGATTGGTTCAGAAGTCATCTGGTAATGAACTTGGTAGGAAGGACTATTGTCCGATTCCCCACAATCTACAAGTGAATGCTAAGGAGTATACCACATATTGTGCCAGAACTCCATGAGAAGGATCATAGTCACTAACCGACTACTCTGCTATGTGCGTGTCAAGATAATGGGCTTAATGTGATTGCGCGCGAATGAAAAGGGTGAAACATGATGACAAGTCAAATAGGTCGAGCTATAATGGCATGATTCGGATTGGTATGCATACTGGGAGTTGTTTAGTGTTGTTACTATAGGTTTATTGCTAAGATTCGTTATTTCCGAATAAGAACACTATGTAGCTAAGTATGACTGAACGACGTGGTGGAAGTGTGTTTCATTTATCTTTATCTTCTTATTTTGCTTGAGGACAAGCAAAGGTTCAAGTCTGGGGGAATTTGATAACACGATTTTATATCGTATATTTAGCCTAAAATCCATAGATATTTATAGCATTTTCCGTTTATTATGTTAATTTATTATGATATTACGCGTGTATTTGCTTTGTTTCAGGTTTTACACTTCAATTACGAATATTTGCGAAAAGGAAAGAAAATCGAGCTTAAATGACCAATATTTATGCCTAAAAGATGAAAAGGGAGTGCTGAAGTGAAAGAAGGGTGCAATTAGGACCCAAAAGGCCCAAAAGAGATATTCAGCCCACCATGAATCAAAAGGCGCGTGGCCCAGACCTGCAAGCAAGTGGAGACGCACGTCTCCACGTTCTCTTCAGCCACGTCACCAAGAGGAGACGCCCGTCTCCAACTGCCCAAGATTTTCTCCACTTGAGACGCACGTCTCAAGTCTTCCTGAAGAAACGGAGACCCACGTCTCCACGCCCAGTCTGCAGAAAGTTCCTCAATTCACGGATTCCAACTGCAAACCTCCTCCTATAAATAGGACCTGCTATCCCACTTCCAAAGGGTCCGATTTCCTGCCAACGAAGTGCTGCCGAAATTGTACCGCGAACTGCTTTTCCTTATTCTGCTTTCACTTAACCGTCTATTTTCTCACAACGATTTCTACACTGGAAATTGTTGTGAACTTTTCATAGATCTAGCCTTACGTTAGGTTTATCGCTTTATTTTCCTTGTTTTTATTTTCTGCCATTTAAATTCCGAAGAACGATCCAGCCAACCTGTGGTGGAAGTTCGAGTACTTCAAGATTCAATTCAATCCAGATTTATTTTAATTCAGGTTTTTTATTTACCGCCTTATTTATATTATTTATTTGCATGATATATTATATGCCATTTAATATGCTTATTATTATGAACCGAACCGATTTATGCATGTTTAATCGTATTGATATGTCTGGCTAAAATATTAAAGGTGTCGGTATGTAGAGTAAGTTAACCGTAGGGATCCGAAATAAATTGGCTTAAATTATGTTTTATTAATTATCACTTATTTTTGGTTTATATGTCTAGTTTGATTAGTAAGTCTTAAAACCAATAGAGCGAAAGTTTGAGGGATTAGGACGGTCAAAGGTTAAAATCAATAGAGCGAAAGTTTGAGATCTTTAACTGGATAGTAGACATAGGACATTAGTTTTAAGGATGGCGAAAGCGTATTAAAACTAATTGGAACTTATTTATTTTCAAAAATTGTTTTTACACTCGAGCGGGATGGCGAAAGCGTACGTTAGGGATATTAGCATGTTCCGAGTCAACAGAGCGAAAGTTTGAGATTAGGAGATTTAAATAGATAACGACCTCGTAAAATAGGCATTTTATTAATTACATTGTTTCCAAAAAGCTCTTCTAAAATCTAATGGGATGGCGAAAGCGTACATTAGGATTAGGATAGTAGTCTGACTCAACAGAGCGAAAGTTTGAGACGAGGATTTTTAACCAATTGCAATTAGTAAAGATTTTTAATTTAATTATGCAAAAGCCAATGGACCTTCGGATTACCTTTTGTTAAACGAAATACATACTGATACCTGTCTTTTATTATTATTCTTTATTCTCTCACAATCACTTTCCCTTAGGAACAATCGAAATTTTAGTACTCCTAGCTTTACATAGTAACCTTAGATAACGGTAGATCGATTCATAGTCCCTGTGGATTCGATATCTTTTAAAACTACACGACACGACTGTGCACTTGCAGTTATCAGATTTATAGACACGTAAAGTCGCGATCACCCAGAAAGACAGAAATAAAAGGGAAGGAATGTGTTTGGAAGAGGATTCGACGAATTTTAGAAAAAAATTTTTTTTTGAAGACTGGATAACTCAGTTTTTGAGGGAGTTTCATGATCCAAGACTACGACACGTCTGAAGATTGATTCATCCAAAAATTGTTGTAATGAATACTGTTTTTATCTTAATTTTATTTTCTGTTATGAGTAGCTAAACCCCCCATTGCTAGGGGGGTGACCCTGATTCGGATTGTAATAATTCTGTTATATTGATGCAATGACAATTTAGTTTTCATATCGTTGATTTGTTCTATATCTGTTCTTAATGCTTTATTCGTCGGACAAATGGATTCTGATTGTGTATGAATAATTTAACTGGACGGAAATTATTTGTGGATCTGTGTATGAACATTTGATAAAAAATATAACCTAGGACTAGGGATACGTTATCATAAACGGAATTTCTTGTTTCTCGAATTTTGAACCATTACAGTAATTATCTCTGGCCATAGTAATTAGGTGATGGTATCAAAGATCTTTTCACTAAGGACTTAGGACTAGACGCTCTTGAGAACCGGTAATCAATTGTTGATAATGATGTTATTGCATTGATATGATGAAATTGTTACAGGAAGAATCATTCACCGAACCCCTAGCAAGGTACTTATCTTTGTTTATCGTTGATTTATTTTTAGTGATTTTAAATATAATTTTAGTCATAATTTTAGAACATCAAACAACAATCCCCATGTTATTTTGTTTAATTGAATCATTATAAAACTTGTATTTCTTACGCAATCCTCGAGATCGATACTTGGAATTGACCCACTTTATTACTACATCGGTAAAGATAGTACACTTGCTATTTTCAGATCACTTGGTAACGGAGAGGATAGTCATGCGCTTGTCTCTTATCAACTTATCCAAGAGTTAAAGACGCATAAAGATTCTTACACACAGTTAAATGGAGAGAAAGATAAATTTAAAGTGTTTTACGAATCTCTTGTTCCTTGGTTGAGCGGTCACGCACTGGTGTCAAAATGGATGAGATTCCCGGAAATGGGGCATCTTATTGCTTGTGCATATGATAGGGTGTACATTGAATTGACGCGATACAGGTTATCGGAAACCTTTTCCCCGGTCCGCACCACCTAGAAATCCAAATGATCGCGTCATATGTATTGGATGGCTTGCAAAATCAAGTCATTTTGTACAAGTTTACTTGAAATCGAGATGCCCCATACCACCTACGTTATCGAAATGAGCAACTCATTCTACCGCAAATGCCGAGACGTGGCCGGATCGTTTTGTTGATAGGATGCATGAATTCGAAAGATTAAACAACATCGAAAAGGAATCGAATGCGAAAAAGTAAAAGATGGAACCACCAATAGACTTAGCCGACGACACTTGTTTTGATTTGTTTTGAGTTTTGAAAGTGTAATATAGTCACTAATTAACATTGCAATGTAATCAATTTTTAACATTACAATATGCTAACGTTCCTTATTATTTTGTTCTGCTGTAAAAAAGTAACAATGAAAGTTTCATAGATGTATCTACAGAAGGTCCTTAATTTGCAGTCTCTGGGTATTTTCTGTAGATATACCTACGGAACCGAAATATCTGAGTAATTTTCTTGGATATAGCTACGGAAAGCTCTGTGATAGGAAATGGGTGATCCATATTCACCTAGGTTTTCTATAAATTTGGGGTTTCTTATGTTGTCTTTCACACAAACACAAAAATGTCTCAATATGATATCAATATCCATTGGTATGCCGCAAGTGTCTCCTACTCCGACGGTAAAATACCCGGGTGTAGCGGGGAAAATCTGAGATCGAAGCCATAGGATTGACTCGACTCAATATTTTAGTGAAAGTCGCCACCGCGCTTTATTGTTTCCAAAGGAAAAGGGAAAAGAACGAAAAAACCCAAAGTTTGTTTTCAAAACAAAAAGAAGAGATCTTAGGTACGGGTGTTGATTATACAAGGGGAAGGTTTTAAGCACCCCTCATATCTGTGGTACTCCACAGGAACCTTTTTGAAAATCTGTGTCGTGTGTGCTAAAAAACGGTGTGTTTTATTTTTAAAATAAGCTCGGCAAGACATTAAGTCTTGTGCCTACATACCTCCTCGGTGCAATGGAGAAGTCAGAGCTAATGTAGTTCCTCTTAAAGGGAAAACGTTTTAAAAACGAATAAACACTTTATCATCGTCGGAGAGAAATACTCAGCCATTGATCTTGAGCATGAGAACAAATGAGTTCTTTGCATCGCAAATGAAAGAAGGGCTCCAACTCGGATAAAATCAACGAGTATGCCACTAGCTCTCTCACGCGGAAAAGATCTCATTATATCAATCAATTTCAAAATCGTGGGGTATAACCACTCGTTTCGACAATTAACAGTGTCTAAACTTTTTGAAGAAAAGGCCATTGAAGGCAAAAGATAGTTTTTAAAGAAAAGGTTTTGAAAATATTGCAAACATAAGAAGGTTTTTGAAAAAGGGAGAAGATTTTGAAAATTAAAGAAGGGGAGGAGATGAAGAGGCTATCCTATTGCGTAAAATAAAAGCTAAGGAAAAGAACGGTCTAACCGAAGAAGAAGCCAACACTTGACATTGTGAGTCAAGGTAGATTTCCCATCCTTTAGAATATCAATACTAAACCAACATTATCACTTGGGGATCCAGATGAAATTATTATCTTAGCACCACTTTGCATTAAGCACATTAAAATTCTGACGAAAATCAGGCAGAGTAACGGCTGTTTTCGGGTAAAATCCTTATATCAATGCCTTGGAATTAACCATCAAGGGCTTTCAAGGAAATACCTGCACATACAAACAGACAACAATCCAATGCCAGACAGACAGAATAACAGCAGAGTAACAATGTCATAAGGGTCCAGAGGTACTAAGTCCATAAGTCCAAATCTCCAAAATGCTAGGGATAGTAACCAATAGTCCAAAAGATAGCTTTATGTGTTTTTTAGATTTTCGTTATTTATTAGTGTTTTAGCATAAAAGTAAAGTATGGTCCAAGTGGACAAAAAGAAAATAGCGGAAACATAAACATATGTCCAAATGGACAAAAAGAAAATAGCGGAATATAAACGTCAAAATGGACAAAGGAAAAATAGCGGAATGTAAATATGATGAAATGATAAAATAAAGCGATAAAGTGAGAAATATAAAGAGCGGTATAATAAAGTGCGGAAATTAAAGTTAGTTGTTAGATGTTAAAGATAACCATCTTGAAACTTGTCAAGTATGTTATCAAAGTTAGTAATAAAGATCGATGGTGAGTGAAGGATGTTCTCGGATTTAAATTCAATGGACATTTATCAGAAGCTTGATAAAATCATAGCGACTACACGATAAACTTCCATAAGTCATAAATCAACCGCATACAATTCTCTTCCATATTTGATCTTTTTTGATTCGGGACACGAAATATTGCGCTATGTTAAGCAGATCGCCAAGTGATTTATGTAGAAATTACCCTACAACGAGGCCGGTCAAAACTTTATGTGCTAATGCATGCGAGAGAAATGATATGTAGATCATTCTCCGAAAGCAATACCGCACGAAAAGAAAATAGGTAACGATCTAGTCTTTACTAAGAATCCATAAGAATTCTCAAAGTATTAAGACTTTCATCGATCAAAAGAAAAAAAAAGAGAAGAAGAAGATAAAATGCATAAAGTAAAACCAACTCACACTATCATTAATATCATTCATCTAATATTATGGATTTGGTCCTTTCAAACCTATCAACATTCTAGATCCAATGATATTAATGAAGTGGAGGAAGTAGGAAGCCAAAACAAGCATAAAAAAGGCAAAAAACCACATTCTGCCAGCAGGAAATCGATTTACCTCTGTAGGAAATCGATTTCCTGAGTGCAGAGTTCAAATTTTGAAAAAAAATAAGGTGGCAATCGATTTCCTATAGAGGGAAATCGATTTCCTGCACGCAGCATTCAAAAAATCAGCATTAGGAGGCATAAAACTTGACTTAAGCAAACATACAAACACCTTATGATCACACATCAATTGGAGCACGAATTTTCCATCAATTCACCATCAAATAGGACCAATATAGCATCAAAGATGCATCACACACAAGCACAAAAGAATCACATTATGATGGATGAATAAAGATGAAGAAAATTACCAAATCTTGAACAAAACTTAGATCTACTTCAAGAATCACCAACACAAATCTTGATCTCTCAACAATTGAAGAAAAAAGAGTGAAATGGATGGTGGTTTAGCTCAAAGTTTGTGAGGTTCAAGATGTGACTCACAAACTTTATGAAAGATAAAGAGCTTTGGTGAATTTGGTAAGGATGAGGAGAGAAATTGCAAGGGGTTTTTTTGGCTCTCAAAGCTTGAGAAATGAATTTGCAAGAACTTTTTTGGCTATCAAAGCTTGAGAAATGAGGGAGTAGAGACCTCTATTTATAGGATGGGAGTAAGAGTAGTGGCAATTTGGTCTTTTTGCATTTGGTAATTAATTTGTGTTTAATTGGTATTTAAATGGTAAAAATGGTAAAATGGGGTTAAAAAAGGTTTAATGAAGGGAATTAATTTTGATAAGGTGGAAAATTGGTAAAATGACAAAAATGATCAAAGAAAATTGGTGCCAAAATGATGTCAAACTTCCCTCCTTATATTTTTTTGAATTTTGCGCACAGGAAATCGATTTACCTCTGTAGGAAATCGATTTCCACCTTCAAATTTCCAAAAATTGTTTGCTTGCACTGTTTTGATTTTTGCCCGATCTTTTACCTGTAAAATATGAACAAAAGAGACAAAATACATATTTTTGGATTTTGGTTAGTATAAAACAAATAAAAAGCTAGAAGTGCTTGATGATTCCCCTCAAAGGAAAAATGATACCTCAAGATTGTGATCTTGATTGATGATTGAAATGCAAATGATGTATGATCTTAGGGTCAAAATTTGGGGTATGACAGATGCCCCTATTTAAGTTTCTTCTATCCGGAGATGTGAGGGTTAAAGTCCTCAGCTCGACGTGATTAAAGAGACTTAAATATAACACACACAATTTTTGAACCGAAGGTATAATGTGATGCTAGTGGATGCATCAAGTATGATTATGGAATAGAGAGAAATATAACATCACTGGGGGATGAGAAAGGATTCCACTGGGGGAAAAGGTATACGTCATCTAGGAATAGAATCGGACTTCACAAAAGAAAGAAACAGTCGACAGAAGCTTTCAAGATAAAACATGATTGAACTTTGAGAAGAGAATATCTGAGGCCTACATGAATATGGCTACATCAAATGAATATCAAGGTAAAACATGATTGGACAACTTCAAATGACAACCAAGGTAAAACGTGATTGGGCAACATCGAATGACAATCAAGGTAAAACATGATTGGATATCGTCAAAGGATAATCAAGGTAAAACATGATTGAATAATCATCAACGGACAATCAAGGTAAAACATGATTAGATAATCATCACAGGTCCATCAAGGTAAAACATGATTGGATGTCATTAAGGGATAATCAAGGTAAAACATGATTGGATAACATCAAATGACAATCAAGATAAAACATGATGGAAGGTAACCAAGATAAAACATGGTCGAAAGCGATCAAGATAAAGCATGATCAGAGACAATCAAGATAAAACATGATTGAAGGGAACCAAGATAAAACATGGTGGCGATCGGGATAAAGCATGATCAGAGACAATCAAGATAAAACATGATTGAAGGGAACCAAGATAAAACATGGTGTAAATCTTTCAGGAATGACACTGAAAGAAGAGAGAGAAATCATAACGTCCAGGAATGGCCCTAAATGAAGAAAGGATACATCAAGGAACAACAATAGACGGACAAGACAAACAAGTATCTGTTTTGGATAGGTGCCAAGTAAGTTGGACTTTGATCTCAAGGTGAAGATGTTGATAGCAACAGGACCTCGGAAAATGCAAATGAGTATGAAATTTGTTTCAATGCATGATGTTGAATTTTTTTATGCACGATACATGATCAATGCAATGCAATTGTTTGTGACAACTGAGGGAGACTCTTTTGTGAGGCAAGATTAAAACCCTGATTCCTCAACACGAGAACTCTGCCAACTCTGCTTGGGAAGAAGATGCTTAAACACACTTCTATTACACCGGTAACTGTATCAAAACGATGATCCTTTGAGAAGGGCTGATAAAACTGCTTGGGGATTGCTGAAGAAGATTGCCCCTGATTGAGTGATTGTTGTAAGTTAACCGATCATGGCTTCAGTTGAACTGTACTGGGGATGAACTGATCATGGCTTCAGTTGAACTGTATGTTGGGATGGCTTGCCCCAGTATAAGTCTTGAAAGGATATTCTGATCAACAAATCTTGACTGAACATCTGAACAACAGGATCTTGAAATAACATGCCCCTGATAGGATCACTGATCAAGTTTCTCGACTGTTTGAACTTCCTGAAAGATGAGTGCTTACTTGCAAATAAAATGTTCGTTCAAGAATGGTAATTTTAATGCAATGCTCAAAGAATATTTTTGAAATCAAAATCATTATTGGAATGATGTTATTGATGTAAAGCAAATGGAATCACTGGTCAAAACATAAAGGTTAGGACATTCAAAGTGAAAGATAAAGCAAAGATATGATATCAAAGCAAATGATTGGCAAATCTCATGGGAGTCAGCTTACGTAACCTTGTTGTAGTATGCTTTCAAACAAACCTTACTTCAATTAGGTCTTTCATAGGTTGTAACGTGGCCAGGTTCACGGTTTTAGAAACAAAGGATATAAGGCTCAAAATTTGATTGTACCCACCCCATCTTCGTGATGATCTCCAGTCCTAAACTCAATTAGTTCAACTTATGCATTTAGGTTCCAAGAGACTTTTGGAATTGCACCTTTGTAATGATAATAGCTCCCAAGCTAAGAGAACTTTTGAGATAGCAGTCACTTCTTCCTTTTTGTTGTCACAACATTTTGTTGTTTGAGGAATTTATTGACTTCTCTTTTTTCATCTTTTTCTTTTGATATCCCTAACTTTTGCCTGAACTGTTTATTTTTGAACTTACAGTCAGCGGGATGCCTCTTTTTTTTTGCGTAAGTCATTTTTGGTTTTGACTTAGCAGGCTTTTCTTTAATTATATATTTTTTGATACTTTGTTTTAAGATAGTGACTGCCTTGCTTAATGATTGATGAACCATCATTGGCTTTTGATTGACATCTCCAACATTTCTCTGATGTATGCGGAGGAACGCTTGTGATTGAAACCTTTGTTGAAAGGTGTACTGAATGATTCTCTTGCAATAGAATGCACAGCCAAATTAACTGAGAACTACCCTGCCCCAAGTTAAATGCGAGTTTTTTTTTGTACAGAAAGAAACACCAACTTCGAAGGCTCAGAGGGGTTGACAAGGGATTAACTTCCTTATTTCTCCAGTGTTTGGGAATTGAAACAATGTCTGTACATCATCAGCAAAGTTTTATTTGAAAGCATACAGTTCAACAATTTGGGTATTTCGTTGTCATCATCCTCCCTCCAATCTTTGCATAAAACACAAGTTTGATAGAGAAAGCAAATGGAAGAAAAAGTTTTGTAAACGAAGGTATAAACATAAACACAGTGGATGTTAATGAATTCAAAATATGCAATGCTCATTTAATTAAAATCACCATTCAGAAACAATCAAAGTTTGAAAGCAAACAATACAATGAAGGAAATACAAACAGTATAGAAACAAGGCCTAGTGACTAATCAGCAACAAAGATGAGCTATCTCGTCTGAAACACTTGGCTTTAGGAAAATCGGGCTTTGACTTGTTTTCAGCCACTCTGATCTGGCAAAGGATTAGTGACAACATTGGGACCAACAACCTTGAAAGATAAAACATTTGTCCTCATCAACTCTTGCACTCTAGTCCTCAGTGCATAACAGCCTTCTAAATCATGACCTACACCACCTTGATGAAACTCACAGCAAAGATCAGACTGAAATCCTTTGGAAGGAGGATCTCGAGGAGGAGGCATGGATCTTGTTGTGATCAACCCTTTTCGAACCAAAGCAGGATATAATTCAGTGTACGACATAGGAATAGGATCAAAGCGAGTCCTATCACGATTTTGATCTTGTTTCTGCTTTTTGTTACCTTGAGAAGGAACAGACAACGAATGTTGATGTAGAGTCCTACGAAGCACTGATCGAGGAAAGCAAACAAGTGTTTCCTTCTCTACTCCAAAATATGAATCACATGACATAACAGATGGTTGCCCCTGATTTGGAGTAGCAACGGAAAAGGCTAGAGGAGCATCCACTTGCTTTGTATCAATCGGAGGAATGTTGCATTCTCTCTTCAACAAGACTTGCAGGATTTCCACAATCTGATCCATCTGGCTTTTCAACCGGCTAACCTCTTCTCTTATCAACTCTTGGTCTTGTTGAAGTTCTTCCATACTCTTCAGATACATGCTTCTAGTTCAATGTGTCGAGGAATCAGCTTGACAGATAAGCAAACCACTCTGAAGATGGAGACAGACGAGATTAAGTTTTCTGGACAACCTGGACGTATGTATGCAAATGATGCAATTGCTGTTTTTTTTGTTTTTTTATTTATTCGATTTTCAAAGAATTCAAGTTATTAATTTGTAAACATCAAAACATGAAGGAGGTAAATCCTATACTGGATCAAAGCTTTGATCAAGTTATCATCAAGATCAATCATCCATTTTGGTGGATTAGAGTTTTCACCCCATCAACACCCAAGATCCATTGAGTTTGATGAAACTTATGATGTTTACAAAGAAAGAACTATGAGTTCCTTGGAAATCAAATGAATGCATGGATGTATGGTTTATGCATCAATCACAATTAAGATCACACATGGTCGCACAAACAAGGTTCAAAGGTTCGACGTCACGAGCATGGAGTCAAAGTTAAGAACCACCCACAAAGGTATGTACTAGGGAATTTTGTACCTGCCGAACGGGTTCTACAAAGGTTCCCAGAGTTTTCAATCTTCTATCGGATACTACCGGCACGCACAATTGCTCATGGGCGCCAATAATATGCCTAAAAAGACCTCGTCTAAGCGTAGCATCGCATGACAACAAGCTCAAATTGGTACTTGACCTTGTTTCTGCGCTACATCCTAAAAAGGCTTAGATGGGTTAAAAGGGTTCTAGGTCATTCAGCTTCTACGGACACTCACTATTGAAAGTAATAGCGTTCTTACGATAGTTCGTAACAACATCTACTACCTTCCATGAGGCCTCCACTGATTAGGGTTCCACCATATGACGCTCATGCTAAGGATTGCTCCTGACATGCGACTATTGGTCTTACCACCTCCTATCTCAAGTTACTCACCAAAGTCCGGGCTAGGACTTTATCTCATCACAGAGGAACCATCGAGCACCAAAAAGAAAATAAAGAAAATAAACAAACAAAGCACACAACAATATATACAGATAAAAACACACAGATAAACAAAAATAGGCTTAACACACTTAAAACTGGATCCCCAGTGAAGTCGGCATTTTTTCTGTAGCGGGGAAAATCTGAGATCGAAGCCATAGGATTGACTCGACTCAATATTTCAGTGAAAGTCGCCACCGCGCTTTATTGTTTCCAAAGGAAAAGGGAAAAGAATGAAAAAACCCAAAGTTTGTTTTTAAAACAAAAAGAAGAGATCTTAGGTACGGGTGTTGATTATACAAGGGGAAGGTTATAAGCACCCCTCATATCTGTGGTACTCCACAGGAACCTTTTTGAAAATCTGTGTCGTGTGTGCTAAAAAACGGTTTGTTTTATTTTTAAAATAAGCTCGGCAAGACATTAAGTCTTGTGCCTACATACCTCCTCGGTGCAATGGAGAAGTCAGAGCTAATGTAGTTCCGCTTAAAGGGAAAACGTTTTAAAAACGAATAAACACTTTATCGTCGTCGGAGAGAAATACTCAGCCATTGATCTTGAGCATGAGAACAAATGAGTTCTTTGCATCGCAAATGAAAGAAGAGCTCCAACTCGGATAAAATCAACGAGTATGCCACTAGCTCTCTCACGCGGAAAAGATCTCATTATATCAATCAATTTCAAAATCGTGGGGTATAACCACTCGTGTCGACAATTAACAATGTCTAAACTTTTTGAAGAAAAGGCCATTGAAGGCAAAAGATATTTTTTAAAGAAAAGGTTTTGAAAAGATTGCAAACATAAGAAGGTTTTTGAAAAAGGGAGAAGATTTTGAAAATTAAAGAAGGGGAGGAGATGAAGAGGCTATCCTATTGCGTAAAATAAAAGCTAAGGAAAAGAACGGTCTAACCGAAGAAGAAGCCAACACTTGACATTGTGAGTCAAGGTAGATTTCCCATCCTTTAGAATATCAATACTAAACCAACATTATCACTTGGGGATCCAGATGAAATTATTATCTTAGCACCACTTTGCATTAAGCACATTAAAATTCTGACGAAAATCAGGCAGAGTAACGGCTGTTTTCGGGTAAAATCCTTATATCAATGCCTTGGAATTAACCATCAAGGGCTTTCAAGGAAATACCTGCACATACAAACAGACAACAATCCAATGCCAGACAGACAGAATAACAGCAGAGTAACAATGTCATAAGGGTCCAGAGGTACTAAGTCCATAAGTCCAAATCTCCAAAATGCTAGGGATAGTAACCAATAGTCCAAAAGATAGCTTTATGTGTTTTTTAGATTTTCGTTATTTATTAGTGTTTTAGCATAAAAGTAAAGTATGGTCCAAGTGGACAAAAAGAAAATAGCGGAAACATAAACATATGTCCAAATGGACAAAAAGAAAATAGCGGAATATAAACGTCAAAATGGACAAAGGAAAAATAGCGGAATGTAAATATGATGAAATGATAAAATAAAGCGATAAAGTGAGAAATATAAAGAGCGGTATAATAAAGTGCGGAAATTAAAGTTAGTTGTTAGATGTTAAAGATAACCATCTTGAAACTTGTCAAGTATGTTATCAAAGTTAGTAATAAAGATCGATGGTGAGTGAAGGATGTTCTCGGATTTAAATTCAATGGACATTTATCAGAAGCTTGATAAAATCATAGCGACTACACGATAAACTTCCATAAGTCATAAATCAACCGCATACAATTCTCTTCCATATTTGATCTTTTTTGATTCGGGACACGAAATATTGCGCTATGTTAAGCAGATCGCCAAGTGATTTATGTAGAAATTACCCTACAACGAGGCCGGTCAAAACTTTATGTGCTAATGCATGCGAGAGAAATGATATGTAGATCATTCTCCGAAAGCAATACCGCACGAAAAGAAAATAGGTAACGATCTAGTCTTTACTAAGAATCCATAAGAATTCTCAAAGTATTAAGACTTTCATCGATCAAAAGAAAAAAAAGAGAAGAAGAAGATAAAATGCATAAAGTAAAACCAACTCACACTATCATTAATATCATTCATCTAATATTATGGATTTGGTCCTTTCAAACCTATCAACATTCTAGATCCAATGATATTAATGAAGTGGAGGAAGTAGGAAGCCAAAACAAGCATAAAAAAGGCAAAAAACCACATTCTGCCAGCAGAAAATCGATTTACCTCTGTAGGAAATCGATTTCCTGAGTGCAGAGTTCAAATTTTGAAAAAAAAATAAGGTGGAAATCGATTTCCTATAGAGGGAAATCGATTTCCTGCACGCAGCATTCAAAAAATCAGCATTAGGAGGCATAAAACTTGACTTAAGCAAACATACAAACACCTTATGATCACACATCAATTGGAGCACGAATTTTCCATCAATTCACCATCAAATAGGACCAATATAGCATCAAAGATGCATCACACACAAGCACAAAAGAATCACATTATGATGGATGAATAAAGATGAAGAAAATTACCAAATCTTGAACAAAACTTAGATCTACTTCAAGAATCACCAACACAAATCTTGATCTCTCAACAATTGAAGAAAAAAGAGTGAAATGGATGGTGGTTTAGCTCAAAGTTTGTGAGGTTCAAGATGTGACTCACAAACTTTATGAAAGATAAAGAGCTTTGGTGAATTTGGTAAGGATGAGGAGAGAAATTGCAAGGGGTTTTTTTGGCTCTCAAAGCTTGAGAAATGAATTTGCAAGAACTTTTTTGGCTATCAAAGCTTGAGAAATGAGGGAGTAGAGACCTCTATTTATAGGATGGGAGTAAGAGTAGTGGCAATTTGGTCTTTTTGCATTTGGTAATTAATTTGTGTTTAATTGGTATTTAAATGGTAAAAATGGTAAAATGGGGTTAAAAAAGGTTTAATGAAGGGAATTAATTTTGATAAGGTGGAAAATTGGTAAAATGACAAAAATGATCAAAGAAAATTGGTGCCAAAATGATGTCAAACTTCCCTCCTTATATTTTTTTGAATTTTGCGCACAGGAAATCGATTTACCTCTGTAGGAAATCGATTTCCACCTTCAAATTTCCAAAAATTGTTTGCTTGCACTGTTTTGATTTTTGCCCGATCTTTTACCTGTAAAATATGAACAAAAGAGACAAAATACATATTTTTGGATTTTGGTTAGTATAAAACAAATAAAAAGCTAGAAGTGCTTGATGATTCCCCTCAAAGGAAAAATGATACCTCAAGATTGTGATCTTGATTGATGATTGAAATGCAAATGATGTATGATCTTATGGTCAAAAATTGGGGTATGACAGATGCCCTTATTTAAGTTTCTTCTATCCGGAGATGTGAGGGTTAAAGTCCTCAGCTCGACGTGATTAAAGAGACTTAAATATAACACACACAATTTTTGAACCGAAGGTATAATGTGATGCTAGTGGATGCATCAAGTATGATTATGGAATAGAGAGAAATATAACATCACTGGGGGATGAGAAAGGATTCCACTGGGGGAAAAGGTATACGTCATCTAGGAATAGAATCGGACTTCACAAAAGAAAGAAACAGTCGACAGAAGCTTTCAAGATAAAACATGATTGAACTTTGAGAAGAGAATATCTGAGGCCTACATGAATATGGCTACATCAAATGAATATCAAGGTAAAACATGATTGGACAACTTCAAATGACAACCAAGGTAAAACGTGATTGGGCAACATCGAATGACAATCAAGGTAAAACATGATTGGATATCGTCAAAGGATAATCAAGGTAAAACATGATTGAATAATCATCAACGGACAATCAAGGTAAAACATGATTAGATAATCATCACAGGTCCATCAAGGTAAAACATGATTGGATGTCATTAAGGGATAATCAAGGTAAAACATGATTGGATAACATCAAATGACAATCAAGATAAAACATGATGGAAGGTAACCAAGATAAAACATGGTCGAAAGCGATCAAGATAAAGCATGATCAGAGACAATCAAGATAAAACATGATTGAAGGGAACCAAGATAAAACATGGTGGCGATCGGGATAAAGCATGATCAGAGACAATCAAGATAAAACATGATTGAAGGGAACCAAGATAAAACATGGTGTAAATCTTTCAGGAATGACACTGAAAGAAGAGAGAGAAATCATAACATCCAGGAATGGCCCTAAATGAAGAAAGGATACATCAAGGAACAACAATAGACGGACAAGACAAACAAGTATCTGTTTTGGATAGGTGCCAAGTAAGTTGGACTTTGATCTCAAGGTGAAGATGTTGATAGCAACAGGACCTCGGAAAATGCAAATGAGTATGAAATTTGTTTCAATGCATGATGTTGAATTTTTTTATGCATGATACATGATCAATGCAATGCAATTGTTTGTGACAACTGAGGGAGACTCTTTTGTGAGGCAAGATTAAAACCCTGATTCCTCAACACGAGAACTCTGCCAACTCTGCTTGGGAAGAAGATGCTTAAACACACTTCTATTACACCGGTAACTGTATCAAAACGATGATCCTTTGAGAAGGGCTGATAAAACTGCTTGGGGATTGCTGAAGAAGATTGCCCCTGATTGAGTGATTGTTGTAAGTTAACCGATCATGGCTTCAGTTGAAATGTACTGGGGATGAACTGATCATGGCTTCAGTTGAACTGTATGTTGGGATGGCTTGCCCCAGTATAAGTCTTGAAAGGATATTCTGATCAACAAATCTTGACTGAACATCTGAACAACAGGATCTTGAAATAACATGCCCCTGATAGGATCACTGATCAAGTTTCTCGACTGTTTGAACTTCCTGAAAGATGAGTGCTTACTTGCAAATAAAATGTTCGTTCAAGAATGGTAATTTTAATGCAATGCTCAAAGAATATTTTTGAAATCAAAATCATTATTGGAATGATGTTATTGATGTAAAGCAAATGGAATCACTGGTCAAAACATAAAGGTTAGGACATTCAAAGTGAAAGATAAAGCAAAGATATGATATCAAAGCAAATGATTGGCAAATCTCATGGGAGTCAGCTTACGTAACCTTGTTGTAGTATGCTTTCAAACAAACCTTACTTCAATTAGGTCTTTCATAGGTTGTAACGTGGCCAGGTTCACGGTTTTAGAAACAAAGGATGTAAGGCTCAAAATTTGATTGTACCCACCCCAT
Organism: Vicia villosa; assembly: GCF_029867415.1. Classification (NCBI taxonomy): domain Eukaryota; kingdom Viridiplantae; phylum Streptophyta; class Magnoliopsida; order Fabales; family Fabaceae; genus Vicia; species Vicia villosa. The sequence continues at coordinate 123,023,178 of NC_081181.1, read as the reverse complement.
CTTCGTGATGATCTCCAGTCCTAAACTCAATTAGTTCAACTTATGCATTTAGGTTCCAAGAGACTTCTGGAATTGCACCTTTGTAATGATAATAGCTCACAAGCTAAAAGAACTTTTGAGATGGCAGTCACTTCTTCCTTTTTGTTGTCACAACATTTTGTTGTTTGAGGAATTTATTGACTTATCTTTTTTCATCTTTTTCTTTTGATATCCCTAACTTTTGCCTGAACTGTTTATTTTTGAACTTACAGTCAGCGGGATGCCTCTTTTTTTTTTGCCTAAGTCATTTTTGGTTTTGACTTAGCAGGCTTTTCTTTAATTATATTTTTTTTGATACATTTTTTTTTAAGATAGTGACTGCCTTGCTTAATGATTGATGAACCATCATTGGCTTTTGATTGACATCTCCAACATTTCTCTGATGTATGCGGAGGAACGCTTGTGATTGAAACCTTTGTTGAAAGGTGTACTGAATGATTCTCTTGCAATAGAATGCACAGCCAAATTAACTGAGAACTACCCTGCCCCAGGTTAAATGCGGGTTTTTTTTTTTGTACAGAAAGAAACACCAACTTCGAAGGCTCAGAGGGGTTGACAAGGGATTAACTTCCTTATTTCTCCAGTGTTTGGGAATTGAAACAATGCCTGTACATCATCAGCAAAGTTTTATTTGAAAGCATACAGTTCAACAATTTGGGTATTTCGTTGTCATCATCCTCCCTCCATTCTTTGCATAAAACACAAGTTTGATAGAGAAAGCAAATGGAAGAAAAAGTTTTGTAAACGAAGGTATAAACATAAACACAGTGGATGTTAATGAATTCAAAATATGCAATGCTCATTTAATTAAAATCACCATTCAGAAACAATCAAAGTTTGAAAGCAAACAATACAATGAAGGAAATACAAACAGTATAGAAACAAGGCCTAGTGACTAATGAGCAACAAAGATGAGCTATCTCGTCTGAAACACTTGGCTTTAGGAAAATCGGGCTTTGACTTGTTTTCAGCCACTCTGATCTGGCAAAGGATTAGTGACAACATTGGGACCAACATCCTTGAAAGATAAAACATTTGTCCTCATCAACTCTTGCACTCTAGTCCTCAGTGCATAACAGCCTTCTAAATCATGACCTACACCACCTTGATGAAACTCACAGCAAAGATCAGACTGAAATCCTTTGGAAGGAGGATCTCGAGGAGGAGGCATGGATCTTGTTGTGATCAACCCTTTTCGAACCAAAGCAGGATATAATTCAGTGTACGACATAGGAATAGGATCAAAGCGAGTCCTATCACGATTTTGATCTTGTTTCTGCTTTTTGTTACCTTGAGAAGGAACAGACAACGAATGTTGATGTAGAGTCCTACGAAGCACTGATCGAGGAAAGCAAACAAGTGTTTCCTTCTCTACTCCAAAATATGAATCACATGACATAACAGATGGTTGCCCCTGATTTGGAGTAGCAACGGAAAAGGATAGAGGAGCATCCACTTGCTTTGTATCAATCGGAGGAATGTTGCATTCTCTCTTCAACAAGACTTGCAGGATTTCCACAATCTGATCCATCTGGCTTTTCAACTGGCTAACCTCTTCTCTTATCAACTCTTGGTCTTGTTGAAGTTCTTCCATACTCTTCAGATACATGCTTCTAGTTCAATGTGTCGAGGAATCAGCTTGACAGATAAGCAAACCACTCTGAAGATGGAGACAGACGAGATTAAGTTTTCTGGACAACCTGGACGTATGTATGCAAATGATGCAATTGCTGTTTTTTTTTTTGTTTTTTTATTTATTCGATTTTCAAAGAATTCAAGTTATTAATTTGTAAACATCAAAACATGAAGGAGGTAAATCCTATACTGGATCAAAGCTTTGATCAAGTTATCATCAAGATCAATCATCCATTTTGGTGGATTAGAGTTTTCACCCCATCAACACCCAAGATCCATTGAGTTTGATGAAACTTATGATGTTTACAAAGAAAGAACTATGAGTTCCTTGGAAATCAAATGAATGCATGGATGTATGGTTTATGCATCAATCACAATTAAGATCACACATGGTCGCACAAACAAGGTTCAAAGGTTCGACGTCACGAGCATGGAGTCAAAGTTAAGAACCACCCACAAAGGTATGTACTAGGGAATTTTGTACCTGCCGAACGGGTTCTACAAAGGTTCCCAGAGTTTTCAATCTTCTATCGGATACTACCGGCACGCACAATTGCTCATGGGCGCCAATAATATGCCTAAAAAGACCTCGTCTAAGCGTAGCATCGCATGACAACAAGCTCAAATTGGTACTTGACCTTGTTTCTGCGCTACATCCTAAAAAGGCTTAGATGGGTTAAAAGGGTTCTAGGTCATTCAGCTTCTACGGACACTCACTATTGAAAGTAATAGCGTTCTTACGATAGTTCGTAACAACATCTACTACCTTCCATGAGGCCTCCACTGATTGGGGTTCCACCATATGACGCTCATGCTAAGGATTGCTCCTGACATGCGACTATTGGTCTTACCACCTCCTATCTCAAGTTACTCACCAAAGTCCGGGTTGGGACTTTATCTCATCACAGAGGAACCATCGAGCACCAAAAAGAAAATAAAGAAAATAAACAAACAAAGCACACAACAATATATACAGATAAAAACACACAGATAAACAAAAATAGGCTTAACACACTTAAAACTGGATCCCCAGTGAAGTCGGCATTTTTTCTGTAGCGGGGAAAATCTGAGATCGAAGCCATAGGATTGACTCGACTCAATATTTCAGTGAAAGTCGCCACCGCGCTTTATTGTTTCCAAAGGAAAAGGGAAAAGAACGAAAAAACCCAAAGTTTGTTTTTAAAACAAAAAGAAGAGATCTTAGGTACGGGTGTTGATTATACAAGGGGAAGGTTATAAGCACCCCTCATATCTGTGGTACTCCACAGGAACCTTTTTGAAAATCTGTGTCGTGTGTGCTAAAAAACGGTTTGTTTTATTTTTAAAATAAGCTCGGCAAGACATTAAGTCTTGTGCCTACATACCTCCTCGGTGCAATGGAGAAGTCAGAGCTAATGTAGTTCCGCTTAAAGGGAAAACGTTTTAAAAACGAATAAACACTTTATCGTCGTCGGAGAGAAATACTCAGCCATTGATCTTGAGCATGAGAACAAATGAGTTCTTTGCATCGCAAATGAAAGAAGGGCTCCAACTCGGATAAAATCAACGAGTATGCCACTAGCTCTCTCACGCGGAAAAGATCTCATTATATCAATCAATTTCAAAATCGTGGGGTATAACCACTCGTGGCGACAATTAACAATGTCTAAACTTTTTGAAGAAAAGGCCATTGAAGGCAAAAGATATTTTTTAAAGAAAAGGTTTTGAAAAGATTGCAAACATAAGAAGGTTTTTGAAAAAGGGAGAATATTTTGAAAATTAAAGAAGGGGAGGAGATGAAGAGGCTATCCTATTGCGTAAAATAAAAGCTAAGGAAAAGAACGGTCTAACCGAAGAAGAAGCCAACACTTGACATTGTGAGTCAAGGTAGATTTCCCATCCTTTAGAATATCAATACTAAACCAACATTATCACTTGGGGATCCAGATGAAATTATTATCTTAGCACCACTTTGCATTAAGCACATTAAAATTCTGACCAAAATCGGGCAGAGTAACGGCTGTTTTCGGGTAAAATTCTTATATCAATGCCTTGGAATTAACCATCAAGGGCTTTCAAGGAAATACCTGCACATACAAACAGACAACAATCCAATGCCAGACAGACAGAATAACAGCAGAGTAACAATGTCATAAGGGTCCAGAGGTACTAAGTCCATAAGTCCAAATCTCCAAAATGCTAGGGATAGTAACCAATAGTCCAAAAGAGAGCCTTATGTGTTTTTTAGATTTTCGTTATTTATTAGTGTTTTAGCATAAAAGTAAAGTATGGTCCAAGTGGACAAAAAGAAAATAGCGGAAACATAAACATATGTCCAAATGGACAAAAAGAAAATAGCGGAATATAAACGTCCAAATGGACAAAGGAAAAATAGCGGAATGTAAATATGATGAAATGATAAAATAAAGCGATAACCATCTTGAAACTTGTCAAGTATGTTATCAAAGTTAATAATAAAGATCGATGGTGAGTGAAGGATGTTCTCGGATTTAAATTCAATGGACATTTATCAGAAGCTTGATAAAATCATAGCGACTACACGATAAACTTCCATAAGTCATAAATCAACCGCATACAATTCTCTTCTATATTTGATCTTTTTTGATTCGGGACACGAAATATTGCGTTATGTTAAGCAGATCGCCAAGTGATTTATGTAGAAATCACCCTACAACGAGGCCGGTCAAAACTTTATGTGCTAATGCATGCGAGAGAAATGATATATCATTCTGCGAAAGCAATACCGCACGAAAAGAAAATAGGTAACGATCTAGTCTTTACTAAGAATCCATAAGAATTCTCAAAGTATTAAGACTTTCATCGATCAAAAGAAAAAAAAGAGAAGAAGAAGATAAAGTGCATAAAGTAAAACCAACTCACACTATCATTAATATCATTCATCTAATATTATGGATTTGGTCCTTTCAAACCTATCAACATCCTAGATCCAATGATATTAATGAAGTGGAGGAAGTAGGAAGCCAAAACAAGCATAAAAAAGGCAAAAAACCACATTCTGCCAGCAAGAAATCGATTTACCTCTGTAGGAAATCGATTTCCTGAGTGCAGAGTTCAAATTTTGAAAAAAAATAAGGTGGAAATCGATTTCCTACAGAGGGAAATCGATTTCCTGCACGCAGCATTCAAAAAATCAGCATTAGGAGGCATAAAACTTGACTTAAGCAAACATACAAACACCTTATGATGACACATCAATTGGAGCACGAATTTTCCATCAATTCACCATCAAATAGGACCAATATAGCATCAAAGATGCATCACACACAAGCACAAAAGAATCACATTATGATGGATGAATAAAGATGAAGAAAATTACCAAATCTTGAACAAAACTTAGATCTACTTCAAGAATCACCAACACAAATCTTGATCTCTCAGCAATTGAAGAAAAAAGAGTGAAATGGATGGTGGTTTAGCTCAAAGTTTGTGAGGTTCAAGATGTGACTCACAAACTTTATGAAAGAAAAAGAGCTTTGGTGAATTTGGTAAGGATGAGGAGAGAAATTGCAAGGGGTTTTTTGGCTCTCAAAGCTTGAGAAATGAATTTGCAAGAACTTTTTTGGCTATCAAAGCTTGAGAAATGAGGGAGTAGAGACCTCTATTTATAGGATGGGAGCAAGAGTAGTGGCAATTTGGTCTTTTTGCATTTGGTAATTAATTTGTGTTTAATTGGTATTTAAATGGTAAAAATGGTAAAATGGGGTTAAAAAAGGTTTAATGAAGGGAATTAATTTTGATAAGGTGGAAAATTGGTAAAATGACAAAAATGATCAAAGAAAATTGGTGCCAAAATGATGTCAAACTTCCCTCCTTATATTTTTTTGAATTTTGCGCACAGGAAATCGATTTACCTCTGTAGGAAATCGATTTCCACCTTCAAATTTCCAAAAATTGTTTGCTTGCACTGTTTTGATTTTTGCCCGATCTTTTACCTGTAAAATATGAACAAAAGAGACAAAATACATATTTTTGGATTTTGGTTAGTATAAAACAAATAAAAAGCTAGAAGTGCTTGATGATTCCCCTCAAAGGAAAAATGATACCTCAAGATTGTGATCTTGATTGATGATTGAAATGCAAATGATGTATGATCTTAGGGTCAAAAATTGGGGTATGACACCGGGCAGACGTTCAAACTCAACAATTACACCTCTCTCGACGATGTCATTGACGAAATCCACTACCGCCTACCTTACAGATACAAACAAAGGATTGTGAAGCTCGAGTATTGTTCACCATCAATTGACAACGAATGAGACGTCGTTTACAATAACTTTGGGCTCAAGAACCAAGAGGATGTTTTGGCGATGTGGCGAACGTATTTCGGTTTTGTAGAGAAAATCCCGCTCGAGTTGGTAGCGACGGTACGAAGAACGGTCGAGCAAATTTTAGAGTTGTGCAAGAGTCCACTGGGCTATTGAAATATAATATTTAAATTTCCATTGAAATCATCAATGCAATGCCAATTTTAATTTATAAAGGTTGTTTTTATCATTGCAATGTTGATTTTCTGGTTTTTTTTATGTGTTTCTTTAGTAAATATACATACGGAGAAACTTCGTAGATGTAACTACAAAATATTTTGACGTTGAATAAAAAAATGTGCGTCCGAAGATATTACTCAGAAAGTAGAGGGGTAATTTTGAAAGCGTACATGTGTTTTGGGATAAGAGTTTCTCCTTTTATTTTGGTTTCATGTTACTTGGAATACTACTTTTAAATTCCTTCATTTTAATACAGAAAATAGGATAGGGGAAACATTTTAACCCTTGAAAATTGTGTTTTGGTGTAATAGTTCTCCCACACTTGAAAAAAGAAAAGTAGGGATCCAATCCATTTCCTAAAAAGAAATAGAAAGTCCATTACTATAGTTTTGTGTGTAAATTACACATATTTTAAAGACATGTGAAACATGTTTAATATTTATTTAGCTTTATGGACACAAAATTAAACTATAGTAATGTACCCTCCATTTCTTTTTAGGAAATGGAGTGGATCCGTACTAAAAAAAATTAGATCAAAGGAGACATTATTGGAAAAAATATTAATTTATATACTACGCATTCGAAAGGGTATATCAGAAAAACAATGATATGCTTTCTTGATTGTTGCTGCTCTTATTGCAACTGCAACATATCAATCAGCACTAAGTCCTCCTGGTGGAGTTTATCAAAGTGATGGTGCTGCTAATTCCCAAGGAAAAGTTGCTTATGGTGCTACTAAGTTAATTTTTGAGTGACTTATGTTATCGAGTGATCCTAACGATGTTCAGGTAAAACATCTAGACTTTTATTACTCATAAGTAAAATTTGCTTAAAATATTAGAGGGGACGATATTTGGATAATTTGGTTCCTAACATTTTATAGAAAAAGATTAGTTTGCATCATTTGATGACATCTTATCATCCTATCTCACCTTAAAGTGAAAATTGCAACTTTTGAAACTTAGTTTGCATATTAATCTGTGAGTTGTGATAAACAAAGAGTTTCTCCCGAATTCACCATAACTTTTCAAATAAAAATAAAGGAAATTGTAGACAACTTAAAATGTCATCTTTCATATCTCTGTGGAAGGCTGAAGTTTTGTATAAAACCCTTGTGCATTTGGTTTGCATGTAATGCTGGAGTGGCAAAATCTTTAGCTATAACTCTTTCTTCCTTTACTATCATGTCATGGTTTATTTACTTAATCAATTACTATTTTATTGGTAAAAAAATAAAAGCATTTAAGAAGCATTGCTACCAACCCTAACTCCCCAAGCCTATCATTCTATGGGTTTGATTATTATTGTATTGATTATGGATTATGTGGAAATAGAATCTTGTATTTTAAGTTTTTTACTTCTTGATCCTGAATTGATTTTTGACTTGTGTGATGTAATGAATTTTTTATTTGTTCGTGCATTAATTGTGAAATCTACATAGTCTTTGAGAGGCAACATATGAAGAAAAAGTGCATAAAATTTAAAGAAAATAGGGTGTAAATATGTTGATATTCATAGTAAGTATTATTTATTTTACACCCAATTTTAATCAAAAAGGGTGTAAATTTGTTTGTTTAAATGTATATATGTAACAGTTTACACCTATTTTCTAATAAAAAGGGTGTAACATAGCATGTATTTACATCCATTTTCTATTAAAAGATGGTTTAACATTGAATTTATTTACACCTGTTTTCTATTAAAAAGGGTGTAACATAGCATATATTTACACTCGTTTTCTATTAAAAAAAGGGTGTAACATAAATGTATTTACACTCGTTTTCTATTAAAAAAAGTTGTAACATAGTATGCATTTACACCATTTTTCTATTAAAAAAGGGTGTAACATAGCATCTATTTACACCCAATTTTAAATGGGTGTAAATTTGTTAGACATTTCTCACTCGTTGAATTTACACCCTTCAATAATTGGTGTAAATTGCATAAAAAACGGATGTAAATTAACTTTTTGTACTGGTGAATGAAGTTGCTTAAATAAGCAAGTCAATAATTATCATAATTTAATTTTCACATAAATCTCAAAATGAATTTGATTAATTCATTTTAAAATGTTAACAAAAGAGGAGAAATTCTAGATTTTCCATTAAAATCACAAAAGTTTATAAAATAAGGATTATAATAGAGTATATATACTAGATATAAAAAAAAACTAAATTACCCTTACTAATATATAATATTATATAATATAATAATAAGAATAATAATATCTAATATCTTCCCTCAAACTCATGATGCATTAACAAGAAGCATCGAGAGTTTATCAATTAAGAAACAAAAATATTTAATGGAATGTCTCTTCATAAATAAATCAATAATCTGCAAAGAGAAACAGAGGAACAGTAGAATAATTGTTCTATGCTGAAGATGGTAACGAGTGAAGTAAAAATCGATCAATGTGTTTGGTACGTTCTGAAATATTGAGCTATAAGCAATTTGAATTGCACTTTTGTTATCACAATACATAGGAGTTGGTTTAGAAAGAGTTCACCCATATCCAAAAGTAACCAACAAAACCAAACTATTTTAGGAAAGATGGAGGCCATAGCACGATACTCAACTTCTGTAGAAGAGCGAAATATAATATCTGGTTTCTTAATTTTCAAATAAATAAGATACTCCCCAAGTGTCATACCCCAAAATTTTCCCATCATATTTCAAATAATTTGGTTCAAGCACTGAGGAATAAGCTCACTTACCTATCTCTTAAGCAACAAGCCTCCCACTAGGGTTTTGCTCTTCTCCAAGTAAAATCAGTTTTTGATCCCCCAGGTGGATTTCATGGCCTCCCATATGCCTCTAATTATCCTCATGCCAAGTTTCAAGCCCCGATTCATAAGATTGCTTATTCAACTGCTCAAATGATCAATAGTCGACTAGTTTGACCTAAAGGTCAACTATGGTCAAATCACAGTCAAAACTCCTGATTTTTTGTCAACATCAATACTTAGAAGCCACATTCATCATTTTATCAAGAGTTGATCATGATTCATCAAGGAAAGCCCAGAAATCAACAAAATCTCAAGTTTCTAAATTAGGGTTTTTAAGTAGAAAGTCAACTAAACTTTGACTGATCGTAACTCTCACATGGTTCATCAGAAATGCCCCAACCAAAGCTTATTCTCAAGGAAATTCAATTCTCTACAACTTTGATGTTAGGTCCAAGTTCAAAAAATGCTTTATTTGAGAGATATGGATCAAGACATTATAGGTCCTCTTAAAAGTCAACCAAAAGTCATCTTTTTTCAAATGAATCATACATGAATATGTTAGAATCAATTGAGATGAAACCAAAAGGAGCTTATAGAGGACATCTTTATCTTTCCAAAAAGTCCTGGAACATATTCATATGATCAAAATTGAGGGAGATAGGAAGTATACAAGTTCGTCCAATTTCAAAAAATGCACAAAATCCTAATTGACCAATTTTTGACTTTTAAATTAATGGGCCTAAGTTTGGGATTTTAAATATGATTGTGATCTAATAAAGGACCCACAAAATTATTTCATATTTTTGTACTATTTATTTGATTTATTTGGAATTTCATGCATTTAAATTCAAAATAAATTAAGTAAAAATACAAAGAATATATGAAACAAATTGCATGGATCTATTTTAATCATCAAAAAGCCCAAAAAACACCATAAGAAGGTTCAAATCACGTTGGTTACAAGTTATGGAAAGAGTTCATTCAATATTAGAAGGAAAATATATAACTTTCAATCAAATCTCTTTCTCCAAAAAATATATGAGATCCAAGCCCAGCCTTTGACCTAATTCGTTCCCTAATATATACCTAGGAGCTGAGAGCAAAAAGGGGACGAAGTCAGCAGCCACAAGCTAGGTTTTTTTCACTCAAATTTTTTCAAATAAAGCTGGTGCCTTCGAGTCTTGGTTGGCAGCCTTTTTGAAGAGCTTCCAAGTACTCAATCGTGTTCCTGAATTATCATAGAGTAAGTATGGATCAAAATCCAGGACCAACACACTCTGAATCATGCCATACATAAACTTAGTGTTCATACTTTCTTTTAATTATTGTACTTTTAATTCCATCGTGTTTTAATTGAAACTAACATTACTAATACATTCCTAAGGTTCATTAGAGCATGTTAGCACCATCGTTTGCAAGGTTTAAAGGCTGAATCATGAAACACCATGGCTAGGGCATGGTGAAGTTCTTCATCGTATTCACCATTTCACTGCGTTTTCAGGACAAACGGCCACCGTAAATGGATTCAGAGCACCTTAATTAAGGGGTGGGTGCCCTTTTATTTTGTCTAACGCATATTTTTTGAGTTTGAATCTGCACAGGAATATCCATGAGAAATCGCAGGAAAAGCCGCAGCAGAGTCCATAACAAAATTTGTAAGAAACGATGAAGAAGATGATGAACTGTGTCATAGGTCCTCTGACTGCATGCATGGATCCTTCGCGTTTCTCCATTGGCCAGTCAACGTTGTTCTCTCTCTCTCTCTCTCTCTCTCTCTCTCTCTCTCTCTCTCTCTCTCTCTCTCTCTCTCTCTCTCTCTCTCTCTCTCTCTCTCTCTCTTTCTCATTGGATGCCATCAATGGTGGTGGGCCCAATTTGACTCGTTTTGACTTACATCAATGAGGGAAGTTTTTGAATATATTATTTTTCGCTTATTTTACCTTCAACACAATACACACAACACAAATGGCAAGACCCCTTTGTGTGGATGACCAAGGGGACTTGGGTTTGATCCTAGTCTCCTTCACTTTATTTTTCTGTTTATTTGTGTTCTCACACATATCCAGCATGCAGCCAGTGAATGCCCATGGTAGACCCTCATGTCTCATTCGTTGGATTTCCCCAAGACCTGATCCAAGGATCCTAGAAGTATTCTTCATGGTGTACTCTCATAGAGCCACCACACCAGATCCTGCGCTCACTCTTCCTCATTTTTTTTATATTGTTATTATTTCTTTTTCTATATTTTTACAAACTACTAACTCTTTTTTTGTTTTTCTTTAAATAACAACCTAACACACTTAGGTTAATTAATTAGTATAATTAGGATTGTTTTTTTGTCACCAACTATTTCTCATAATAATCTTAAATAATTAATTTAATCACTCTAAGCATAAAAAATACAAAAAAATAGATGTAGATTATTATCGATTTAAATTTTGATCTTCTTTCAAATTAACTTAGTAATTAGGATTTCAACTAATTTTAGGTTGTAAAATTAATTAGATTTAATTAGATATAAATTGATTTAATTTGTAGATTAATTCCTTTAATTAATAAGATTTAGGCTAATTTTCACAAGTAGATAATTGACTTTGATTCAGATTTTTAATTAAATTTTCTCCAACTTTAAATCCTCCCGATTCTTCTTCTCCCTCTCAATTCCTCCATGATTGTCGAATGTATGCTATTTTACTGCTTTACATTTAAAATTTTAGTAATCAATGTATAGGTCACAAGGTTATTTTCCGTACTTTTTACTTTCCGCACATATATAACTGCTATATTCTGATTGTTAGATGTATGGTAATTAGGGTGTGTATGGCAAGACTAAAAGCAATCTTAGAATAACCCTAATTCAAAGATAAATACTTGAACATAACACACTCCTTTTTTCTGTTCACACACTCACCTTTAGGGTTCCCCCTCTTATGCTGCCTTTCGATCAAAATAGTCAAGTCCTTTCGAGCGTAGGGATGCCTTAGCCTATGCTGCCTTCGATTCAAAAATCACCATGTCCCTCCGATTTAAAGATCATAGTCCCTTCGATGTCGCCTTTGGTATAAATGATCTTGTCCCTCGATTAAATGGTGATAGTCCCTTCGATGGCTAAGGTATCCTTACTGGTTTCCTTTATGATTATTCACATCTCATAGGACTTCCTACCCTCTTTATGGTATGGGTAGCCCCTGTGAAGATTCAATGACCCTTCGATGACCCGCACATCCAATGTATAGGACTACCTACCCTTATATGGTATGGATAGTACTATCGCTCAAGTAAAGTCTTTAGAATAGGAAAGACCTTACGAACTTAGGGTAGGTAACTCTTAAGTGCTTGCTCACAACAAATCAAATGCTTTTCACACCCCGTTTTCTAAACGTTGTCTTTTTAGAAATTTTCAAAATCAAATTGTTTTTCTAACCACACACGACACATTTTCAAACATTTCAAACAAACAAAGTGAGCTAAGCAATTAAGAGCCCATGGATAACCAAGGATACAAAGGGTGCTAATACCTTCCTTTTGTATAACCTACCCCCCGAACTCAATCTCTTTCAAAAAGGTCTTTCCTGTTCTTTTTGCCTTTCCTAATTGGATAAAATAAAAGTCGGTGGCGACTCTTGCTCACCGCAACATTTGTTTGCGAAACATTTAAAAAAGTCAGTTCTCCCACTATGTTATAGAACTGGCGACTCTGCTGGGGATACTAAAAAAAGAGGGGTTACCTTAGAGTTTAGATCGCTTTAATACTTGCTTGTTTGATTTGTTTGCTTTACTTTAAAGGGTACTGCTTGGGTATTTTGTTGTGTAAAAGATCCTACACCCGGATCTAGTGTACCTTAGGTATATGGCATGAGACCAAGGATACTGTATGGCGTATACCGCTATGGTTGATATGGTAGACATCGTTAGTGTGACACTTTGGTTTGTCCTGATGTTCCTTGGGATCCGGCCTGGGGAAACATTTGGCTGTCGCGTGATGTCATTAAGCACTGATTTGCCCCTAGAACCCTAGTTGAACATGACTTTGGCCTATAGAAAGTAGCGAGATGGCTGGCTTTTGTTTCGACCGAAGTTGGTTGATACTCAAATCTACACTCATATGGACTGGACTTTCAGGACGTTTTCGGTCGGTAATTCGATTGCTGAAATGAAATAGTGCATTCGAGAAAGGTCAATGATATGAGCTCCCTAGAACCCGATCTTTGTCTAAGACAGGTTGAACCAACTAAACTTCAGTGGGGAGGGTATTTACCTATGTGTGCTGCTAACCCTTTGATTTCCTTGAAGATTTTGTTGTAGGACTTGTTCGTCCTTACTATCTTACGCTTTTCCTGATGCACTGCATTCGCATGACATCATGACATCATAACATAACATGTAAACTAACCCTTTCAAGGATCTTAGGAATTTAAGGCGCGCAATTTCAGGTGCCATTATCAAGGATTAAATTCTCATTGAGGGGCAAAAGGATTTATTTTCCTCTGGCCACATGTCTTCCAATTCAGAGACACATTACCTATCAAGGGGCAAGAGGATTTATTTTTCCTCTAGCCAACGCAGAAGTACAAGTATCACGAATCAGAGGCTATGACCCACTAGATATGGTGAGCTTGATTCTCATAGAAGGATGTCCAAAACGAAGGTTCTTCAATCAAAGATGCTACAACTATATTCCAATGTCGCAAAATAAATTCCCTAAGGATCCTTGAAAACATTGCATTTGCATTCATAACATCGCATAGCAGGTTTCTTACGAAGGGTTTCTCACCTCCTCGCTATTTATTTCAGCATCGTGAATCTTGAGCATTCAGTCAAAGACCTTCATACCCAAAATGCCCAGTTTCAAGATCTGATCCTGAACTTGTCCAAGGGGCAAGATGAGCTGAAAGCACTCCTGACTAAGAAGGAGAAAAAAAGCCCAGAAGATCTGTGGGTGTCCTTAACATGGGAAGAAGATTCAGAGGCCCTGTTAGAAAAGCTAAAAAAGTCCAGATTCCTAAGGACAGTGACAATGATCAAGATGATGATGCTAGTATCAAGACTGATGTGAAAAGTAACCACGATTCTGTCAAGCCCTCTGAGGAAGAAGGGGAGTACTACCTTGAGGACGAATATCCTGATGACAAATACAAGCTGCTAAAAGAACGTATGAAAGCCATGGAGATCCGGAAGGTACCTGGGCTGGACTTTGAAGAACTAGGACTCATCTCAGGGGTTGTCATTCCTTCGAAATTCAAAACTCCGACCTTTACTAAGTATGATGGAGTCTCTTGTCCTAAACTGCACTTGAAGTCTTATTGTAATATGGTGAAATGACTTTAAAGAAATGTCGCGGTAAGCAAGAGTCGCCACCGACTTTTATTTTATCCAATTAGGAAAGGCAAAAAGAACAGGAAAGACCTTTTTAAAGACTTTGAGTTCGGGGGGTAAGTTATACAAAGGGAAGGTGTAAGGCACCCTTTGCATCCATGGTTTTCCATGGGATCTTAATTGCTTGGCTCACTTTTTGTTTTCAAAATGTTTAAATTGTTTGAAAAGTAGGGTGTGAATAGAGATTTGATAAAGAACTTTAGCTTGTAAATAAGCGTAGTCTTTTTGAATTTGATTTTGAAAAGAAGTGGGAAAAGATTTTTGATTTGAATTTGAAAAAAGAGCAAGCAATTAAAAGCAATTACCCTAAAATTATAGAAATGTTCTTTTAGCTTTTCAGAAGAAAGGGCTATCCATACCATAAAGAGGGTAGGTAGTCCTTTCATTGGATTTTGAAGGGTCGTCGAGTTATCGTTCGCCATAAGACGGTCCCTGCCATAAAGAGGGCAGGTAGTCTGTTAGAACAAGATTTGTTCTGATCAATATTCTTAGTTTTGATGATAACTGGGATATGAATTTTGTATGAGATAATGTGGTACTCTAATACTATGCAATTTCCGTTTCAGGAATTATACAAAGAGTATGCACAAAATCAGCGCAAGAAGCACTGACTCAGAAGGTTCAACATGCAACATCAGAACGTGGTCTGGCAAGACATCAGAAGATGGTCAAGCAGAATCAGAACATGGGTCTATGGAAGCATCAGAAGAACTTGAGATCAGAAGCAGAAGCACTGAAGTTCTCATGGTATCACGCTCAGAAGCACTTCAAGGTCAGAAGACAAGAAGATGCTCTGCACCAAGCTGTTTGACTCTGATGATATTCAAATGTTGTTTACACAAACATCAGATCAGAAGCAAGTACTAGACTGGAAGGCTACGCTGACTGACAAAAGGAACGTTAGAAGCTATTAAAGGCAACGTCAGTAGACACAGCGGAAACAAGGCTCGAGGTAGTTGACAAAAGAGTGAAACATTAAATGCAACGCTGTACGGATTACGCAAAGCATTAAATGCTCCCAACAGTCATCTTCTCAAGTGCCTATAAATATGAAGTTCTGATGAGAAGCAAAGGTTAACGAACGAATTACAAACTCTGAACCAACTTGCAGAAACGCTGTTCAAATCAAAAGCTCTCAAACTTCATCATCAAGCTCACTACATTGCTGTTGTAATATCTTAGTGAGATTTAAGCTTAAACTTAAGAGAAAATCACAGTTGTGATAATAGCTTTATAAGAAGCATTGTAAGTCTTAAAATAATTTGTTTACATTAAGTTGTAAGTTCTAGAGTGATCAGGTTGTTGATCAGTATACTCTAGTAAGTCTTAGAAGTTGTCTAAGAAGTTTGTTCCTAGAGTGATCAGGTTGTGATCAGGATACTCTAGAAGACTTAGAGTGTTTCTAAGTGGAAAACCATTGTAGTCAAGTGTGATTAGTGGATTAAATCCTCAGGTGAGGTAAATCACTCCAAGGGGGTGGACTAGAGTAGTTTAGTTAACAACGAACCAGGATAAAAATTATTGTGCAAATTGTTTTTATCTTACAAGTTTTAAAGCTACACTTATTCAAACCCCCCCCCCCCCTTTCTAAGTGTTTTTCTATCCTTCATAGTCTAAGGGAAGGATATAATAGTCATTAATCTTTTTAGGCATCATGCAAGGATACCTTAGCAATCGGGACAATCATCTTTTACCGAGGCAACTTCGAGGGACTAGATGATTTTCAATCTCTTTAGGCAACCTTGCTTTAGGTATCCTCGGAATCGAGGGACTTGACTATTATTTAGTATAATTAGAGGCAACAGAATCATAAGGCAACAGGCAACAGAGGCAACAAGAGGGATTACCCTAAAGGTGTGTGGGTGCAACAATCACGTGATTAAGTTCAATTATTTATCTTGTAATTAGTTATCCAAATTCAGTTCAAGGCTTGCACTCCCTAAGATTACTAACCACGCAGTTTAAAATTGCAGAAATTAAAGGCAGAAAAATATAAAGTCCTACGCTATTACAATAAACACCTGCGGGGAAGGGGAAATAACAGCAGAAAATAAGAGGGAACAATAATTAATCAAAATTCTTGAATGCCTTGATCTTCCTCGAACCCTCGGTCAATTCTGAAAATTAAAAGGAAAATAATAAGGGTTAGCGTATTACAGATTCATTAACTATTTGAAGCAAGACCTATTTTAGACAAAATAAAATGATATTAAAATAAAAAATAGAAACTTAGCTTTTGATCTGAGGGCGCGTGGCTGAAGGATTTTGGTTAACCCTGAAAATTAGCCACGAAGAAGAAAAATGTTAGTGCATTAAAGACCTCGACAATTATAATGTAACAGATCAAAAATTAAAATGGTAATAATTTAAGCAAACAAAAATAAACAAGGCATGGCAAAAGGCAAACCCCGAATGGGGACAAAAGCTAACCAGGGTTAATAAAAAAACCTAGACTAGGGTTAATGGGCAACACCTACCAGTAATGGAATTTTTAGGGGAGAACAGTGATTAGTAGTCATGATGAAAAATAGCTGGCTAAAATAAAATCAGGGTTTAAAATATAAAAATATTTAAAAACCTAACTTGATTAATTAATTAAAAAACAGATGTGGAAGGCAATTATTGTAAAAGAGATTTTGATGTTATGAGAAAAATCAAATTTTCGATTAAATAATTATCAAAAGATAACATTATTTTATTAGTGAAAAAAACAAATTTTAGAAAAAAAATTAAAGAATTGAAGAAAGAAAACAATTTTAAATGAAATTTAAAAAGAAAAAGAATTAATTGAAAACTTAGCTCTGGATCAGGTGTGGTGAGGCCTGGAGGGTCCATGGAGGTCTTGTGCTGTAGGAGCCTTCAGATTGGCCGTCACGTGAATGCAATGGCTGGTATGCGCTAGCATACAATGGTCATACGTAGAATGGGCCTAGCGAATATGCAAACAAAATAATTCAAAGAAAAACATTGTGCAAACCGGGGATCGAACCTAGGTATTGGTGGTCACGCACTCCCACATCCAGCCAACCGTACCACATGTTATTCGCTGTTTACTAATCCACAAAACAATATAATATATGACAAAATAAGTTTATTGAAAAAGTCAAAAAGAAATATATTCGGACCCCACACGCACGCGAGGACCAATCACAATTGGAGAGAGTGGCTGACATAGTTGACCGACCATTAAGAATGCAACACGCATGGTCAAAATCTCCACGTTACTGTTCATCATCCCCTACAATCTCATGCCCAAAATTTAGCTACAGAATGGCTGCGATTCTGTTTCTACTTCGCTACGAATTTTCATAGCCAAACATGCATCTTCAAAAACTTATAAAAATGATCATACGAAACATGGTAAATATCCAGATCACCTAAATGAAACCTTGTGAGTCCAATAGTATTATTTATTTGGCCCGGAACGTCCCGTAATACGCAAAACGAAACGGTTCAAAGCATATGCCCTAGCCATGGCATCCCGCATTTTAGGCACCAAAACACCTCATCAATGGTTCAAACCTTCTTTACACAATGTTAGGATCTCAAATAAAGCATTAGCATAGGTTTAAAAACGTTAGATAGCGAAAACAAAAATCAAGAATGAATGTGAATAAAATGTTCATGGCATGCGAATTCCAAGTGTATCAAGCATAACTATTTATTCAATTCTACTCTATGATACCTCTAGAGATGGATGGAATAGACGTTTGGCTCTGAGATCGCTTGGATGAAGAGCCCCAAGTTTCCACTTATTGTTGCAAAATTTGGATCGTTGAAACCTATTCTCCTTGCCAATTTTTTCGTCCTATTGTCTTGTGGTGTTGTGGAGAATATATAAGTGTGAATTTAGGTCAAAAGGGAATCCAAAAAAATCCATTATTGAATGAGAAATATTTGATTGAACAAATCATGCAAAATTTTCTCTTTTGGTTCCAATCATATCTTTTTCTCTCTCCATGAATTTTCCTTGATTTTTCATGAATATATTTCTCCATATTTGATAGAAATAAGATCTCCTTCCAATCTTTGATTATTTTTACTATTTATTAAGTTTATACTGAATTTTATTGAAATAAAAATTCAACATAACAAAATAAATGAGTAAAAAAATGAAGGATGGATTTATGGGCTTCTAATGCACTCATGATCATGTTTTAGAAACTCAAACTTAGGCCCGTTAGCTCCAAAATCCAAAATTGGCCATTTCGTATTAGATGCATTTTCTCAAAATTGACCAACTTGTGCAAACCATAACTCATTCAATATTTATCATATGGAGATGATCTAGGACTTTTTGGAAACCTCAAGATGTCTTCTATAATCCACCTTGGAACATATTTTTCATTTGGAGATTTTATCTTGATGATATGGCTCCTGACAAAAAACAGCTTTTTGCGATCTTCAAGAAGGATGCATTTCTTATATCTCTTATGCGGATGCATTTCTTGACCTTGCGCCCAACATCAAAGTTGTAGAGAATCAAATTTCCTTGAGAATGAGCTTTGGTTGAGGAATTTCTGAGAAAGTATGAGAGAGATATGGCTGGTCAAAGTTCAGTTGACTTTTACCTAGAAACTCTAATTTAGCAACTTGTCCTTTTGATGATTTCTGAGCTCTCCTTGATGAATCATGATAAACCTTTGATCAAATGATGAATCTAACATTAAAATGTTTATGTTGACCAAAAATCAGGAGTTTTGACTGTAATGTGACAATAGTTTACTTTCAGGTCAAACTAGTCGACTATTGACTATTTGAGCAGTTGATTGACCAATCTTGTGAATCAGAGCTTGAAACTTGAGGTGAGGATCCTTTGAACCATATGAGAGGTCATGTGGTCCACTTGAGGTAACAGAAGTTGATTTCTCCTTGAGAAGATCAAAACCCTAGTTTGAGGGTTGTTGTTTAGGAGAGTGTACGTTCAGTCAAATCATCAGCCTTTGATATTCAAATGAGTTTGAGGATGAAAATGTGGTGGGCAAATTTTGGGGTATGACACTTATGTGAGGAAGATTCAGCCTCATACTGTAGATAAGAAGCTGTGGATCAATTTCTTTCAAGAAAGCCTATTAGGAACCCAACTGGAATGGTATTATCAACTCGAAGGTACCAACATTCATACCTGGGAAGACTTGGTTGTTGCTTTCTACAAGCAATATCAGTACAACGCCGAACTTGCGCAAACCCGTATGCAATTACAAAGCATGTATATGGGGCCTAATGAAAGCTTCAAAGAATATGCTCAGAAATGGAGAGACCTGGCAGGAAGAGTCCAACCTCCTTTGGCTGACCGAGAGTTAGTTGACATGTTCATAAGTACACTGACTGTTTCTTTCTATAGCCATCTACTTGGAAGCTCCTCATCTGGTTTCACTGACCTCATATTGACTGGGGAACGTGTTGAAAGTGGTATCCGAAGCAGAAAAATCCAGGTGGCTACATCTTCAGGTGCTGTAAAAAAGAGGAATGAATCCAACACTGTTGGGGAAGTCCTAGTCTCTAGTCAGGCGCCAACACAACAATAACAGAAAGATCAACGTAAGAAACAAGGTGGCCAACGTACTTGGAAATCCAAACCCAAAAGGTCATTTACTCCACTGCATATGCCATTTTTCTCAAGCTTTGCAACGCCTGCTCGATCGGAGTCTGGTAACTCTACCGCCTCCATATTCAGCTCTAGCTAACCCCACTCCCGGGTACAAGCATCATGCAAGATGTGCCTATCATTCAAACAGTCTTGTTCATGATACAGAAGATTGTGGGCCGTTGAAGCATAAAATTCAAGACTTGATTGATGAAGGGGTCATTGAATTCGGCCAGCCAGAAGAGCCTCATAAAGGCTAATGCAATGGATACCTAGAAGGATGGCTTTTAGACCATTAGTTTTCACTTGCATTCGCAATTTCTTTCCCGTTTGTTTAAATGTTCAGCTTATGACTGACATTAGTTATTTTTATAATAATCATTAATGCATTGCATACGTTTGTCTTGACTTATTTCTTGTCTTCTTATTACATTAAAAATCTGTTTTTACTTTGTTTTTGTTATGATATTCAACTCTCGCTAAAGTTGTGAGCCTTTTGAGGGAGGATGACGAAAACGATACCGCTACCTCATACAGTATGCTTTTGAACAGACTGTGCTGACGACGTACAGGAATTGTTTCAATTCCTAAGCAGTGGAGATATAAGAATGTTCATCCCTAGTCAACCCCGTTGAGCCTAAGGTGTGGAAGTTTTCTTTCTTATACAAATTAAAACCCTAATCATAACCTAGGGCAGGGTAGTTACTCAGTTATGCCAGTGTTTCTTTTAAACAATTAGTGATGAGTTCCTGTAATCATTAAATCAGGATGTCAATATCCATAAAAAAATGCTCAGTCAAAACCTATAAAGGAGACTTAGGCAAAATTTAGACATCCCGCTTACTGTAATATCAAAATAAACAGTTCAGGCAAAAGTTAGGGATAACCAAAGTCAAAAAGAGGTCACTACAAATCCTCAACAAAAAAATATTACAAAAAAAGGAGATAGATGACTACCTTTTAAACAAACTTCTGGTTTTTGAACCGTCACCAATATCCATGTTACAAATTCCAAAGCCTTTTGGAGCTTAAACGCATAGTTAACTGAGCATAGGCCTGAAGAACATCACAAAGAGTGGGATGGGTATAAATATAATTCGAGCCATTATCCTTTATTTCTTAAAACCGCGAACCAAGCCACGTGACAACCCTTAAAAGTCCTAACTGAAGCATGGTTAGCTCGAAAGCGCATTGTTACCAAAGGTATCCTGACTCCTTAAGGTTTACCATAAATCCTGAGTTGATATCATGTATTTACAGATATCGCTTTCTTACATATTTTATTTTACTAAAAATGTTTTTAAACTTCAAGATAGACATATGAATTTCATTTTTATGAGTGTCATTATAAAATGATTTTGTCCACATAATTTCAAATCTTTGACATCAAGAAGAATCTGCATAGGGTATGACTAATGACTAAAAGTCCTCCCGACAGATAAAGTTGCAGAGACGTCTCGTACGCCTAACTCAGTAAGCTAAAAAGCTTGTATATATAAGGGGCATGACATATTATTATCCCATCTACCAGGGGCAATCTGGTCACGATTCATAGAATCTCTTAAAGGTGCCGAACAATCAAAGAGGCTAGTCCATCACTGGGGGCATGTTGCATCAGTCACAAATCTCAGCAAAAGTTGTTTAGCTACAAGTATCAGATGGTGTCAGTATCTGTCTCATTCGAAGTTCTAAGTCCAGTAAACTCAAGCATCAAGCATATCAGGTTACTGAATCCAGGGGCACATAGACTCCGTCAAACGAATGACCATATATGGTTTAAAAAGTGTTTTCCAACAGCAAGCACTCAAAGACATGGGGCAATGAAAAGTTGAAATCTCAGGGAATCTTCCCCACAAAGCAGCTTTCATAATATATCCCCACATCGCAATCCACGAAAAGTTATATTCAAATATTATCTTCCCAACAAAGACGTGGTTCCAAAACGGAATTTACATCTCCAACACTGCCGGTTCTCCGATACAATCTTCTCCTCCAACAGGGTTTGTTCAAACTCACTATTCCCATCAAAAGGTGACACTCACAACTGAGCTCGATCAGATAGTACATCAGAAGATTATTCTTCTCCCTTGTCCCCAAGATACATCAGGGTCAGATCACTCAAGCTACTTTCATCCCCAAACGAAGATAAAAAATCCCCAGCAGAGTCGCCAATTCTGTAACACGGTAGGAGAACTGACTTTTTTAAATGTTTCGTAAACAAATGTTGCAGTGAGCAAGAGTTGCCACCGACTTTTATTTTATCCAATTAGGAAAGGCAAAAAGAACAAGAAAGACCTTTTTGAAAGAGATTGAGTTCGGGGGGTAGGTTATACAAAAGGAAGGTATTAGCACCCTTTGTATCCATGGTTATCCATGGGCTCTTAATTGCTTAGCTCACTTTGTTTGTTTGAAATGTTTGAAAATGTGTCGTGTGTGTTTAGAAAAACAATTTAATTTTTAAAATTTCTAAAAAGATAACGTTTAGAAAATGGGGTGTGAAAAGCATTTGATTTGTTGTGGCAAGCACTTAAGAGTTACCTACCCTAAGTTCGTAAGGTCTTTCCTATTCTAAAGACTTTCCTTGAGCGATAGTACTATCAATACCATATAAGGGTAGGTAGTCCTATACATTGGATGTGCGGGTCATTGAATCTTCATAGGGGCTATCCATACCATAAAGAGGGTAGGAAGTCCCATGAGATGTGAATAGTCATAAAGGCAACCAGTAAGGATACCTTAGCCATCGAAGGGACTATCACCATTTAATCGAGGGACAAGATCATTTATACCGAAGGCGACATCAAAGGGACTATGATATTTAAATCGGAGGGACATGGTGATTTTTGAATCGAAGGCAGCATAGGCTAAGGCATCCATACGCTCGAAGGGACTTGACTATTTTGATCGAAAGACTGCATAAGAGGGGGAGCCCTAAAGGTGAGTGTGTGAAGAGAAAAAAGGAGTGTGTTATGTTCAAGTATTTATCTTTGAATTAGGGTTATTCTAAGATTGCTTTTAGTCTTGCCATACACACCCTAATTACCATACATCTAACAATCAGAATATAGCAGTTATATATGTGCAGAAAGTAAAAAGTACGGAAAATAGAAGCTACGCTATTACAAAAATAACCTTGCAACCTATACATCGATTACTAAAATTTTAAATGTAAAGCAGTAAAATAGCATACATGCGACAATCATGGAGGAATTGAGAGGGAGAAGAAGAATCAGGAGGATTTAAAGTTGGAGAAAATTTAATTAAAAATCTGAATCTAAGTCAATTATCTACTTATGAAAATTAGCCTAAATCTAATTAATAAAAGGAATTAATCTACAAATTAAATCAATTTATATGTAATTAAATCTAATTTATTTTATAACCTAAAATTAGTTGAAATCCTAATTACTAAGTTAATTTGAAAGAAGATCAAAATTTAAATCGATAATAATCTACATCTATTTTTTTTGTATTTTTTATGCTTAGAGTGATTAAATTAATTAATTAAGATTATTATGAGAAATAGTTGGTGACAAAAAAACAATCCTAATTATACTAATTAATTAACCTAAGTGTGTTAGGTTGTTATTTAAAGAAAAACAAAAAAAAAAGAGTTAGTAGTTAGTAAAAAAATGGAAAAAGAAATAATAGCAATATAAAAAAAATATGAGGAAGAGTGAGCGCAGGATCTGGTGTGGTGACTCTCTTAGAGTACACCATGAGGAATACTTCTAGGATCCTTGGATCAGGTCTTGGGGAAATCCAACGAATAAGACATGAGGGTCTACCGTGGGCATTCACTGGCTGCATGCGCTGGATATGTGTGAGAATACAAATAAACAGAAAAATAAAGTGAAGGAGACTAGGATCGAACCCAGGTCCCCTTGGTCATCCATGTAACACCCCTTACTAACCCCGCGGAAATTTAAATCAATTATTCAGAGTACATGAAATAAGGGTGCCACAATTCATAATAAATAAACATCATTCAGTCATGTCATGCATTCACTAAGGTAATCAACATAAATTCAAAACGTTTCATGTTCACACAACGGAAATTTATCAAAAACGGACTAAGTTCAACATCTTTAAAACTTATCCTTCAAAACATCAAAACATAACTAGAGTCATAATCATAAACTCTAAACAATCGCGTCCCCAGTGTTACAACTATCAGAGCATGACACCTGACGCTACTAAAACACTGACTTATGAGCTAATCCTCACCGAGTCGAACAACCGCTATCCTCAATCTGAAAATGACAACATGTAAGGGTGAGTCTCATCATAATTAACAAATGTTATAAGGTTATAAAGTAATAACACATCACAGTTGCATCATTCACTCAATTGTTTCATAAATAGACATTCACAACAAGTCAAACCAAAATCAATACATCATTAACATTTACAACACTGGAATACATCCAATCATGTTATAAATTATGCATATGTATGAACTGACACTATGCATGTGGTACCAACATCATCAAATGGGAATAACCCATGACCGATCCAACATCGTCCAAGATACGGCCCTGCCAGCACAGATTCCACACGATGGGAATCATGCCCTTCACTGATCCAACACACCCTTATGGATACAGTATCATCAATGAACATGAATGAATGCAACATATACAACATACTTCTACTATCATCATCATCAATCATCAACATCATCATCATCATTCAAGTATGTTCATATATATTAACATCATTCAATCACAATTCCATAATCATCATATACAAAACATACACGTATTTGCATCAATCATCATACTCAATAAGAATAGCTGTCATACCCCAAAATTTGCCCATCTCATTTCACCTTTCAACGGCTCAAAGATCTCCAATTGCTCAAAGCTACCTATCTCCTAAACAAGTGCCTATGAACTAAGGTTTTGCTTTTCTCAAAGAAAATTCAGGTTCTGATATCTCCGGTGGACTTCATGGTCTCTCACATGCTCCAAATAATCCTCATTCCAAGTTTCAAGCTCTGATTCAAAAGATTACTCACTCAATGGCCCAAATGATCAATAATCGACTAGTGGACCTAAAAGTCAAACTATGGTCAAACCACAGTCAAAACTGCTGATTTTTGGTCAATATCCTCATTATGAAGTATAATTCATCATTTGATCAAGGATTGATCAGGATTGATCAAGGAAAGCTCTGAAATCATCAAATGTCCAAGTTACTAATTTAGGGTTTTGAACTAAAAGTCAACCCAACTTTGACTGATCGTATCTCTCTCATAATTTATCATAAATTCCTCAACCAAAGCTCATTCTCAAGGAAATTTCATTCTCTACAACTTTGATGTTGGGCTCAAAGTCAAGAAATGCACCATTTTAGAGATATAAGCCAATACATTATAGGTCCTCCAAAAGGTCAACAAAAAGTCATCTTTTTCAAAAGCTCATAACTAGAACATGGTAGACTCAATTGAGATGAGACCAAAAAGGATGGTTAGAGGACCCTCTAAGATTTCTAAAAAGTCCTAGAACATGGTCATATGATAAAAATTGAAGGAAATATGAGGCACAGAAGTTGGTCAATTTTCAAGAAAAAAACACAAAACACTAACTGCACAATTGGGTGTTTCTGGACTAATGGGCCTAAAATATGGATCTCAAATATTTCTATGGGCTTTAAAATGATCTTTAAATTAATTATTTTATATTTATAATATTTACCTTATTTATTTGAATTTTTTTAATTCATTTAAATATTGAATAAATCATATAAATATGGAAAATTAGTTTTTAATCAAATATGTGATTCCCAATCAATTTTAATCAATCAAAAGGGCCAAAGATTGGAATCAAATACGTGCAAAAGAGATTGGAGAGAGATGAACAATATTTGAGCTATTTTTGGAAATTTTCAAACTAATCTTCAATCAAATTTCCATAACATACAAATCAAGATTCAAAGGGATTTTTTTCATAATTGTTAACCTATTCTATTCTCCTATAAAGAGACAACTTGTCCAAAGCACTAGGGGAAGAATTTTCGCAGGCAGAGTAATGCATTCATAGTCAAAAGTATGCAAGAAAGGTGAGAGATTGAATTCGAAGTTGGAGGTCGATTCAAGGAGATTGAGAGATCCAAGCATCTTCCCAAAGCATCACTGATCGTTTTGTAACCTTAACCAAGGCCTGGAGCAGCAAGAACGCCCTGTCGGATCCATCGGTTTGTCCATGTGTTTTATTCTACGATTTCATTGATTTCTGAAGCATATGCATAAATTGAATACATAATCTTGTTAGTCGTGTTGTATTATGTATTTCTGGCCGGTTAATTCGATGTTTGCGTGACTTTATCGCGAACCACCATTGATGAAGGTTAGGGTTTTTGTTTTAGGTTTTTTTTGATACAGGGAAAATTGGGCTAAATTGAAGTCATGCTTGACGTCGTGAGAGTGAGACGAGGCTAACCATGGTTTTATTTTTGGTTTATACGGCTTGTATGAGTTTTGTTGATAACAGGTGCTTTAGCCACGTTCAATGTTGTCGCAAATCCAAAGCTAATTCGTAGCTAACAATGCTGGCTCCTGGGGACGAAGAAGATGACTGTGTGGCAATCAATGGTTGGTCCATTCCAAAACCAGGGAAGGCGCGCAAGTCTTTTGATTTAAATTTATACCGTTCGATTTTAATATATTATCTTCCGCTTGCAGCTACAAAACAAACAACTCTCTTGGCTCAGTTGGCAATAGGCAAGGCGGAGGGGTATCATTAATGAGGAGTGGGTTCGATTCTTGGCTGGGGCGCCTCAGTTCTGTTTTTTTAAACTATTAACTAGCTGTAGATCTGGTGGTGCACACTCGCGAACGCACACGATACACTCTAGAGTCTTCATCATTGGATCCAGCACCCAGCAAATCTAACGCTCTTGAGGACGCAGGCGTACCATAGACTTCACAAACCTGCCACACAGAATCAAAAAGCTAAGAAACTTTAAATTTTTTATGTTATTTTATTTTTAATTACACAAATTTTTTTCTTTTTTATTGTTTTAATAATAAAATTCCTTTTATTTATTTTTTTTAACAAAAATTATTTCAAACTTATTTTTTCTTTTTAAAAATATATTAAAATAAAATATATTTATTTTAATTATTACCCATTTTTGTTGTTTCTTTGAATTAATTTAAAATTGTTTAAATTGTTTATTTAATTATTAAGTTTCATTCATTGATAAAAATAAATATTAGGGTTAGATGTTTAATCAAAACCTTATTTTCACCGATTTAATTAATTAGGTAGAATACCAATAATTAATTAAATTGATTTTATTTATTCTATTAAACTTAGTCAATTGGCACCCTAATCAGGATTTGCGGAGATCACTCCATACACTGAAAAAATATGTCTTTGTGCGTTTTTCAGGGTTAGCAACAGGGTTTACTCCGACTACGCGCCTCGCCTATTACTACAAAGCTAAGTCCTGATCTAAACCTTATTTAAATTTTTATTTATTTTAGGGTTTGTCTTTTATTTAAAAGAACTTTCATACACCCACGTCCTATTGTCTTCTGTCAATTCTCAGATGGTCAAAGTCAATGCTTAAGGCAACCTCCGACTACCAACCTTCATCAATCGAAGCTAAGTTTCTTTTACCCTTTTTCTTTTATTGTTATTTTTATTGATTAGGGTTAATCATACCTGCATTGGAACCGATAATGCACTCACATCTACTTTTGTTTTGCCATTTTCCCCACCTTTTCAGGGTTTTTTTGCCATTTTCCCCACCTTTTCAGGGTTTGCCAATTGCCAAAGCTACGAATAGTCGGTAACCCTTAAACCATGATCTTAATTATTACTTGTGTTAGACCCATTTGTTTGTTATTCCCGCTGGTTTCAATTCCCCTTTCCTCCGCTGGTTTCATTTTCCCCTTCCCCGTATTTGCTTTAATTATGTTTGTTTATCAATTGTTGTGGTTAGTAACCCTAGGGAGTGCAACTCTGAATTGAATTAGAATCACCTAATTACAAGATAATATAACTGAATATAATCACGTGATTGTTGCACCCGTGATTGTTGCACCCACGCACGCTTTTGGGGTAACCTCTCTGTTGCCTGTTGCCTTGTTGCCTATCGCCTTGTGTTTTTTGCAGAATAGCCAGTCCCTCGAATACGAGGATACCTCAGCTATGTTGCCTCAATTAAAGATCATGGTCCCTAATGATGCTGCCTTCGATACACTAAACATGATCTCGACCCTCGGAAGTTGCCTACGGAAAGGCTGAGGTATCCTCTGGCTGCCTACGAAAGGCTATTCTGGTTCTTCCCTTAGACTACCTGCCTCTCTATGGCATGGGACAGTCTTATGGCGAACGAACTCTCGATGACCCTGCAACCTCCAAATGAAAGGCTTCCAGCCCTCTTATGGCATGGATAGACCCTTTCACCCTGAAAGGCTAAAAGAACGTTCTTTTTCAATTATTAAGGTAATTGCCCCTAATTGCTTTGCCTTGCTCTAAAAACTTTTTCATATTCTTTCTCATAAACCTTCAATAAGGCTATGCTCATTTACGAGCTAAAGTCCTTGTTTCTTCTTCTTCTACATTTCTAAACTTTTGGTTTCAAAGAGCAAAGCAATTAAGAGCCCATGGAAAACCATGGATGCAAAGGGTGCCTTACACCTTCCCTTTGCATAATTACCCCCCGAACTCAGTTTTTATTTAAAAGGTTTTTCCTGTTCTTTTAGCCTTTCCGATATTTGAATAAAATAAAAGTCGGTGGCGACTCTTGCTATCCGCACATTTCAAATAAAGTCAGTTCACCGTATTACAGAACTGGCGACTCTGCTGGGGATTAAATTCGATAAAAGAGGGGTTACCTTAAAAGTTTAGGAATCACTTAATTGTTTTCTATTGTTTGCTTTGCTTGTTTTATTTTTCAGGGCTGTTTTGGGAAAATTGAAGGACGGATCCTATTCCCGGATTCAAGAACACTTAAGATTAGGAGCGGCATAGTCATGGAGACCCCCCTTGTGCATGCTTGGGGTTGGTCAAAATGAAGTTCGCGCTTGAGTTAGGCCTCCACTGGTTATTGTGTACCTCTTTTGCATGAGAGAGGTTTACGCATGTATCTTTGGGTGCGTCGGAGCTCAAGGACCTTTAGTTACCTTTAACCCATCCTGACTTTTAAGAACGTAGTGGGAGGGCTATTCTTGGTGCATGCCAAGTTATGGTCGCTACCCGATACTACAGCTCTGATAGGTTTCTTCCTAAAGTATCATTGCGTGGTATGCATGTACCATGTTCGAGGGTGCTTTAGAGGGGGCTGACAATTCTGAGTCACTTGGTAGAACCCGTTGCTGAAATCTCCTTATCCATAGAAATACCCTTGGGAAGGACACCTGATCAGACTCCATGCAAGCCTTAAGCCAAAAATTGTGTGACTTGTGTGACTTGTGTGACTTGTTTGTGTACTACTAACCTTCATTTCCTTGCAGGTTTTGTTGAAAGGGCTTGTTTGTCCTTACCATCTCACAATATGCCTAATAAACTGCATTCACATGACATCATGACATCATAACATCACATGTTAACTAACCCTTTCAAGGATCCTAGGAATTTAGGGCGCACAATTTCAGGTGCTCTTATCGAGGACGGAATTCCTATCTAGGGGCAAGAGGATTTACTTTCCTCTGGCCATTTGCCTTCCAATTCAAAGACACAGTACCTATCAAGGGGCAAGAGGATTTATCTTCCTCTGGCGACATACCTTCCAATTCAGAGACTCGATACCTATGAAGGGGCAAGAGGATTTATTTTCCTCTAGCCATATGCTTTCAAATTCAAAAGTACAAGTATCCCGAATCAGAGGCTATGACCCACTGGATATGGTGAGCTTGATTCTCAAAGAAAGACATTCAAAGACAGAAGTCAGAATTCTTCAGACAAAGACTCGACTAAACCATTTTCTAATGTTGCTAACTAAATTCCTAAAGATCCTTGAAAAGATTGCATTTGCATTCATAACATCACATAAAACTAACTTTTCCTTTCAGGTCGACCAACTAGTCAGACAAATACCATCAACAAATCAATCCTAATCA
Source organism: Vicia villosa (assembly GCF_029867415.1). Taxonomy (NCBI): domain Eukaryota; kingdom Viridiplantae; phylum Streptophyta; class Magnoliopsida; order Fabales; family Fabaceae; genus Vicia; species Vicia villosa. The sequence goes on along the minus strand of NC_081181.1, from coordinate 122,993,232 downwards.
GATGAACATTCTGGAAGCTTGACCCCCAGACTTCTGAAACATTCCAATCAGATATACATTCCGGAAGCTCGAACCCCGGACATTCTGAAAGTTCCAATTAGATGAACATTCTGGAAGCTTGACCCCCAGACTTCTGAAACATTCCAATCAGATATACATTCCGGAAGCTCGAACCCCGGACATTCTGAAAGTTCCAATCAGATGAACATTCTGGAAGCTTGACCCCCAGACTTCTGAAACATTCCAATCAGATATACATTCCGGAAGCTCGAACCCCGGACATTCTGAAAGTTCCAATCAGATGAACATTCTGGAAGCTTGACCCCCAGACTTCTGAAACATTCCAATCAGATATACAATCCGGAAGCTCGAACCCCAGACATTCTGAAAGTTCCAATCAGATGAACATTCTGGAAGCTTGACCCCCAGACTTCTGAAACATTCCAATCATATATACATTCCAGAAGCTCGAACCCCGGACATTCTGAAAGTTCCAATCAGATGAACATTCTGGAAGCTTGACCCCCAGACTTCTGAAACATTCCAATCATATATACATTCTGGAGGCTCGAACCCTGGACATTCTGAAACATTTTTATCAGATACACATTCCGGAAGCTCGAACCCCGGATACTCTGAATCTCTACACCAGTTCCACAACAACGACGCAAGCCAGATGCACCTAAGCGTCAATTCACCAAAATCAATATGTAGTCGGCTCAAACATTACAACATCTGTTGAAGATCAGAGTGATTACTCTGAGGGAGGCTCCTAAGAATTCTAACACCTCCACTCCTGGCTATAAACTCAATGCGAGGTGCGTGTACCATTCCAACAGTCCTGGACATTACACAAACAATTGTCGGACATTAAAGAATAAGATTCAAGATCTGATCGATGATAGGGAAATCAAATTCAACCCTCCTGAAAACTCCCGCGATGATCACTGCTCATATGCATAGTCATGACAAGACTGATTGACGTCTAGACGGACGAACTTGTGGATCATTAGATCTACTTTTGTTTGCAAGTCTCTTTTCTGTTTGTTTAAACATTCGACTCATGATAGACATTATCTGTTTTAATAATCATCATCAGTGCATTGCATATGTTTGTCTTGAATAAATTATTTCGCTATCACTCATTTTAAATTGTGTCTTTACCTTGCATATGTTTTGTGATACTCGACTCCTACTAAAGTTGTATGCCTTTTAAGGGAGGATGACGAAAACGATACCGCAACCTCATACAGTATGCTTTTGAGTGGACTATGCTGACGATGTACAGGCATTGTTTCGATTCCTAAACAGTGGAGATATAAGGATGTTAATCCCTCGTCAACCCCTTTGAGCCTAAGAAGTAGAAGTTTCTTTCTGGTATTAATTAAAACCCTTGATCATAACCTGGGGCAGGGTAGTTCTCAGTTAATTTGGCTGTGCATTCTATTTTAAGAGAATCATTCACTACACCTTTCAACAAAGGTTTCAATCACAAGCGTTCATCCGCACACATCAAATAAGTGTTGGAGATGTCAATCAAAAGCCAATGATGGTTCATCAATCATTAAGCAAGGCATCCAATATCTTTCAAAAAATGAAAAAAAATGAAATGAAAAAACATATATACAAAGAAAAGCCTGCTAAGTCAAAAATCAAAAAGATGACTTAGGCAAAAATCAAGGCATCCCGCTGACTGTAAGCTCAAAATAGACAGTTCAGGCAAAAGTTAGGGATATCAAAAAGATGAAAGAAGAGAAGTCAATAAATTCCTGAATAACAAAATGTTGTGACTACCAAAAGGAAGAAGTGACTGCCATCTCACAAGTTCTCTTTGCTTGTGAACCATCATCATTATCAAAGGTGTAAATCCAAAAGTCTCTTGGAACCTGAATGCATAAGTTGAATTAACTGAGCTTAGGATTGAAGATCATCAAGAAGAGGGGTGGGTACAATCAAATTTTGAGCCTTTATCCTTTGTTTCTTAAACCGTGAACCGAGCCACGTTACAACCCTTAAAAGTCCTAACTGAAGCATGGTTAGTTCGAAAGCATACTGTCACCAAAAAGGTATCCTGACTCCTTAAGGTTTACCACAAATGCTGGGTTGACACTTCGTTTTTTGCAAACATCACGTTTTTATAAACATCATGCTTTTACATATCCAGTTTTAAGGTTTTTCAACAAACTAAAGACAGACATATGCATTGCATCTCATGAATTCATTATTAAACATATTTTGCTACATAATTTCAAATGTTAGCAACAGAAAGAATTTGCACAGGGTACAACTAATGACTGAAAGTTATCCCGACAGACAAGATAACTCTAAGAAGCAATGTCTCCTACGTATACAAGGGGCATGACGCGTTTTTCCCAATAAATCTGGGGCAATCAAGTCAAGATTCCGAGAATCTCTCATGGATGCTCGAACAATTAGGGGCATGCATCCAAGTATATCTAAGGCTACTCCCCAATCAACGTGAGACATTGTCATGAGCCTATGATTACTGGGGGCATATCGCCCATAGTGAACATCTCATAAAGTCCTCGCGAGGCGAATCTTTTCAAAGTTCCTGCTAACTGGGGCAAATCTATGCAAGTCCAGTTCAACATCTTGATCAATACTCAGTTGCGTGTCCTGAGTCGAGTAGTAAGTTACTATGTGTGGTGGTCGTTTTCTTTACCTCCCCGTTTCACTTGGGAGGACGGCACGCTAAACCCTTCACGCGAAATTTGGAAGGAGAATGTGCCCGTGGTGGGATGAATTTTATTTCAGTTCTTCCTACGATATCACACGAACTTTCTTATTGGTCCTACGAGTAGGAAAGGGAAAAAAAGATCTCAACTAAACCCTAGGAGTTTGCTAAGTGTGGGGATTTCACCTAGACTAGAAATTCTGGAGTCCGGGAGGTCGGTTATACATAGGGAAGTGTTTAAACACCCTACATATCTGTAGTACTCTACAGGAACCTTCTCTGTGTCATTGTGATTGTGTTTATTGCTAATGATTGGGAAAGTTTCTCCTTTGTATTAGGAGAAGGAATTGAATTGATTAAAGAAAGACAGACAGACAAACAAACTGACTATTTTTGGTATTTTATTAGCTCGCTGAGATTCCTTGTGAAACAAACTGACTATTTTTGGTATTTTATTAGCTCGCTGAGATTCCTTGTGAACCTCATGCCTACATATCCCTAGTGGAAGTCAGAGCTTAATGTAGTTCGGGGAACTAACTAGGGAAATTACTTGTTTTTGGTGCCTTGCTTAAAGCTCAAGGTTGAAGCTTGAATTAAATCTCTGTTTACAGTAAAGAGACATGAAATCATCTCTACAGAGAGGTATTTGTACTATTCTACCACAAACATTTAAAGAGTGACAGAATAACTGAATTCATTTCATTCAAGAGGGGGACCTTACTTGTGTATGTGCAAGTATACCAGTCAAATGCCTCTTAAATGAAAGAAAGTTGCTCATCCAAATTAGGGAAAGTTACCACATGTCTGGGTTTTACTGCCAGCTCATGCCTTTCAAAATCCTAAATGGGAGACTTGATTAAAATTGAAATTGAAATGGAAATGTTTGTTTATTTGAATGTGGTAGAGTAGTAAAAATATCTCTCTATAGAGATAAGCTATGTCTATCTACTGTATAAAAGATTTGGCTTTAGCTGGCTTGTATGAGGCCCAAGCTTGAGGCTTTTTGATTGATTAATTAATATTATTGACTCTGGGAGATGACTCCACTGGGGATTAATTACAGGGTATTTTTGTGTTCTGTACAAAGCCCAGAATTGAGGCTGACTCTACATAGGGAGACTCTATTTGTGTGCCTTGTACAAAGCCCAAGGTTGTGGCTAACTGTTGAGGATAATTGAATGAATGACTCTATTTTATGTGCCTTGTACAAAGCCCAAGGTTGTGGCTGACTCTAGCTAGGAAAAAAAACATTATTTTCTGCCTTGTACAAAGCCCAAGGTTGTGGCTGACTCTTAAATAAACTGAGTATGGATGACTCTATGGGGAAAAGATCCTAGGTGTTAGGAATCTTTGACACATGAAAATATGGTTTATCTGCCTTGTACAAAGCCCAAGTGTTATACCCCAAAATTTGCCCACTTCTTTTTTCAGGAAAGTTTCAATATGAAAACTAAGAGTCTCATATAAACATGGATTTTTTCAAAATATCCTGACATATGAAGAACTTGGTTTTCAGAATTTTTCTTACACAGTAACTTGGCTTACAGTGGAATTTATTCTTACGCAAACGCCAAATACTGTTCTTTACCTCACAAATACTATTTATTTATTTTATAGATAAATAGTACTAACACAGTTCATGCAGGGTTAAATCTTTTGCAGGCGCAAAAGCAGGAAACTCACACTGTACTGGTAACGATTGTTTTTGTTTTCCCACTAACTTTTGTGCTATATTCCATTATTTTCAAAATCTTTTCAAATCTATCCTTTCAAATTCAAATCTCAACTTTATTCTACACATCTCTCTTTTCCCAACAATATCATACACTTTCTTTCAAATCTCACTTCCACTCAAATTTCCTTTTGTACGGAATCACATCATTCCCCAACGTCTCTATCATCTTTCCATTCTATAAATACCTCTCCTTCTTTTCACAAATCTCACATCAAATTCTAAATCATCTTTCAAATTTCTACTTCATCATCCATTTTCTTTCTTCTTCCCTGACAAGAATGGCAAAGTGGATAGAGACACTGTTTCTTACAGTCATCACCATTGCTACGGTGATCATGACTTTCTTCTGCCTGCATAGTCCTGAGGAGTGTGGACCTGCAATGGTTATGCTCCCAATCATCTACATGTTATTGATCATAGCATGGTTCATCAACCGTCATTTTTAAAGTTTGCCGTGTTTCTTATTTTCTTAAACGTACCGTCTATTCGTCGTACTGTTCAATAGTATGTAATATTTATACTGTCAGTATTAAATGTTGTACTATTTGTCATAATATTGCTTAATTACTAAGATAATATTTTGTGTGTTTCTGCCAGTCAAATATTTCTATTTCTGTGCATTTAACAATTTTCAGGTTATTATCGGTAATTTTACCCGCATACTGTAAATATCTGTTATTATGTTTCTGTTTTCTAACAAGTCATGTAAATAAATTTTTCATGCTTCACATATAACAAAAACAAAAATAACAACAAAAAAAGAAAATTAACTTTGACAGTTTTTTTTTTTTTTTTTTACTTTAACTGCTGCTTCAGTACACGAACAGTCGGTTGACAGACAAACTGCAGACAGTACAATTCACAGTGATTTGTACAATCAATCAAATCAATCATTCACAATTCAAATTTCCAAGATTTTTGTGTTAGAAGTCTTCTGAATATCACATGATTAGCAGAAACTCAGCACTGCACAAAAATCAGGTACGCTTAACTGCCTCCTATACAGACAGTCCCTAATCAGGGTTTTTCTTGTTTTAACAGGAGCAACAAGTTTTTGAGAGCTCAAATGGATTTCATATACATCCATACATCTCAAAGTACCATCATACAAATTTTCAAACTTCAATTCACTCAGACGCACCGTCAGCAGCTCAAACAGTCAACAGACGACCCGTTTGACCAAAAAAGTCAACTGACAGTCAAAAATGAAATTTTTTGTCAAAGTCCATATTTTGTCAAAGGATTCAACATTTGATCATTGGATGATCACAATTCATCAAGGAAAGATCAAAAATCAACAAAACCCTAAGATTCAAAATTAGGGTTTTTGCCTGAAAAGTCAACTCAACTTTGACTGATCATAACTCTCTCATCCTTCATCCAAAAAATTCAAACCAAAGCTTGTTTTGAAGGAAATTCAATTATCTTTCAAATGCCATTGATCCCATGGTCATTGGATTCACCATTTGAAAAATATGGCCAAAGACATTACAGGTCATTTTCAAAGTCAACAAAAAGACACTTTTTTCAAAAGGACACACAAGGAGCTTCAAAAATCATTTTGACATGAGACCAAAGACATTGGTTAGAGGACTCTTTGAGGTTTCCAAAAAGTGCAAGATCTCCTTCATATGACAAAAATTGAAGGATTTACACCTTGTTGAAGTTGGCTAAATTTTGGGAAAATGCATGAAATCAACATTGCTCAAAAATGTTTTTTTTCCAAAAGATGCCAAGTTTTTGTGGTCCAAACATCTTTGCCATGTTACTATGGGCCTCCCACGACCAAGACAAAGCCCACATCTATATTGTCCATTTTTTGCATGATTTTATCTTATTTTAAGATTAAAATTAAAAGGAAAATGCATGGATAATGGTAGCTTGATCTCCAAGCATGACTCACCACCAAGAATCTTTGATTTTTCTGCAAGAATTGAAGAGCAAGGCAAGAGCATTGAATGGAGTCAAGGCTTGGTCAAAAATTCAAGGTTTTTTAATATTAAAGAACCAAACTTTCAACAAAGGCAACAAAGCTTCTTGCTTCACTTCCAAGCAGCCTTTGGGCTATAAAAGGAGTAGCATACATCCACAACAAAAGGGGAGACACGAAGAGAGCAAGAGTATAGCAAGAAATCTCACAAAAATTCTCAAAATTTCCATATACTTTGTAATTTTCGAATTCCATATTCCAGCTACTATCAATACAAAATAATCATCCTATTACTCTTATATAACATCATAGGTAAGGATTGACTCATAACATGTGATTGAAACAACCTTAAACGTGCTCACGATCATCTTCATGTCCATAGCCATGTAGCTTTCGTTTTCATATGTATGCTTAACTATAATACAAACTAATCATTTCAATGGGTTAATAACATGATATAGAGGTGATCCAACGTATCACATGTGAGCTATACACCCTAGAGCATCGTATGCCATTTTTAAACTCTAAAGATGTAAAGCTTTCGTTTTCATAGATAGAGTGGGTTTCAATCAAAACTAACACCACCAATGAACTCAGAGCATCCTAATTAGTGGATCTGGGTTGCTTTTATTGTTTGGAACTAACGTCTTTGCAGGTTTCTAAAAGTATGGAAAAAGCAAAGAAAATCCGCAGGTAATGTTGCAGCTAAATCCGCAGCTAAATCCATAGGTAAAAGGTTGAAGAAGATGAATAGTATGTTGGAGAGTTTGACCATCACGCGTGGCACTTCTGGCGCCTCTCATTCGCCAGTCAACCATTCTTCACATCCACGCGTGCATAGTGGGGCCCAGCTGACTTATCAAAAGTCTTGGTGATCCCACGTGATCACTTCCATCTATGCCTACCATGTTCCATGCAATCTGAGCCTTTGATCTCCACTAACCCTCAATCCAACGCACCAGACAAGTGATCCACACCATGCACCTTCACTTATTTTCACACACGATAAGTATCTCTTTTATTTTCTATTTTTTATTTTAATTTTCTTTACAAAATTAATTAAAAATAGTTAAAAAATCCCAAAAATTCAACAAAAAATATTTTAAACTTCTAAAATAATTAATTATTTTCTGAAACAAAAATATTTTATTTTTCTTCAAAATTTCAATATTTTCCATAATTAATTAGTATGTATTTATATATTTGCTTATTAATTATTTTAATTAGTCAAAAAATCATAAAAAAAATTGTTCCTTATATCAAATATTGTTTATATATCATAAACTAATTTTGTACATATTTAGGATAATTTTCTCTTTAAGCATTAATTATTTGTGTAATTATTTATATAATTATGTTTTAATTAACTTAAAAAATCCAAAAACAAATTTCAAAAATTCCAAAAAAATTAGTTTTGTTCTAAAATCAATTGACAAATGTTTTGTACATATTCTAAACTTATTTGCTAGGTTTAATCATATTTCCATCTTTTCTTTATTTTAAATTAATTAATAATGCATTAATTATATTTAAAATAAATCACAAAAAATACAAAAATATGCCTTTTATTTCTTGCAATTTAAAATTCCTAGATAAATGTATAGGATGTCAAATTCATGTAAATAGGCTAGTTTACATTTCCCGCACAATCGATGTAATAGCGTAGATTTACTTTCTGCACTTTACATTTCCGCATTTTAATTTCCAGCACTCATATAAACTGCGTGTATGTCAAAGATAAAACTGAACCGTCAGATCACTAACTTCAAAGATAAATATCTGAATTCAATCACAATCACATTTGCACCTCCTAGGGTAACCCCTTTTCACTCTTTTCAAAATCAAAGTTACATTTCTACTGTTTCGAGTACAAAATCGAACCTTTTGTTTATATCCGACGAATGGATAGATTTTTAAAGGGAACAAGGATAAAGACCTCCTAACTCAGGGTAGATCTCCTAGTTTGCTTGCTCAAAATCAAAACAAACAAAATTCTCATACACTGTTGTTTTTTTAAAACGAATTTTCCAAAAGACAATATTTTGTATACATCCAAACACGGATCATTACAAAATTAACGATCTTTTCAAAACATCTTTCGAAAGATAAACAAACATTTGTATATATCCACACAAGGATCATTACAAATTCTATTTGCAAAGGTATTTCAAAAACACAGGTAAAGCATTCCGAATCAATTGAAAAGTAAAGCAAATGAGCTAAGCAAACTAAAGAGCCCATGGATAACCATGGATACAAAGGGTGCTAACACCTTCCCTTTGTATAACCTACCCCCTTACCCAGAATCTCTCAAAGGTCTTTTTTCTGTGTCTTTTATAAACCTTTCCTTCATTGGATAAAATAAAAGGTCGGTGGCGACTCTGTAAACTTTTTCAAAAGTGACGCGAAAGCGTCCGATCGACAAAAAAAGGAGTCAGTTCACGTATCCCACACCACGGAGGGGTATGGCCCGAAAGGACGGTCCACAGAACTGGCGACTCTGCAGGGGACTACAAATTCAAAATGTTTTCAAAAGGGGTTACCTTTAGAGTATAGATCATTTCGATGTTTTCAATTGTTTGATCTGATTGCTTTACTTTTCACAGGTTTGCTTGGGTACTTTGCTTGTGTAAAAGATTCTAACCCGAATCTCGAGATACCTTAAGTATATGACAATAGACCAAGGAAACTGTACGGCATGTACCGATACGGTTGATCTGGTAGTCATCGTTAGTGTGATACTTTGGTTTATACTGATGTCCCTTGAAAACGATCAAGGAGTATATTAGGCTTCCGAAGTGTCATTAACACTAATTTGTCTTAGAACCTTTTAGTTGAACTTGACTTGTGGCCTATTAAGTGGCTAGCTTTGAAATTGATCGAAGCTAGTTATCCTCGAGGAATATTCTTGATCGGCCGTCCGAGCGCCGTATTGAGATGTTGTCTCCAAGGATCATAGAACCCGAATACTATTCTAGGACAGGTTTTCAACCAACTCAACTTCAGAGGGGAGGGTATCACCTATCAACCTCATGCAAGCCTTTAAACCTAAGGCTATTGTTTGATTTGTTTTTGTGTGCCACATGTTTGCATCATAAACACATCATTTTTCACTACACATTTCAAGGATCAAAGAGTTTACTTTTGTTTTTGCAGGTAATGGCTCCCGCCACCAGAGATTACATCCGAATCAATATCTCAACGGTGCCATCTGAACTCAAAGTCTTGGTAGCAGAATTCCCCAGGAATGTTCAATTCACTGAAAAGCATGGTCACCTACTCCATTTGGTTACCTCAAAGTTTGAAGAAGACATGATACGGGTCCTGTTCCAGTTCTTCGACCCTGAACATCATTGCTTCACATTTCCTGATTACCAGTTGGTACCCACTTTGGAAGAATTCTCTGAATTAATTGGATTACCAATCCGAGATCAATTACCTTTCACTGGTTTAGAAAGAAAACCAAAACCTGAAGTCATTGCTGCTGCTTTACATCTGCAAAAGTCAGAAATCAAATCCAATTGGGAAACAAAGAGTGGAGTTGAGGGTTTGCTTGCCAAATTCTTACTGGAAAAGGCTCGACTACTGCTAGAAAACAAAAGTTATCCAGCTTTTGAAGAAGTTATGGCACTTTTAATCTATGGGTTGGTTTTATTCCCAAATCCCGACCAGTTCATAAGTGTACACATCATCAACCTTTTCCTAATCCGTAACCCGGTACCAACATTGCTGGGAGACATCCTACACTCTCTACACACTCGTACCATGAAGAAACGAGGAACTCTCATGTGCTGTATACCACTACTGGCTAGGTGGTTTACATGTCATCTTCCCCGATCAGTACTGAGAAATGAACAAAGAGCACAATGGTCTTACAGAATCATGTCTTTATCTCATTCAGATATCCGATGGAACAACTTCTTTCAAAGAGACATTACTATCATTGATCATTGTGGAGAATACCCTAATGTGCCACTCCTTGGCATTAAAGGAGGTATCACTTACAATCCCTCTCTAGCTCTACGCCAATTCGGATATGCAAGAAGCAACGGTCCTCATGACATGATTATCCGTGGCATTGTGTTTGATTACGAGAATGATTCTCACAGACACCGACGAAGATTCATACAGGCTTGGGACAGTGTCTATAGAATAGAAAGCAAAACTCTGGGGCAATGGAATTCTATTCCTATGGAACTTTACCTCAGATGGGTGCGTACTCATGCTCAAAAACTCATGATGCCCTATCCCGCTGTTCTACCTGTGACTATCAAATCAGAAGTCGAAGGTTACGAACCTCAAGTTATTCTACACCCGGATATGCCAACTGACTTGGAAGAGTTGCAAAAATCCTGGGTTCAACTCAAAGAGGAAAGAGACACCTTCAAAGAACACTGTCAGGACTATGAGAGAAGGCTATTCGAGCTCACCAGACAGCTTCAAGAAGAACAAAGAATCAACGCATTCCTGGGGACAAAGAGAAAGCGTCCACGGGAGACCTGAAGGATCATTCCATTTTATTTCTGTCTTGTAAGCCCAAATGAGGC